>NC_092136.1:118071696-118706696 GCF_043159975.1 Macaca nemestrina | reverse complement strand
GCTCACTGCAACCTCTGCCTCCTGGGTTCAAGGGATTCTCCTGCCTCAGCCTCCTGAATAGCTGGGGTCACAGGCAGCTGCCACCATGCCTGGCTAATTTTTGTATTTTTAGTAGAGACAGGGTTTCACCATGTTGGCCAGGCTGGTCTCAAACTCCTGACCTCAGGTGATCTGCCCGCCTCGGCCTCCCAAAGTGCTGGAATTACAGGTGTGAGCCACCATACCCGGCTAAGGTGTATTCATCTCAACTTCCAAAAAACATGTATGAATGGCTTACCAAATGCCAGGCTTCAGCAGTGAACAAGACAGACTGGCCTCATAAAGTCTCTTGCGAGGATGGTGGTGGGTCCTCAAATAACTCACCAGTTTATCATTAGTATTCCTTAAACCCCCACAACATTACAGGCCCTGAACCGGGTGCTGGGAGAGTGATGAGAAACAAAATAGAACGTGGCTTCCGCTCTGCCGTAGCTTATACCCTGGCGAGGAGGGAGGCATTAGACCCGTAAACTCCGTGCTTAGTAATAATAATAACTTATAATATCGTTAGAAAATGTGAAAGTGCTATGAAGAAAAAGAACAGGGTGCTAGGAGAGCAAATAACAACATGAACTCAATCTTTGTAAACTAATAATGAAGACTATAATACTCCCAGATTAATTTACAGTTCATGAAGCCCTCTCCCATTCTTGCTCTCGTAAGGGCCTCATCCCAGCCTGTGGAGACAGACAAGCAGGCGTTCTTGGCCTATGAAAACTAAGTAAGAGTCCATAGGTCTCATGCGTCATGTAAGTCTACTCAGTTAGTGAGGAACCCCAGCTAGTTCTGACTCAGGGCCCAGAGCTCTGTCCTCCAAGGAGCAAGAGATGAGCCAGCCCTGAGCAGGGCAGCTAGCCTGCTTGTTCTGGAGGAGAACCTCAAGACATCAAATGGTGAAAGGTTCCTCTTCCCCACGTTCAGTCTCGACGGAGCCTCACAGTGAGGCTAGTGTGAAGAACTGTGGTCAGCAACGCAGAGCTTAGAGGCTCGGCCTTGGGTGGCCCAGAGTGGGGGCAGGCAGGACAGAGTGACCTTGAAAACAAAGGAGCAGGAAACGCCAAAGAATAAAGATGCTGAAGCGGCATCATCAAAGGCGGCCGTGGAACCAACTCAGCAGTGAAAGTGAGCCGGGCCTAGGGCAGAGGCGATGGGCCAACGAAACTCCTCACCGCATTCACCATCACGATTGGGGACACGATTGAGGCCGGCCCACCTGCCGCATCTGCACCTTGATCACGGAGCTCCTCCGAGAGAGGTTTCCAAATGACTCGTCTCTGCTGCCCCAGGAAGGAAGCCTTCAGGGCTGCAAGGTGGGGGCCACTGGGTGGGGGCCAGGCACCTGAAAGAGAGTAACTGATGACACAGCAGTAGGGGACAGGGCTGCTGACACTGTGGGACCGGCGCTGGAGGTGGCAGAGACGGAGCAGCCACCTGGCCTTACCTACCCAAGGGGGACAATGGGAAATCCCGCCAACGGCTCCTGTGAACAGAGAAGCAAGTGCCAACCCTGGCGCCACAGTTTATGTCCTCTGTAACCTGGCCCCAATTCCCTGCGTTTGTTTCTCAGATATAAATATTTATAGAATGTCTACCGTGTGTTTCCAAACTTTTTTTTTTTTTTTTTTTTTGAGACGGAGTCTGGCTCTGTTGCCCGGGCTGGAGTGCAGTGGCCGGATCTCAGCTCACTGCAAGCTCCGCCTCCCGGGTTTACGCCATTCTCCTGCCTCAGCCTCCCAAGTAGCTGGGACTACAGGCACCCGCCGCCTCGCCCAGCTAGTTTTTTGTATTTTTTAGTAGAGACGGGGTTTCACCGTGTTCGCCAGGATGGTCTCGATCTCCTGACCTCGTGATCCGCCCGTCTCGGCCTCCCAAAGTGCTGGGATTACAGGCTTGAGCCACTGCGCCCGGCCTGTGTTTCCAAACTTATATCCTGCTTCTCCCTTTGCGGTGCACTGTCCTCCAACCACATGAACTCCAATAGCCTTCCCTCCTCCTGCACCCTCCACCCCTCTGCTAAAGACGTTTCCATTTCTGGAATCTGGGCAGCCCTTCCCTCATATCTCTGCATGACCAAAACCTAAATATCCTCAAGGCCCATCTCAGTGCCCCTTTCTCTACAAAGGCTCTCCTAAATCAAAGTAAATGTGCCTCCACTCCCACCCCCAGGATGATCTGGCACTTTACCTGTATTTTTCACCTTGCACTGTAATGATTAATGTACTCTACTTTCCTAGTAGGCTATGAGAGCCTTTGGTGACAAAGCCATTTATGATTCTTCCTTCCTCCCCTTTCCTCAAGAGCTTTGCACCCAACAGGAGTATAATAATTGTCTTTGACAGATTGGCTGAATGAATGAGGAGGGAGTGAGGGTGGGGCCAGTGGAGGGTGGAGTGGGAAATCGGGCGGGTCTGAGTTTGGCTGTCCTGGGTGTTTTTCTGTGGCCTGACTGTGGTGCTCGTGCTCATCAGGAGAAGCACAGGAACTCTGGATCTCAGCTTGGATATCAGTAGCTGCGTGACAGTGGCCAGTCTCTGTCTTCTTCCCCATGTGTAAATGGCACAACCCATTTAATCTCAAAGATTATTGTGAGGATCAATGCGTGATCAATACACAAAAACACTCAGTACCTAATAGGTGCTCAATAAAGTTTGTTGATGAGGGCCGGGCGCGGTGGCTCAAGCCTGTAATCCCAGCACTTTGGGAGGCCGAGACGGGCGGATCACGAGGTCAGGAGATCGAGACCATCCTGGCTAACCCCGTGAAACCCCGTCTCTACTAAAAAATACAAAAAACTAGCCGGGCGAGGTGGCGGGCGCCTGCAGTCCCAGCTACTCGGGAGGCTGAGGCAGGAGAATGGCGTAAACCCGGGAGGCAGAGCTTGCAGTGAGCTGAGATCCGGCCACTGCACTCCAGCCTGGGTGACAGAGCGAGACTCTGTCTCAAAAAAAAAAAAAAAAAAAAAAAAAGTTTGTTGATGAATTACACAAGTGATAGTAATTTTTTAGTCTCTTTTTTGAGGTTGGGGTGGGGTGGGGTGGCCATCTGCCCTACTCTTCCTTTCAGTACAGACATCTGTGCCCTTGTCAGTCTCTCCTACTAGATGAGAACCCTGCACAGCGCCAGGCACATAGGGCAGAGCAAGCAGTCAACAGGTTTGGTGAATGGATGGATAAGCACAAGTGTGATACATAAATCAGTAGTCTCTGGAGTGTAACATCTTATTTCCGATTAAGCAAGGTGTTCTGGAAACTACAGGAGCATAAGCGGCTACTATTGCTATCGTTCTGCCTCTGGACAAGAGGAATTCGCGTCTTCTGGGTGGTGATCCAGCTCCACAGTCCTCCAGGGTCCCCTGCCGGCTGCTGCAGGGGTGCCGCTGGGAGGGAGGCTCAGCTTGTCAGTGAGGGCAGTCGCTCTTTGCTGCAGGCTGACCCAGAAAACAAACTGGTGCTTCTTGCGCCTCCCAGGCCTGTGGTGGGGAGGAGAAAGCCGCAGGGCACTGAGCCCTATGAACCTGTCCAGTGTCCAGAAAAGGGATACTGGCCAGGCTTCACGACCCTGGAACCCGCTGTTCTGGAGGCTGAGCCCTGGTCAGCTGCAGAGGGGACTCCTTGGGCTGGGCAGTGGGGAAAGAGAGCAGCTGGGGAAGTGCCCAGGGACAGGAAAGAAGGGGCCCCAAGCCGGCCTCAGCAGCTTTCTGTGCACGCAGTTTCTTCTCTGAGGTAAGCAGTTTGAGCTCATCGTAGAGAAAGTCTCAGAAATGAACAGTGCCACAAAAGTCTTGTGAAAGGCCGGTCTCTGTCATCTGAGGCTAGTGCACAGTGATGCGGTGTGTGGGGTGTGCCTTCGAGAGAAACCGGCTGTGCTGCTGCCCAGTAGCCACTGAGCTGGAAGAATTTGCCGTCAGAAGACCCTAGGGAGGCCGCAGTCTCTCTCCAGATTTTTTCTCTCCAGGCAAACTAAACTGTGGGTAACTCGCTTCCAGAGGGCTGTTCCACTCTTCCCTCTCCAAGCTGGAGATCTCTGGTGGGAGTTTCCTATAGCCCTGCTAAAGGCAGGGAGAAGCAGCGAGGGTGTTCTCTTAACCCCATCAACGTACAAAACAGGCCAAGGCTTTGGGGTGTGTGACCTGGAGCCATGTCTCAGAGGGCCCTGGGAGCTCTCCAGGCCTTTCTCCAGCCCCTACATTTGTGTTTTGCTGGAGGCAACCTGAGCCTGCACAGGAAAATAAACAGTTTCGTTGTTTGGGAAGCTTTCATTAATAGCTACAGATTACACTTTCTTTAAAGGCTTTAAAGAAAACAATATGTAATCTGTAACTTTTTCTTTTTTTTTTTTTGAGATGGAGTCTCGCTCTGTGGCCCAGGCTGGGGTGCACTGGAGTGCAGTGGCGAGATCTTGACTCACTGCAACCTCCGCCTCCCCGGTTCAAGCGATTCTCATGCGTCAGCCTCCCAGGTAGCTGGGATTACAGGTGTCTGCCACCATGCCTGGCTAATTTTTTTATATTTTTAGTAGAGACAGGGTTTCACCATGTTGATCAGGCTGGTCTCAAACTCCTGACCTCAGGTGATTGGCCCGCCTTGGCCTCCTAAAATACTGGGAATACAGGCATGAGCCACTGTGCCTGGCTTATAACTATTAATTAAAGCTTCTTCCAGCATAAAAAAAATCTAATTACACAATATTTTCAAGTTAAAATATTTTTAAATTTAATAATTGTTAATTTTTTTGTTTGTTTTTTTGAGATAGAGTTTTGCTCTTGTTGCCCAGGCTGGAGTGCAATGGCACGATCTCGGCTCACTGCAAACTCTGCCTTCCTGGTTCAAGCAGTTCTCCTGCCTCAGCCTCCCCCGTAGCTAGGATTACAGGCATGCGCCACTACACCTGGCTTATCTTGTATTTTTAGTAGAGACGGGGTTTCTCCATGTTGGTCAGGCTGGTCTTGAACTCCTGACCTCAGGTGACTGGCCCGCCTCGGCCTCCTAAAGTGCTGGGAATACAGGCATGAACCACCTCGCCCAGCCTAAATTAAAATATTTTTAAATTAAAAAATAATATTTACCCATTGTTTTTGTACATGACTTCGCAGTAAAAGCCCTTTGATGGGGACTGTTCTGTGCACTATACAAAAGATAAAATTGGCCAGGTGTGGTGGCTCACTTCTATAATCCCAGCACTTTGGCAAGACAAGGCAGGAGGATTACTTGAGCCCAGGAGTTTGAGACCAGCCTGGGCAACATAGGAAGACCTGTCTCTACTAAAAAAAGAAACCAATCAAACAAACAAATTAGCTGGGCATAGTGGCGCACACCTGTAGTCCCAGCCGGCTACTCATGAGGCTGAGGTGGGAGAATTGCTTGAGCCCAGGTGTTCAAGATTGCAGTGAGCCCTGATCGTGACAGAGTGAAGCATGAAAAAAAAAAAAAAGGAAAAGGTATAGTTTTGCTTTCTTTTTTTCTTTTTTTGAGACAGAGTCTTCCTCTGTCACCAGGCTGGAGTCCAGTGGCGAGGTCTCGGCTCACTGTGGCATCTGCCTCCCGGGTTTAAGCAATTCTCCTGCCTCAGCCTCCAGAGTAGGTAGGTCTACAGGCGCGCGTCACCACGCCCAGCTAATTTTTGTATTTTTTTTTTTTTTTTTTTTTTTTTTTTTTTTTTAGTAGAGACGGGGTTTCACTATGTTAGCCAGGATGGTCTCCATCTCCTGACCTTGTGATCCGCCTCCAAAGTGCTGGGATAACAGGCGTGAGCCACCGCGCCCGGCCAACCAGGCTATTCTTGAACTCCTGACCTCAAGTGATCCACCCACCTTGAACTCCCAAAGTGCTAGGATTACAGGCATGAGTCACTGTGCCCAGCCTGCTTTCTTTTTATATGAAGGATATATTATTCATGTTTTGGTAAGTTAACATTTTATTTTATTGTAGAATCAACATTACATATAATTGGAAAATAGTGGGAAAAATCAGTCATAATGTTGTGATGGGAAGTAATATAACTTTGTCCATCATATTTTTTCTTTATTTTATATATATATGTAGATACACAGATTTTTTTTTTTTCTCTTGAGACAGGGTCTCACTCTGTCACCCAGGCTGGAGAGAAGTGGCATGATCATAGCTCACTGTAGCCTTGAACTCCTGAGCTCAAGTGATCCTCCTACAAAATTATCCCAAGTAAACTAAATAAGAAGGCTTTCCGGCCGGGCGTGGTGGCTCACGCCTGTAATCCTAACACTTTGGGAGGCCAAGGTGAGCGGATCACCTGAGGTCGGGAGTTTGAGACCAGCCTGACCAACGTGGAGAAACCCCATCTCTACTAAAAATACAAAATTAGCCGGGCGTGGTGGCGCATGCCTGTAATCCCAGCTACTTGGGAGGCTGAGGAAGGAGAATCACTTAAACCTGGGAGACAGAGGTTGTGGTGAGCCAAGATCGTGCCATTGCCCTCCAGCCTGGGCTTTCCATGAACTGGACAATTGTTGGAAACCAAGTGGATGTGGGGTTGCTAGCTGATTCCAATATGTGCCTAGAATGAGAATACTGATCCAGATTTTTACATTACCCATTTCTCTTGTTTCAGCTGAGCTGCAGTCAGAGATCACTGATTGGTTCACAGGAATAAGCAGGTGAGTTTAAATCGCAGAAAAAAAGCTCAAAAACAACTGATAACACTAGAATCTAATAACAGATGTGCCATAGTTTCCGAAACATATTTTTTTCTCTCTCTCTCCAGTCTCCCACGGAGACTGGTCATGGTAAGACCAACTTGCTTTATTATATTCGGTCTGATCATTTGTATAAAGTGCAGCAAGAATAATTATTTTTTCACATAGGCTTTTTATAATTGACTTTGATGGAACTTTCTTCCAGAAAAAGAATCTCAGATAATACCTTTTTAAAAGCCAAGCCCAGCTATTGGTTTGTACAATCAAATACCTATAGGAGTTGTGTAAATTCCTTTCCTCTTGAGGTCCCGAGATAACTTGGGGCTCCTGGGCCTGTCAGAAAGTGACATTTTTTTATTTACCACAGGTGAGAAACCCTGTATAAGGACTGTGCAGACAAGGCACACGGCCAGTTTTCCCAAGGGGCTTTTATTGCCTCTATAAGTCAAGTTTGATTCCTTAAAGGAAAGCACATCATTCCATTCAAAGCCTTGGTAAAATAACCAGTTTCTCCAATTGTGTGCTGTTGCAAAAGAAAACATTCTTATAGCACTTATGCAAATAACCATATTGCCATAAGTTAAGAACACTCACAAATAGTGTCCAAATTCTGACAAAATCAGGAAAAGAAAAACAAATATGCTCCAAATTTTGTTCACAGGAGTTTACTCAATTGTTAGAAGCTGTCAATAGCTCAAAAAAAAAGTTTTCTTGACTCCAAAGTTGGCCAATTAGTGCTGAAGTCTATTTCCTTTGAGTTGGGGGTCTCCCCAGTATAATCCCTTCATGGTTCGCCAAGAAGATGTTACTGGAAAGGGGCCCCAATCCAGACCTCAAGAGAGGGTTCTTGGACCTCACACAAGAAATAATTTAGAGCAAGTCCATAGAGTAAAGTGAAAGAAGTTTATTAAGAAAGTAAAGGGATAGGCTGAGTGCAGTGGCTCACACCTGTAATCCCAGCACTTTGGGAGGCTGAGGCTGGTGGGTCATTTGGGTCAGGATTTTGAGACGAGCCTGGCCAACATGGTGAAACCCTGTCTCTACCAAAAATACAAAAATTAGCCAGGCATTGTGGCAGGGACCTGTAATTCCAGCTACTCAGGAGGCTGAGGCAGGAGAATCTCTTGAACTCAGGAGGTGGAGGTTGCAGTGAGCCCAGATTGCAGCACTGCAATCCAGCCTGGGTGACAGAGCAAGACTCTGTCTCAAAAGAAAGTGAGGAATAAAAGAATGGCTACTTCATAGGCAGAGTAGGCAGAACAGCTACATTTTCATTTAGCATGTTCTTAAAAATATTGTTTGGAGGTTTTCAGCATCAAATGTCAATGTTTAAAATTTCTACCTGTTACTGTTTCCAAAATGTCAAGATAATAATTAGAATTAACATGTATTTATTATATTTAATCAACAATTATTATGAAGAACCTACTATGTGCCAGGTTGTGGTCTAGGCTCTGAGGACATAGCAGTGAAAAAAACAGAAAGGATTCCTATCTTCAAGTCTTCATGGAGCTGACTTACTAGTGGGGAAAAACAGACTATAAACAAAATAAATAAGTAAATTAAATAATATATTAGTTAAATTGGCTGGATGCCATGGCTTATGCCTATAATCACAGCACTTTGGGAGGCTGAGGTGGGCAGATCACTTGGGCTCAGGATTCAAGACCAGCCTGGACAACATGGCAAGACCCTGCCACTAAAACCAATTACAAAAATTAGCCAGGCATGGTGGCGTGCACCGTAGTCCCAGCTACTCAGGAGGCTGAAGTGGGAGGATGTCTTGAGCCCAGAAGGTGGAAGTTGCAGTGAGCCAAAGTCACTCCACTCCACTGCAGCCTGGGCAACAGAGTGATACCCTGTCAAGAAAGAAAGAGAGAAAGAGAGAAAGAGAGAAAGAGAGAAAGAGAGAAGGAAAGAAGGAAAGAAAGAAAGAAAGAAAGAAAGAAAGAAAGAAAGAAAGAAAGAAAGAAAGAGAGAGAGAGAGAGAGAGAGAAAGGAAGGAAGGAAGGAAGGAAGGAAGGAGAAAGAAGGAAGGAAGGAAGGAAAGGAAAGAGAGAGAGAAAGAAAGAAAGAAAGAAAGAAAAGAAAGAAAGGAAGGAAGGAAGGGGAAGGAAGGAAGGAAGGAAAAGGAAGGAAGGAAGGAAAAGGAAGGAAGGAAGGAAGGAAGGAAGGAAAGAAAACAAACATTGGTTAAATAATATACAGATAGGGCACATGTGTTTTGTTTTTTTTTTAAAAGGTGACCCAGAAACAGAGGATAGAGAGGGCTGGAACTGTCAGGAAAGACCTAACATTTCCAAGGGGACTTTTTGGGTTTTTTTTGAGACAGGGTCTCGCTCCATTGCCCAGGCTGTAGTGCAGTGGCACGATCTCAACTTGCTGCAGCCTCAACTTACCAGGCTCAAGTGATCCTCCCACCTTATACTCCTGAGTAGCTGAGACTACAGCCATGCACCACCATGCCCAGTTACTTTTTGTAGTTTTTGTAGAGATGGGGTTTCACCATGTTGTCCAGGCTGGTCTCGAACCCTTGGGCTCAAGTGATCCTTCCACCTTGGCCTCCCAAAATGCTGGGATTACAAGCATGAACCACTGCACCCGGCCCAGGAGGACTTTTAAGTGAAGACCTGAAGGTGTTAAGAACATGAGACATGAGGATATCTTGGTGTAAAAGTGTTCCAGGCAGAACAATGAGCAAGTATAAAGATTCTCAGGGGCAGGAACTTGCAAGGAGGCAAGTAGGCAAAGGGTTGTGTAAAGATGACAGCAGAGAAGTTAAGGCCAGACTATGGAAGACCTTATAAGCTCTGGCAGAGACTTTGACTTTTACTCTAAATTGAGAAGTATTGAAGGGTTCGAGGCAGGAGTAACATAATGCAACTTCTGTATAAATAGGCTCACTCTGCATGAATGCTATGTTGAGAAGAGACCATAGGAGGGTATACTTGGAAGCAGGGAAACCAAGAACCTGTTTCATTAAGCCAACTAAGAGGTGATGGTGACTTGGACCAGTGCAGTTACAGTGCAGTGGTGAGAAAGGGTATTCCAGGTATCTTTTGAAGGTAAAGCCAAGACCTTTGGATGGATGGATGACTCTGAGGACTTTGGCCTGAGCAACTAAAGGAGGGAGTTGCCATTAACTGAGGTAGTTAATGAGATAAGGAAGACCTTGGAAAGAGCAGTTTTAAGGGTGGAGACCTTTTTATTTTAATTAATTTTTTCCTGACCACTAGACCACCAGGGATAGGGAGTTCAGTTTTGGACTGGGCATGGTGGCTGACACCTGTAATCCCAGCACTTTGAGAGGCCGAGGCGGGAGGATTGCTCGAGCCCAGGCGTTCAAGACCAGCCTGGAGGACATAGGGAGACCCCCATCTCTATGAAATATAAAAAAATTAGTCTGGAGTGGTGTTACACACCCGTAGTCCGAGCCACTTGGGAGGCTGAGGTGGGAGGATCACTTGAGTCTGGGAAGTGGAGTCTGCAGAGCCATGATTGCGCCACTGCACTCCAGCCTGGGTGACAGAGACCTTGTATCAAAAAAAGAAATACAAGAAAAGTTCAGTTTTGGGAGTGTCAGTCTAAAGATACCTGCTAGGTATCTGTGTGGACCTGTCCGTCAGGCAGGCTGCTATATTCCAATAAAGAGTTCAGAGCAGAGGAGTGAACTTAAGATATAAATTTGGAAATGACTGAATTATAAATAGTATTTTTTTTTTTTTTTTTTTGAGACGGAGTCTTGCTTTGTCACCCAGGCTAGAGTGCAGTGGCCGGATCTCAGCTCACTGCAAGCTCCATCTCCCAGGTTCACGCCATTCTCCTGGCTCAGCCTCCCGCGTAGCTGGGACTACAGGCGCCTGCCACCTCGCCCGGCTAGTTTTTTGTATGTTTTAGTAGAGACGGCGTTTCACCATGTTAGCCAGGATGGTCTCGATCTCCTGACCTCGTGATCCGCCCGTCTCGGCCTCCCAAAGTGCTGGGATTACAGGCTTGAGCCACCGCGCCCGGCCTATAAATAGTATTTTTTAAAGCAAATTGTATTGTGTTGTGTTGTGTTGTATTGTATTTTTTTTTTTTTTTTTTGAGACGGAGTCTCACGCTGTTGCCCAGGCTGGAGTGCAGTGGCGCGATCTCGGCTCACTGCAAGCTCCGCCTCCTGGGTTCACGCCATTCTCCTGCCTCAGCCTTCTGAGTAGCTAGGACTACAGGCGCCCGCCACCGCGCCTGGCTAATTTTTTGTATTTTTAGTAGAGACGGGGTTTCACTGTGGTCTCGATCTCCTGACCTTGTGATCCGCCCGCCTCGGCCTCCCAAAGTGCTGGGATTACAGGCTTGAGCCACCGCGCCCGGCCGTTGTATTGTATTTTTGAGATGGAGTCTCGCTCTGTCGCCTAGGCTGGAGTGCAGTAGCGCAGTCTCGGCTCACTGCAACCTCCACCTCCCGTGTTCAAGCAATTCTCTGCCTCAGCCTCCCGAGTAGCTGGGATTACAGGCATCCGCCACCACACCCAGCTAATTTTTGTATTTTTAGTAGAGATGGGGTTTCATCATCTTGGCCAGGCTGGTCTTAAACTCCTGACCTCGTGATCCACCTGCCTTAGCCTTCCAAAGTGCTGGGATTACAGGTGTGAGCCACCGTGCCTGGCCCTAAATGGCATTTAAAGCCAAGGAAGTGAGTGTAGGCAGAGAAGGCATTAAGGATTGTGGCCCTGGGCACACCAAGGTTCAGAGGTTAGGGAACTATATGAATTCATTTAATCCTCACAATAATCCTCTGAGGAAATTGCTATTACTGTAGTGTCATCATTTAATTAGTGATGGACCAGGCGCGGTGGCTCACAGCTGTAATCCCAGCACTTTGGGAGGCCGAGGTGGGCAGATCGCCTGAGGTCAGGAGTTCAAGACCAGCCTGGCCAACATGGAGAAACCCTGTCTCTACTAAAAATATAAAAATTAGCTGGGCATGGTGGCGCGGGCCTGTAGTCCCAGCTACTCCACTGAGGCAGGAGAACTGCGTGAACCCAGGAGGCGGAGGTTTCTGTGAGCCGAGATCGCACCACTGCAATCCAGCATAGCAACAGAGCAAGACTCTGTCTCAAAAAAAAAAGTGATGAAGTTGAGGCAAAAAACGGTTAAATAAATTGCCCAAAGACATGCAGCCAACAAGTAGCAGAACTGGGATCTGAACCAGCCAGTCTGGCTCAAACCATCGTATATTTCACCTCTAGGCTATAATGGGTTGGTTCTGTTAAATGGCACACTTTGCAAGTAGAGAAATTGAGTCTTAGGTTAAATAATTTGTTAATATTGGTGGTTGGTGGCAGAGCCGGGATATAAACTCTCTCACTGCTTCTTTGTTTTGAGAGATCTCTGTGTTTTTGTTTTGTTTTATTTTGCTTTTTTCGAGATGGAGTTTCACTCTTGTTGCCCAGGCTGGAGTGCAATGGCGCCATCTTGGCCTCCCAAAGTGCTGGGATTACAAGCGTGAGCCACCAAGCCCAGCCAGGTCTCTGAGTTTTTACTTACTCTGCTGTGTGACCTGTGCAACATTTATTTTTTATTTTCTTTATTTTTGAGACAGAGTTTCACACTTGTTGCCCAGGCTGGAGTGTAATGGTGCAATCTCGGCTCACTGCAACCTCCTCCTCCAGTTCAAGGGATTCTCCTGCCTCAGTCTCCCGAGTATCTGGGATTACAGGTGCCTGCCACCATGCCCGGATAATTTTTGTATTTTTAGTAGTGACGGGGTTTCACCATGTTGGCCAGGCTGGTCTTGAACTCCTGACCTTGTGATCCACCCACTTTGGTCTCCCAAAGTGCTGGGATTACAGGCATGAGCCTCCGTGCCTGGCCCACCACTGGTCCTCCTTTAGTACCACCATGATGGTCTCCTGTCCCCAAACTCTCCCCGAACCCTTGTTAACCACAGCTGGTCTCCACAGCAATAAACAAACCTCCTGGATTCAGAAAGGGAAGTGTATGTAAAACTGGCCAAATAAAAGTTATTAGCTTTTCTAGATAATCCCACTAGCCAGTTCTGAGATCTGAGACTAAACTATCCCACACAGAATGGCACAACTAGAACCTTGTGGTTCACAGTGTGGCCCATAGATCAGCATTGGATCTGTCAATGAGAGCTTGTTAAAACTGGGGAATCCTCGGCTCCACCCTGGTCCTATTGAATCAGAGCCTGCATTTAAAGATGATCCCCAGGTGATTGTATGCACATTACGGTCTGAAAAACACTAAACTAAAAAAATGTGAGCTCAGAAAATCCGTGGCAAGAAATGTGTGTGAAACCTATAAGAGGAAATCCACACCATTTCCCTGAGAGACAGCACATAGCGTGTTTCTGGATAGGAATACTCAGTGGGGGGAAGATGACAGTTCTCACTCACATGGAATGGATCAAAGTGATTTTTTTTTCTACTGTCATTTTTCTTTTTTTTTTTTTTTTTTTTTTTTTTTTTGAGATGGAGTCTTGCTCAGTCACCCAGGCTGGAGTGCGGTGGCGCGATCTCGGCTCACTGCAAGCTCCGCCTCCCGGGTTCTCGCCATTCTCCTGCCTCAGCCTCCCGAGTAGCTGGGACTACAGGCGCCCGCCACTACGCCCGGCTAGTTTTTTGTATTTTTAGTAGAGACGGGGTTTCACCGTGTTAGACAGGATGGTCTCGATCTCCCGACCTCGTGATCCGCCCGTCTCAGCCTCCCAAAGTGCTGGGATTACAGGCTTGAGCCACCGCGCCCGGCCATTTTTCTTTTTCTCTACATTTTTCAAAATTGATATATCATAGTTGTACATATTGGTACATATTGTGGGGTGTGTGTGGGTCAAAGTGATTTTTGAAGTTAATTTGGGCATGGTGGCTCACATCTGTAATCTCAGCACTTTGGAAAGCCAAGATAAGAGGATCCCTTGAGGCCAGGAGTTCAAGACCAGCCTAGGCAACATAGCAAGACTCCATTTCTACAAAAAATTGTTAAAAATTTGCTGGGCTTCATGGGTGCACACCTATAGTCCTAGCTTCTCAGGAGGCTGAGTGAGGGGGATTGCTTAAGCCCAGGAGTTTGAGGGTGCAGTGAGCTATGATAGCGCCACTGCACTCCAGCTTAGGTGACAGAGCAAGACCCTGTCTCTAAAAAAATATATAAAATAAACAGACAAGAATAGGATTATTTTTCTTTTGGAAAATAAATATAGCAAGGAAGGATTTTCTCTATCAGAAATTATGTTAAGCTGTGTGTAGTGGCTCGCACCTATAATCCCAGCACTTTGGGAGGCCAAGATGGGCAGATCACCTGAAATCAGGAGTTCAAGACTAGACTGGACAATATGATAAAACCCCCGTCTCTACTAAATAAATAAATAAATAAATAAATAAATAAATAAATAAAAATAAAAATAGCCAGGCATGGTGGCGCATACCTGTAATTCCAACTACTCGGGAGGCTGAGGCAGGAGAATTGCTTGAACCCATGAGACGGAGGTTGCAGTGAGCTGAGATTGCACCACTGAACACCAGCCTGGGCAACAGAGCAAGACTCCATCTCAAAAAAAAAAAAAAAAAAAAGAAAAAGAAAAAGAAAAGAAAAGAAAAGAAATGTTGTTAAGAGGAATTCAGGTTCTGGAGAAAGAAAATCTGGGTTTGAATCGGACTTTGCCACTTCCTGAACGTGTCACTGCTATGGACTGCTTGGTGTCCCCTCAGATGCACATATTGAGGCCCTCCTCTTCTTCTCCCCGTCTCCTTTCCCCAGCCCATGCCCAGCACAAAGGAAAGGGCACTTCCTGAAGACACAGTGAGAAGGTGGCCATCTACAAACCAGGGAGAAAGGCCTTGCCCAAAGCTGAACACTGCCAGAACCTTGATCTTGGACATTCCAGCCTCCAGAACTGTGAGAAGATATTAATATATTTCTATTGTACAAGCCACTCGGTCTGTAATATTTTGTTATGGCAGCCTGAACAGACTAAGGCTGCCATCTTGGGAAAGCTTCCTAACATCTTTTTTTTTTTTTTTTTTTTTTTGAGACGGAGTCTCGCTCTGCCACTCAGGCTGGAGTGCAGTGGCCAGATCTCGGCTCACTGCAAGCTCTGCCTCCCGGGTTCACGCCATTCTCCTGCCTCAGCCTCCTGAGTAGCTGGGACTACAGGCGCCCGCCACCTCGCCCGGCTAGTTTTTTGTATTTTTTAGTAGAGACGGGGTTTCACCGTGTCAGCCAGGATGGTCTCGATCTCCTGACCTCGTGATCCGCCCGTCTCGGCCTCCCAAAGTGCTGGGATTACAGGCTTGAGCCACCGCGCCCGGCCAAAGCTTCCTAACATCTTATGGCCTCTGTTTCTTCCTTCTGTAAAATGGGAGTAAGAATATCATTTACAGCATCTTTATGAGTATTAAAGGAAATAGCATATGTCAAACACTCAGCAGAATGCCTGGCCCATAACATTTGTTCAACAAATGGCAATTACAGTGGTAACAACTGCAGCACTGGGCAAAAATCTGTAGAAAGACCAATGGAACAGAACAGATAACCCAGAAACAGACCTCAGCATTTCCATAAGCTCCAGGAGTGCAGAGAAAGTCTATGTTTGTATTCGCCATTGTGTCATTTTCCCCATGCCTAACATATGTAGGGCATACAGGAAGTGCTTAAAAAGTATATATTGTATTAGAATTTAATACACATGGCTGGGCATGGTGGCTTACACCTGTAATCCCAGCACTTTAGAAGGCCCAGGTGGGAGAATGACGTGAGCTCAGAAGTCCGAGACGAACCTGGGCAACATCGTGAAACCCCATCTGTACAAAAAATACAAAACTTAGCCAGGCATGGTGGCACGTGCCTGTAGCCCCAGCTTAAGCCTGGGAGGTTGAGGCTGCAGTGGGCTGAGATTGTGCCACTGCACTCTAGCTTGGGCTATAAAGTGAGACTCAGTCTCAGAAAAAACCCCAAAATGTAACACATGATAAAGAAGGACTCATAAATCAGTGGTGAAAGAGAGGACTAGTGTTTTAATAATACTGGGAAAATTGCTTATAGTTTTGGACTAAAATAACCAGATTTTATTATTTCATTTTATAAAGAGGCTTTTAAACTTTTTTGGACTATGACCCACAGTAAGAAATATGTGGAACATCTCAGCTGAATATAAATTAATAATCAAAACAAAAGTTTATAAAGCAATATTTATCCTTATTATGTCAGATGGACTCTGATCTATTCTATTCTATTCTATTCCACTCCTATATTATTAAAAAGAAAATTCCAGGCTGGGTTCGGTGGCTCACGCCTGTAATCCCTGCACTTTGGGAGGCTGAGGCGGGTGGATCACGAGGTCAGGAGATTGAGACCATCCTGGCCAACACGGTGAAACCCTATCTCTACTAAAAATACAAAAAAAAAATTAGCCGGGTGAGGTGGTGGGAGCCTGTAGTCCCAACTATTCGGGAGGCTGAGGCAGGAGAATGGCGTGAACCCGGGAGGCGGAGCTTGCAGTGAGCCGAGATCGCGCCACTGCAGTCCAGCCTGGGTGACAGAGTGAGACTCTGCCTCAAAAAAAAGAAAAAGAGGCCGGGCGCGGTGGCTCAAGCCTGTAATCCCAGCACTTTGGGAGGCCGAGACGGGCGGATCACGAGGTCAGGAGATCGAGACCATCCTGGCTAACACGGTGAAACCCCGTCTCTACTAAAAAATACAAAAAACTAGCCGGGCGCGGTGGCGGGCGCCTGTAGTCCCAGCTACGCGGGAGGCTGAGGCAGGAGAATGGCGTGAACCCGGGAGGCGGAGCTTGCAGTGAGCTGAGATTGGGCCACTGCACTCCAGCCTGGGCGGCAGATCGAGACTCCGTCTCCCAAAAAAAAAAAAAAAAGAAAAGAAAAAGAAAAAGAAAATTCCAGCGTCTATCCAGTAAATTGATCTAATAACTCACTAGTGAATAGCTACCAGCAGTTTGAAGAATATTTCTTATACCAAAATTAGTTTTTAATTTAACAAAAGAAAAAATTATATGTAAATAATATGAGATTTTTTTTTTTTGAGACAGAGTCTTGCTCTGTCACCCAGGCTGGAGTGCAGTGGCACCATTGGCTCACTGCAACCTCCGCCTCCCAGGTTCAAGGGGTTCTCCTGCCTCAGCCTCCTGAGTCGCTTGGATTACAGGCATGCGCCACCACACCTGGCTAATTTTTGTATTTTTAGTAGAGACGTGGTGTCACCATGTTGCCAGGCTGGTGTTGAACTCCTGACCTCAAGTGATCTGCCCGCCTCGGCCTCCCAAAGTGCTAGGATTACATGCGTGACCCACTGAGCTGGCCAAATAATATGAGATTTTGAAATGAGAAATGACTTGAGATTTTAAACATAATGAAAAAAAAAATAACAGAGGCAAACATCAACAAATTTGAGAACACCAACATTTTAAATATGTTGGGGACCGCATATGGCAAAGGCAGCTATGGCAGACAGGATGTGGTCATCACTGGAGAGAAGAGGCCAGTTATTCTTGACATCTCTTTCTTCCTCATATTCGCTCACATGGAACCCAACAGCAAGTCTCGCAGATGCTGCCTCCATTTGTGCACTTTCTCCCTGGCCACAGCCCTGATCTTAGTCCAGACCATCATTCTCTCACTCCGGGACTGCTGCCCCGCCTCCCAGCTAGTCTCCCTGCTTCCACTGTGCACCCCACAATCCTTTCTCCTCACAGTAGCCAGAGTCATCTTTTTTTTTTTTTTTTTGAGACAGGGTCTCACTATGTTGGCCAGGCTAGTCTCAAACTCCTGGTCTCAAGTGATGCTCCTGCCTCGGCCTCCCAGAGTGCTGAGATGGCAGCCATGAACTACCATGCCCGGCCAAGAGTAATCTTTTTGAAGTATAAATTACATCACTCTGAGTAATCCAATTAAGAAACTGGCAAAGGCCGGGCGCGGTGGCTCAAGCCTGTAATCCCAGCACTTTGGGAGGCCGAGACGGGTGGATCACGAGGTCAGGAGATCGAGACCATCCTGGCTAACACGGTGAAACCCCGTCTCTACTAAAAAATACAAAAAACTGGCCGGGCGCGGTGGCTCAAGCCTGTAATCCCAGCACTTTGGGAGGCCGAGACGGGCGAATCACGAGGTCAGGAGATCGAGACCATCCTGGCTAACACGGTGAAACCCCGGCTCTACTAAAAAAAATACAAAAAACTAGCCGGGCGCGGTGGCGGGCGCCTGTAGTCCCAGCTACTCGGGAGGCTGAGGCAGGAGAATGGCGTGAACCCGGGAGGCGGAGCTTGCAGTGAGCTGAGATCCGGCCACTGCACTCCAGCCTGGGCGGCAGAGCGAGACTCCGTCTCAAAAAAAAAAAAAAAAAAAAAAATACAAAAAACTAGCCAGGCGAGGTGGCGGGCGCCTGTAGTCCCAGCTACTCGGGAGGCTGAGGCAGGAGAATGGTCTAAACCCGGGAGGCGGAGCTTGCAGTGAGCTGAGATCCGGCCACTGCACCCCAGCCTGGGCGACAGAGCAAGACTCTGTCTCAAAAAAAAAAAAAAAAAGAAACTGGCAAATGAAAAATCTTACAAGTGCTGAATCTTCTGTCTGTCTGTATTTGTATGTGTTGTGTGTGTGTGTGTTGTTTATACATAAAAGAGCTCTGATAAATTGGCAGCAGGGAAGGTGAACCCCTTGAGGGGTTACAGAATCGAACAGCGGGACTTGAATGTGACAGGCCAGACCTCTCTGCACTTCTACATTCCAAGGAGAAACTGAGGAGTCCAAGAATTCTAAGTTCCAGCTGGCTTCCCGGTTCTTTTTTTATTTTTTATTTTCCAAGATGGAGTTTTGCTCTTGTTGCCCAGGCTGGAGTGCAGTTGCGTGATCTCGGCTCACTGCAACCTCCGCTTCCCAGGTTCAAGGGATTCTCTGGGCTCAGCCTCCCGAGTAGTTGGGATTACAGTCACCCACCACCACGCCCAGCTAATTTTTGTATTTTTAGTAGAGATGGGGTTTTACCATGTTGGTGACAAGTGGGCACCTGTAATCTCAGCTACTTGGGAGGCTGAGGCAGGAGAATCATCTGAACCCGGGAGGTGGACTTTGAGTGAGATTGTGTGCCACTGCACTCCAGCCTGGATGACAGAGGGAGACTCCTTCTCACAAAAAACAAAAAACCAAACCAAAACAAAAAAAAACCAAAAGACAGCACTTTGGAGATTTCCAGGATTTTAGGAGTTGTATGCTGGGAAATGGTGATAAAGACTAAATATGTATTTCAGAATATCATAGGAGGATAAACCATATTTGGTCTAATAGTCTCTTTATAACTTGTAACTATTAGGTATATGGTCTATGAGCCTCCATCTGTATTCTTGCCCAAGCTTTGGCTTTTGGTAGAGACAGGCTTGGCTGAATGGATGGAGGTCTTGAGCCAGGTTCTCCTTCTCGGGGGATCCAGGGGATACACACACACACAGACCCTTGGAGATCTTGAGCCCCAACTGAAAACTGACCCTGAAGTCTTTGAAGCTTTTATAGGAATGGAGAGGAAATGAAACCTGTCATTTCAAAGCTGAAGTTAATCCATTTTCATTCTAGGAAAACCCTCTGGAAGGGACTTTTAGTTATGTAAATGTGGAGCAGAACTCCTCTTCTGAAATGGAGATGTCTGTGGCCCTGAGGCTCCATGGAGCACTCCCTCCTCTGGTCAGCTGAAGAAAGGGCCTGTGTTGTAGGCAGACAGGCGCCTCTTCAGATCAGGTTTCCCTTTAAAAATTTTGATACAGTCCAGGAATGGTGGCCCACGCTTGTAATCCCAGCACTTTGGGAGGCTGAGGTGGGTGGATCACCTGAGGTCAGGAGTTCGAGACCAGCCTGGCCAACATTGCGAAACCCTGTCTCTACTAAAAAAAAAAGAAAAAATCAGCCAGGCATGGTGGTGCGTGCCTGTAATCCCAGCTACCTGGGAGGCTGAGGCAGGATAATTGCTTGAACCTTGGAGGCAGAGGTTGCAGTGAGCCAATATCACGCCATTGCACTCCAGTCTGGGCAAGAGTGAGACTCAGTCTTAAAAAAAAAAAAAAAAAAAATTGGCCAGGCGAGGTGGCTCACGCCTGTAATCACTGCACTTTGGGAGGCCGAGGCAGGTGGATCACGAGGTCAAGAGATCAAGATCATCCTGGCCTACATGGTGAAACCCTGTCTCTACTAAAAATATAAAAATTAGCTGGGCGTGGTAGCGCGCTTCTGTGGTCCCAGCTACTCGGGAGGCTGAGGCAGGAGAATGGCTTGAACCTGGGAGGTGGAAGTTGCAGTGAGCTGAGATCATGCCAATGCACTCCAGCCTGGTGAAACAGTGAGACTTAGGCCGGGCGCGGTGGCTCAAGCCTGTAATCCCAGCACTTTGGGAGGCCGAGACGGGTGGATCACGAGGTCAGGAGATCGAGACCATCCTGGCTAACACGGTGAAACCCCGTCTCTACTAAAAAATACAAAAAAAAAAACTAGCCGGGCGAGGTGGCGGGCGCCTGTAGTCCCAGCTATTCTGGAGGCTGAGGCAGGAGAATGGTGTGAACCCGGGAGGCGGAGCTTGCAATGAGCTGAGATCCGGCCACTGTACTCCAGCCTGGGCGACAGAGCGAGACTCTGTCTCAAAAAAAAAAAAAAAAGAAACAGTGAGACTCTGTCTAAAAAAAAAAAAAAAAGTTGATATGAAATATAATTTATACAATTAATATTTAATGTGATTATTATGTGCCAGATACTATGATAAGCACTTGATGTGAATTATCTCACCCAGCCTTCATAATACCCAATATTACTTTCATTATATAAATGAAATGAGCAAACTGAGGTTCATAGAATTTAAGTAACTTGTGCAGTGGGCATGCATTTGGCAAGTGACAGAGAAGGGGTTTGTACCTACATCTGACTCCAGAGCCTATTCTCTGCCTCTGTCATCCTCTGGAATTTTTTCAGGTCATTAATGGAGTGAGTGATTTTCCCAGACTGTCAAAAGGGTTTGAACCAGAGCAACTCCATCTTGAATGGAGTAAATGAGACTGGGTAAAATGAGACTCAGATCTACTGAACTACATTCCTAGGAGGCTAGGCATTCTAGTCACAGGAAAAGATAGGAGGTCAGCACAAGATACAGGTCATAAAGGCCTTGCTGATAAAACATGTTGCAGTTGGCCGGGTGCGGTGGCTCACCCTGTAATCCCAGGACTTTGGGAAGCCGAGGCGGGCGGATCACGAGGTCAGGAGTTCGACCCGGCCAACATGGTGAAATCTCTACTAAAGATACAAAAAATTAGTTGGGTGTGGTGGCGTACTCCTGTAATCGCAGCTACTCGGGAGGCTGAGGCAGGAGAATCACTTGAACCCGAGACGGAGGTTGCAGTGAGCTGAGATCATGCCATTGCACTCCAGCCTGGGCAACAGGGAGAGACTCCGTCTCAAAAAACCTAAAACCAAAAAAAACATGTTGCAGTAAAGAAGCCAGCCAACCCCACCAAAACCAGGATAGTGACAAGAGTGACCTCTGGCTGTCCTCACTGCTCATTATACGCTAATTATAAAACATTAGCATGCTAAAAGACACACCCACCAGCGCCATGACAGTTTACAAATGCCATGGCAGCGTCAGGGAGTTACCCTCTAAAAAGTGGAGGAACCCTCAGTTCTGGGAATTGCCCACCCCTTTCCCAGCAAACTCATGAATAATCCACCCCTTGTTTAGCATAAATCAAGAAGTAACAGTAAGTATCCTTGGTGGAGCAGCTCAAGCCACTGCTCTGCCTATGGAGTAGACATTCTTTTATTCCTCTGCTTTCTTAATAAACTTGCTTTCACTTTGTGGACTTGCCTCAAATTCTTTCTTGCACGTGGTCCAAGAACCCTCTCTTGGGGTCTGGATCAGGACCCCTTTCTGGTAACAAGATTAGAATGCCATTCTTGACTGACCGAGACTCGAGCAGAGTAGGAGAAATCATCACCTTCTTGAAGTGTGTGCCAGTCGGGGCCATCCCTGCTGATCTTTGGAGGAACTTCTCTCTTGACCCAAGAGGGAAGGGATAGAATCATTTCACAACAAGGCACGAAGACACTGTCTTGGCGACAAGCAGGGAGAAGCCATGACCCTTTCTCCCTATGGGCCAGGCCAGGAAGAGTTGAGCCCCAGGTGGCCGTGCCAAGTTCCAAAGGGTGATGTTGAGGAAGACTGCAGGTGATGCTGAGATTGAGCCCGAGTGTTTTACAGAAGCAAGCAGACCCCTGGACAGGTCTCTTTTTTTTTTTTTTTTTTTTGAGACGGAGTCTCGCTCTGTCACCCAGGCTGGAGTGCAGTGGCCGGATCTCAGCTCACTGCAAGCTCCGCCTCCCGGGTTCACGCCATTCTCCTGCCTCAGCCTCCCGAGTAGCTGGGACTACAGGCGCCTGCCACCTCGCCCGGCTAAGTTTTTGTATTTTTAGTAGAGACAGGGTTTCACTGTGTTACCCAGGATGGTCTCGATCTCCTGACCTCGTGATCCGCCCGTCTCAGCCTCCCAAAGTGCTGGGATTACAGGCTTGAGCCACCGCGCCCGGCCGGACAGGTCTCTTGACAGAGCAAACTGCTGGTGGCAAGCAATGTTCAGAGAGTCAGAGCAAATGTGAGAATGGCTGGAACAAAGAAAATGTAACTACTCCCTCCTCTACCTGCGCCTCCTCCAAGTAACCCTTAACCCCTCTGTCCCAGCTCAATGGTTACACTTCTTGACATTATGTTACAAGCTGTTGGTTCATATTTAGCTTGTGGTTGACCTAAACCACCAGATCTTTTTCATACAAACTGCTATCTGGCGAGTTCCTTCCATCCCATGCTTCTAGTACACGTGCAACTGATTTTTGCTCCCGCCTGTAATCCCAGCACTTTGGGAGGCTGAGGCGGGCGGATCACGAGGTCAGGAGATTGAGACCATCCTGGCTAACACGGTGAAACCCCGTTGCTACTAAAAATGCAAAAAAATTAGCCGGGCGTGGTGGCGGGCGCCTGTAGTTCCAGCCACATGGGAGGCTGAAGCAGGAGAATGGCGTGAACCCGGGAAGCGGAGCTTGCAGTGAGCCAAGATCGCGCCACTGCACTCCAACCTGGGCGACTGAGCGAGACTCTGTCTCAAAAAAAAATAAAATAAATAAAATAAAATAAAGTAAAGCAAAACGTAAATGCAGGATATTCCACATACAATTTAATTCTGTTTGATTCTGGTCAGCTGAAATAATTAAAAGTTTTAATTCTGTCATCTTTTGTAATAATTCCCTTCCCAGTTTGTATCATCTGCCAAACTGGTAAACATTGATTATTCTGTCCTAGCAGGTAGTGAGAATGCTGAACAGGACAAAGCAGAGTCCTTTGGCATAACGCTAAAACAGGGGTCCCCAAAGTGTGGTCTGGGAATCTCAGAGGTCCCAGAGACCCTTTCAGGGGGTCTGTGAAATCTAAACTATTTTCATTTGTTGATTGGTTGTTTGATTGATTGAGACGGAGTCTCGTTCTGTTGCCCAGAGTGGAGTGCAATGGCATGATTTCGGCTCTTAACACAAGCTCCACCTCCCGGGTTCAAGAGATTCTTCTGCCTTAGCCTCCCAAGTACCGAGTAGCTGGGATTACAGGCGCCTGTCACCATGCCCGGCTAATTTTTGTATTTTCGGTAGAGACAGGGTTTCTCCATGTGGGTCAGGCTGGTCTTGACCGACCTGAGGTGATCCACCCGCCTTGGCCTCCCAAAGTGCTGGGATTACAGGCATGAACCACTGCGCCCAGCCCCAAATTTTTTTTTTTTAAAAGAAAATAGGGGCTGGGCACTGTGGCTCAGGCCTGGGCAAAAATAGTGAAACTCTGTCTCAAAAAAAAAAAAAAAAAAAAATCTGGACCGAGCACAGTGGCTCGTGCCTGTAATCCCAGCACTTTGGGAGGCCAAGGCAGGCAGATCCCTTGAGGCCAGGAGTCCAAGAGCAGCCTGGCCAACATGGCAAAACCCCGTCTCTACTAAAAATACAAAAATTAGGCCAGGTGCGGTGGCTTGTACCTGTAATCCCAGCTTCTTGGGAGGCTGAGGCAGGAGAATTGCTTAAACCCGGGAAGCGGAGGCTGCAATGAGCCGAGATCGTACCATTGCCCTCCAGCCTGGGTGACAGAGGGAGACTCCATCTTAATAAAATAATTTTTTAAAAATTATCTGTGAACTGTTATAGTGCTTAAATGCCCTTTTCACTCTTGTTCTATCACACACACACAAAACTGTGGAGTATTCCAGACACTATAGGACGACTGATATCGCACTAGAGTACATGCAGCACCAGTTATGAGAATCCAGCTGTCTTTTATGAAGCCAGAGATGAACAAGATTTGTAAAAATATAAAACAAAGCCACTGTTTTCTCACCAACTTCTTTTTCCTTTTGGAAAACATAGTTGTGTTTCTTTTTTTTCTTTTTTTTTTTTTTTTGAGACGGAGTCTCGCTCTGTCACCCAGGCTGGAGTGCAGTGGCCGGATCTCAGCTCACTGCAAGCTCCGCCTCCCGGGTTCACGCCATTCTCCTGCCTCAGCCTCCCGAGTAGCTGGGACTACAGGCGCCCGCCACCTCGCCCGGCTAAGTTTTTGTATTTTTAGTAGAGACGGGGTTTCACTGTGTTAGCCAGGATGGTCTCGATCTCCTGACCTCGTGATCCGCCCGTCTCGGCCTCCCAAAGTGCTGGGATTACAGGCTTGAGCCACCGCGCCCGGCCAGTTGTGTTTCATAAAAGTGTTTGAGTATGTTTGGGCTACTACAACAAAATACCATAGACAGAAATATATAAACAACGGAAATTTATTTTTCACAA
The DNA here is from genome assembly GCF_043159975.1 of Macaca nemestrina. Taxonomy (NCBI): domain Eukaryota; kingdom Metazoa; phylum Chordata; class Mammalia; order Primates; family Cercopithecidae; genus Macaca; species Macaca nemestrina. The sequence goes on along the minus strand of NC_092136.1, from coordinate 118,682,147 downwards.
TTCTGGAGGCTGGGAAGTCCACAATCAAGGTGTCAGCAATTTTGGTGTCTGATGAAAGCCTGTTCCTCATAGATGGCTCCTTCTTTGTGTCCTCACAAGGTATGGGGAGCAAGGAAGCTCCTTCAAGCCTCTTTAATAAAGGCACTAATCCCTTGATGAGGGTGGAGCCTTCGTGACCTAATCACCTCCCAAAGGCCCCGACTCTTAATATCATCACCTTGGAGATTAGGTTTCAACATATGAATTTTGGGGAGTATGCCAACATTCAGATCCTAGCAAAAGGTATTTATGTATGTTATTTATGTTAACACACAATGAGTTTATTATTATTTTATTCTATTTTTTGAGATGGAGTCTCACTCTGTTGCCCAGGCTGGAGTGCAGTGGCACGATCCCAGCTCACTGCAACCTCCACCTCCCAGTTTCAAGCGATTCTCCTGCCTCAGCCTCCCAAGTAGCTGGGACTACAGGTGCCCGCCGCCATGCCCGGCTTATTTTTTTATTTCCTAAAAACATTTAAGTGAAAACTTTTTTTTTTTTTGAGATGGGTTGGAGTACAATGGCGCAATCACAGCTCACCAAAACCTTGAACTCCTGGGCTCAAGTGATTCTCCCACCTCAGCCTCCCAAGCAGCTGGGACTATAGTCATGCAACACCACACCTGTCTAATTAAAAAATATATGTATATTTTTTTGGTCAGGTGCAGTGGCTCACACCTGTAATCCCAGCACTTTGGGAGGCTGAGGTGGGCTGATCATGAGGTCAGGAGTTTGAGACCAGCCTGACCAACATGGTGAAACCCTGTCTTTACTAAAAATACAAAAATTAGCTGGGCGTGGTGGCAGGCACCTGTTATCCCAACTATTTGGGAGGCTGAGGCAGGAGAATCATTTATACCCAGGAGGCAGAGATTGCAGTGAGCTGAGATCGCGTCATTGTACTCCAGCCTGGGTGACAAGAGTGAAACTCTGTCTCAAAAAAAAAAAAAAAATTATTTGTACAGACAGGATCTTGCCATGTTGCTCAGTCTGGTCTTGAAGTCCTGAGCTCAAGAAATCCTCCTGCCTTGCTTGGCCTTCCAAAAGGCTGGATTATAGGCAGAGCCACTGTACCTGGCCAACCATGGTACTTGGTTTGCAATTGTCTGTGAAATGCTTTCTACTCTATGCCTTTTAGAAAAGACCACCAGATGCAGTTTTCTTTTAGTTGGCAGGGCTGCAGTACACCTTCATGTCGCTACCTCAGGGCTCCGTTTACTCTCTAACCCCTGTCATAATCTAGTCTGAGGAGAGGAACATGTGGTGAGGAACTGAGGCATCCTGCCAACAAGCAACAACAACTTGTAGTGTGCGCCTGGAGTCCCAGCTACTTGGGAGACTGAGGTGGGAAGATCACTTGAGCCCGGGAGGTGGAGGCTGCAGTGAGCCATTGTGCTAATGCACTCCAGTCTGGGTGAGAGAGAAAGGTGCTATTTCAAAAAACAAAACACAACAGAAAAAGCAACTAAGTGCCATGGGATGTGTTGATTTGCTTTAGCAACGAAATTATACCTGGAACAGCAGCTGCAATTGGAGTCACCAGGCTTTGGATAACCCATTTTCATTCTCCTATGTCCTTCAGTCTGCTGACAGGCAAACAGGTGATTTGAGCAGGGATATGGTAGGAATTACCACCTCTGTGTCTTTCAAGACCTTGTTGATGGCACTAATCTCATCAAGCCTTCCAGAAATGTGATACTGTTTTTTGTTTACTATTTTAGTATGTAGACACAGTTCTAGTGGATTCCACTTGGCCTTTTCTATCATGATAGCCTTCATTCCATGGGTCAGAGAACCAATATAACAAGTCTACCAGTTGTTGAGTATGTCTACTCAGACACCTACTGAATATATCCAAACTGCAATGTATACCCATCTGTGCATTCTGGAACTGGGGAAATAATGATGGGGTGAGTTCTGGGAACCACTGGGCTTGCTGTGAGATGGAGCCAAGCCAAAACTTCACAGATCATCTGACTTCCATGAGCCCCTACTCTGACAATGGGACACAGTGCCATTTTGCTTCTCCAGGGATTAGCACCTGTTCAGAGCCAAGGTATACTAACTCCTAAGTATCTGGTCATTTCCTTTTCAAAGCACAGTCACCCTGCGTTATGGCTGCAGATCTCTTTGAGGAAATGCTAAGAAGAAGATTTACAGTGTCACTTTTTGACAATGTAGCAAATCCTTCCTCAAAGGATCTTTCCTTCATTCAAGGGGACTTGGCTTCGGGACTGTCTCTAATCTAATAATTGATTGAAGGGCTCTTACTCTTTCTTGTCAGAAGTCGGTGGCTCATGCCTGTAATCCGAGCACTTTGGGAGGCCGAGGGGGGCGGATCACGAGATCAGGAGTTGGAGACCAGCCTGGCCCACATGGTGAAACCCAGTCTCTACTAAAAAGACAAAAGTTAGCTGGGCCTGGTGGTGCATGCCTGTAATCCCAGCTACTGGGGAGGCTGAGGCAGGAGAATGGTGTGAACTCAGAAAGTGGAGGTTGCAGTGAGCCAAGATCATGTCACTGCACTCCAGCCTGGGTGACAGAGCAAGACTCTGTCTAAAAAAAAAAGAAGTCAGGCTTTTTTTTTTTTTTTTTTTTTTTTTCAGTATAACTAGAGCTTTTCCACTTACACAAATCAAGTAAGACCCTAGTAGGCTGCCTATCCATTCCTGTCCTTGGAACACTATGATCCATTAGCCAATGCCAACGCTCTGCAGGCCAAACTGCTTTGATGCCTGCCTTGGCTCTGCTGCCCATAACAGTAACTACACTAACTTTGTCTTGGTTACTAAATGCCTCCACTTGGCTGTGGACACCCTAATGTCCCATCATTCTCATTGCATTAATTCAGGGATCCCATTTTGATAATTGCATTTCCCATTCTCAAGCCTTGTCTTCAGTAACCACTACAGAGTACTTCAAGAATGCCAGTGTTCTCATCAATGTATTTCTCAAAACCTTGGTGAGGGGAGTCCACAAAACCTTGGGAGATCCTACCAAGGAATATAATTAGCTGATTTTACATTATAAATCCACTCTAGCGCCCTGGATACCTTCCTCTTAAGTATTGGGAGTTCTGATATTTTAACTTCATCCATGCAAGCCATCTTTGGGTTTAAGAGCAAACTACTAAAGCCGGGTGCGGTGGCTCGTGTCTGTAATCCCAGCACTTTGGGAGGCCGAGGCGGGTGGATCACCTGAGGTCAGGAGTTCAAGACCAGCCTGGTCAATATGGCGAACCCCTGTCTCTACTAAAAATACAAAAATTAGCTGGGCATGGTGGCAGGTGCCTGTGATCCCAGCTACTTGGGAGACTGAGGCAGGAGAATCGCCTGAACCTGGGAGACGGAGGTTGCAGTGAGCCGGGGTCTTGCCACTGCCTTCCAGCCTGGGCAACAGAGTGAGACTCAGTCCCAAGGAAAAAAAAAAAAAAAGAGCGAACTTCTAAAGCCATTCCCAAACAACTTGAACAGATACCTTAAATTCAGAATCTCTGCTTAGTGCCCTTCTTTAAAAATTGTTTTTTATATTTATTTATATATATATTTTTAGAGACAGGGTTTTTCTCTGTTTCTCAGGCTGGAGTGCAATGAATGGCATAATCCTAACCCTCACTGCAGCCTTGACCTCCTGGGCTCAGGCAGTCCTCCCACTTCAGCCTCCTGAGTAGCTGGGACTACAGGTGTGTGCCACAATATAGTGTTGTAGAGATGAGGGTGTCACTATGTTGCTGGTATTAAACTCTTGGCCTCAAGTGTTCCTCCTGCTTCGGCCTCCCAAAGTGCTGGGATTCCAGGCGTGCACCTGGCTGCTTTGCATTCTTTTATGAGATGGCCAGTCAGGTATGGCTGCAAGAGGAGACAGGAGAGGTTCAAGAAAACAGAGTTTATTGTACTCCTGGGTCCTGGGGACAGGAAGCATGCAGGGCCCTGAAGAAAAGACACTGTGTGGTCAAAGGGCAGAAGACAGAATTATGGGGAAGGTTTAGGCTACTGCTCTTTGGGGTGGGGGATTTTGTGGGAAAGGCAAGGTAGGGTGGGGTGAACCGTTTTTTTTTTTTTTTTTGAGGCGGAGTCTTCACTCTGTCGCCCAGGCTGGAGTGCAGTGGCACCATCTCGGCTCACTGCAAGCTCCGCCTCCCGGGTTAGCGCCATTTTCCTGCCTCAGCCTCCGGAGTAGCTGGGACTACAGGTGCCCACCACCGCGCCCGGCTAATTTTTTGTATTTTAGTAGAGACGGGGTTTCACCGTGTTAGCCAGGATGGTCTCGATCTACTGACCTCGTGATCCGCCCGCCTCGGCCTCCCAAAGTGCAGGGATTACAGGCGTGAGCCACCGCGCCCGACCTGGGGTGAACCGTTAGTATTGACTAGTTTGAATAATTTCAGTGGCTTTGGGGTGTAGGTTGTCCCTAGTTGACTGGGACCTGGCCCTCGGGAGAGGAATTTTGCCTTTAGGGATGTATAGGACAGATAGAGGGGGTGTGGCTCTGGGACTGGTTCGTTTGCATATCAAATACATGCTTCTGGCTGAGCCCTTTGCTATCTCTATCTCTAAGAACTGGCTAGCCCAGGGAGGGGCAGGCTCTCCTCAGCCAGAAGCCAGAAAGGTTTATTTTATTTTATTTTGTTTTCTTGTAGAGATGGGGTCTTGCTATGTTGCTCAGGCTGGTCTCAAACTCCTGGCCTCAAGCAATCCTCTTGCCTTAGCCTCCCAACGTGTTGGGATCACAAGCGTGAGCCACCGCACCTGGCTGATAAAGGTTTTTTAGGGTGTGCATTCTTACTAATAAATTCATCCAGGCCAGGCGTGGTGGCTCACCCTGTAATCCCAGCACTTTGGGAGGCCGAGGTGGGTGGATCACCTAAGGTCAGGAATTCGAGAGTAGCCTGGCCAAATGGTGAAACCCCATCTCTACTAAAAATACAAAATTTAGCCGGGCGTAGTGGCAGGCGCCTGTAATCCCATCTGCTCAGGAGGCTGAGGCAGGAGAATCACTTGAACCCAGGAAGCGGAGGTTACAGTGAGCCGAGACTGTGCCACTGCACTCCACCTGGGCAACAGAGAGAAACTCTGTCTTAAAAAAATAATAAATAAATAAATAAATAAATAAATTCATCCAAATCCAAAATTATATTTCTTGCATCCTGACCCAACTCTTTCAAGATCTGTTCCCCTACATATTCCCTCAGTTTCAGTCAGTAAATCAGCATTTAAGGATCTTGGTAAAAGGTAAAGGGAATTGTTTGTACTATTCTTATAATTTTGCTGTAAATATGAAACTATGTCAAAAGAAAACATGAAGCAATGTATACATTGACAAACTCTCAATATTCTTTGTTTTTTTTTTTTTTTTTTTTTTTTTGAGATGGAGTCTTGCTCTGTCGCCCAGGCTGGAGTGCAGTGGCCAGATCTCAGCTCACTGCAAGCTCCGCCTCCCGGGTTTACGCCATTCTCCTGCCTCAGCCTCCCGAGTAGCTGGGACTACAGGCACCCGCCACCGCGCCCAGCTAGTTTTTTGTATTTTTTAGTAGAGACGGGGTTTCACCGTGTTATCCAGGACGGTCTCGATCTCCTGACCTCGTGATCCGCCCGTCTCGGCCTCCCTAAGTGCTGGGATTACAGGCTTGAGCCACCGCGCCTGGCCAACTCTCAATATTCTTTTGGTTTGTATGGTATTTCCTCATGAGTCACCCTGGGGCCTGCTGTGACTTGAATCTCTGCGCTTACAGATCTAAAAGAGGTGGAAGGGTTAGGTTCCTAGGAGGATCACAGTGACCTGAAAGGCCACTAGCTCTGGGGAGGTCATCCCAGGTTCTTCAGGTAAGGGAAGATTAACTGCAGATATAGAGGAAGGTCACTTTCTTTGGCTGAGGAGGGTCAGCTGAATTTAGGGTTTAAGGCAGGGGTGTCCAATCTTTTGGCTTCCCTGGGCCACATTGAAAGAATTGTCTTGGGCCACACTTAAAATACACTAACAATAGCTGATGAGCTAGGAAAAAAAAAAGAAAAAGAAAAAAGTCACAAAAAAACTCATAATGATTTTATTGTTGTTGTTGTGTTTTTTTGGTTGGTTTTGTTTCGTTTTTGTTTTTGTTTTTTTTGAGACGCAGTTTTCTCTTGTTGCCCAGGCTGGAAGGCAGTGGTGCTGTCTCGGCTCACTGCAACCTCAGGTTCAAGTGATTCTCCTGCCTCAGCCTCCCAAGTAGCTGGGATCACAGGTGCCTGCTACCATACCTGGCTAATTTTTGTATTTTTAGTGGAGACAAGGTTTCGCCACGTTGGCCAGGTTGGTCTCAAACTCCTGACCATAGGTGATCCACCTGCCTCGGCCTCCCAAAGTGCATGATTACAGGTGTGAGCCACCGCGCCTGGCCAAAGCTCATGTTTTAAGAAAGTTTATGATCGGGCACGGTGGCTCAAGCTTGTAATCCCAGGACTTTGGGAGGCTGAGGCGGGTGGATCACCTGAGGTCAGGAGTTTGAGATCAGCCTGGCCAACATGGTGAAACCCCATATCTACTAAAAATACAAAAAAATTAGCTGGGTGTGGTGGTGTGTGCCTGCAACCCCAGCTACTTAGGAGGCTGAGGCAGGAGAATCACTCACACCTGAGAGGCAGAGGTTGCAGTGAGCCGAGATGGTGACACTGTACTACAGCCTGGGTGACAGAGGGAGACTCTGTCTCAAAAATAAGGAAGTCTATGAATTTGTGTTGGGCTGCATTCAAAGTCATCCTGGGCCACATGCAGCCTGCAGGACCATGGTTGGTTGAAGGTCTTTGGCCTCATAGGAATCCATCCACATGTCTGTATCCTAAGATTCAGGGTCTGACTCCTTCCCAATCTATGTCTTATTTTGAACATAAGACACCCTGGTAGGTTATGAATTCACTTTGTATTGAAATTCAGTCTGCTGCAAGTGGACACTTAGGGTTTGGTGATCAGAAATCTTGATCTTGAGGCTACCAGAGATAAGAGGGTTTTTTTTTAAAGGCAATCTTCAAGTTTTTTGGTCCATTTTCCAGATCTTGGGATGGAAATTTAAAGCCTTTAGCTCATCGTTTTCTTTCTCCAAACTTCCCCCATATGTAGAAGCAACCAACATTCCTCATTACATTCCTATTTCTATTGAAATCTTCTACAGCAGCAAATATTTGGCTACCCAAAGCTTTGCCTTCTGTAAGCATTTATCACAAGTGATTACAGGTAGAGTTTAAGAATTTAAGTTTACTGCTGGCAACAATCATGAATGCACTTAAGTTTATTTTTTTATTTTTATTTTTTTTTGAGACGGAGTCTCGCTGTCACCCAGGCTGGAGTGCAGTGGCCGGATCTCAGCTCACTGCAAGCTCCGCCTCCCGGGTTTACGCCATTCTCCGGCCTCAGCCTCCCGAGTAGCTGGGACTACAGGCGCCCGCCACCTCGCCCGGCTACTTTTTTGTATTTTCTTAATAGAGACGGGGTTTCACCGTGTTAGCCAGGATGGTCTCGATCTCCTGACCTCGTGATCCGCCCGTCTCGGCCTCCCAAAGTGCTGGGATTACAGGCTTGAGCCACTGCGCCCGGCCGAATGCACTTAAGTTTAATCAGATCAGAAAACCAATTTCCAATTCCTATCCTTAATGTTATCTGTCCCCTGAAACCATGGCCAGTACCAGTAAGTGCATCAGTCAGGGAGGCAGAACCTTTATGAATGATGAGGTAAGGAATTTATTATGAGAATTATGCTTTACACAATTGTAGAAGCAGCTGGGGAAGTGAAAGACCAAGAGGTTAGTCAGAGAATCAAAAGAGGAGTCACCAATGTGGGGAGGGAAGTGCATCTGGCCACTGACATTGGGCTGTGCTGAGAAGGCTCATGGAGAGCCATCTGAGCAGCCGCCACCTCTGTGGATCCATCACCAAGTGTCTGGTTGTCACTGGTGGTCAACAGGGTCAGGAATCGGCAAGCATTTCTGGACACTCATCAGAGCAAAGCAAGGACAAGCTAGAGCTCACTAACACTTCTGTCACCATATCTAACTACAATGACATTTAGAGAATAATACTTGCGGCTGGGCGCGATGGCTCACGCCTGTAATCCCAGTACTTCGGGAGGCCAAGGCAGGCAGATCATGAGGTCAGAAGTTTGAGACCAGCCTGGCCAATATGGTGAAACCTCATCTCTACTAAAAACACAAAAATTAGCTGGGTATGATGGTGCGTGCCTGTAGTCCCAGCTACTCAGGAGGCTTCATTTCTGCCTTTTTTTTTTTTTTTTTTTTTTTTTTGAGATGAAGTCTCACTCTGTCTCCCAGGCTAGAGTGCAGTGGCGCAGTCTCAGCTCACTGTGACCTCCACCTCCCAGGTTCAAGTGATTCTCCTGCTTCAGCCTCCCGAGTAGCTGGGATTATAAGCGCCTGCCACCACGCCTGGTTAATTTTTTTGTATTTTTAATAGAGACAGAGTTTCACCATGTTGGCCAGGCTGGTCTCGAGCTCCTGACCTCGTGATCTGCTGCCTTGGCCTCCCAAAATGCTGGGATTATAGGCGTGAGCCACCGTGCCCAGCCTCTGCTTTTTAAAGGTCATGCAAATTCCTCTTTTGGCCAGCTCTAACCTGAAACCATTCAGGGAAAAGGATTCTGGGGAACAGTTCCAACTTAACCAAGTTGACATAATACAAAACACAATAATATGCAATATTTGAACCTAGGCTGGATCCTGGATTGTGAGAAAAAAACAACATATCAAAGAGGTTTTGAGGAAAATGGGATGATTTTTAAATTACGAATCAGCTATTAGATAATTAAAAGGGAGGCCGAGTGTAGGGGCTCACACCCATAATCCTAGCACTTTGGGAGGCTGAGGCGGGCAGATCACTTAAGGTAGGGAGTTCAGAACCAGCCTGGTCAAGGTGGTGAAACCCTGTCTCTCCTAAAAATATAAAAATTAGCCAGGCGTGGTGGTGCATACCTGTAATCCCAGCTACTTGGGAGGCTGAGGCAGGAGACTCACTTGAACCTGGGAGGCGGAGGTTGCAGTGAGCCAAGATCACGCCACTGCACGCCAGCCTGGGTGACAGAGCAAGACTCGGTCTCAAGAGAAAAAGGTGGTGGGGGGGATTAAAGTTATTTTTGTTTGATAATGGCATTGTGGTTATGTAAGATAATGTCATTCTTAGGAGTTGAAGTTTAAACATTTAGGGGTGAATCTTCAAATGGTTTTGCATTTATTTATTTGTACTACATATTAAGTGAATATAACAAAATGTTCAATCATGGAATCTAGCTGGTGGATCTGCAGATGTTTCAACTTCTCAGATATGTTTGACATTTTTTAATAATAAAGAAACAGGGAAAATAAAAGACTTCTCTTGATTCTTACCTTCGCTGGAAGGCTTTCCCACCCACCTCCTGTTACTGCGTTAAAGTCTGTGCTGTCCATCCTTTTTCTTTCCAACGTATAGCTCTGAGGCATATATCATACTGTACTTCATTTTCTTGTTTTCTGGCCTCGTCTCTCTGTAAACTTTGAAGTCCTTAAAGGGCAACATGCTCTCTTTCATCTGTAACTGTCCAGCATTTATTCCTATACCTGGCACAGGATTGGGTGATCCATTCATCCTTGTTCAGTCAAGAACAGAAGAAAGTCTAATTTAGGAATTTTCTTCAGGGCTACCAATTCAAGTGACTCTAAGAAGAGCAATGGTTTGGGGTTTTAAATTTTTATTTCACATTATAGAAGTGATGCTTGCAAATTAAAATAATTTGAAAACAAACTAAAAAATAAAGTAATTTCATTCCTGTCATTTACATACTTGTTAGAGTTGAGTTTAGCAAGTATCCTTCCAAAACAATTTCTATGCAATTATAAATACACACACACACACACACATACACGTGTACTACTATAAATGTCGTCTGGAAACTTACTTTTTAAAAGTCTAATAATATATTATGGAGCTTACCATATTTGTGTATAAATAGATCTGCATCATTCTTTACACAGGCTATGTAGTAATGGTATGGCTGTGCATTGATTTTATTTCACTACCATATTTGAATAAGCATATAGGTACAGAAGCAGTCTCTACATGAAATGAGTACCCCAGACAAAAAGGGATTTGGCAACTAGTAGCCCAGACAAAAAGGGATTTAGCCTTGAACTGTGGGTACAAAGTCAGAGTAAACTGGCAAGGAAAATAATTTACCAACGTCTCAACTTACAGAGTCCTGGTCTATTCAAGGAACAAAATAGAGATCATGGAAGAGAAAGAACCAAGTATGAAACTGAATGGAGCCAAGTGACAAGTGTGAGACCTGTGAGCACCTAATTTGTGTATGCCGAGTTACCGTCCCACTGTATGAGCATAGTCCCTGCACCCTCAGGCAGCCAAGACATTACACAGGCTCTAGGAACAAGTGAAAGTGATAAGTGTATGGGCCCTGGTTCATCTGGGACGAGAAAGTCCCACTGGCTTCCCAGTGACAACAGAAAGTTACCCAAGCAAGTGTGGACGAAATCCTGCTAATGTTTCTAGAGTCAGCCAGTCTCATCACGGGTGCCCCCACCGCTTTCGCTTTCCCCAGCCATTTCTTACGCACGAAAACATGCCCCTTCTGCTGGCAAGCCCTCCCTCCTTTCTGAGAGTCCTCACCCACCCCAACTATCCAGACTCATTTCCCTCTTAGTTTCTTTTCTTTCTTTCTTCTTTTTTTTTTTCCAGACAGAGTCTCTGTCACCCAGGCTGGGATGCAGTGGCGTGAGCTCAGGTCTCTGTAACCTCCAGCTCCCTGTTTGAAGCGGTTCTCCTGCCTCAGCCTCCCGAGTAGTTAGGATTACAGGCGCGTCCCACCAAACTGGCTAACTTTTGTATTTTTGGTAGAGATGCGGTTTCACCATGTTAGCCAGGCTGGTCTCGAATTCCTGGCCTCAAGTGATCCACCCTCCTTGGCCTCTGAAAGTGCTGAGATTACAAGCATGAGCCACCATGCCCGGCCTTATTTCCATCTTAGTTTCTTTTTCTTTTTCGACACGGAGTTTCGTTCTTTTTGCCCAGGCTGGAGTGCAATGGTGCGATCTCAGCTGACTGCAACCTCTGCCTCCCGGGTTCAAGCGATTCTCCTGCCTCAGCCTCCTGAGTAGCTGGGATTACAGGCATGAGCTACCACCCCGGCTAATTTTGTATTTTTAATAGAGACGGGGTTTCTCCATGTTGGTCAGGCTGGTCTTGAACTCCCGACCTCAGGCGATCCACCCGCCTTGGCCTCCCAAAGTGCTGGGATTACAGGCGTGAGCCACTGCATCCAGCTCCCTGTTAGTTTCTAATACCCATCCTGTTAACTCAGACTGGTACAGTGTCAACAAAATGATGATGGAGCGCAATGAGACTATTAAAATGGGTTGTATAATCATTGCCTGCCTGTATCAAAACATCTCATGTATCCCATAAATATATACACCCACTAAGTACCCATAAAAATTAAGATTAAAAATTTATTTAAACAATTAAAACTTTTTTTAAAAAAAGAGTTGTAATATCCTGATGGTGTTGCTCACTCCAAAGCACAGCATGAACCCATCCCTGTCAATTCGTCTTCACTGCCATGTCACAAGTATGTGCTCATGGCCCTGTTTGCTGCTAAGCACAAGCATTTCTGCAAGTAAAATAAATAGTAATGAGTGTATATGCACAGTTTGCTTTATATAAATCCAATGAGTGGTGATCCAAGAAGTAACAAATTTTGGTAAATACTAAAACTGGGAATTTCAATCTGGGATTCTGTATCGTGTTAGGAAAGCTCAATGTTGATTATTTGAATGCTATTCAATAATGTTCATTGGCAGTTTTTAGTGTTTGAATATTCGCTGTGGGTTACAGTCATCTGTAAATACTTTAGCAGAAGAGATGCAAAAGAAGAGATATTGCTGTTATAAAATACCAGTGAAATCAGAACTAATCTATAATCTGAATTTGCAAAAATATTATCAACTTCAACAGTAAAACCAAAATCAGGGCAAGCATTATAAAAGTAAATGATCTTGTATGAAGCATCATGTACTCTAATCCCTAATTTAAAGACGCTTCTGGTTGTATTTTTAGCAATTCAACTGACGTCAATTCAAATGAAAGGGATTTCTCTTACATCTGGACTATCTGTCAGGAAACAAATATCAAGACTACTAGACAGGGCAACTAATGCTTTGCATGTTTATGCTTTTCTTTTTCTTTTTCTTTTCTTTCTTTTTTTTTTCTTTTGAGATGGAGTTTCAGTCTTGTTGCCAGGCTGATGCAATGGCACAATCTCGGCTTACCGCAACCTCCACCTCCCGGGTTCAAGCGATTCTCCCGCCTCATCTTTCCGAGTAGCTGGGAATACAAGCATGCACCACCACCCCTGGCTAATTTTGTATTTTTAGTAGAGATGGGGTTTGTCCATGTTGGTCAGGCTGGTCTTGAACTCCTGACCTCAGGTGATCCGCCCGCCTCAGCCTCCCAAAGTGCTGGGATTACAGGCGTAAGCCACCGCGCCCGGCCTGCATGTTTGTTTTTTATTTTAAGAATGTTAACTTTTTTGGCTGGGCACAGTGACTTATGCCTGTAATCCCAGCACTTTGGGAGGGAGGTTGAGGCGGGAGAATCGCTTGAATCCGGGAGGCAGAGGTTGCAGTGAGCTGAGATCGCACCACTGCACTCCAGCCTGGGTGACAGAGAGAGAGACCATGTCTCAAAAAAATTTAAAAATTAAAAAAAAGTCTTTTTCTTTGAAGATCTTGCATACTAACATTTAAAACATTAAATCAAGTGTTATGAAAATACAGAATAGTTTTTAATATCAAGAATTTCTGGCCGGGCGCGGTGGCTCAAGCCTGTAATCCCAGCACTTTGGGAGGCCGAGACGGGCGGATCACGAGGTCAGGAGATCGAGACCATCCTGGCTGACACGGTGAAACCCCGTCTCTACTAAAAAATACAAAAAAACTAGCCGGGCGAGGTGGCGGGCGCCTGTAGTCCCAGCTACTCGGGAGGCTGAGGCAGGAGAATGGCATGAACCCGGGAGGCGGAGCTTGCAGTGAGCCAAGATCACGCCACTGCACTCCAGCCTGGGCGGCAGAGCGAGACTCTGTCTCAAAAAAAAAAGAATTTCTGAGAATTCCTGGGAATTTCTATTTTATTCCCAAATCCTAAAAATTGGCCATAAAATGATAATTTTGAAGCTATTGATGAGAATTTTGGGTGCTATAATATAATTGTGTCTATTCTCATATATTTTTAAAAGTTTTTTTTTTCAGGCCGGGCGCGGTGGCTCACGCCTGTAATCCCAGCACTTTGGGAGGCCGAGGCGGGCGGATCACAAGGTCAGGAGATCGAGACCACGGTGAAACCCCGTCTCTACTAAAAATACAAAAAATTAGCCGGGCGTGGTTGTGGGCGCCTGTAGTCCCAGCTACTCGGGAGGCTGAGGCAGGAGAATGGCGTGAACCCGGGAAGCGGAGCTTGCAGTGAGCCGAGATCGCGCCATTGCACTCCAGCCTGGGCGACAGAGCGAGACTTTGTCTCAAAAAAAAAAAAAAAAAAAAAAAAAGAGAATACTCTTTCTGCTCTATTTCCCTGGCTAACTCTTACTTATCTTTATTTTATTTTATTATTTATTTATTTATTGAGATGGAGTCTCGCTCTGTCACCCAGGCTGGAGTGCAGTGGTGCGATCTTGGTTCACTGCAACCTCCGCCTCCCAAGTTGAAGACATTCTTTTGCCTCAGCCTCCTGAGTAGCTGGGACTACAGGCATGCACCACCACACCTGGCCTTTTTTTTTTTTTTTTTTTTTTGTATTTTTAGTAGAGATAGAGTTTCACTATATTGACCAGGCCAGTCTCGAACTCCTGACCTCATGATCTGCCCACCTCAGCCTCTCAAAGTGCTGGGATTACAGGCTTGAGCCACCACACCGGGCCTCTTACTTATCTTTAAATATGAGTTCCTCTTAAAGGTTTTCCTTAGACCAAGCTCCTCCCTGCTGCCAAATCTAAATCAGGTCTTTCTGTGAAATTCTCCCACCATCCTGTGATCCTTCATATCACTTCTCACAGTTTATAGTGATATATTTATTCACGCGCCTTTTGGTTTAACAACTGTTCCTCACTACATGGTAAGGACAGGGGGCATGTCCTTTTGGTTCACCCCTATTGTATCTATCTACACTCTTAGCACAATGCTTGGTACGAAATTGGCCCTCGGTAAACAATCCGACTGTCCAAGGAAGACATATACTTTGACAAGAAGGAAATCAAGTTCAGCAGAATTGCTCTTAGTGAATATGTGAGAGCTCTCAGAACCACCAATTTTTTTTTTGTATTGCCCACAAATCCCATTCTAGAATTTCACCTAAGATCAACATTGAGCTTTCTATTTGTCATTTCTGGAGTCTACCTCTCTCATTCTTCTTATTCTTTTTTTCTGAGATAGGATCTCACTATGTCACCCAGGCTGGAGTACAGTGGTACGAACATGGCTTACTGCACCCTTGACCTCCGGGTTCAAGCAATCCTCGTGCCTCAGCCTCCCATGTAGCTGGGACCACAGATGCGCACCACCACACCTGGCTATTTTTTTTTTTTTTTTGGTAAAGAAGGGGTTTTGCCATACTGCCCAGGCTGGTCTCGAATTCCTTGGCTCAAGCAATCCGCCCACCTCAGCCTCCCAAAGTGCTGGGGTTACAGTGTGTGCCATTGCTCCTGGCCCCTTTCTTCTTTTTTGTTTTATTTTGTTTTGTATTTTTCAGACAGAGTCTCACTCTGTCGCCCAGGCTGGAGTGCAGTGGCGTGATCTTGGCTCACTGCAACCTCTGCCTCCTGGGCTTAAGCAATTCTTGTGCCTCGGCCTCCCAAGTAGCTGGGATTACAGGTGCATGCCATCACGCCTAGCTAATTTTTGTATTTTTAGTGGAGACGGGATTTCGTCATGTTAGCCAGGCTAGTCTTGATCTCCTGACCTCAAATGATCCACTCGCCTCAGCCTCCCAAAGTGCTGGGATTACAGGCATGAGCCACCGCGCCTGGCCCCTTTCTTATTCTTCTTCTTCTTTTTTTTTTTTTTGGATTGGAGATGGAGTCTAGTTCTGTTGCCCAGGCTGGAGTGCAGTGGTACGATCTTGGCTCACTGCAACCTTTGCCTCCTGGGTTCAAGCAATTCTTCTGCCTCAGTCCCCGAGTAGCTGGGATTACAGGTGCCCGCCACAAAGCCCGGCTAATTTTTTGTATTTTTAGTAGAGACGGGGTTTCACTATGTTAGCCAGGATGGTCTCGAGCTCCTGACCTCGTGATCCGCCCGCCTTGGCCTCCCAAAGTGCTGGGATTACACAGTGCCTGGCCCAGCCCCTTTCTTCTTAACAACCTTAATTAAATGGAAAACTGATCCTCTAAGGCTGGCAATGGAGGGAAAAAGCAGCTCAGCAGAATTAACAGGGGTAGCAGTCAATTGCTATGTGTGGAACTGATTTGTCTAGAATTCCATGTGTTTTTTGGTTTGTTTTTTTCCTTTTTTTTTTTTTGTTTTTGTTTTTGGCTTGTCAAGTGAAGCATTAGGGAGTGGAGAAGGAATAAAGAAATCTGTGATTGGTTGTGATAAATTAGTTGTAAATACCACTGCACTCGGACCATCCCAAAGTTTTCCTTTTTTTTTTTTTGAGACGGAGTCTAGCTCTGCCGCCCAGGCTGGAGAGCAGTGGCGCGATCTGGGCTCACTGCAAGCTCCGCCTCCCGGGTTCACACCATTCTCCTGCCTCAGCCTCCCGAGTAGCTGGGACTACAGGCGGCCACCACCACGCCCGGCTAATTTTTTGTATTTTTAGTGGAGACGGGGTTTCACCATGTTAGCCAGGATGGTCTCGATCTCCTGACCTTGTGATCCACTGCCTTGGCCTCCCAAAATGCTGGGATTACAGGCGTGAGCCACCATGCCCAGCACAAAATGGGGAACATTTTTTTAAAAGGGAGGTTGGAATCCATCAGAGTTCTATTAATCATCTCCCCCTTCATCCTCCTCTCCTTTTTCAGTATCTTCCAACCCTTCATCATCATCATCATCTTCTTATTTTTCTTTATCATCCATATCAGGAACCAAGTAGAACTGTAATGGGTTTGGCCAAATATCATCTTTGATGACCTCTCCTAACTCCCCAGCACCTGCATCAGAATGATCAGTGAACCAGCTAATTTTTGTATTTTTAGTAGAGACAGGGTTTCACCATATTGGCCAGGCTGGTCTCAAACTCCTGACCTCGTGATCCACCTGCCTAGGCCTCCCAAAGTGCTGGGATTACAGGCGTGAGCCACAGTGCCTGGCCTATTTATTTATTTTTTTGATACAAGATTTTGCTCTGTCACCTAGGCTAGAGTGCAATAAGGCAGTCACAGCTCACTGAAGCCTCAACCTCCCAGGCTCAATTGATCCTCCAACCTCAGCCTCCCGACTAGCTGGGAGTACAGGTGTGCACCACCATGCCTGGCTAAGTTTTGTATTTTTTGTAGAGATGGAGTTTCACCATGTTGCCCAGGCTGATCTCAAACCTCTGAACTCAAGCCATCTACCTGCCAGGGCCTCCCAAAGGGCTGGGATTACAGAAGGTAGCCACAACCCCTGGCCCAGATGCTCAGTTTTAAACATTAAAAATGTGCAAGTTGCTTTGTAGCCGGGTGCAGTGGCTCATACCTGTAATCCCAGCACTTTGGGAGGCTGAGGAGGGTGGATTACCTGAGGTCAGGAGTTTGGGACCAGCCTGGCCAATATGGTGAAATTCTGTCTCTACTAAAAATAAATAAATAAAAAAAATTAGCCAGGTGTGGTGGCGTGTGCCTATAGTCCCAGCGACTGGGGAGGCTGAGGCAGGAGAATCACTTGAACCTGGGAGGCAGAGGCTGCAGTGAGCTGAGATCATGCCACTGTACTCCAGCCAGGGCAACAGAGTGAGACTGTCTCAAAAACAAAAACAAAACAAAACAAAAAAAATGTACAAGTTGCTTTAGTACTATAAAACTAAACATATACAAACACAAAAAATAAATAAATCCATGTGTGGGGGCTGGGCGAGGTGGCTCATGCCTGTAATCCCAGCACTTTGGGAGTCCAAGGTGGGTGGATCATGAGGTCAAGAGATTGAGACCATCCTGGCCAAAATGGTGAAACCCTGTCTCTACTAAAAATACAAAAATTGGCTGGGCGTGGTGGCACGTGCCTGTAGTCCCAGCTACTCGGGAGGCTGAGGCAGGAGAATCGCTTGAACCTAGGAGGCAGAGGTTGCAGTGAGCCGGGATCATGCCACTGCACTCCAGCCTGGTGACAGAGCGAGACTCCATCTCAAAAAGAAAAAAAAAAAAAAATCCATGTGTGCTTGTGTCCAAAACTTCTCTTCCCTCACCCAATTCTCCATAATTTCTCACAAATTAGTTTAAATAATTACTACACCTACAAGTTCTTTCAGTGCCCTAGGAGGTAATTTATCTGGGCCCAAGAGTCTTGAACTCCTTGAAATACACAGAGGCTCACTTACTATCTTTCCCATATTTTGGGCTTTAATTTACATTTAACTCCCTTCTCCTGGCTCCATATGCCCAAGCACTAGATTAATATCTTATCTACCTGCTCTAAACAATGAAATCCAGCTTCATTGAAATACAATTCACATATTATTATTTTTTATTTTTTATTTTTTTTGAGACGGAGTCTCGCTGTGTCCCCCAGGCTGGAGTGCAGTGGCGCGATCTCGGCTCACTGCGAGCTCCGCCTCACGGGTTCACGCCATTCTCCTGCCTCAGCCTCCCGAGTAGCTGGGACTACAGGCGCCCACAACCGCGCCCGGCTAATTTTTTGTATTTTTAGTAGAGACGGGGTTTCACCGTGGTCTCGATCTCCTGACCTTGTGATCCGCCCACCTCGGCCTCCCAAAGTGCTGGGATTACAGGCTTGAGCCACCGCGCCCGGCCAATTCACATATTATTTAAGTGTTTTTTTTTTTTTTTTTTTTTTCCTGAGACAGAATCTCACTCCGTCTCCGAGGCTGGAGTGCAGTGGTACCATCAAAACTCACTGCAGCCTCAAGCCTCAACCTCCTGGGCTCAAGCAATCCTCCTGCCTCCTTCCAAGTTGCTGGAACTGCAGTTGCAAACACTATCATGCCCAGCTAGTTTTGTTTTTTCGGTAGAGATGGAGTCTCACTATTTTGCCTAGGCTGGTCTCAAACTCCTGGGCTCAAATGATCCTCCCATCTCAGCCTCCCCAAGTGCTGGGATTACAGGCATGAGACACTGTGCCTGGTATTCACATATCATTTAAAGAATACACATATTCGGCTAGGTCTGGTGGCTCACACCTGTAATCCCAGCACTTTGGGAGGCGAGCGGATCATGAGGTCAGGAGATCGAGACTATCCTGATTAACGTGGTGAAACCCCGTCTCTACTAAAAATACAAAAAATTAGCCAGGTATGATGGTGGGCACCTATAGTCCCAGCTACTCGGAAGGCTGAGGCAGGAGAATGGCATGAACCTGGGAGGCGGAGCTTGCAGTGAGCCGAGGTCATGCCATTGCACTCCAACCTGGGAGACAGAGCAAGACTCCATCTCAAAGAAAAAAAAAAAAAAAAGAGAAGACAGATATTCAAGTGTACAGTTCAATCTTTTTTTTTTTTTTTTTTTTTTTGAGATGGAGTCTTGCTTTGTTGCCCAGGCTGGAGCGCAGTGGCACGATCTCAGCCCACTGCAAACTCCGCCTTCCGGATTCAAGTGATTCTCCCACCTCAGCCTCCCAAGTAGCTGGGATTACAGGCACCCGCCATCATGCCTGGGTACTTTTTGTGTTTTTAGTAGAGACAGAGTTTCACCATGTTGGCCAGGCTGGTTTTGAACTGCTGACCTCAGGTGATCCGCCCACCTCAGCCTCCCAAAGGCTGGCATTACAGGTGTGAGCCACCGCGCCCGACCATTTTTTGTATTCTTTATAGAGACAGGTCATGTTGCCCAGGCTAGTCTCAAACTCCCGGACTCAAGTAATCTGCTTGCCTCGACCCCCCAAAGTGCTGGGATTACATGTATGAGCCACTGCACCCAGCCGTGAGCCACCTGTTTTCTCCTTGCCCTTAGGACCATAGTGGATGGGCATAGTGGGTGTTGTCTCCACAATATCTATTTCACTTTCCCTCAATTATGTAGCAGCATGTACAGTTGGAGCTCCAACTGCTGGGGGAGGAGGTTTTGACTGTATCTCACCTGAAGTCTTTATTTCCTCTGTACTTTTCAGTTAAATGAGCCAATACATTTCCTTTATTCTTTAAGGCCATTTGTGGTGTGTTTTTGTTAAATTGATATGGCATCCTACTTAGGAGTCATTCATTTGTTATTTTTTAACAGCTTAATTGAGATGTAGTTTACATACCATGCAATGCGCCCATTTAAAGTACTCATACAGGCTGGGTGCGGTGGCTCATGCCTATAATCCCAGCACTCTGAGAGGCAGAAGTGGGACAATCACTTGAGCCCCAGAGTTGGAGACCAGACTGTGCAACACAGAGAGACCTCATTTCTCAACAAAATTAGCCAGGTATGGCGGCGCATGCCTGTGTCTCTGCTACTTGGGAGGCTGAGGTGAGAGAATCCCTTGAGTCCGGGAGGTTGAAGCTTCAGTGAGTTGTGATTGTGCCACTGCACTCCAGCCTGTATATGCCTGGGTGACAAAGTGAGACCCTGTCACAAAAACAAAACAAAAAACCAAAAAACAAACAAAAACAAAAACAAAACAAAACAACAACAACAAAAAAACCCCAAACAACCCAAGGTGGGGACATACAAAACGATTTTTAGTTTATTTACAGAGCTGTGCAACCAGCAAAGCAGGCAGATCACTTGAGCCCAGAAGTTTGAGACCAGCCTGGGCAACATGATGAAACATTGTCTCTACCAAAAAAATCACTACAATTAATTTTAGGATATTTTTTTCATCACCCCAAAAAGGAGCCCTATACTCATTAGCAGTCACTTTCCATTTCTACCCATGTTGAACTCCTGACTTCAAGAACTGTAAGATAATGAAGTAGTATTGTTTTAAGCCACTACGTTTGTTCCGGCAGCAATATTTATATATCTTCTTTGGAGAAATTTCTATTCAACTCATTGCCCTTTTTTTCTTTCTTTCTTTCTTTCTTTTTTTTTTTTTTTTTTTTGTTCTTTTTTGTTTTTTGAGACAGAGTTTTGCTCTTGTTGCTCAGGCTGGAGTGCAATGGCAATCCCGGATCACTGCAACCTCCACCTCCCGGGTTCAATGATTCTCCTACCTCAGCCTCCCAAGTGGCTGGGATTACAGGCATGCACCACCACACCCGGCTAATTTTGTATTTTTAGTAGAGATAGGGTTTCACCATGTTGGTCAGGCTGATCTCAAACTCCCAGCCTCAGGTGATCTGCCCGCCTTGGCCTCCCAAAGTGCTGGGATTACAGGCCTGAGTTACTGAGACTGGCCTTTTGCCCATTTTTCAATTGGATTATTTGTCTTTTTATTGTTGAGTTGTTAGAGCTCTATTTATTTTGGATACAAGTCCCTTATCAGATATATGATTTGCAAATATTTTATCACATTCTGTGAGTTTTTTCACTTTCTTGATTCTGTGTTTTGAAGTACAAAAGTATTTAATTTTGATGATGTCCTAGTTGTCTATTTTTGTTGTTATTTGGGCTTTTGGTCATATCTAAGAAGACTTTCTCTGACCTAAGGCCATAAAGATTTATTCTTGTTTTCTAAAAATTTTATAGTTTTAGCTTTTACATTTAGGTCTATAATCCAGCTCAGTTAGTTTTTGTATGTGGTGTAAAGAAGGGGTCCAACTTTCTTCTTTTGCATGTAGATATCCAGTTTTCCCAGCACAATTTATTGAAAAGATGATTCTTTCCTCACTGAATTGTCTTAGCACCCTTTTTGAAAATCAATTGACCATAAAGCTAACAGTTCATTTCTGAACTTTCTGGTCTGTTCCATTGATGTGTGTATGTGTCTATCCTTATGCCAGTACCATAGAGCCTTGATTACTGTAGCTGCTTGTGACTTTTCAATAAAACTTAAAACATTTTTTAAAATTTTGCCGCATGCGGTGGCTCATGCCTATAATCCCAGTAGTTTGGGAGGTTGAAGCGGGCAGATCATTTGAGGTCAGGAGTTCAAGATCAGCCTGACCAACATGGTGAAACCTCCTGTCTACTAAAAATACAAAAATTGGCCGGGCGCGGTGGCTCAAGCCTGTAATCCCAGCACTTTGGGAGGCCGAGACGGGCAGATCACGAGGTCAGGAGATCGAGACCATCCTGGCTAACACGGTGAAATCCCGTCTGTACTAAAAAATACAAAAACGAAAACTAGCCGGGCGAGGTGGCGAGCCCCTGTAGTCCCAGCTACTTGGGAGGCTGAGGCAGGAGAATGGCGTAAACCCGGGAGGCGGAGCTTGCAGTGAGCTGAGATCAGGCCACTGCACTCCAGCCCGGGCAACAGAGCAAGACTCCAACTAAAAAAAAAAAAAAAAAAAAAAAAAAGGCCGGGCGCGGTGGCTCAAGACTGTAATCCCAGCACTTTGGGAAGCCGAGACGGGCGGATCACGAGGTCAGGAGATCGAGACCATCCTGGCTAACATGATGAAACCCCGTCTCTACTAAAAAATACAAAAAACTAGCCGGGCGAGGTGGCGGGCGCCTACAGTCCCAGCTACTCGGGAGGCTGAGGCAGGAGAATGGCGTAAATCCGGGAGGTGGAGCTTGCAGTGAGCTGAGATCCGGCCTCTGCACTCCAGCCTGGGCGACAGAGCGAGACTCCGTCTCAAAAAAAAAAAAAAAAAAATTAGCTGAGTGCAGTAGTGTGCACCTGTAATCCCAGCTACTAGGGAGGCTGAGGCAGGAGAATTGTTTGAGCCCCAGGAGGCAGAGTTTGCAGTGAGCCGAGATTGCACCACTGTACTCCAGCCTGGGTGACAAAGCGAGACTCTGTCTCATAAATAAATAAACAAATAAATAAATAAAATTTTTTGGAGAGACAGAGTCTCACTATGCTACCCAGCCTCGTTTCAAACTCCTGAGCTCAAGCAATCCTCCTGCCTCGACCTCCTAAAGTGCTGAGATTATAGGCATGAGCCACTGTGCCCTGCCTAAATACAATTTTTATTCTAAAGACAGTATGTTATTATTACAGGAAAATAAGGGGAAAAGGGAAGAAGAAAAAAATTACGAATTGTTTCAAGACAACCATTGTTAATGAACTAATATATTTTATCCCTTTCTTGTTTCTATGTTTTATTTTTTAACATAACTGAGATTAGAATGTACAGTCAGCTCTTTGTGTCTGTGAGTTCTGCATCCTGGGATTCAACCAGCTACAGACTGAAAATGTTTGAAAAAGGAAAAGATGGCTGCATTTGTACTGAACATGCACAGGTTGTTTTCGTCCAGTCACTATTTCCTAAACAATACAGTAAAACTACTATTCACACAGCATTTACATTGCATTAGGTATTGTAAGTAACATAGAGATGATTTAAAGTATATGGGAGGATGTGAGTAGGTTGCATGCAAATACTACATTATTTTATATTAGGAACTTGTGGCTGGGTGCGGTGGCTCATGCCTGTAATCCCAGCAC
This sequence comes from Macaca nemestrina, assembly GCF_043159975.1. Lineage (NCBI taxonomy): Eukaryota > Metazoa > Chordata > Mammalia > Primates > Cercopithecidae > Macaca > Macaca nemestrina. The sequence continues at coordinate 118,659,459 of NC_092136.1, read as the reverse complement.
TTTGGGAGGCCGAGGTGGGCGGATCACCTGAGGTCAGCAGTTTGAGACCAGCCTGGCCAACATGGTGAAACCCCATCTCTACCAAAAATACAAAAATTAACTGGGTGTGGTGGCACACGCCTGTAATCCCAGCTATTCGGGAGGCTGAGGCAGGAGAATCACTTGAACCCAGGAGGCAGAGGTTGCAGTGAGCTGAGACCGTGCCACTGCACTCCAGCCTGGGCCACAAGAGTGAAACTCCGTCTCAAAACAACAACAACAACAACAAAAGAAGGAACTTGTGCATTGTGGATTTTGGTATCTGCGGGGACAGGGGGAGTCCTAGAACCAATCTTCCACAGATACTGAGGGATGACTGTAAATACAATTATGTATTTTGCACTTTTTAATTAACATTGTAATAGGCTAAGCGCGGTGACTCACAACACTCTGGGAGGCCCAGGTGGGCAGATCACATGAGGCCAGGAGTTCAAGACCAGCTTGGCTAACGTGGCAAAAACCCATCTCTACTAAAAATATTAAAAATTTAGCTGGGTGTGTTGGCACACGCCTGTAATCCCGGTAGGGAGGCTGAGGCACAAAAACCGTTTGAACCTGGGAGGCCGAGATTGCACCACTGCACCCCAGCCTGGATTGTAAAAAAGCATTTTCTCATGGTACTAGAAAACAAAGCATCTTTCCTAATGGTTGCATTAGTGTTCTACTGTGAGAATATATTATCATTTATTTAACCAGTCTCATATTTTTTCATACCTAAGTTATTCCCATTTTTAAAAATAAATAACACTGCATCATTGTGATAAATTTTTGTATATGTTTTGGATAACTTTCTTAGGATAATTTAACAGGAATATGATTGATGTGTCTCATCAGATGGTTTCCCTAAAAGTGGTATCAATGTAGCCCACCACCAGCAGGGCATAAAGACAGCCACCATACTGCATGCTTGCCAGTACTGGGTATTTTTCCACCACCCCCAACACTTTTTTTTTTTTTTTTTTGATGGAGTCTTGCTCTGTCGCCCAGGCTGGAGTGCAGTGGTGCAATCTTGGCTCACTGCAACCTCCACCTCCCAGGTTCATGCAATTCTCTGCCTCAGCCTCCCAAGTAGCTGGGATTACAGGTGCCTGCCACTATGCCCAGCTAATTTTTGTGTTTTTAGTAAAGACAGAGTTTCACTATGTTGGCCAGGCTGGTCTCGAACTCCTGACCTCATGATCCACCCGCCTTGGCCTCCCAAAGTGCTGAGATTACAGGCGTGAGACACTGCGCCCGGCCACACATTTTTAACTTTTGCAAATTTTACAGATGAAATGGTACCTGGTTTTTAAAATTTGCATTTCTTTTGTTATTAGTGAAGTTGAACATTTTCCCACGTGTCTTTTAGCCCAATATATTTCCTCTTTTGTGAACTGTTCAACTTCATTTATCATTCAGCTGGGTCCTTGATTGATTTTTGACTAATTTCCTTGGACCCTACCTTTCCTATAACTTCCCAACTCTTTTTTTTTTTTGAGACGGAGTCTCGCTCTGTCGCCCAGGCTGGAGTGCAGTGGCCTGATCTCAGCTCACTGCAAGCTCCGCCTCCCGGGTTCACGCCATTCTCCTGCCTCAGCCTCCCGAGTAGCTGGGACCACAGGCGCCCGCCAGCTCGCCCGGCTAGTTTTTTGTATTTTTTAGTAGAGACGGGGTTTCACTGTGTTAGCCAGGATGGTCTCGATCTCCTGACCTTGTGATCCACCCGTCTCGGCCTCCCAAAGTGCTGGGATTACAGGCTTGAGCCACCGCGCCCGGCCCAACTTCCCAACTCTTAACACATGGGAGTAATTCACTCGGAACATAAAGAAAGGAGCTTTCTAAAGAATGAGAATATTCAAAAATATATACACATCTGAAAAGGGACTTTTCTTCAGAAAGTGTAGAGATGAACAAATGGGATCAGAGTAAAACTATCACCTCTGACAGCCCTCTCAGACCTGCTCGAATAGCCAGAAAAGTCGGCAAATGTATCCCTCCCTGGGCAAAGCACTTGAGAATTTCCGTATTTAAAAATCTGCAATTCTGGCTGGGCACGGTGGCTCACACCTGTAATCGCAGCACTTTGGGAGGCCAAGACAGGAAGATTGCTTGTGTCCAGGAATTCAAGACCAGCCTGGGCAACATGGCAAAGCACTGTCTCTACAAAATATAAAAAAATTAGCTGAGCATAGTGGCGTATACCTGTGGTCCCAGCTACTCGGGAGGCTGAGGTAGGGGGATCGCTTGAGTCCAGCAGGTTGATGCTACAGTGAGCTGTGATTGTGCCACAGCACTCAGTCTGGGCAGCAGTGAGACCTTGACACACACACTCACACACCCCTCTGAGTTCAAGTTCCCCATGTCTTACATATAACCTTCAACATCAGCTCCTTAGGACGATGATAAAGATCTAAGTGGTCTTGTATTTGGAAAAGACAAGAGAAGGAGGGGCCACTGTAAACGGGGGATGGGAAGCCATTATCTGTTTATGTCCAAGGCTAAATTGATTGACTGATTGAGTTTTCATGTCATAAGTTTATTGACAAACATATCTAGTATGCTATATGAGTTCAAGAGTTTGATCCATTCTTCAAAGGGATTGCATCTCTTGAAACACTCTTCATGTCTGTTAAATGGATGAACTAAAACATTCTTATATCTTAAGCAGTTGGTGTTTTACTCTAAAGAAAGTTGCCACAGATCTAGACCCTAAGTACAAAGTCATCATAGTTAGTAACCGACACGTGTTTTTCATTGAAAATGGCAAATTCTTCCCTGGGCCCTCCGCATAGTAGCTCCTGCAGACCACAGATGTTGTCAACCATCTAATGCTCTGTCCCCACATGGAGCTCTTGGAAGCTCCACCACAGTTATAGAGACCAAGCCAGAAGCAATTGCGGCACCATACCAAGTCCTCCTTTGTTCAGGACCTTGTTCCCCTGTGTCTGAAAGAGTAAATGTAAACAGTATTAACACAGGTATGGGGTAGATATGAACAAGGACTAGCCAACTTTCAGGAGTTTGAACATCTACACAGACAATTGTAAACATCTATGTAGGACCCTCGATTATTTTGTAGGAAGAAATTGATAATTCCTTGATAACTGAAAATGCCTTATCTTTTTTTTTTTTTTTTTTTAGATGGAGTCTCACTCTGTCACCCAGGCTGAAGTGCAGTGGCGCGATCTCCGCTCACTGCAACATCTGCCTCCCGGGTTCAAGCAATTCTCCTGCCACAGCCTCCCGAGTAGCTGGGAATACAGGTGCGTGCCACCACGCCCAGCTAAGTTTTTGTATTTTTAGTAGAGACGGAGTTTCACCTTGTTGGCCAGCCTGGTCTTGAACTCCTGACCTCAGATGATTTGCCTGACTTGGCCTCCCAAAGTGCTGGGATTACAGGCATGAGCCACTGCGCCTGGCCAATATCCTCTATCTTTAATAAGCATGTCCAAGCAAGAATGGGATGGCTAACTAATCTAAATTCCAGGCAGTCCATGGAAGGTGATGTAAGGTGAAAAAGTATGATTTCACAGGGCCAGGCATCATCACATCACCAAGCTATTTGTGAATTAGATAAGCCTATTCGCATGAGGGGACTCTGAGCATGAGTGGGAATCCCGCAAAAGTCAAGCTACAAGGTTGAAGTTAGAGGGGGAATACCAAACCGGAACCTGACATTTCATACTGCTTCCCTGACAGGTCCTTTCAAAGAAACAAGAACTGAAATGCAGCCTGAACCGGCATGCAAAACAGGCAGCTATTTCAGTCTGAATCATGAGCAGGGGCCACAGTGGGCCATCTGAAACTGAGGGGCAAAGGAAAACTGAACACCAAGGCCTGAGCAACTTATGACAAATAATTGTAACTGTCCAGGCAACTGGTCCATTCCAAGCATTAGCTGTGCTGGGAGCTGAGCCATGAAGCAGAATTTTAGATTTTCTTTCTGGCTAGAGCCGTGCAACAATGATCCTTCCCCTCCATCCCTCCCCTCTTCCCCAGTATTCCTGAAGTCCCCTTGCCTGTCACAGGACTGCAGGGCAGCGGCCTCTTAGCATGGCTTTCCTTTGACTGCGGTGTCACCACGTCACCTTGTGCTCGGCCCTCCCGCCCCCGCCCCGGCACGGGGTCATAACAGCCTGCAGTGTTGCCAAGGAGCTGGCACTGTCCAGACCCAGTGCGCAGGGATGGGCCTGAGGTGGCCAGCCACGTCATCTGTCACCCAGGGTGTTTATGCACCCTGCAGTCCAGCAATGCAAGGATCTGCCAAGGATCTTCAGGTTTATTATGCTTTCTTTGGCCTTCAAGAACTGGATGGCTGGCCAGGCGCGGTGGTTCACGCCTGTAATCGCAGCACTTTGGGAGGCCGAGGCGGGCAGATCACAAGGTCAGGAGTTTGAGACCAGCCTGGCCAACATAGTGAAACCCTGTCTCTACTAAAAAAAAAACACAAACATTAGCTGGGTGTGGTGGTGGGTGCCTGTAGTTCCAGCTACTCAGGAGACTGAGGCAGGAGAATTGCTTGACCCAGGAGACAGAGGTTGCAGTGAGCTGAGATCGTGCCACTCCACTCCAGCCTGGGCAACAGAGTGAGACTCTATCTCAAAATAAATACATAAATACATAAATGAAATGAAAAACCTGGATGGCTGTCATTAAAACAAGTCACGGAAAGTTCCAATGGAAATAATTTTCAGGCTTCCCTCTTGAAATACCTCTTTTGCCTTTTCCTGCTAATTCATTTTCCTCTCTCCCTCATCTCCCCTTCTGAAAAGGCTTCCTTCACCCTAAGACCTACTCATGCAGGTTCCTAGTCCTCTGTTCTGTACATCAGAAAAGTAGTTTTCTTTCAAGACCCAGTTGCCTCCTAATCAGGGAAGCTGAAGGAGTGCTTAGAGAAAGTAAATACACTGTAATATTATCTTAAGTTATACAAATGTCTTCGGTACCTAGTAGGCACCAAATGTATTTAGCTTAATTGAAATCAGATGCAAAAATACATGTCCTTGAGAGCCAAAGAAAATTTAATTTTTAAATTATTTATGCACACATAATTCTTAAAATCTCAGGCTCTAGACAGACCTAAGTTTAAATTGAGGCTTTAATAATTACTGGTTGTGACCTTTAGCAACTCACCTCATTTCTCTGAACTGCCTCATTTATAAAATGAAGATTATGATAACAAGCCCCTTAGGGCTTTGAGACGATTAAATGTGATACTCTATGTAAATGAGCCACTTATTCACACTTGTAAACAGTTAAGCCACATGCATCATTCTGAGTGTATGTACGTATTCTTTCATAAATTATCTGTTTTTTTTTTTTTTTTTTTTTGAAACAGAGTCTCGCTCTGTCGCCCAGGCTAATCACAGCTTACTGCAGTCTTGACCTCTCAGGCTCTAGAAATCATCCCACCTCAGCCTCCTGAGTAGCTGGGAAGTGCAGGTGCATGACACCACACATGGCTAAATTATTTATTTATTTATTTATTTATTTATTTATTTTTATTTATTTTTTTTTTTTGAGACGGAGTCTCGCTCTGTCGCCCGGGCTGGAGTGCAGTGGCCGGATCTCAGCTCACTGCAAGCTCCGCCTCCGGGGTTTACGCCATTCTCCTGCCTCAGCCTCCCAAGTAACTGGGATTACAGGCGCCCGCCAACCCGCCCGGCTAGTTTTTTGTATTTTTTAGTAGAGACGGGGTTTCACTGTGTTCGCCAGGATGGTCTCGATCTCCTGACCTCGTGATCCACCCATCTCGGCCTCCCAAAGTGCTGGGATTACAGGCTTCAGCCACCCCGCCCGGCCTAAATTTTTTATTTTTAATGGAGATGAGGTCTCGCCATGTTGCCCAGGCTGGTCTCAAACTCCTGGCCTCAAGTGATCCTCCCAACTCAGCCTCCCAAAGTGCTGGGATTACAGGCGTGAGCCGCCGCGCTTGGCCTATGTCTACTTTTTGACCAGGATCTCTATAAGGGCAGTGCCAGGCTGACTGCCTGAGGGAGTGAGGTTGTCCAGCCTATTGATCCTGTAGGTATAATCCCCAGAGAGCTCCAATATAGTCTCATGGTACTTGGGGTAGACTCAGGAGAAAGGCCTGGATCATTGAATTTGAAACACAGGATTAGTATCTGCATAATGAACCAACCATGCTACATCAGGTCATGATAGATCATTGCTAAGTTTTAGGAAACTGATTCATCTATTTATTCATTCATTTATCCAAACATTTATTGAGCATCTGTTATGTCTGAGGCTATAATGTTGAAGAATGTACAAGCTCTCTTTCCTCTTAAGTTTTCAGTTTAATTGTTTAACCTAAATAAATAATGAGGCAATTTAATTCATATTTGTTGGAAAACAATTCAGTTCAACTATGTAAAGGAACACTGTATTTTATTAAAACAGAATTAGAATCCCCAAAGCTTGGCTCTTGAAAGAGAGTATCTTACAGGAAGAACCGGCTGGCCAAACAGTCCTGAATCTCTCCCAGTTTCCTCCTCCCTCAGGTTTCCTGTCTTTGCTGTTGTCTTTCCATCCCTTTGGTCTAAGCATAGATTTTAAAACTTTTGTTTGTAGATGAAATGAGTTGAAGTCCTCAACAAAATATTTGGCTAAATATAAGGGAAAACAAAAGGACGTTTTTGCAAGCAGTATGAAACAATGGTATGACTTTAGAAAATTGTTTGGCAGTATTAAAACTGACCATAATCATGTACTATTTGTGATAGTTAAATATTAGAGACAATCTTTTTTGGTTTGTTTATTTTTTGAGACAGAGTCTAGCTCTGTCACCCAGGCTGGAGTGCAGTGGCACAATCTCGGCTCACTGCAACTTCCACCTCCCGGGTTCAAGCCATCCGCCTGCCTCAGGCTCCTGAGTAGCTGGGATTACAAGCATGCACCACCGTGCCCAGCTAATTTTTGTATTTTTAGTGGAGACGGGATTTCACCATGTTGGCCAGGCTGGTCTTGAACTCCTGGCCTCAAGTGATCCACCCGCCTCGGCCTCCCAAAGTGCTGGGATTACAGGCGTGAGCCACTGCGCCCAGGCATTGGAGACAATCTCTATCTCCACATGCAATAGAATGGATAAGCTAGGTTATTTCACTCAATGGAACAGCACAGCAAGAATGAACAAACTACAACTACATGCGACAAATGGGTGAATCTTACCAACATAATGTTGAGCAAAAGAAGTCAGAAAGGAAAATACACTGTATAATTCTATTTATTTAAAGTTCCAAAATAGTCAAAACTAATCTATGGTGTTTGAAGTCAAGATTTTTTTTTTTTTTTTTTTTTTTGAGACAGAGTCTCGCTCTGTCACCCAGGCTGGAGAGCAATGGCACGATCTTGGTTCACTGCAACCTCCGCCTCCTGGGTTCAAGCGATTGTCCTACCTCAGCCTCCTGAGTAGCTGGGACTACCGGCGCGTGTCACCATGCCCAGCTAATGTTTTTGTATTTTTAGTAGAGGCGGGGTTTCACCGTGTTAGCCAGGATGGTCTTGTTCTCCTGACCTTGTGATCCGCCCTCCTCAGCCTCCCAAAGTGCTGGGATTACAGGCGTGAGCCTCCGCGCCTGGCCCAAGATAGTTATATCTATCTCCCAACTAAGGGATTTTTCAGTCCCCAGAACACTGGTAGAATTATGGTATTTATATCCAGTGAATAAGCATATCTTTTGGGTAAGATCCCAGCTCCTATATTTAAAGTGTCTGTGTTCTCAGTATAAACCCAATAACAAAATAATACTTCAGTGAAACAATCATTATCGTATTAATACAGTAAATTCTCCCCCTTTACAATAGAAGTTCCATGGGAGCTGGGATTTTGTCTTAATCACTGCTTTATTTTATTTTACTCATGGGTGCCATAGGACACCTAGAACACATAGCACCTAGAACAGTCCTTGGCACATAATAGGCACTGAATAAAAATTTCTTGGATGTGATAACTATATTCAAACAGAAGAGCATAGCACAGAGGATAACAGTATGTGTTCTGGAACAAGATTGCTTTGGTTCAAATCCCAACTCTGCCACTTTCTAGCTATGAGACACTGGACATGTTATGTAATCTATCCATGCCTCAGTTTCCTCATGTGTAAAACAAAAAACTACTAATATCTTCCTCTTAGGGTTGCTATGAGGTTTAAGGAACACTTGTAAAGATAACGTATGGAATTATTTGGTGACTACCATACCAAAAGAGGGCTTGCCCTATCTCTTAGAAACATAGGAAATTTGGTGTCTTCTGACCATCTGTGTGACTCACAATAGAATAAATCATTTTAAAAGCTAATATACATTAAATAAATGAAATGAAGAAAACTTTAAAAATTATTAAAATTGAAGAGTCCAGCAAGATTTTCTGTAGGTAAAGACAAGCTTATTCTAAACTTTATACAGAAAGTCAAAGGAGCTAGAATAGCTAAAACAATTTGGAAACAGAAGAATAATCTGGAAGGAAGCATTCTGTCTGATGTTAAGATTTACTGTATTGCTATAGACTCACTGTAAAGCTATAGTAATCAAAACAGTATGGAGTAGTGACAGATACACAGGTCAATGGAACAGGCCAGAAATTGATTTTTGACAAAGGAGCAAAAGCAATTCAATGGAGGAAGAATAGTCCTTTCAATGAATAGCCCTGTAGAAATTGGACATCCACAGGCAAAAGAAAACAAAAAGAAGCTTGACCTAAATGTCACATCTTTTTTTTTTTTGAGACTGAGTTTTGCTCTTGTTGCCCAGGGTGGAGTACAGTGGTGAAATCTCGGCTCACTGCAACCTCCACCTCCTGGGTTCGAGTGATTCTCCTGCCTCAGCCTCCTGAGTAGCTGGGATTACAGGCGCACACCACCACCCTGGCTAATTTTTTGTATTTTTGGAGGAGACGGGGTTTCACCATGTTGGCCAGAGTAGTCTCAAACTCCTGACCTCAGGTAATCTACCGCCCACGGCCTCCCAAAGTGCTGGGATTACAGGCGTGAGCCACTGTGCCCGGCCTAACCTTCACATCTTACGCAAAAACTAATTCAAAATGGATTGTGAATTTAAATATAGCATGTGAAAAAAAGTTAATCACTGTATGATTCCATTTATATGACATTCTTTTTTAAAATTTTTAATTTGATTTAACTTAATTTGGCCCGGTGCGGTGGCTCACGCCTATAATCCCAGCATTTTGGGAGTCTGAGGTGGGTGGATCACTTAAGCTAAATTCGAGACCAGCCTGGTCAGCATGGTGAAACCTAGAGTCTACAAAAAGTACAAAAATTAGCTGGGCAGGATAGCATGCACCTGTATTCCCAGCTACTCGGGAGGCTGGGGCAGATCACTTGATCCCAGGAAGATGAGGCTGCAGTGAGGCAAGATGGCGCCACTGCACTCCAGCCTGGGCAACAGACTGAGACCGTCTCAACAAAAATAATTATTTTTATTTGTTTATTTATTTTTGGAGACAGAGTCTCGCTTTGTCACCCAGGCTAGAGTGTAGTGGCACTACCTCGACTCACCGTAACTTCTGCCTCCCGGGTTCAAGTGATTCAGCGATTCTCATGCCTCCGTCTCCTGAGTAGCTGGGATTACAGGGGTATGCCACCATGTCCTGCTAAGTTTTTGTATTTTTAGTAGGGACGAGGTTTTGCCGTGTCGACCAGGCTGGTCTTGAACTCCTGAGCTCAGGCAATTCACCTGCCTTGGCCTCCCAACGTGCTAGGATTACAGGTGTGAGCCACCATGCGCAGCCCTGATTTTTTTTAACTTAATTTTATTTTTTGTAGAGATGGGGTCTCCTTATGTTGCTCAGGCTGGTCTTGATAAACATTATTCTCTTTTAAATTATTATCATTATTATTATAAGAGGAGAATTATTCAGTCACACACTGCCTGGCATAGAGTAGGCAATCAATAAATATTTGTTGAATGAATAAATGATAGATATAGGGAAAAGATGGAAGAGTGACAGATTTTCTTTTTTTTCTTTTTTTTCTTCTTCTTTCTTTCTTTCTTTTTTTTTTTTTTTCTGAGACAGGGTCTCATTCTGTCACCCAAGCTGGAGTGCAGTGGCACGATCTTAGCTCATTGCAGTCTCCACCTCGCCGGCTCAAGTGATCTCCCACCTTAGCCTCTTGAGTATCTGGGTTCACAGGTGCACACCACCATGCGTGGCTAATTTTTGTATTTTTTTGTAGAGGTGGGGGTTTTCCCATGTTGTCCAGGTTGGTGTCAAACTCCTGGGCTCAAGCAATTTTCCCACCTGGGCCTCCCAAAGTGCTGAGATGACAGGTGTGAGCCACCCTGCCAGGTTGAACTCATGTTCTAATGAGGGAAACAGACTTAAGGCCTTATGGTTTTGAGCTGAGGTTTTGAGGATAAGCAGATGGACAAGAAGGATGAAGAATATACTGGGAAATGAGAATATAAAGATTAATTGTGGCTGGGCATGGTGGCTTACGCCTATAATCCCAGCACTTTGGGAGGCCAAGGCAGCAGGATTGCTTGAGCCCAGGAGTTCAAGACCAGCCTGGGCAACACAGTGAGACTCTGTCTCAAAAAAGAAAAAAAAAAAGCAATTAAAAAAACAAAAAAGATTGATTGAGGAGGCTTCTGAATACATGTAAAGAGTGTGGTCCTGGCTGAGCGTGATGGCTCATGCCTGTAATCCTAGCACTTTGGGAAGCCCAGGTGAGCCCAGGAGCCTGGGCAACATAGTGATAGACACACAAACACACACACACACACACTTATACATACAGAAAAAGAGACCTCTCTCTATATAGAGTCTTTATATATATATATAAAATATATATAGTCTTTATATTGTATATATTATATATAATAATATATATAATATATATATAAAGTATTTATGTATGTATGTATGTATGTATAAAGACTCACAATATTTGTGAGCAAATTTCCTAGGGTATGGTCCTCCTCTTGCAATGCAGATGTCACACAGTGTCTATCTGTTCCAGCTGCCTGGACCATTTCCAGGGCTGTCTTCCTCTTGTCTTCAGCCACGGAGGTCTTCAATCCAGATGTTTTTCTCTCCAGTTTCTGGTCCTTTTCCATCTCAGGTGTGGTTTCCAGATCCTCAGGTGGTACTGGTGGATGGGGGCTCTGCCCCATGTTGAGATGCTTGTGGGAGAAGCAGGAAGAAAGGAATGACCAATGCAGAGATAGTTCTCAACTTCCCCAGACAAATAGGTGTCTTGCAGAGGGGAAAAAAAAAAAAAAGATTTAAAGTGTTAAATCTAAAAACTAGTGATTTCTATAAGGATTAACTCAAAGAAACTCTGCAACTAACTCTCCTAAGGTCCAGTTAAGGATGTTAATAATTTGGGAATTTGTATTTCTCTTCATTTCTCCACCAGGCCTATTTCCTGTTAGAAGGTACTTTGGTTGCCATGAAAACAAACAAATACAACCAGTTTCCTCTAGTTGGACTACTGAATTCCACCCTTAGCAGAACCTCTCTGGTTCCTCTCTCACTACCACTCCCTACTACACTTCAGTGAACCTTTGCCTCTTCACATTAAGCTACCTGCTCCTCCATCTTTCTCTCCTAGACTCCCTCTCCTGGTGTGATTGCACCTTGAATGTGTGGATAACTATGGGTGTTTGCCTCCCAACTTACACATTCCATGTGCAAACTGATCTCCCACCAGTGGGTTGACTCCTGCAAAGACACATTCTTTATGGATATTAGTTGGTCATTGGAATTAGGAATACCTTGGATATTACCATTTTATTTCCTATTAAACAGCTATATAAGGAAATAGTAATCATTTTTTGCGAGTAGGAATCTAAATAGCACAAAGAATCAAGGAAGTTGTGAGATGTATACAAATCAGTACAAAATGGTGATCCAAAACCATGAGTTACCTAGGCAAAATTAAGAATCAGGTTACTGCCTGGCTGTGGTGATTCATGCCTACCCAAAATGCCCCAGCACTCTGAGAGGCTGAGGCAGGTGGATTGCTTGAGTCCAGGAGTTTGAGATGAGCCTAGGCAGCATGACAAAACCCTGTCTTTACAAAAAATACAAAAATTAGCCAGGCATGGTGGTGTGCACCTGTGGTCCCAGCTACCTAGGAGGCTGAGGGTGGAGGATCACCTGAGCCTGGGGAGGTCGAGGTTGCAATGAACGGAGATGGTGCCACAGCACTCCAGGCTGGACAACCTAGCAAGATCCTGTCTCAAAAGAAAATTAAAAAATCAGGTTACTGTACAGCCCAAACATGAAGAAAAGGGATTCAGGCAAGTAATCAAAGCATGGGAAGTTAATAAATGAACTATGAATTAATTATTCTCTCCCTTGCCTTCTCCTCCCTTCTCTTTTCTTCTCCCTACTATATAGTCATAACTTGGGGAAGGATGTGATCGCACACGGCATAAAGTGCGGTGACATTGCTAATGGGATGAGAAGCAGATCAGCTGGGGAGGACGTTGGGCTTTCTGAGGAAAAGCTCCTGAAATGTCCTGAAGTAACAGGTGGATCTAATGTCAGAGCTGTTTGTAAAATGGAAAAACGGTGAAATGTGTCGTCTTCTGGGATAAGTGCTGTCAGCATGATAATCCACATTTTACGCACCTGTTTGTGCTTTTTGCTGCTGGGAGCACTTTTCACCAACACACAACTTACTAATGAGGAAATTGCAAAAGAGAACCCAAGAGATTAAACACAGATCTGCAATGAAGGATGTGTTTACATCCTACACGTGAGTAAAGTGAGTATATTTTTAGGGTAGCAAGTTCTGGCCAAGCAAGCTGAACATGTAAACATGAGAATTGCCTTACTTTAAGGGACCCACCCAATTCAATGTTCTGTTGTGGAGTGTGGAACTGAAAACGTAATTAGTATATAGCGCTTAATATATAAATGATCAATTTAGTTTTCACTGTTTGCTGTCCTGTAATAAACCTACATCATCTTCTGAATGAGATGAACTGTCCACTAGGACAGGGTCCCTGTTAAATCACTGGCTACCTGGCAACTTTGGAAAAAGTCATTCTGGACAGACAAGTTAAACACACAGACAAGGATGACTTCTCCAGACATGAATTTTAAAATGTATATTACACTTCTCAGTCTCACACCTGTAATCCCAGCACTTTGGCTAAGATTGGAGGATCACTTGAACTCAGGAGTTTGAGACAAGTCTGGGCAACATAGCAAGACTCGGTCTCCACAAAAAATTTAAAAATTAGCTGGATGTTGTGGCACATACCTGTAGTCAGAGCTACCCGGGAGACTGAGGTGGGAGGATTGCTTGAGCCCACGTGGGTTGAGGCTGCAATGAGCCATGACTGCACCATTGCACTCCAGCCTGAGTGACACAGTGCGACCCTGTCTCAAAACAAACAAAAACAACCAAAAAAAAACCCAAAACCAAAACAAAATACCCCCAAACCTTTTCTAAATAGATCATGATGATATCAATGTTATATAATAAAGTTTGTAGAACCATTTTTCTCTACACCAAATGTCCCAGAATGCTGCACTTCTATGTGGAATTTGTATAGTTTTTCCTGTCAGTCTCCGTGTTATCCACTTCTACTTCTCTTTGCTGTAAGGGTAGAGTTTACTTAATACAGACTCTCTTTCCTTCTAATATAGGGTTGAATCTGCTATGGACAGGTGATAATTGTTACATTTGCACACTTTACCAATTACAAAGTACTCATCAGACCTTTGCAGGTGATATCATTGTCTTTGGATCACAGTCCTGGGGCTGGGGACTTGACCTTGCCTGGCCAATCAGAATATTCCATCTCCCTTACCAATGATTGGTTCTGGGATGAACACATGACCCAAGCTGGGCCTGTTAGAATCTGCCCTGGGAGTTTCATCAGTGTGATCAGGAAAGTGGTTATCTTGATGTTCTCCTGATGATTTTGTTTTTGTTTCTGTGTGTTTTGAGACAGGATCCCGCTCTATTGCCCAGGCTGGAGTGCCGCAGTGGCATGATCACAGCTCACTGCAGCCTCAACCTCCTGGGCTCAAGGGATCCTCCCACCTCAGCCTCCCTAGTAGCTGGGACTACAGTCACAAGCCACCCCACCTGGCTGATTTTTAAATTTTTTTGTAGTTTTGGTAGAGATGGGGTCTCACCATGTTGCCCAGGCTGGTCTGGAACTCCTGAGCTCAAGCAATCCTCCTGCCTCAGCCTCCCAAAGTGTTGGGATTATAGGTGCGAGCCACCATACCTGGCCCTGATGTTATCTTATGCATAAACAAACAGGTAAACCTGACTTCCAGAGTCCCTCTTGCTGCCACACGAAGAGCCTAAATACAGGGAAACAGCCAAAAGAGAGACAAACTTGACAACAGCATTTGAAAACCTAGATACTGGACTTTTCAGTTTGCACAAACTCCTTCACCCACCCCACCACACATATCAACATTTTGTTTATATATATACATATATACATATATATATATATTTTTTTAATACACTTTTTTTTTTTTTTTTTGAGACACAGTCTCACTCTGTCACCAAGGCTGGAGTGCAGTGGTGCTATCTTGGCTCACTGTAACTTCCACTACCAGGTTCAAGCCATTCTTATGCCTCAGCCTCCCAGGTAGCTGGGATCACATGTGTGTGCCACCATGCCTGGTTAATTTTTGTATTTTTAGTAGAGATGGGGTTCCACCATTGTATTATTCTGTTCTCACACTGCTGTGAAGAAATACCCTTTATAAAGGAAAGAGGTTTGATTGACTTACAGTTCCACATTGCTTGGGAGGCCTCAGGAAACTTACAATCATGGCAGAAGGCAAAGGAGGAGCAGGCACCTCCTTCACAGGGCGGCAGGATGGAGTGAGTACAAGCAGGGGAAATGCCAGACACTTATAAAACCATCAGACCTCATGAGACTCACTATCGCGAGAACAGCATGGGGAACTTGCCCCATGATCTAATTGCCTCCAGTTGGTCCTGCCTTTGACACGTCGGGATTATGGGGATTGCAATTCAAGATGAGATTCTGGGTGGGGACACAGTCAAACTGTATCAGCCATGTTGGCCAGGCTGGTCTCCAACTCCTGGCCCCAAGTGATCCACCCGCCTCGGCCTCCCAAAGTGCTGGGATTATAGGTGTGAGCCATCATGCCAGGCCAATATTTTTATTTTGCTTAAACTAGTTTGAATTGGGTTTCTGTCATTTGCCACTAGTCCTGGTGCAGAGCTGTCTTCCGACCTCTCCTCATCACCTTCTGGAGATCCCCTTTACCTTTTTCTCCCTTTGCATCGCCTCATCCCATATTTTCCTCCTTCTTGGCTTACTTCCTCATTTTGGTGACACATATCCCCCAGTAGCTTCCTGAATAAAATATAGATGAGAAAGAAATTTTTGGAGACCTTGCATGCTTGAAAATATGTGTGTTTGTTTTCATACTTCATATAAAAGTTTGGCTCTATTTGGGGTTCTAGGTTGTACAGAATTTTCCCTCTGAAACTTCAAGGCATTCCTTCATTAGTGTGGCTGTTAAGAGGTCTAAAGTCATTTTGATTCCTAAGCTTTTCTATGTGGCCTGTTTTTGTTTAGTTTAGGTTTTCCCTTTCTGGGACCTCTTCTCTTTGTCTTTGATTTTCTGATATTTATTGATGACGTGCCTTGCTGTAGGTCTGTTTTCATGGACTATGCTGGCACTAGATGGGACGTTTCAATCTAGCAATTCGTATCCTTCAATGTGAGGATCGTTCTTTATTACTTGTTTGGTGATTTCCTCCCTTCTGATTTCTATCTTCTTTTTCTTTTGAGCACCCATTAATTAGATGCTGGATCTCCTGGCCTAATCTAATTGCCTTGGAGCTTGTATTTTGTGTTTTCCTCCTCTATTTTCTTTTTTTTTTTTTTTTTTTGAGACGGAGTCTCACGCTGTTGCCCAGGCTGGAGTGCAGTGGCGCGATCTCGGCTCACTGCAAGCTCCGCCTCCTGGGTTCACGCCATTCTCCTGCCTCAGCCTCCTGAGTAGCTAGGACTACAGGCGCCCGCCACCGCGCCCGGCTAATTTTTTGTATTTTTAGTAGAGACGGGGTTTCACTGTGGTCTCGATCTCCTGACCTTGTGATCCGCCCGCCTCGGCCTCCCAAAGTGCTGGGATTACAGGCTTGAGCCACCGCGCCTGGCCTTCTATTTTCTTTTTGTTTGTTTTTGAGACAGGGTCTCAGCTCTGTTGCCCAGGCTAGAGTGCAGTGGTACAATCATAGCTCACTGAAGCCTTGACTCAAGGATTCAAGCGATCCCTCCCACCTCAGCTCCCCTAAACCCCTAGTAGCTGGGACTGCAGATGACTGCCACCACACCCAGTTAATTTTTTAATTGTTTGTAGAGTCAGGGACTCACTGTGTTGCCAAGGCTGGTCTTGAACTCCTGGGCTCAAGTGATCCTCCCACCTTGGCCTCCCAAAGTGCCGGAATTACAGGTTTGAGTTACCACATCCAGCCATCCTCCTCTGTTTTCTATGTTTGTCTTTTATCTCTAAGATTTCCTCAATTTTATTTTGCACATTTTCTGTTGAACAGTTAAACAAATTTTCTATTTTTAATTTCCAAGAGCTCTTTCTTGTTTGTGAAAGTTTCTATTTATGTGTACTGTTTTTGTTCCATTAATTCAATAGCTTATCTTATTTCTCAGAGGAATTACTGATAGATTTGAAATTTTCATGTTTCATTTTATGCTGAAAGAATTTCAAATTTAAAAAATATTTCAAGAAGTTTTTCTCCAAACCATCCAAGATTAAATTTCCAACACGATGCCCATCCTCCCTAACATGAGTACACACTTAAACAAGCATATGACAGCCATCTAATCCACAGGCCCCGATCAGATTTCTCTAATTGTCCCGCTACTGTCCCCTCTCCCTCGTTTTTTTTTCGGACAGGGTCTCACTCTGTTGCCCAGACTGGAGTGCAGTGGTGCCCTCATAGCATAATCTGGAACTGTTCTTCCCAAGGGATCCTCCTGCTTCAGCCTCCTGAGTAGCCAGGACTACAGATGTGCACAGCCATGCCTGGCAAATTTTTTAAAAAGTTTTTCATAGAGATAGGTCCCTATATTGCCCAGGCTGGTCTTGAACTCTTGGGCTCAAGCAATCCTCCTGCCTCAGCCTCCTAAAGTGCTAAGTTACAGGTGTGAGCTGCCATGCCTGGCCCTAATACTGTCCTTTATATTAAAAGGGTCTATTCCAGGACCATGCATTGCATTTGTTTTCATGTTTCTTTCTTTCTTTTCTAGCCTCTTTTTTTTTTTTTTTTTAACTGAGATGGAGTCTTGCTCTGTCGCCCAGGCTGGAGTTGTAGTGGCGCGATCTCAGCTCGCTGCAACCTCTGCTGCCCGGGTTCAAGCGATTCTCCTGCCTCAGCCTTCCAAATAGTTGGGACTAGAGGCGCCCACCACCGCACCCAGCTAATTTTTTTATTTTTAGTAGAGACAGGGTTTCTCCATGTTGGCCAGGCTAGTCTCAAACTCCTGAATTTAGGTGATCCACCCGCCTGGGCCTCCCAAAGTGCTGGGATTACAGGCATGAGCCACTGCACACCTGGCTCATGTTTCTTTCAGTCGGGAACAATTTTTCAGTGTTTCTTTTTTTGGCAGGAATAGGACAGAAGTGATACTGTGTTATTGCCTCCCATCTGGTGGTACCTCATTTCAATTTGTACTGTTATTGATAATATTAACTTTGTTCTCTTTTTAAAAACAATTTGATACAATCATTTATTTTGTTTGCACATTTGATTTGTTTTTAATCCAAACCTCACCAGAATGTTAATTTTGACCCTGATTAAGGTGGTGTCTGCTAGGTCTTTCCACTGTAAAGTTACTCTTTTGTCCTTTGTAATTAGTAAGCGTTTTGTGGAAAGGTACTTCTTTGCGGTACATATCCTGTTCCTTATCATAGTTTTACTCACTATTTTTAGGTTTTTTGGCTGAATGAACTATTACTATGAAGGTTGCCTAATAGTGATTTTTTTTATTTCATTGTTCCTCCTAAATTTATTAGTTGTTATTCTGCTGTAAAGAAAAATATTCTCTTCTCATTTGTTTATTCTTTTATTTATATCAGTATGAACATATGGATTCCTACCTCATTTGATAGATTGTGACCTTTTACTGTCATTATTTATTTTGATGCTCAGAGTTGGTTAGGGGAGCCCCCTTCAAGCCCCTTTGACATCTGTTGACATGTCTCTGTCATTCTTTAAGCACTTCTTTACTTTCTGCCACAGCAAGATGGTCTGTGGTCTGTGTTCATCTTGTACCTTCCTTACAGCCCTGAAATCAATCATTTCTCCAAGGATCCCTGGTTTCTTTTAGTGGAGAATGGTATTTAGAGACCAAGATTTGGGACTAGGGGTGTTAACTGCCATTGGAGTATGACTGTTTCCAAACTGTCTTGGTGCATAGAGCTAAGGAATACGCATATATGTCTACACTTTTTTTTTTTAAACTTTTATTTTTGGTTTGGGGATATACGTGAAGGTTTGTTACATAGGCAAACGTGTGTCATGAGGGTTTATTGTACATATTATTTTATCACCCAGATATTAAGCCCAGTACCCAATAGTTATCTTTTCTGCTCCTCTCCCTCCTCCCACCCTCCACCCTCAAGTAGGCCCCAGTGTCTGTTGTTTCCTTCTTTGTATTCATAAGTTCTTATCATTTAGCTCCCACTTAAAAGTGATAGCATGTGGTATTTGGGGCTCTGTTCCTATCTTAGTTTGCCAATGATAATAGCCTCCAGCTTCAGTCATGTTCCCACAAAAGACATTATCTTATTATTTTTTATGACTGCATAATATTCCATGGTACATATGTACCATATTTTCTATATCCAATCCATCATTAATGGGCATTTAGTTTGATTGCACGTCTTTGCTATTGTGAATAGTGCTGCAATGAACATTCATGTGCATGTGTCTTTATAGCAGAATGATTTCATCTCGGCTCACTGCAACCTCCGCCTCCTGGGTTCGAGCGATTCTTCCCAAGTAGCTGGGATTACAGGCATGCACCACCATGCCCGGCTAATGTTTTGTATTTAGTAGAGACTGGGTTTCACCATGTTGGCCAGGCTGGTCTCAAACTCCTGACCTCAGGTGATCCACCCGCCTCAGCCTCCCAAAGTGCTGGGATTACAGGCGTGAAACACCATGCCTGGCCAGGAGTCCTGTGTTTTATCTGGCAAGCCTGCACCCCTGCCCGTCCACCTTCCCTGCAAGCCTCTCCACTTTCAAACCATCCTGCTCAGTGTAATCCGTTGATAATTCATTCAACACACACTTTTACTGAAAAGCCAGGCACTAAGTGAGGAGCTGAGATTCAACAGCGCATGCTCTACAGAAATACAGAAAAATCACTTCCTTGTAAGTATTTAGTCCTTTTACAATTTTTTTTTTTTTTTTGAGACGGAGTCTCGCTCTGTCGCCCAGGCTGGAGTGCAGTGGCCAGATCTCAGCTCACTGCAAGCTCCGCCTCCCGGGTTTATGCCATTCTCCTGCCTCAGCCTCCCGAGTAGCTGGGACCACAGGCGCCCGCCACCTCGCCCGGCTAGTTTTTTTTTGTATTTTTGAGTAGAGATGGGGTTTCACCGGGTTAGCCAGGATGGTCTCGATCTCCTGACCTTGTGATCCGCCCATCTCGGCCTCCCAAAGTGCTGGGATTACAGGCTTGAGCCACTGCGCCCGGCTTTTTTTTTTTTTTTTTGAGACGGAATCTTGCTTTGTCGCCCAGGCTGGAGTGCAGTGGCCGGATCTCAGCTCACTGCAAGCTCCGCCTCCCGGGTTTACGCCATTCTCCTGCCTCAGCCTCCCGAGTAGCTGGGACTACAGGCGTCTGCCACCTCGCCCGGCTAGTTTTTTGTATTTTTTAGTAGAGACAGGGTTTCACCGTGTTAACCAGGATGGTCTCGATCTCCTGACCTCGTGATCCGCCCGTCTCAGCCTCCCAAAGTGCTGGGATTACAGGCTTGAGCCACCACACCCGGCCTGATTCTGACAGTTGCTATGGCCTCCAACCTCATCAAGTACACAGACCTAGTAACCTAGACATCATTCTTTCCATCTTCTTCCTCCCTGAATCCAACCTATTCGCAGGTTCTGTCGTTTCACTTATTGTCAGTGAATTCTGCTCTCCCTCCTTCTTTCTCCTCTTGCTGAGTAGAGGATGGATTAGATGGCCAAGGAGATCAGTTAGGAGCCATTTTCCATAGTCTGAGAGATGACGAGGGACCTCCTCATTGATCTGCTTGGCCCTTCTTAATCTATCTCTATTTGGTTGTCAGAGTAATAGTCCTTAAAGTCCCATTAAGTCATCCTCATCTTTGAAATCTTTAATGGTTCCCCTCACCTATAAGATAATGTCCAAACTTCATAGCCCAACACAGAGGCTGCTGATAGAGTGACTCCTGATGCCTCTGCAGCCTCAGGTATCGCCACTTCTCTCCCCAACACACACGTACACACTGCAGCTACTTGCGGGACTCCATTCCTGATCTTAGTCAACCTGTTGTTGACTCAGCCAGTAATGTTTTTCCATCCTTAATCCACCTGACAATTTCCTACTCAACTTTCAAAATCCTGCTCAGAATTTCATCTTGAAACCTTCTCTGAAGCATCATGCCCTTGTCCCCTTGCAGAATTACTTTTTCCTCAGTACCCCTTCTAGCCTTAGTATATATCTTCATTATGGAATGGATCACTGTGTTATATTTGTTCATATGTCTATCTACCTTTGCTACTAATAGAATATACATTCCTTGAAGTCAGCTATCTGTTTTCATTCATATTTTCTCCCCCATAGTCAAGTATAGTGTCTGGCACACAGTGGGTGTCCAGTTAATAGTTAGTAAACTGAACTGGATTTCTGTAAAGGTGAGGCATGAAGGAGGGAGGGGAAAGAGGGTGCCGAGACAGAGATAGGGAGGCAGGAACTAGGATTGGGAGAAGACATCTTGTATGCCAATCCATGAAGTTTGGATTTCACCCTATGGAAAACTGGAACCAACAGGATCTTCAAGCTGAGAAATGATATGGATAAATTTGTTTGTTTTGTTTTGCTTTTTGTTTATTTTTTAAGACAGAGTCTCGCTTTGTCACCCAGGCTAGAATGCAGTGGCGCGATCTCAGCTGATCAGGTTCTGGCCTGGCACAGTGGCTCATGTCTGTAATTCCAGCACTTTGGGAAGCTGAGGCAAGTGGATCACCTGAAGTCAGGAGTTCGAGACCAGCCTGGCCAACACGGTGAAACCCTGTCTCTACTAAAAATACAAAAATTAGTCGGGCATGATGGCAGATGCCTGTAATCCCAGCTACTCGGGAGGCTGAGGCTGGAGAATTGTTTGAACCCAGGAGGTGGAGGTTGTAATGAGCCAAGATCGCACCACTGCACTCCAGCCTGGGTGAGTGAAACTCCATCTCAAAAAAAAAAAAAAAAAAAGAAGCGGCAGCTGTGTGAGGAGTTAGGGGAGGAGTGCTCCAGACAAAGGAAACAGTAAATTCAAAGGCTGTGAAGTGGGAAAGAGTTGAGCTGATCAGAATCTCTAAGGGCCAGCATGACTGGAGCCGAATGAGCAACTAGGGTGTGGCATGAGTTGAAGTGGGAGGGAATGGTAGAATTCAGATTGTGTAGGTCCTTGTAGACCAGAGCAGGGAATGTGGAGTGTATCCTCAGCTCATTGGGAAGCAATTGAAAATGCAGAGTAGTGATACTTTCATTTACATTAAAATAATCACTAAGGCTGTGCACAGAATAGATGGGGGCTAAGGCAAGAGAATAAATAGGGAACCCAAGTTAGGAGACTACAGCAGTAAACATGCCAATGAAAGATATCTGTCTGGATGAAGGTGGAGGCAATGGGGCAACAGGGAGTGGACAGATTCAGAAAATATTTTAGAGGTTGAATTCATAGGGCTTGGTGACAGATTAGATGCACAGAGATCTAGAATAAGGAAGTAGAGATTGAGGTAATGTGTAGGTCTTTTGGAAAGTTTATTTTTGAAGAGGAGACTAAAGGGAAGTAGTTGATTCAAAAGCTCTTTCTGGCCAGGCATGGCGACTCATGCCTGTAATGCCAGCACTCTGGGAGGCTGAGGAGGGTGTACCACCTGAGGTCAGGAGTTCAAGACCAGCCTGGTCAACATGGTGAAACCCTGTCTCTACTAAAAATACAAAAATTTGCCAGGTATGGTGGTGAGCGCCTATAATCCCAGCTCCTTGGGAGGCTGAGGGAGGAGAATCGCTTGAAACCAGGAGGTGGAGGTTGCAGTGAGCTGAGATCGAGCCATTGCACTCCAGTCTGGGCAACAAGAGTGAAACTCTGTCTCAAAAAAGTAAAATAGCCTGGCGTGGTGGCTCACACCTATAATCCCAGCACTTTGGGAGGCCAAGCCTGAGGCGGGCGGATCACGTGAGGTCAGGAGTTCCAGACCAGCCTGGCCAACACAGTGAAACCCCATCTCTACTAAAAATACCAACAAAAATTAGCCGGACATGGTGGCACATGCCTGTAATCCCAGGTACTGGGGAGGCTGAGGTGGGAGAATTGCTTGAACCTGGGAGGCGGAGGTTGCAGTGAGCCAAGATCACACCATTGCACTCCAGCCTGGGTGAAGAAGTCAGACTCTGTCTCAAAAAATAAATAAATAAATAAATAAAATAAAAATGCAAAAACTAGCTGGGCATGGTGGCACGCGCCTGTAGTCCTAGCTATCCGGGAGGCTAAGGCAGAAGAATCACTTGAACTCAGGAAGCGGAGGTTGCGGTGAGCTGAGATCACGTCACTGCACTCCAGCCTGGGCAACAGAGTGAGACTCTGTCTCAAAAAATAATAATAATTAATTAAAATAAAATAAAATTTAAAAATTAGCCAGGCATGGTGGTGCCTGCCTGTGGTTCCAGCTACTTGGCAGATTGGGGTGAGAGGATGACTTAAGCCCCAGAGATGGAAGCTGTAGTGAGCAGTGATTGTGCCACCGCATTCCAGCCTGGGCAACAGAGCAAGACCTTATCTCAAAAAAAGAAAGAAAGAAAGAAAGATGAACATGACTTTGTTCCTGTCCTCAGTGAGCTTAGAAATAACACATCTTTACAAATGGGTATGATACAAGACTATAAATCCAGTTGTTACATAATTTATTGTCCCAATTGGGATAGTTTGGAGGATAAACAGGGCACTAATAATAATTACCCTAGAAAATCCCAGTGTGTTCTGAAGAAATCTGATTGTATCACCTTAGCAACAAACAAGCTCAAAGTGATGGGAGCACTGGGATGAATCAGCAAAGCTCAATGGTAGAAGTAGATTTGAGTTGGGCTTGCTGTTAGGGAGGGCAGAGGCAATCAACATGAAAACAAAATACTTTCAGATCATTTAATGGTGTACAGAGTGAGGGAGAGGGGCACTGCTTTAGTATCATCAGGGAAGGCAACTAGGAGGAGGTAACATTTACGCCAAAACAAATTATAAGAAGAATCAAGAAATTCAAAGGCAAAAATATCACAAGAGCTGTCTTATCCCAGCAATGATCAGAAGGTCAGATCACTCATGGGGTTTGGGGTAAGGAGGTTCCAAGGGCCTCCTACTTATTCAGAAGAGAGATAAGGGATCAAAATGTTATCCAGTAGTTAATGGAGAATTATGAAAGACTCTTCAACAGAATAGGATCTGACTGGGAAAACTACTCTGGCATTACCGTACAGGATGGGTTAGAGAGGAAAAGAGGTTGAAGCAGGAAGTCCAGGAAATAGTCTAAGCAAAAGAAAAAAAAAAGACCTTGGGTTGAGACAGTGGCAGTAATCATGGAGAAGCAGAGATGAAAGTGACATCCCAGAGCAAGAATGGCCAAGATTTTGCAAAGGATGTCACCTAACATAGCACATGTCCCTGGGAGCCCTTCAGTGAATACTAGTTCTTCTCTCCTCCTCATTCAACCTGGAACCAGAGTGAGGGAAGATTGTTTTTGTTTGTTGTTTAGAATGGAGAAAAACTTGGGAACAAATCCAGGTTGAGAGGAAGAAGCAACAGAGAGAGAAACATTTAATAATATTAAAAATATAAAGGAAAGGAGGTAACCAATGGAATATTTTACTTTAAAAAAGGATAGATTAGCCTTACATAGGAGGTGTGATGCTCTATCTACCAAGAAAGGAACAAAATGAAGTCTGTCAGGGACGGAGGTGGAAAGTTTATGAAGCTTCTGTGGATTTATGAAGGTGGAAAGTTTATGAAGCTTCTATTTGATTTGAAGGTAAGCTTATGGATAGAAGAAAATATCTGGAATGCTGTAGTAGAAAATAATTGTCCTTTAAGAACAATTAAGTGGTTCTTACTCCTGGCTGGAAATTAGGATCATCCAGGAAGCCTTAACACACACAAAAAGGATGCTGGACCCCAGCCCCAAGGATTCTGATTTAATTCTCCTGGGATGGGGCCCAGGCACTAGCGGTTTCATAAGTGCCTCTGTTGACTCTAATGAGAATCCACAATTGAGAGCCAGCAGCAAAGGGTTTGTGGAGCAGCAGAAAGGGCTCAGTTGAGGTTCAGAAGCAAGAATTTATTGTTGAACCAATCAGCCTGGTTACAAGGTTCTCTTTAGCATCAACATTCCTGGAGCAGAGGCTGTGAAATTAGAGTGTGGCACTTGTTTATTAAGGTTGGTAGGGCACAAAGCTGAAGAGCTGAGTGACAACAGAGGCTAGGGAAATAGAATTGAATTGGCCACCACAGGCTGTAATCTGATAGAATAAGAAGAGTTTCAGACTAACGTCAATAAAATAACAATAGCAACACCAACTAATTTTTTTGAGTGCCATTTGCCAACTACTAAAATAAGTGATTTATTTTATTCATTTACCCTCATGACACTCTAGGTCCTATTATCTCCATCTTACCCACTTTATTGTTTTATTTTTTGTAGAGACAGAGTCTCGCTCTGTCGCCCAGGCTGGAGTGCAGCAGTACAATCAATAACTCGCTGTAGCCTTGAACTCCTGGGCTCAAGCAGTTCTCCTAACCCAGCCTCCCGAATAGCTAGGACAATAGGTGCACGCCACCCTGCCCAGCTTATTTTTTGTAGAGGCGTGATGTCAATATGTTGCCCAGGCTGACCTTGAACTCCTGGCCTCAAGAGATTCTCCTGCCTGGGCCTCCAAAGTGCTGAGATTACAGGCCTGACCCACGTGCTGGCCGCTTTTTACCCATTTTATAAATGGGAAAATTGAGGCTCAGAAGTTAAGAAATGGCCAGGTGCAGCAGCTCACGCCTGTAATCCTAGCACTTTGGGAAGCCAAGGAGGGCAGATCATTTGAGGTCAGGAGTTTGAGACCAGCTTGGTCAAAATGGTGAAACACCATCTCTACTAAAAATACAAAAATTAGCTGGGTGTGGTGGCACATACCTGTAGTCCCAGCTACTCGGGAGGCTGAGGCAGGAGAATCACTAGAACCCGGGAGGCAGAAGTTGCAGTGAGCCGAGATCACACCACTGCACTCCAGCTTAGGCAACAGAGCGAGACTCTGTCTCAAAAAAAAAAAAAAAAAAAGGTTGAGAAATGCTTCCATGTTTATGGAGTTAACAGTTAATAAATGGCAGAACTGGGATTATGGGATTTTGAACCCAAATCTGTCTGACTCCAGAGCCTGAGCCCTGGTTGCACAGGAGCAAAGGAATGGGAAGATGGAAGGATGGGGGCTTGTGATAATATAGCTAGGGTTCTGGATGAGATTTTGATAGACCCAGAGGAAAGGAGATGAGAGGGTTTCTAAGGGAAACAATCAGAGGTGATGGAATGTAACCTTTCAGGAGACCAGAGCAGCAAATGTATGGGGGGAGGAAGAGGAGGATATCAGAGTGGATAGGCATATTGGCAGTCTCAGTCAGTCTATGCAGTGTAGACTTGATGTAGTAAAAGGAAACTGGGAGCCACTGAGGGGGTAGTTTAGGGTGTGAAGATTTGACAAAAAAGTAGTCTTTAAAATTCATCAGGCAGATGAAGAGCAAGGAGGGCCACTGAGAAGATCTCTGCACTGAAATACTTTTCTCTTTGTTCCTTCCTTGTCCTGGTAGCCACAGATGTTACACAATCCAACCATGGCACTCAGGACAGAAGAGATTGCCCATTCTTTAGCTATAAATTACATTCCCAGGGCCCAAACCTACAATCACAGTTGTATTTTCAAGAATCAATAAAAGTCTCTGCAGATTGACTAGTGGCAGGAAACCATGGCTGGACACTTACGATTATTCAGACTCCTGTCGCTACCCCTGCACGGATTATCAGAAGTAGAATCTTGTCACAGATTCTTGGGTACAAAGGGGGCAGATTACACAAACCAACATCAGGCAGTTCAACAAGATCGCCAGAGTGTGAATCCCCATCAGTGTTATTCCTCAGCAACTGCCCCTGAACTAACTTGGAAAATACCCAAGGAAAACAAGGTATCTTAGATGAAGATGATGTCAGTTCTTTCTTGATCTCAGTAAGTCAAAGTAAATTTATACCTAAATAGCTATTTTTCAGATTTCAGTGTCTTCCAGCCACACATATTTTCTTTTCTTTTATCTTTTTTTTTTTTTTGAGATGGAGTCTTGTTCTGTTGCCCAGGCTGAAATGCAGTGGCGTGATCTCGGCTCACTGCAGCCTCCGCCTCCTGAGTTCAAGCGATTCTCCTGCCTAAGCCTCCAGAGTAGCTGGGACTACAGGTGTGTGCCACCATACCCAGCTACTTTTTTTTTTTTTTTTTAGTAGGGACAGGGTTTCACCGTGTTAGCCAGGCTGGTCTTGATCTCCTGACCTTGTGATCCGCCCGCCTCGGCCTCCCGTAATGTTGGGATTACAGGCGTGAGCCACTGTGCCTGGCCCAGCCACACATTATTTTCAAATTAATAAATAAGTTAAAATTGCTGGTGTGCAGTCATCTTAGGGAAACTGAAGAGTCAAAACGAAAGCTAGAATTCTCTGGGTGATGACCAGAACATATACTATGCTGAGTCCTGATGTGGCTGAAAGACACCGTGAGCTGAGCCAGCTAACTAGCTTGGTTGTGGTGCACTGGGAATGGGGGTTATGTTACCTGTCAAAGGGAATATAAATTCTGCAAACTAAACCTGGCAGTTTGGGGAAAATGTGTTTAACTCACCCACTTCCCTCCTTGCTTGTACTACTGCTTTCCTACACTTTTTTTTTTTTTTTTTTTTTTTTTTTTGAGACAGTCTTACTCTGTCATCCAGGTTGGAGTGCAGTGGTGCAATCTCAGCTCACTGCAACCTTTGCCTCCTGGGTTCAAGCAATTCTCCTGCCTCAGCCTCCCAAGTAGCTGGGATTACAGGTGCGTGCCACCACACCCAGCTAACTTTTGTACTTTTAGTAGAGATGGGGTTTCACTATGTTGGCCAGGCTGGTCTCGAAATCCTGACCTCAGGTGATCCACCCACCCTGGCCTCCCAAAGTGCTGGGATTACAGGTGTGAGCCACTGCACTGGCCAACCTTCCTACTTTTCAACTTGAGTTTACTCAGGGATTGGAACATTTATTCCAATAAAATGTGCCTGATGTGATCTCTCAGTGATTAAAGACACCTGCTTAGTATGCATTAACTTCAGTGCAGTATGTGCACCTCTCTGAGGACATCTCCACTAAGCCCTCGGTGACTGATGCTGCTTCACTTTCTTCAGGTGTATAAATTGAAAAGGCAATTTTTACCTGCTATGAAGTCCCAAGAAAACAGGACTTGGCTCCTTGGGCATATTAGCCTTTAGTCTTGTTAGTGACTATCAGATGTTGCTTGAGCATATTTGGAAAATAACTTTGTATGTTGAAATTTTGGAAAATCAAAGTATTATACTGCAAATCACTTGAAAGAGGGCAAAAACCAAACCGTAAAGCTTAGCCCGATGTGATATAATCATTTCACTGAAGATATGAGATAGGTAAAACTTTTTTCTTCCAGGTCATGAACACATTTGATTGTAATTTGAGTTAAAGTATTATAGTTCCTTTTAAAAAAATAAGCCCAGAATGTTAAAAGTGTGAAATCCATTTCAGCAAGTTGAAAACGTTTGGGTGTTTTAAGATATTATCACAGGTCTGCGTATTCCAGGTTCAACTTACTTGGAATTCTGGATTCTAAGTATTTTAAATTGAAGTTAAAGTGAAATCAAGTGTAAATTAACCTGTGATTTATTTTTTGGTTCTGGTTATTTTTAGGTAAATAAATGAGGTCAGGATGTCAGACTGGCGAATATTTGCTGAGATAACCCATTACTGTGATTGAAATTCCAGGAGGAAATTGAAGAGGGGTGATGACGCAAAGGTGATTACGAACAACATGAAAACGGCTAATACATGTTGGAAAACTTTTTTTTTTTTTTTTTTTTTTGAGACGGAGTTTTGCTCTTGTTGCCCAGGCTGGTGTGCAATGGCATGATCTCGGCTCACTGCAACCTCCGCTTCCCTGGGTTCAAGCGATTCTCCTGATTCAGCCTCCCAAGTAGCTGGGATTACAGGCACCTGCGACCACGCCCAGCTTTTTTTTCTTTTCTTTTCTTTTTTAGTAGAGACGGGTTTCACCATGTTGGCTAGGCTGGTCTCGAACTCCTGACCTCAGGCGATCCACCCGCCTTGGCCTCCCAAAGTGCTGGGATTACAGGCGTGAACCACTGTGCCTAGCCCACGTGGGAAACTCTTTACCACAATTAATAGGTGAGTTCATTAGGGATGACAGCACACCCTCCAGAAACCATATTTACTACAGATCACTCACCACTATTACACTCAATAATAACTAAAAGGCCAGAGGATTGGATTAATATAACATTTAAAAAAGTATACATATATTTTATAAATATAAGGATATTATTTGCACTAGCAAACAATTTATCTGTATTCCTAAAGTGTCATACAAATGATTCTTGCAAATCTGTTTTAACTAGGGAGAAAACAATGTATTGAGATAGTTGGACTAGACCTATCAACCACTAACACTAAACTTGGAAGAAAAGATCCAAGAGTTCATAGCTTAATTCTAAACCATCTATGCTTCTCACTTGAAAACAGAGAAGGGCTGATGTAAATGAGTTGTGAGGGTATCTGACTACCCTAAAAGCAGAATCTTTGCAGGTTTTAGCCCTGGAAGGATTCCTAGATGAGATGGGGGTACCTATTTCATATTCTACTTTTGGTTGCCTCCTTGCTTTTGTTTTGTGACCTCAACCAGACTCCTTGTGTAAGTTACAATTTATTTGTGGATGTGAACCCGGGCTCCTTTTGTAGGTTATAGTTTATTTGTGGGTGTGAACCCCCTTCCTTTGCCTGTTCAATTTCTTCAGCGGTCTAGGAAAGAGACCCTTCCGAGCAGTGGCCTGTTTTAAATCTGTAGGCCTCTCTTCCTACCACTCACTTCTTGGCCCAACCCCCCTTCACATTCCCCTGCTTAGGAAGATAGCGGGGGCAAAAAAGGCCTCATACATTATTATTTTATTAAGAAACCATTTTCTCTCCAGGATGGGCACAAGGTGCAAGGCTATTTCCTTACATGAGCAGGTATTTTAAAAGCTGGGCAGGAGACGCCATACTGTAAATTTAAAATTTAAAAAAAATTAAAGGCGAACCTTCTTTTTAACCTTAAGAATAGTCTTCACTATTCTCCACCACCTTCCCACTGGCTGTGTAGAAATAACGACCACCAGATGAGAACAGGCTATTTACTCAGAGCTGGCAAGGGAGTCAGCCGAGACCCATCACTTGGTTTGGTAGACTCATAGGCAGGCAGGGGAGTGGAAAAGCTTTACATACAGTGAAAAAAGTGAGAAACTTCAGGCTGGCTCTGATTGGAGGCTCCCGGCACCGGGAAGTTGGAGGAGGGCTAATTAGAAGCAGGGCTTCTTATGTGATTGGTGTGAGGAGCACATTTGGCTTTCTCTGATTGGCCCAGAGCTGGAAGCAGGGGCAAGAAATAGGGAAGCGGCCAGCTAAAGATCAAGTCCTGACCATTCTGGGCAGATTACTGCAGAGATCATGGGTAGGAGGTCATGGATAGGTTTGGCCATTCTTTGTATACTCAAGTCTCTCAATTGGGCGAGACCCAGATATTGTTTCGCTTGACCTAGTTAGCTTTTAACTCCAAAGTTTTGTTTAACTTGGAAGAAGACAGCAGTTCTATTATTTCTGTCAAGGATAAACAGAGACATTGGGATCTGAAAAGTAATTATGGAAAGATAAATAAATATCTTTATAGTGAGGGTCAGCCAGGAGGAATCACCCTCTGCCTTCAGGTTCTCCATTTCCTTACTGAATTCCTACTTCCATTATAACGGACGATTCAGTAGCTTCCCTCCCTTTGGGGGAGGGCCCGGCCTCCTCCGCTCCCACTTTCTTGAGTTCTTGAGTCTTGCCCTTCGACGGCAG
This sequence comes from Macaca nemestrina, assembly GCF_043159975.1. Lineage (NCBI taxonomy): Eukaryota > Metazoa > Chordata > Mammalia > Primates > Cercopithecidae > Macaca > Macaca nemestrina. Next base: position 118,629,028 of record NC_092136.1, on the reverse strand, counting down.
GAGAAGAGGGTTGCGCCCTACCAACTCCTCACTTTACAGTCCAGCTTCTCCCCCCACCACTCCGGTGAGCTACCCCTGCTCCATGCGTTCCGGAGTAATCCCCCTCAGTCGCACTCTCACAGCCCGGCCCCTGCCCCCGCCTCATCCCCAGCTGTGCCTTCACCTCCCGGTTCCTCCCCAACAGGTCCCCCAAGATACGCCCTCACAGTCCGGTCCCCCGCCGTCCTCTCCCGGCGCACGCTCAAGCCCGGTGCCTTCCCCCCGCAGCCTCCCAAGGCGCACCCTCAAGCTCGGTGCCTTTGCCCCACCCAGCCCCACAGGGGCGCCCTCAAGCCTAGTACACTTCACATGAGAGCCCCTGGGGCGCACCCTCAAGCTCGGTGTACCCCCCCATACAACCCGCAGGCGCGCCCTCTTGCCTGGAGCCTTCCCCCGCCCAGGCACACCCTCAAGCCCGGTGCCTGCCCCCACCCCCAACCAGCCCCCCAGGCGCACTTTCAAGCCCGGAGCCTTCCCCTAGCCAGGCGCGCCCTACTGGCCCGCCCTGCCCCTCCGCGAAGCGCCCCCCGCGCGCTCCCTGGAGTCCTCCCTCCTGCCTGTCGCGGCCTCCAGGCCCGGTCGGCCCCCCTTCCGGCCCCCACACTCAGACGCGTGCCCCGCGTCTCCGGGCCGCTAGTCCCGCGCCTTCCTGGATGGACGCGGCCCCTTACGCCCGGCATCAGCCTCCCCGGCTAGCACGAGAAGTCAGGTCAGCTTCCTGTCCCCGAGCAGCTGCCCGGGGGCCAGTTTTCAAAACATAGCCTTAGACATGTAATAAAGAGATGCTCCTCTGGTCTCAACTCCCTATTTTTACTTTGGAGGGGCGAAGGCAGGGCTACCCTTGCCAGGCCCCATTCCCCAATCACTTCGCAGCTGTGGAAAAGCAGCCGTCCTGTCCCTTCAGAAAGGAACTCATATTTCCCCCTCGAACTTTTCTCGTCGGTGTGAGAGAAGGGCCCTCCATTTTCTCCTCAGGAGGCTTTTGCGGCCCGGCTTCCTCTCACCACCAGGCCGGGAAGGCAGTGACGCCGCAGCGGATGTAGCCGCGGCGGCCGAGGTTTCGCCATCTTGAGTGGAGGAGGAGCCGCGGTCGCCGCCATGCGGAGAGGCAGGGAAAGAGGGAGGAGGCGGCGGGCAGGCGAACGGGCGAGCGAGGGAGGGGACAGAGGAGCCGAGTTAGCTCAGCCCGGCGGCGACTTCGGCGGCGCCACGAGAGCGGGCAGCGGAGGAGGTAGGGCTGGACGGCCGGGGGAGCCGGCGGCGCGGGCGGCTGGGCTGCGCGCCCCTCGGAGCCGGGTGGGGGCGGGGGCGGGAGGAGGCCGTAGCGAGGGGGCCGAGTGGGGGCGGGCGGAGGTTTCCGAGGAGGAAGGAGCGGCCGCCATTTTGGGAGCTTCGAGTCAACAATAAAGGACCGAGGGTGCCGAGCGGGAGTGGCCTCCTTGGTAGGACACGGGCCCGAGCCGCGAGGCCTGGGGTGAGGTGGTGGGGTCGAGGTCAGCGGCGCTGTGGGGGCTGCGGGGAGTCTCCCGGGCCGGCTCTGGGGGACTCTCTTGGGCGGAGGCCTAAGGCCTGGCCGGGCCTGGGGAGGAAGGCGGGCGGCAGCTGTGTGGGGTGGGGGCGCCTGAGAGGAGGCGAATATAGGAATGTGGTGCGCGGCAGGGTCGGCAGGAGGAGCAGGCTAAGTATTCGGAGGAGCTTTATCGAAGATGAGGGAATATGAGGCCGAAGGGGGCGGCAAGGACTTAGGGGGATGATGGTGGAGGTTATAGGGTACGAGGCGGCCCTATAGGGGGCGGCAGGGACATGCTGTATTGGAAGGCTCGGTTTAGAAGCGAACTGACCGCTGCTTGATTGCGGTAGGCCTTGCAGGTCAATAACAAGAGGGTGTATATGGAGCCCCAGACTCTTGGAGGAAAGGAGGGGGATTTCTGGGTTGGGGGGTCCCTTTGGGGCCTTCTTGGGGGAGTCCCTATTGTTTGCTACTGATGGAGCTGGTTGCCGGTTCATATTGCGCAGATAGGATTGCAGAGCCCCAACCTTTTGTGTTTATGGTCAGAGGGAGCTGACTTGACGTGTGTGTGTTTGGGGCGAGGGGCAGCAGGGGGGAGGGCAAGAAATTTCCCTACAATTGTGGGGCTCCAGTCATTGACTTGTCTCTTTCCCTTATCTCTTTCTTTTCTCTTCCACAGCCCCCCTTTCCCTTCAGAATAAAACCCAGTCACTCCAACTTGCAGGCAAAGCTTAGAAAAACTGCGCTGCATTTGCAAACAAAAGCTCTTGTTGGCGATGACGATACTGTTTTGGGTGTGAAACTGTCAATTGCTAACTATGATCTGAGAAGTGCTGTAATTAACTCCGCTAGGGGCTCCTCCCAACTAGTCTACGTTTCTAGTCTGTTTCTCGTTTTTTTGTGTTTTGTTTTGTTTTGTTTTGAAAATGTAGAAAGATAACTTGGAAATCTAAATTGGGAAGGAATAGGAGGAATATTTCCTTCTCTGAGACAAAGCTGCAGTGCAGGTTTCAGTTTAAGGGAGCAGTTATCACATAGTCTCATTTTGGATTTAAGGATATAGGAGGTCTTACTGTGCATGATGGACAGTAATGATGATATCGTTCGGTCTTTAGAGGTTGCCCTTTTCATCCTCTTAGTGCTCTGCAAACAGCTAAGTCTCTGTGTGAACTGCGTGATGTCGCTGATCATAATATAAACCCGTCAATACAGGAAAGTAGCTGTTAACCATATCTGCTTAAGATGTCAGAAGGACTTTAAAGTAAACAACTTTGTGTATGTGATAATCAGGATTTGCTTGTGAGCAACTTGTTCTTTTTTTTTTTTTAAGGAAGGCATAATCAAGGAGCATTTTCTCATAAATTTTGAGATCTGTTGACTTTAAAATTTTGAGTTTCACATGCCTTGGTGTATGGCAGAAAGAATCAGCACTCGTAAGCTGTGTATTTTATGTAAGAAATGTGACGGGGTTGCTGGGTGCGGTGGCTCACGCATGTAATCCCAGCACCTTGGGAGGCCAACCAAGGCAGGCGGATCAGCTGAGGTCAGGAGTTCGATACTAGCCTGGCCAACATGGCAAAACCCCGTCTCTCCTAAATATACAAAAAATTTAGCTGCGCGTGGTGGCGGGCGCCTGTAATCCCAGCTACTCTGGAAGCTGAGACAGGAGAATCGCTTGAACGCAGTAGGCGGCGGTTGCAGTGAGCCGAGATAGTGCCACTGCACTCCAACCTGCGTGACAGAGCGAGACTCCGCCTCAAAAACAAAAACAAAAGCCATGTAACGGGGTTAAATCAAAAGCCAACAGAGTAGGGCTTTGTTTTCGGGTCTTTGTATGTTTTTATTAACTACAATTAAGATTTCAGCCGGGCACGGTGGCTCTCGCCTGTAATCCTAGCACTTTGGAAGGCTAAAGCGGGCAGATATTTGAGGTCAGGAGTCTTGAGACCAGCCTGGCCAACTTGATAACACCCCGTCTCTACTGAAAAATACAAAAGTTAGCCGGACTGTAGTCCCACCCAGCTACTTGGAAGGCTAAGGCATGAGGATCGCTTGAACCCACGAGGTGGAGGTTGCAGTCAGCTGAGATCGGGCCACTGCACTCCACCCTGGGCAACATGTCTCAAAAGTAATAATAATAAATAAGAGTGGCTGGGGGGGGGGTGGCTCACGCCTCTAATCCCAGCACTTTGGGAGGCCGAGGTGGGCGGATCACCTGAGGTCAGTTGTTCAAGACCAGCCTGGCCAACATGTCCAAACTACGTCTTTACTAAAAATACAAAAATTAGCTGGGCATGGTAGCGCATGCCTGTAATCCCCAGCTACTCAGGAGGCTGAGGCAGGAGAATCACTTGAACCCGGAAGGTGGAGGTCGCAGTGAGCTGAGAGCGTGCCATTGCACTCCAGCCCGGGTGACAGTGCAAGACTCTGTCTCAAAAAATAAAATGAAAAATAAAAGTAAGAATTTCCATTTACGGATAATTTTTAAATGAGGTTGACCAGTTTTGTGTCTTTTTAAGCGAAGTTTTGCTCTTGTTACCTAGGCTGGAGTACAGTGGTGTGATCTCGGCACATTGTTGCCTCCGCCTCCTGGGTTCAAGTGATTCTTCTGCCTCAGCCTCCTAAGGAGCTGAGATTTCAGAGGACCACCACCATGCCCAGCTAATTTTTGTATTTTAGTGGAAATGGAGTTTCACCATATTGATCAGGCTGGTCTTGAACTCCTGACCTCAGGTAATCCACCAGCGTCGGCCTCCTAAAGTGTTCGGATTACAGGTGTGAGCTACTGTGCCCGTCCTGCCAGTTTTTTGTTTTTTTGTTTTTTGGGTTTTTTTTTTTTTTTTTTTTTTTTGAGACGGAGTCTCGCTCTGTCCCCGGGGCTGGAGCGCAGTGGCCGGATCTCAGCTCACTGCAAGCTCCGCCTCCCGGGTTTACGCCATTCTCCTGCCTCAGCCTCCTGTGTAGCTGGGACTACAGGCGCCCGCCACCTCGCCCGGCTAGTTTTTTGTATTTTTTTAGTAGAGACGGGGTTTCACCGTGTTCGCCAGGATGGTCTCGATCTCCTGACCTCGTGATCCGCCCGTCTCGGCCTCCCAAAGTGCTGGGATTACAGGCTTGAGCCACCGCGCCCGGCCTGGGTTTTTTTAAAGTATTAATTAGATTTACTACGCTGGGTTTCTTGGAAAGTTTTCTTAAAATTACTAGTGTGTTTAGTCTTCTACAGTTTTTTTTTAAACAGGAATTTTCCTGTTTTTTTTTTTATTCTATTTAAAACGAATAGTTATTAGCAGAGTTTGTTATAAATGAATAAAATTATTAGAGTTGTTTTGTCAGTTTCAAAATAAAGAATCATTTATACAAAATTTGTGTATCATCTGTCCTTAGGATCATTACTTGCTGAATATATTATGGCAGAAATACACTATTCTCTTGATTGCTTCGTGTATTGTTTTAAAGGACAAAAAGGAAAAAATAAAATGCATTTTTCTTCATAAAGTTTTTTATTGTTGTTTTTTGAGACAAGGTCTCACTCTGTCGCCCGGCTCACTGTAGCCTCCGTCTCCTAGGTTCCAGTGATTCTCGGCCCTTAGCCTCCCGAGTAGCTGAGACTCCATTACAGTTGTGCGCCACCACGCCTGGCTAAATTTTGTGTGTTTTTTGTTGTTGTTGTTTTTGAGACGGAATCTGGTTCTATTGCCCAGGCTGGAGTGCAGTGGCACAATCTTGGCTCACTACAACCTCCGCCTCTTGGGTTCAAGCAGTTCTTTGTAGCTGGAATTACAGACGCCTGCCACCACGCCTGGCTAATTTTCGTATTTTTGATAGAGACTGGGTTTCACCGTCTTGGCCAGGCTGATCCTGAACTCCTGACCTCGTGATCTACCCACCTCGGCCTCCCACAAGTGCTGGGATTACAGGCGTGAGCCACCGCTCCTGGCCTAAATTTTGTATTTTTAGTAGAGATGAGGTTTGACTATGTTGTCCATGCTGGTCTCTAACTCCTGACCTCAAGTGTTCACCTGCATTGGCCTCCCAAAGTGCTGGGATTACAGACGTGAGCCACGAACACCCAGCCCATAAAGTTTAATAGTTGAAATTCATAAGGGCACAAAAGTGTTTTTTTTTTTTTCCTGGAAGTGTGAAGTTCAAGTCAGAAGCTCACTTAAGTCTATAAAGACTCTTGATTGCCATCAGAAGTAGAAGAAAATTAATGAATTGTCTTGTTTAAGTCGTGTGATACTTCAGTGAGTTGTAATGCAATTAAGTATAATGAATCACTGACTTTTAGAGATGTCAGAGACTTTTAGAGAATTCCTGGGGAGGAAACTGAGCAGATTATAATTTGACAAGTAGTGGTAATTTACTAGTCTCTTTCTACATAATCTTCTCTGGATTGCTTTGAATTAACAGTTTTTTTTTTGTTTGTTTTTTGTTTTTTTTTTTTTGAGACGGAGTCTTGCTTTGTCACCCAGGCTAGAGTGCAGTGGCCGGATCTCAGCTCACTGCAAGCTCCGCCTCCCAGGTTCACGCCATTCTCCTGGCTCAGCCTCCCTCGTAGCTGGGACTACAGGCGCCCGCCACCTCGCCCGGCTAGTTTTTTGTATGTTTTAGTAGAGACGGCGTTTCACCATGTTAGCCAGGATGGTCTCGATCTCCTGACCTCGTGATCCGCCCGTCTCGGCCTCCCAAAGTGCTGGGATTACAGGCTTCAGCCACCGCGCCCGGCCTGAATTAACAGTTTTAAATGTTTGAGATTGGCCTCATTGTGTTTTTGAGATAGTTCAAAGTTGTGTCTTTCCTAGCTTGGCTAGTGATTTGGTCTAAGTGTAGCTGTATTATTAATTCTTAAATATAAAAGAGGAGAGTTCTTTCAAAGGGGTTCTTTTAAAAAGGAAACAAAGTTTTTCTGTTGTGTTTGCTAATTTAATTTTGTTTGTTTGTTTCAGATTGACGTGAGTGAATTCAGACATAACTCAAGCTTGTTAGAGGGCTTTTTAAAAATAAAAAGTTGATTCCGTGCAAGGGAGCAAGTTACTGCTGCTTACCGTTCAGAGACTTACAGGTGCTTGCCTGCATTGCAATAAAGGACTCATTTATTGAGCAAGACTTATTTATCTCTTCATTTTGGAGAGCCTAATAAACTGTTATTACAGTTTCTCTACTGACTTTCAAAAGTTTTGAAGTTTGAAAGACACCTTTGCAACTAAAACAGCATGAGCACGGCCAGAACAGAGAACCCTGTTATAATGGGTCTGTCCAGTCAAAATGGTCAGCTGAGAGGCCCTGTGAAACCCACTGGTGGCCCTGGAGGAGGGGGCACACAGACACAGCAACAGATGAACCAGCTGAAAAACACCAACACAATCAATAATGGCACTCAGCAGCAAGCACAGAGTATGACCACCACTATTAAGTAAGTGTTAGAGTAAATTATAATAAACACTTTTGGGGAACCAAGATTTTTGTTACTTTGGTGTTGACTATTAATACTTATGCCTTAATTTAACCATTTTGATTCCAAATAGAGAACAGATGACTTTGTTTTATGGCCAGTAGGTATTTGCAATAGAATAACATTATTTCTGCCTTATTTATTCAGCATGTAGTGATCCTAAGGACAGATGATATACACAAATTTTGTATAAATGGTTTTTGGAAACATTTCTGGCTTTCATAATCAGTGTAAAAGTTATTAGCTTAGTTTGTTATAAATGAATAAAATTATTAGTCATCTTGTTTTTGTCTGTATAGTTTATTTAGTGTTGTTATGACTGCACCTTACCCTAAACAGCACATAAAGCCAACTTTAAGTATTAAATTTAAAGACTCAGTCTGAGTCTTTAGAGTATTTAAAGACTTGCCCAGCCTTCTGAACTCCAAGCATTGTTCACTCAGAAAATTTCCTCGTAACATTTTTTAGCTTATGGAACTTAGCTTTTTTACTGTAAAAAAAAAAAAAAAAAAAAAAAAAGTTGGCTGATTGAGGTGATTCAGGGCTGTAATCCCTGTACTTTGCGGAGGCCAATGTGGGAGGATCACTTGAGTCCAGGATTTTGAGACCAACCTAGGCAACATAACGAGACTCTGTCTCTACCAGAAAAAAATATTTTTTTTGTTTTTCCTTTTACATATAAAACGGGAACTAAGAATTTTGAACTCACAGAACACAGTTCTGAACAGTCTCAGAAACCTTTTGTTAACCTTGAAGAGCCTCCTCTTACTAGAGGGTAAGCTGAAAGTATGTAGGCTACTTTTAAGTGTATGTTTTAATTAGAGTATTTGAATGGTAACCATCACTGTAAAGATTCAGCTATAGGAAATTAACATTTAAGATTCTTGGCTCCAATTGATGTTTGGCTTTTGTTAAGAACTTGCCATACAGGGCTGGGCGCGGTGGCACGTGCCTGTAACCTCAGCACATTGGGAGGCCGAGGCAGGCAGATCACCTGAGGTTGGGAGTTCAAGACCAGCCTGACAAACATGGAGAAACCCTGTTTCTACTAAAAATCCAAAATTAGCTGGGCGTGGTGGCGCATGCCTATAACGCTACTCGGGAGACTGAGGCAGGAGAATCACTTGAACCTGGGAGGTGGAGGTTGCAGTGAGCTGAGATTGCACTGTTGCACTCCAGCCTGGGCAACAAGAGTGAAACTCTATCTCACAAAAAAAAAAAAAAAAGAAAAAAAAAGGCCAGGTGCAGTAGCTCACGCCCGTAATCCCAGCACTTTGGGAGGCTGAGGCGGGCAGATCACGAGGTCAAGAGTTCGAGGCCAGCCTGACCAACATGGTGAAACCCTGTCTTTACTAAAAATACAAAAATTAGCTGGGTGTGGTGGCATGCACCTGTAATCCCAGCTACTCAGGAGGCTGAGGCAGGAGAATCACTTGAACTCGGGAGGTGGAGGTTGCAGAGAGCCAAGATCGTGCCACTGCACTCCAGCCTGGGCGACAGACTCCGTCTCCAAAAAAGAAAACAACTTGCCATGTGAAATAATTTAACCCTGGGAATCTTTATAAGATGTTGACACTGGGTTACTGAACTGAGGTATATGTTTTATTACAACCTAGATCTTTTCACTTCCTACAGAAAAATAGCTTATACAAGCTACCAGACTGTCGTATAGTTACTGTATGTGTTTCACTAGGACCTCTAATAACTAATTTTCAACAGAATTGGTTAGGTCACTGGTAGAATTGGTATTAGTGTATATTCCATAATTTTTAAGGTGAATGCTTTAATTGGTATAGAAATGAATACTACTTTGGTTGTAGTTTGTCTTGACAGAATGTAAGTAGGTTAGCAAAATTTAGACTAATTTTAACTGTTTTTTAATAACTTTTTTTTTTTTTTTTTTTTTGAGACAGCGTCTCACTTTGTTGCCCAGGCTGGAGTATGGTGGCACGATCACGGCTCACTGTAGCCTTAGCTTCCCAGGCTCAAGTGACCCTTCTGCCTCAGCCCTACAAATAGTGGGGACTACTGGCTTGTGCCAGTAGCAATGGGGTTTTGTTGTGTTGCCCAGGCTGGTCTGGAACCCTGAGCTCAAGTGATCTGCCCACCTTGACATTTCACAGTACTGGGATTACAGATGTGAGCCACTGCGCCCAGCCTATTTTTAATTTTTTTTTTGAGATGGACTCTCACTCCCTTGCCCAGGCTGGAATGCAGTGGTGTGATCTCGACTCACTGCAACCTCCACCTTCTGGATTCCAGCCATTCTCCTGCCTCAGCCTCCCAAGTAGCTGGGATTACAGGTGTCCACCATCACGCCTGGCTAATATTTGTATTTTTAGTAGAGATGAGATTTCACCATGTTGGCCAGGATACCCTTGAATTCCTGACCTCAGGTGATCTGCCTGCCTCAGCCTCCCAGAGTGCTGGGATTACAGGCATGAGCCACCGCACCTGGCCTATGAGAATAGTTTCTATTTTAAAAATTCTGGGCCGGGCGCGGTGGCTCAAGCCTGTAATCCCAGCACTTTGGGAGGCCGAGACGGGCGGATCACAAGGTCAGGAGATCGAGACCATCCTGGCTAACATGGTGAAACCCCGTCTCTACTAAAAATACAAAAAACTAGCCGGGCGAGGTGGCGGGCGCCTGTAGTCCCAGCTACTCCGGAGGCTGAGGCAGGAGAATGGCGTGAACCCGGGAGGCGGAGCTTGCAGTGAGCTGAGACCTGGCCACTGCACTCCAGCCTGGGCGACAGAGCGAGACTCCGTCTCAAAAAAAAAAAAAAAAAAAAAAAAAAATTCTGGGGCTGGGTATGATGGCTCATGCTGTTCATCCCAGCACTTTGGGAGGCTGAGGTGGGAAGATCACTTGAGGCCAGGAGGTTGAGACTAACCTGGGCAACATAGCAAGACCCTGTCTCTACAAATAATAAAGGCCGTGGTGAGCTATGATGGCACCACTGCACTGAAGCCTGGGTGACAGGGCAAGACCCCATCTCAAAAAAATAGTAAATTCTGATTTTGGGACAACAGTGGGTTTTCTTTTCTGGTTTTCCTACAATTAATGGTTTCTTTTCAATTCTGTAAGTTCTTCAGATCTCATTTTCTGTGCCATCTCTTCCATGAAGTCCTCTAGATCCCGTCAAGTGTCTCAGAACGCTTCTAATACTTACCTCTGTCACTTACTTTGTCACTTTAAATAGTTTTTTCATCTCATAAGATTATAAATTTCTGGCCAGGCGCGGTGGCTCAAGCCTGTAATCCCAGCACTTTGGGAGGCTGAGACGGGTGGTCAGGAGATCAAGACCATCCTGGCTAACACGGTGAAACCTCGTCTCTACTAAAAAATACAAAAAACTAGCCGGGTGAGATGGCGGGCGCCTGTAGTCCCAGCTACTCAGGAGGCTGAGGCAGGAGAGTGGTGTAAACCCGGGAGGCGGAGCTTGCAGTGAACTGAGATTGGGCCGCTGCACTCCAGCCTGGGCAACAGAGCGAGACTCCGTCTCAAAAAAAAAAAAGATTATAAATTTCTTGTGTTCAAGCTTTGGATTGTATCTTACGCATTATTATTCACTATTTTGTTGAATTCAACAGTATGTCATACTGACATTTTTTAATCAGGAACTTTGATGATACAGACTTAGATGAAAGGCTTTAGTAGGCTGGGCGCGGTGGCTCACGCCTATAATCCCAGCACTTTGGGAGGCCAAGGCAGGCGGATCACAAGGTCAGGAGTTCGAGACCAGCCTGACCAACATGGTGAAACCCTGTCTCTACTAAAAATACAAAAATTAGCAGGGTGTGGTGGCAGGCTCCTGTAATCCCACCTACTCTGGAGGCTGAGGCTGGAAAATTGCTTAAACCCCAGGAGGTGGAGGTTGCAGTGAGTTGAGATCATGCCACTGCACTCTAGCCTGGGTGACAGAGCAAGACTCCATCTCAGGAAAAAAAAAAAAAAAGGCTTTAGTATAGTAGTCTTGGAATTGGTAGCAAAAAGTTACCAGTGTTAAGAGTATTTGCATTATGTAGGACCTAGTTTTAAGTAAAGTAAGTGGTCTTTTTTTCTATCAGTTGAGCATTTGAAATGTTTTGGGGACTCTGGTTATGTAAGAACAGCTACAGTGAAAACTTTTTCAAAGATGTCACAGTTAAATGCTTTGTCTGCAGATGTTCCCTGATCTTTTTAATTATTAGATGCTTTGAGTATTTATTGCTTGAGGTTTTTACTTGGCCCAAAAGCAAGTTTATTTATATTCTCCTTGTTTTTATTCTCTTTCATGGTTTCTGGCATTTCCAATAAAAAAAAAAGTTTAAGAGATGCTCATTGGCTAATATTGTGCTATTATTTTGCCAGGCACTGTGCTGAGTGCATTACATCAATTATTTGATGTAACTGTTAACCTGTTTTGTTTTGTTTATTGGTATGGAGTCTTGCTGTGTTGCGGGGTGCAGTGGCGTGATATTGGCTTCCCGGTTCAAGCGATTATCCTGCCTCAGCCTCCTGAGTAGCTGGGATTACAGGCGCATGCCACCATGCCTGGCTAATTTTTGTATTTTTAGTAGAAACGGGGTTTCACCATATTGGCCAGGCTACTCTTGAACTCCTGACTTCAGGTGATCCACTTGCCTCGGCCTCCCAAAGTGTTAGGATTACAGGCGTGAGCCACGGCACCCGGCTTACTTATTTTTGAGACAGTCTCCTTCTGTCACTCAGGCTAGAGTGCAGTGTCGTGAGCTTGGCTCACTGCAGTGTCTGCCTCCCAGGTTCAAGTGATTCCCCTGCCTCAGCCTCCCGAGTAGCTGGGGCTACAGATGTGCCCACCATGCCTGGCTAATTTTTGTATTTTTAGTGTAGATGGGGTTTCACCATATTGGGCAGGCCGGTCTCGAACTCCTGACCTCAAGTGATCTGCCTGCCTCGGCTTCCCAAGTGCTGGGATTACCAGTATGAGCCACCATGCCTGGCCTGTTAACCTGTTTTAAAAATGAGAATAGCCAGCCATGGTGGTTCACACCTGTAATCCTAGCACTTTAGGAGACCGAAGCAGGCGGATTGCTTGAATCCAGGAGTTCTATAAGAGATATAAAATCTTAACAACTTTTAAATGTTGAAAACTAATTTAAACCAATTTAAATTCAAACACACGCTGTGTAGGTCAAACAAAACACCTTTGACAACAGTTACACGGTATACAATATTGCTTAAGACGATGGATGCCTTAATCCCTTCTGTTCTTGATTTTTTTTATCCTCCTGGGATTGTTTCTGTGTAACAACACTTTTTCTAAAGTTGTTTAATTATCTTGTTAGATATATTAAATGGAATATATTAAAACTTACCATGCTTTTAAAAACAATTATAATTGAGATGAATCATCTTGGATGCTATAAATTTTGATACTTCAAATTTACTGTATTCTCTCTAGACCTGGTGATGACTGGAAAAAGACTTTAAAACTCCCTCCAAAGGATCTTAGAATCAAAACTTCGGTAAGTTGGTTGTAAAATACAAGTAGAATAATGGTGGGGAACTAGAAGTGAAGTACAGCTGTCCCTCGGTATCTGGAGGGAATTGGTTTCAGGACCATAACACCGCTGCCACCCTCCTCCTCCAACCCAGTAAGATAGATATTCAGGCTATGTATTCCCGTTTTATGGATGAGAAAACAAAAGTTTGGAGTAGTTAGTTACCTTAGTGTATTGTTTTCAACCAGGGAGAATTTTTGTCCCCCAGGGGGCATTTAGCAATTTGTAGAAACATTTTTGCTTATCAATGGGGGATGCTAAAGAACAGCCCTTTACAACAAAGAATTTTGTGGCCCAAAATGTCAGTAGTGCTGAGCTTGAGAAATTTGACTTAGCCAAAGATATCTGTAGCTCATGAGTGGTAGAGGTGGGATTTGACTTCATATCTTGTGATTTGCAATTCACGGCATGATATTTGTGTAAAAAAATAACACTATTCCACCAGTCCTTAGAAGACTATGACGAGGGACCCGGCGCAGTGGCTCTTGCCTATATTCCCAGCGCTTCGGGAGGGCAAGGCAGGCGGATCACCTGATTTCAGGAGTTCGAGACTAGCCTGGTCAACATGTTGAAACCCTGTCGCTACTAAAAATACAAAAATTAGTCGAGTGTGGTGGCGGGCGCCTGTAGTCCGGCTACTCAGGAGGCTGAGACAGGAGAATCACTTGAAACTGGGAGGCTGGGAGGCGGAGGTTGCAGTGAGCCAAGATCGCGCCACTGCACTCCAGCCTGAGTGACAGAGCGAGACTCTATCTCTCAAAAAAAAAAAAAAAAGGCTATGACCAAGTGCCCTTTCCCCAAAACATAGTTTTTTAAATAGCTTGTGTGTCAAAGCAGGACAAGTGATTTTTCTTCAGGAAAAGTTGAAATACAGATTAAAACAAGTAATCTGCATGTATTTATATTTAAGATTGGGCAGGTAAAGTACTAAAGTCAGATAAGTTTTCTTTCCTTGTTTTTTTTTTTTTTTTTAAATTGAGATAGAGTCTGGCTTTGTCCCCCCAGGCTCTGCAGTGGGTGCGATCGGGGCTCAATGCAACCTGTCTCCTGGGTTCAAGCGATTCTCCTGCCTCAGCCTCCCGAGTAACTGGGACTACAGGCGTGCGCTACCACCCTGGCTAATTTTTTGTATTTTTCATAGAGATGGAGTTTCACCATGTTGGCCACCTGAGGTCTTGAACTTCTGACCTCAGGTGATCTGCCCGCCTTGGCGTCCCAAAGTGCTGGGATTATAGGCATGAGCCACCATGTCCGACCCAGATAAATTTTCCAAAGGACACCAAATTTTCCAAACACTGTTATTTATTCTTTTATTGTTCCTTTTGTTTGTTTGACTAGGATGTGACCTCCACAAAAGGAAATGAGTTTGAAGATTACTGTTTGAAACGGGAGTTACTGATGGGAATTTTTGAAATGGGCTGGGAAAAGCCATCTCCTATTCAGGTATGTTAACCCTTTTTATAACATATATAAGGTTATGTGTCAGCCATTAAACAGTTTTCTTTTTGCTCTGCGGAAGTGGTATAGCAAACTAACATTTTTCTCTCATGTGTACACAGTTTTTCTGAAATATTTAAGGGTAAAGTAGAAAATCATGGTCTTTACAACTCTAAATATTTCAGTGTATATTTCTTAAGAATAGGATATTCTCTTATGTAACCACAATACAGTTACCTTCAATTAACATTGACAAAATACTTCTGTCTCATTTGTCATTCTAATTATTAATGGACCCAAACATGTCCTTTATAGCAGTTTTTTTCTTCTATACAGGATCCAGTCTAGGGTCAGGTATTACTTGTAGTTATGTCTTTTTTAGTCATTAGCGCTTCCCTAGTGTTTTTTCTTCCTTTTATGACATCGACATATTAAAAATACAGCCTACAACCCCTTTCCCCCACCGCTCTTTTTTTTTTTTTTTTTTTTTTTTTGAGACAGGGTCTTGCCCTGTTACCTAGGCTGGAGTTCAGTGGCCTGATCTCGGCTCACTGCAGCCTTGACCTCTTGGGCTCTCAAGTGATCCTCCTGCGTTCAGCCGCCTGAGTAGCTGGGACTACAGGCATGTGCCACAACACCCAGCTAATTTTTTTATTTTTTTGTAGGGATGGGGTTTTGCCGTGTTATCCAGGCTGTGTTCGCCATAGTGCTAGGATTACAGACATTAGCCACCATGCCTGGCCTCCTTTTTTTATTAATGGAACATTTCCCATTTTGGGATTTTCTGATATTCGAAAGTAATTGGATTCAAGTTAGGCTTTCTCAGCCTGAATAATGCAGAAATCACATTATGGCCTTCTCAGGGTATCATGTTTGAAGGTGTACATAGTGTCCATTTATTTCTCTTTGGTGATGTTAATTTTGATTACACTGTCAAGGTGTTGTATGATTTTTCCATTCTATGATTACTGCTCTTTCTCCTCTCCGTTGAGATGAATAAGCAATCTGGGGTGCGTTTTGAGACCATGCAAATACAGTAATTCTATTGCCACCCTCCTCCTCCAACCCAGTAAGATAGATATTCAGGCTATGTATTCCCGTTTTATGGATGAGAAAACAAAAGTTCAGAGCAGTTAGTTCTCTTAGCGTGTTGTTTTCTTTTTTTTTTTTTTTTTTTTTGAGACGGAGTCTCACACTGTTGCCCAGGCTGGAGTGCAGTGGCGCGATCTCGGCTCACTGCAAGCTCCGCCTCCTGGGTTCACGCCATTCTCCTGCCTCAGTCTCCTGAGTAGCTAGGACTATAGGCGCCCGCCACCGCGCCCGGCTAATTTTTTGTATTTTTAGTAGAGACGGGGTTTCACTGTGGTCTCGATCTCCTGACCTTGTGATCCGCCCGCCTCCGCCTCCCAAAGTGCTGGGATTATAGGCTTGAGCCACCGCGCCCGCCTTTAGCGTGTTGTTTTCAACCAGGGAGAATTTTTGTCCCCCAGGGGACATTTAGCAATTTGTAGAAACATTTTTGATTATCATTAATGGGGGAATGCTAAAGGACAGTCCCTTACAACAAAGAATTTTGTGGCCCAAAATGTCAGTTGTGCTGAGCTTGAGAAACTTAACTTAGCCAAAGATACTTGTAACTCATGAGTGGCAGAGGTGGGATTTGACTTTGTATCTTCAATTCATGGCATGATACTTGTTTAAAAAAATCACAAAATTTCCCCTCTAGTTTTAGCACCTATTGGTGATTCTTGCTTGAGCTCATCTCTGCTCTGATGGGTTATGATGACTTTCCAATTCTAGCACTCTCTCTGTATTTGCCCCTATAAAGAAGAAACTTCCCTTCTCCTCATCCATATTTATCTGTTATCAGTGTGGACTTACACTCACCTTTCTTTTTTTTTTTTCCCCTAAAAATATCCTAGATCTGGCCAGTGTAGGCTCTTTCAGGTTGGTTCCTGTGTTTTTATGATGTGTCCCCTTCATTTTTCTTGAGTGCTTTCTTGCTTTTATTTATTTTTTTTGAGACGGAGTCTAGCTCTGTCACAGAGGCTAGAGTGCAGTGGCATGATCTCGGCTCACTACAGCCTCCCCATCCTGGGTTCAAGCAGTTGTATCTCAGCTTCCCCAGTAGCTGAAATTACAGATGTGTGCTACCACACCTAGCTAATTTTTGTATTTTTATTAGAGACAGGGTTTCACCATGTAGACCAGCCTGGTCTCGAACTCCTGATCTCAAGTGATCGCCAACCTTGGCTTCCTAAAGTGCTGGGATTATAGATGTGAGCCACCGCACCCAGCCCCTTTCTTGCTTTTTGACATAACATGATGGCAGGCTTATCTTATATCTACCTTGGCCCAGCATTGACATCCAAGGATCCTTGATTCTTTTTTTTTTTTTTTTTTTTTTTGAGACGGAGTCTCAGTCTGTCGCCCAGGCTGGAGTGCAGTGGTGTGATCTCGGCTCACTGCAAGCTCCACCCCCCAGGTTCACACCATTAGCGTCCCGTGTAGCTGGGACTACAGGCGCCTGACTCCGCGCCCAGGTAGTTTTTTTTTTTTTTTTGTAGTTTTAGTAGAGACGGGGTTTCACCGTGTTAGCCAGGATGGTCTCCATCTCCTGACCTCGTGATCCGCCCGTCTCAGCCTCCCAAAGTGCTAGGATTACAGGCGTGAGCCACAGCGCCCGGCCTCCTTGATTCTTTTTAGTGTGGAGTAGTATTAGGGACCAAGACCCAGGCATTAGGTACCCTGTTTGCTACTTGGTTCTTTCAGTGGAAAGAGCAAGGAAATAAATGCATGTATATACACATATCCACACACACATACACATAAATATACATGTACATATAAACATGCATTATACATAGGCCAGTTTGATAAATGATGACAACAGACATACTTAAATTGATGAAATGATTGAATTCAGGCTGTGCTAAGGACAAACCCTGTCACTGAGTACTTTTTCATTGAGCCAACATGTATTGGCTCAAAAAATGTGTTGAGTGACCTGTAAAGTGACCTTGGGAATTCTGTGATGAATAAAACAGATATATGGTTCCTGTCTTACAGTTTGGAAAGGACAGCTAATTGTACAAATAATTCACTGTAATATGATAGGTACCTTTCTGAATTGGCATATGAATGTAGTCATTAGAGGAAAATGGGACAACCTGGAAGAATTGAGCCATGTTCGAAGCAGAGAATGCTGGGTAGTGATTACCCAGAGTGAGTGTGCTATTGGCTGGATAAAGTATTAAGACAAGGATATGCATCATCACAGCGGTAGTTTGGGTGTAGGTATTAGAAATGCCTAGGAATTGGCCGGGCGCGGTGGCTCAAGCCTGTAATCCCAGCACTTTGGGAGGCCGAGACGGGCGGATCACGAGGTCAGGAGATCGAGACCATCCTGGCTAACACGGTGAAACCCCATCTCTACTAAAAATACAAAAATCTAGCCGGGCGAAGTGGCGGGCGCCTGTAGTCCCAGCTACTCGGGAGGCTGAGGCAGGAGAATGGCGTAAACCCAGGAGGCGGAGCTTGCAGTGAGCTGAGATCCGGCCACTGCACTCCAGCCTGGGCGACAGAGCCAGACTCAGTCTCAAAAAAAAAAAAAAAAGGAAATAAATACCTAGGAATCTACTATGATGTAGGTCATGTTAATCCATTTTATCTACACGGAAGTCTTTTTTTTTTGGAGACAGAGTCTTACTCTGTTGCCAGGCTGGAGTGCAGTGGCACGATGTCGGCCCACTGCAACCTCCGCCTCCCGGGTTCAAGCGATTCCCCTGCCTCAGCCTCCCGAGTAGCTGGGACTACAGGTGTGTGCCACCGCACCCGGCTAATTGTTTGTGTTTTAGTAGAGACGGGGTTTCACCATGTTAGCCAGGATGGTCTCCATCTCTTGACCTTGTGATCCGCCTGCCTCAGCCTCCCAAAGTGTTGGGATTACAGGTGTGAGCCACCGCGCCTGGCCCACTGAAGTCTTTTTTTTTTTTTTTTGGAGACGGAGTCTCGCTCTGTCGCCCAGGCTGGAGTGCAGTGGCCGGATCTCAATTCACTGCAAGCTCTGCCTCCTGGGTTTACGCCATTCTCCTGCCTCAGCCTCCCGAGTAGCTGGGACTACAGGCGCCCGCCACCGCGCCCGGCTAGTTTTTTTGTATTTTTTTTTAGTAGAGATGGGGTTTCACCGTGTTAGCCAGGATGGTCTCGATCTCCTGACCTCGTGATCCGCCCGTCTCGGCCTCCCAAAGTGCTGGGATTACAGGCTTGAGCCACCGCGCCCGGCCACTGAAGTCTTATGAGAGTTCTTCTACAGTAGGAACTGCATCATTCAGCTTTTATTTCTAGTACTTAGCATAGTGCCTGTGCTTATTTAGCATGCTTTGATGAAACTTAGGTAACTCATGTCTGCAGGTGAACATGGTGTAGGGAACTGCCCAGGTTGAATCCCAGCTCTGCTCCTTCATAAATTGGTTATTTGGGAGCTGTAAGTCTTGGACTCCTGACCTATATAATTGAGATAATAGTATAATACCATAGGGTTGTTGTAAAGATTAAATGAGATAGTTCATGTGCTTAGTATAATGCCTAGTACATGATAAATGCTCAAAAAATGTTATGGGTTATTTTATATAATGGTTTCAAAAAAGGAAATTAGTTAATTTAGGAGACGTAATTGTTTTAAATTTGTTTTAAAGAGACGGAGTCTTACTGAGTTTCCTGGGCTGGAGTGCGGTGTCACGATCCTAGCTCACTGCAGCCTCAAACTCCTGGGCTCGCATGATACTCCTGCTCCAGCCTCCTGAGTAAGGATGATAGTGGAGTACCATCACACCTGGCTTCTTTTCTTTTCTTCTTTTCTTTTTTTTTTTTTTTTTTTTTTTTTTTTTTTTTTTTTTGGTAGAGTCAAGGTTTTGCCATGTTGACCAGGCTGGTCTTGACCTCCTTGGCTCAAGCAGTCCTCCTGCCTTGGCTTCCCAACGTGCTAGAATTATAGGTGTGAGCCACTGCACTTAGCCCAGTCCTCCTTCTTAATGGGTATTTGTTAACTCCTATTTCTTACCTTGTATTAAAATTTAAAATTAACTTTGTTACTAGTACTCTCAGTGTTGGTATAGCATAACAATTAACTCTTCAGCCACTTAACCAGTCTGACATCTAGCTTTTTCTGTAAAGTAGAAATAAGTACTCTCTCACGGGATTTTTATTGTGAAGATCAAATGTAGGGTATAACCAAAGTATTTTGAAATAGCAAGGTATCGTATGAGTATATTGTTTTAGATACTCAAGGCCACCAATTGTATTGCCTTTTTCTTTCCTATTGTTTTGTCCTGGGGATCCATGGAAAGCACAAGATTATCTGTTTCTTAGAGTCATTCAGAGTAACAAGTCACAAATATTAGGATTTTAGAACCGAAACAAAATCTACAGATCCCCTAGTAAAAAAAAAAATTTTTATTTTTATTTTCGTAGGTTTTTGGGGAACAGGTGGTGCTTGGTTACATGAGTAAATTCTTTTGTTTTTGTTTTTGAGATAGAGTTTCGCTCTGTCGCCCAGGCTGGAGTGCAATGGTGTGCTCTTGGCTCACTGCAACCTCTGCCTCCCAGGTTCAAGCAATTCTCATGCCTCAGCCTCCCAAGTTACTGGGATTACAGGTGCGCACCAGCCTATCAGGCTAATTTTTGTATTTCTAGTGGAGACGGGGTTTCACCATGTTGTCCAGGTTGGTCTTGAACTCCTGACCTCAGGTGATCCACTCTTCTCGGCCTCCCAAAGTACTGGAATTACAGGCATGAGCCACCACGCCTGGCCAAGTACATTCTTTAGTTGCGATTTCTGAGATTTGGGTGCACCCATCACCCCCCTGGTAAAATATAACCTCATGGCAGGCTGTCTTCTAGTATTCTTTCCATTATCTACCTTCTCTCTCTCTCTCTTTTTTTTTTGTCATCCCTCCCCCGTGCCTAAAAGCATGTCTTCTATCATGCTTGGTTTTACAGTTTCATCCAGGCATTTTTTCCCCCTAAATATTAAAGCTGCTTTGATTAGTTGGGTGAGTCTTCTGCATTTGAATGGAATTCAAATGCAGAGGTGGAATTTTTTTGAGGTGGAATTCTGTTGCAGTTTGGCTGTGAGATTATTGGAGAATTGACTGGGTGCAGTGGCTCACACCTGTAATCCCAGCACTTTGGGAAGCCAAAGTGGGTGGATTGCTTGAGCCCAGGGGTTCAAAACCAGCCTGAGTAACACGGCAAAACCCTGACTGTACAAAAATTAACTGGGCATGGTGGACATGTAGTCTTAGCTGTTCAGGAGGTTGAGGCTGCAGGTGAACCAGGATTGTGCCACTGCACTCCATCCTGGGCAACAGAGCAAGACCTTGTCTCAAAAAAAAAAAAAAAAAAAAAAAAGTTGGAGAATTAGGCACTTAAAATTATATGCTCTCAAAAGAGCTTTTACATTGATAGCCTGGAACCAGATATACTACAGATTGCTCCCACACATATTTCTTTGATAGAGCCATCTGTGACCAGTTCTAGGTATGGATGCTGTGGCCAGTAGAATAACTGCCAGTCTAAAGGTGTAGCTTTATAGGAACATAGACTTCTTTGGAAGGCCTAAGAATATACTGTATTTGTCTGCTTAGCATTATTTGAAAGGTTATATTAACTTTGAGATTATGATTGAGAAAGATGGCCTCTCTTGTTGCTTCCAAATCCTGGGCACACCTCTTGAACACTTTTTCGAAAATCTAAGAAGGTGAAGAAATGAGTAGTTCATTATTGAGGGAAACATGGAAGCTCCTTACTGTTGGCAACAAAATTTTGTGCCAGGTCAACTAAGGTCTAATAAGGATTAATAGTTTACTATTTATAGTTAGGAATTATAGCATTCTGAATCCTGTAATAAGTCATTCCTCCTGTTCACAATGTGTTTATTTTGATTAAAAAATTATTTCCTAAAAACTCAGTTTTTTTGGTTGTTTTTTTGTGGTGGTTTTTGTGTGTGCGTTCTGTTTTGTTTTATTTTTGGGTGGGGTCGGGGAGACAGAGTCTCTCTTTGTCACACTGACTGGTCTTGAACTCCTGGCCTCAAGCAGTTCTGCCTCAGCCTTCCAGAGTGTTGAGATTACAGGCGTGAGCCACCATCTGCAGCGTAAATTAGAGATATTATTAGAAATTACTATCTCCCCTTTTTTTTCCTGGTAAGCAGCGAACATCTGTAACAATCACTGCTACCTCCTCTGTAGTACCCATAGGGTTTTTTTTCCTCTTGGAAATTAAGGTTTGGAAAATAAGAGGAAGCAGTCAGTGTAAATGCAGCTAGTTGGGCAATGTCGAGCTTTTGTTGGTACCACACTTTTGTAAAATGCCTCTCAATACTAGGAAATTGGAAAGTATACCATTAATTATAGGTATCAGAAACCAACTTGATCTAACTTAAGCAAAAGGAAATTTATTGGAAAAAGAACAGGAATTCACAAGATTGAGAAGACTAGAGAAACATACTTGGAAATGACTGAGAACTGAGATAGCTCCGAAGGACTTAGGAAGCTGTAATGGATGCACTGTAACATTTAGATTCTTAGGAGGCAACATTCCGCTGGCCTAGTGTGGGCTATGTGTCTACCACTTGGCTTAGAAAATTGGTGAGGCTTGGTCTGTTGGGACAGGGGAGAGCAGGGCGTATGTAATTCCTTAGAAGGAAATGGGAGTATTACTTAGCAAAGGGATACTGGAGAACCAATACACAACAAATACTCTTCAGTCAGTATCTGAATGGTACAGTGAGTGTGAACTTGGAGACCTAAGGTGGTAGATGTCAGCCCTAAGCTTGTGGGGTTGATTTTTTTGGGGTAATAGCTCTATTGAGATATAAACAACAAATCACACATCAAAAGTATAAAATTTAATGCTTTTTAGTGCATTTAGAGTTGTGCAACCATTACCACAATAAATTTTAGAACATTTTGATCAGTCCCACAAAAGAAACCCTTTTAGGCCGGGCGCGGTGGCTCAAGCGTGTAATCCCAGCACTTTGGGAGGCCGAGGCGGGCGGATCACAAGGTCAGGAGATCGAGACCACAGTGAAACCCCGTCTCTACTAAAAAAAATACAAAAATTAGCCGGGCGCGGTGGCGGGCGCCTGTAGTCCCAGCTACTCAAGAGGCTGAGGCAGGAGAATGGCGGGAACCCGGGAGGCGGAGCTTGCAGTGAGCCGAGATCGCGCCACTGCACTCCAGCCTGGGCAACAGCGTGAGACTCCGTCTCAAAAAAAAAAAAAAAAAAAAAAAAAAGAAACCCTTTTAGCAGTCACACCTCATTTTCTCCCACTCCTAGTATACTTTCTGTCATTCTAGCTTCGCCTAGTCTAGACATGTGATATAAATGGAATCCTATAGTATGTGATTTTTTTGTAACTGGCTTCTTTGACTTTTTTTGTGACTGGCTTCTTTGACTTAGCATAATGTTTTCGGAGTTCATCTGTGTTGTAGCATGTATCAATATTCCATTCCTTTTTGCTGAATGATATTTTATTGTATGGCTTGACTACTGATTTATCCACTCATCAGTTGGTAGATATTTGGGGTGGTTTTCCAAGGACTGAGGAGTTAATGTGCTATTTTATGAAAATCTAGGAAGTAGGAAGGGGATTTAATGATCTCAACTGCTATCCATTTGAAAAACCTAACTTGTGATTTTTAAATAAAATAGCAGGCTGCCTTCCTCGTTCCCTTTTTAAAATAGAAACTGCCCCTGCTTTTAACCTTATGAAGTTTTATTTATGAATAAAGTTTGTACTGTTATTAAAAAAAAATACATAGAAGGAACTGACTATTAAGGATAATGCTGCTGTGAAAATTCAGGTGCAGGTTTTTGTGTGGAGATATTTTTATTTCTCTTCACTGTATACCTAGAATTGCTAGTTCATATGGTAACTCTGTTTAACCTTTTGAGGAACTGCAAGACTGGTTTCCTTGCATGACTATACGTTCCCACTAGCAGTGTATGAGAGTTCCATTTTCTCCACCTTCTTGCCTACATGTTATGTGCAGATCTACATTCAAGTACTGGCTAAAGCATTTCTTGCTTTGTGATCTTGGGCAGACTAATCCTGTGAAGACAACAATATTTTATTCTCGTGTGTGTGTGTGTCTGTGTGTGTGTGTGTGTGTGTGTGTGTGTGTGTGTGTGTGTGTGTGTGTGTCTGTGTGTTGGAGTCTTGCTCCATTGCCCAGGCTGGAGTGCAGTGGCGCGATCTTGGCTCACTGCAGCCTCCTCCTCCTGGGCTCAAGCGATTCTCCTGCCTCAGGCTCCCAAGTAAGCTGGGACTCCAGGTGCGCGCCATGACAATTTTTGTATTTTTAGCAGAGGCGAGGTTTCACCATGTTGACCAGGCTGGTCTCGAACTCCTCAGGTGATCCACCTACCTCAGCCTCCCAAAGTGCTGGGATTACAGGCATGAGCCATCTCGCCCGGCCAACAACATTTTCACAGTTGTTCTGGCAGCTGTGTTGTTTTGACCATATAGAACCCATTTATATCCTGTGATTGGAGCTCTAGGTAGAAGAGTGTTGTGGGAGATGGAAGTCGTCCTGCTTATTATTTAGTCATTTCTAGCAATAGCGGCTTTAAAGGGCTAAAGCTGTTTTTTGTTTTTTTGGTTTTTTTTTTTTTTTTTTTTTTTATTGGTCATTAACCCAGGCATAGAAGGGAGAAATGTCAGTGACTGTGAATTTGATTCCTAGTGTCTTAGTTTTAGAAATTAAAAATTCAGGCCAGACACGGTGGCTCATGTGTGTAATCCGAACACTTTGGGAGGCCAAGGTCGGTGGATCATCTGAGGTCAGGAGTTCAAGACCAGCCTGACCAACATGGTGAAATACCCTGTCTCTACTAAAAATACAAGAATTAGCTGGGCGTGGTGGTGCATGCTTTTAGTCTAAGCTGCTCAGGAGGCTGAGGCAGGAGAGTCACTTGAACCAGGAGGCGAAGGTTACAGTGAGCCAAGATCGCGCCATTGTACTCCAGCCTGAGTGACAAGAATGAAACCCTGTCTCAAAAAATAAAGAAAAACATTTAAAATTCCACATCATGGCCAGGCGCAGTGGCTCACGCCTGTAATCCCAGCACTTTGGAAGGCCGAGGTGGGCGGATCACGAGGTCCCGTCTCTACTAAAAATACCAAAAAAATTAGCCGGGCGCGGTTGTGGGCGCCTGTAGTCCCAGCTACTCAGGAGGCTGAGGCAGGAAAATGGCGTGAACCCGGGAGGCCAAGCTTGCAGTGAGCCGAGATCGCGCCACTGCACTCCAGCCTGGGCGACAGAGCGAGACTCCGTCTCAAAAAAAAAAAAAAAAAAAATCAAAAAAGAAAAAAAAATTCACATCATTTCCTTTTAACAGTTTTAACAACTAATTGAGCTTTTTCGTTGTTGTTTTGTTTTTGTAGAGAGGGGGTTCTTGCCATGTTGCCCAGGCTGTTCTTGAACTCCTGACCTCTCTTTATTTATGTCTATTTATTTTTCAGTAACCTTTGAGAATCCTTTGCTGTTGTCTGGGAAATTTAAGTTAATATGAACTATTGTTATCATTTGCAAAATACGTAAGAAAGTAAGCCAAATATTAAAATGAGAGGTCACCTTTAGTAATGTGACCGTATTTGAGATAACTGCAATAGAATTGAACCCTCAATAGAGAGCACATTTCAGAACAGAGAAGTAGGCTGTGAGACAGACATTGGAGATGTACTTATTATATAAATAAATGACAAGTAGGACCTGAGATTAAGCTTTCCCAGCCTATTTGTGTTTTGTTGCAGGGATGAGGTGTCCAAGCTACAGTTTTTCACTGGTCAAATTGGTTTGCTAGTCAAAATATATATAGTCTTACCTTGGAATTGTTTTTGCTTTTTCCTTTAAAAATTTTTGTAGAGATGGGGTCTCACCATCTTGCCTAGGCTGGTCTCAAACTCCTGGGCTCAAGTGATCCTTTTGCTTTGGTCTCCCGTAATGGTGGGATTACAGATGTGAGCCACTGTGTCTAGCTTTTTTTTTGGAGACAAGATTTCTTTCATGGTGGAGTACAGTGGTGCAGTCATGGCTCACTACACCCTTGACCTCCTGGCTCAGCCTCTCAAGGGTTACAGACACCTACCACCACACCCAGCTAATTTCTGTAATTTTTGTAGAGTTGGGGTTTTTTCATGTTGCCCAATTGCCCAGGCTGGTGTTGAACTCCTGGGCTCAAGCCATCCCCCACTTCTGCCTCCCAGTGTGCTGGGATTACAGGCATGAGCTGCTGTGCCTGGCCATTTTTCCAATTTTTGTTTGAAGGAGGCTTTGCTTTTGTTTTGTCTGTATTTTCAAGTGCTATTTATGGGTCAGCCTGAGTTCCTCCACTTTCTTTGTTGTTTTCTTCAGACACACACATAACACAGTTTTTATGACATTGGGTTACAATTTAAAATTCTGTGAGCAGTTCTAGTAAATACTGGTTTATAATGATGTTGATGTTGACTGGTCCTGCTGATTTACTTGGATCTCTGCTATTCATGTAGAATTCAAATGTAGGATACTTAAAGCAATACCGAAAAGAGGTATCCTTCAGTGTATTTCAGAGAGGAATTTGCTTGTGTACTAAATTCACAAGTAATTTTGTATTGTCTTATCTCTTTTAGGAGGAGAGCATTCCCATTGCTTTATCTGGTAGGGATATCTTAGCTAGAGCAAAAAATGGAACAGGCAAGAGCGGTGCCTACCTCATTCCCTTACTTGAACGGCTAGACCTGAAGAAGGACAATATACAAGGTTAGTTGAACAAAAGTTTGTTTTTAAACTAAAAATGGGAGTTTCAGCCTTGGAGCTATGTGTAGAAGATACTACGCCTTTTTTTTGGACAGAATTTACATTATCTAAAATCTGTATTCTTTCTTTTCAGATTTTTTTTTAGCCTGATGATGGTCTTTTAAAAATGATTCCCAGCTTTTTAGAGATTTCTAGTTTTAAGAGTGTTTTTATATGATACACAGTTTTGACAGCATTCCAGTGAGACAGGAAAAATAAGTATTAGTGCCCTATAGGTAGGAAAGCTGAGGCTGGGCACAGGGCCTCACAGCCTGTAATCCCAGCACTTTGGGAGGTCAAAGTGGGTGGGTCACCTGAGGCCAGATACTTAAGACCAGCTTAGCCAACATTGCAAAACGCTGTCTCTACTAAAAATACAAAAATTAGCTGGATGTGGTGGCACACACCTGTAATTCCAGCTACTCGGAAGTCTGAGTCACGAGAGTCACTTGAACCCAGGAGGTGGAGGTTGCAGTGAGCCAAGATTGTGCCACTGTACTCCAGCCTGGGTGACAGAGTGAGACTCTTAACTCAAAAAAAAAAAAAAAAGACAGCTGAGAATCCTGAGAGGTTAAATTAGTTGACATTGCTACTTATAAACTATGGAACTATTTCTTGTGGCAGATGAGTGTTAGCAGAATTCCTTGTAGAAACATGAACTTCTGTTTAAAGTCTGTGGGTTCTGAGATTTTAAGAGCCTCGGCAGTGGGAATAAACAATTTTCATAGTTATATTCAGTGTAAGTTAATGGAATTAAGATTTCACCTCTGAAACTTTACATTTTTAGCTTTCTTAATCTGTAATTACCGTTTCTTCCCACTTTTCTTTTTTTTTTTTTTTGAGACGGAGTCTCGCTCTGTCACCCAGGCTGGAGTGCAGTGGCCGGATCTCAGCTTACTGCAAGCTCCGCCTCCCGGGTTCACGCCATTCTCCGGCCTCAGCCTCCCGAGTAGCTGGGACTACAGGCGCCCGCCACCTCGCCCGGCTAGTTTTTTTTGTATTTCTTAATAGAGACGGGGTTTCACCGTGTTAGCCAGGCTGGTCTCGATCTCCTGACCTCGTGATCCGCCCATCTCGGCCTCCCAAAGTGCTGGGATTACAGGCTTGAGCCACCGTGCCCGGCCCCCACTTTTCATATGATATAAATAGAACCTAGAGAGCAGGAGTTTCCTACTTAGGTATTTTACACTGGTGAATCTGACTCAAATGTAGTTGGGGCTCTTAGAAATATTAAGTTAATAAACTTTGAGCTAATAGTTGCCAACTCAACATGCTAAAAGTTTGTAATTAAGAAAGGGTATTGGCTGGGTGTGGTGCCTCATGCCTGTAATCCCAGCACTTCTGGAGGCTGAGGTGGGCAGGTCACCTGAGGTCAGGAGTTTAAGACCAGCCTGGCTAACGTGGTGAAACCCTATCTCTACTAAAAACACAAAAATTAGCTGGGTGTGGTGGCAAGTGCCTGTAGTCCCAGCTACTCAGGAGGCTGAGGCAGGAGAATTGCTTGAACCTGGGAGGTGGAGGTTGCAGTGAGCCAAGATCATGCTACTGCATTCCAGCCTGGGCAACAGAGTGAGACTCTGTCTCAAAACAAAAAAAGAAGCAGCAGCAGCAGAAGGCCGGGTGCAATGACTCACACCTGTAATCCCAGCACTTGGGGAGGCCGAGGCAGGAGAATCGCTTGAGGTCAGGAGTTTGAGACCAGCAGGGCCAACATGGTAAAACCCTATCTCCACTAAAAATACAAAAAATTAGCTGGGTGTGGTGGCGGACGCCTGTAATCAATCCCAGTTACTCAGGAGGCTTAGGCAGGAGAATCGCTTGAACCTGGGAGGCGGAGGTTGCAGTGAGCTGAGATGGCGCCACTGCACTCCAGCCTGGACAATAGAACAAGACTCCATCTCAAAAGAAAAAGAAGAGTGTAATATTTATGTGATAGTATTGCTGAGGGAAAGTCTAAATCTGGGACACTATAATAAGTTCTCTTTTTGTAAAGAGATTTGTCCATTTGAGTTTTCATAATGTCCTGTGAGTCTTGTGATGATTCAACTTTTAGTTTTTTTGATTTTTTTAGTAGAGATGGGGTCTTGTTACGTTGCCCAGGCTGGTCTCAAACTCCTGAGCTCAAATGATCCTCCCGTCTCAGCCTCCAAAACTGCTGGGATTCCAGGTGTGAGTTACTCACTGTGCTACCCAGCCCAATTTTTT
Source organism: Macaca nemestrina (assembly GCF_043159975.1). Lineage (NCBI taxonomy): Eukaryota > Metazoa > Chordata > Mammalia > Primates > Cercopithecidae > Macaca > Macaca nemestrina. The sequence continues at coordinate 118,601,016 of NC_092136.1, read as the reverse complement.
AATACATCTCAGTGTCTAGATTATAAGGGCAGTGTTTCCTTTTCTTTTCTTTTTTTTCTTTTTTTTTTTTTTTTTTTTTGAGTTTTGCTCTTGTTGCCCAGACTGGAGTGCAATGGTGCGATCTCGGCTCACTGCAACCTCTGCCTCCTGGGTTCACGATTCTCCTGCCTCACCTCCCTAGTAGCTGGGATTACAGGCATGTGCCATCACGCCTGGCTGATTTTGTAGTTTTAGTGGAGATAGGGTCAGGCTGTTCTCAAACTCCAGACCTCAGGTGATCCACCCACCTTGGGTGGATCCCAGCACTCCCAAAGTGCTGGCATTATAGGTGTGAGCCACCGCATCTGGCCGCCTTTTTTTTTTTTTTTTTGAAACTGAGTCTCATTCTGTCGCCCAGGCTGGAGTGCAGTGGCGCGATCTTTGCTCACTGCAACCTCCGCCTCCAGGGTTCAAGTGATTCTCCTGCTTCAGCCTCCTGAGTAGGTGGTATTACAGCTGCGTGCCACCAAGCCTGGATAATTTTTGTATTTTTAGTAGAGGTGGGGTTTCACCGTGTTGGTCAGGCTGCTCTCAAACTCCTCGTGATCTGTCCACCTTGGCCTCCCAGAGTGCTGGGATTACAGGCTTGAGCCACTGCATCATAAGGGGCAGTATTTCTGTAGCTTCTTGAATTTTGTAAATATAATGTATAGTATGTTCTCCCACCTCACCCCATATTTTCTCATATGTTCCTTGATGTTGTTTCAGCAATGGTGATTGTTCCCACTAGAGAACTTGCTCTACAGGTCAGTCAAATTTGCATCCAGGTCAGCAAACACATGGGAGGGGCCAAAGTGATGGCAACCACAGGAGGAACCAATTTACGAGATGACATAATGAGGCTTGATGATACAGGTAAGAAATGATTACTAAAAGGTAGTGTAGCTCTCTGTAATTTTAGTCTCAAGTGTTTCAGTAAATTATTAAAAATTATTTTTAAGAATTAAGGAACAGAAATCCTGCAGTAAAAAAAGGAAATGACCATTGCATTCAAGAGAAAAAAAACAGATTGACCGTAATTGAAAGCAATATTTGACTTTATTACTAATTCTAAAACAGCAAGTTTATAGTAATTTTACCTGTTTAATTGGTAAAGCTAAAAGTAGTAGTAGACATTAATGTGAGTTTGTGGAGAAATAGGCTATGTTGTAAACGTGGGGGTGTCAACTTATCTCTATCATGAGCAATTTGGCAGTCTTATTTTAAAATTATAAATTATATTTTTAAGAATCTTTCCTGAAGAAAAAAGTTGGGTAAATGTAGGGCTGTATGTACAAAGTTGTTTACTATGGGGTGGTTTGTCGTGCCAAAAAATTGGACCAACTTAGAAGGAGATTGGCTAAATAAATACATTAAAGTATAGTCTGAATAGTATTCTACATAGTCATTAAGGAGTGAAGTTGATCTGTATTCATTTTCATTAAGATTTTCATGATACATTGCTGAGTGGAAAAAGGTAACAAAACAGCAAGAATGAGATCACTCATAAAATTATATCTAAAATTTTAGTTAGAATACTATATATAATTATGTGATATATTCTTTGTATTGCATAGGTTTTTTAAAAATTGTTATCTTGTTTGATCCTTTTAACAATACTCGGTTCACTGTTCCAGATTAGAGGCATTGCTTTTATGTCAGAAGTCTGGTGTGCCTTCTGTTATTAATTGGGAATTACCCTAAGACAAGAAAGTATGCCTCCTGTTGGAAGCAGGTGATTTGGGAAGCTGTACCCCACCCAGTGTAGAGGTGAAAAGTATTTTTTAAGCATCCTGCGGTGAAATGGAAGACTTTATCCTAAAACACATCTTTGGACCTTTTTGTGTTATTCCCACCTCTATAACACAATATGTTTCTTTTCTTTCTTTTTTTTTTTTTAATTTGAGGCACAGTCTTACTCTGTTGCCCAGGCTGGAATGCAGTGGTGTGGTCTCAGCTCACTGCAACCTCTGCCTCCTGGGTTCAAGCGATTCTCCTACCTCAGCCTCCTGAGTAGCTGGGATTACAGGCTCCCACCACCACACCCAGCTAATTTTTGTACTTTTAGTAGAGACAGGGTTTCACCATGTTGACCAGGCTGGTCTCGAACTCCTGACCTCATGTGATCCACCCACCTGGGCCTCCCAAAGTGCTGGAATTAATGGATGAGCCACGGTGCCCGGCCTAGTGTTTCTGATAAAAGATAGTCATGTGCTGCATAACAATGTTTTGATCAGTGACAGACCGCATGTATGTCGGTGTTCCCATAAGATTATAATGGAGCTATACAGTGGAGTAGGCTGTACCATCGCATAGCAATGCATTTCTCAGAATTATCATTAAGCAACTGAGGACTGTAATATGATAAACCTTTACAATATCCTTTTTGCCCAAATTAAAATTAATGAGAATATATGTTTTCTAAATCTTGCATAGTGCACGTGGTGATTGCTACCCCTGGGAGAATCCTGGATCTTATTAAGAAGGGAGTAGCAAAGGTTGATCATGTCCAGATGATAGTGTTGGATGAGGTAATATCTCTTCATTTGGCATTATACTATTCTGTACTTTTCTGTGCTTTGCTTATAACTGCCAGTGAATGAAGCAAAAGCTGCTTGTGTTTATGATCTAGTAAACACATAAGCGATCAGTTTAAATTAATTTGCTTATAAAATGTGTTTTACCTGTCAGCGGGAGTAGATTATAGGCATTCATTGGAATTCTCCTTTTTGTCTTTTTCTTAGAGATAGCAGAGATTAGGTTTTATTTTCATTTTTTAGAAGAGGAGTGAATAACCGCAAAGCCAAATTTATTCTACATCTCTTTCTACTCGGCGATTAATTTTTTTTTTTTTTTTTTTTTTTTTTTTGAGACGGAGTCTCGCTCTGTTGCCCAGGCTGGAGTCCAGTGGCCGGATCTCAGCTCACTGCAAGCTCCGCCTCCCGGGTTTATGCCCATTCTCCTGCCTCAGCCTCCCGAGTAGCTGGGACTACAGGCACCCGCCACCTCGCCCAGCTAGTTTTTTGTATTTTTTAGTAGAGACGGGGTTTCACCATATTAGCCAGAATGGTCTCGATCTCCTGACCTTGTGATCCGCCTGTCTCAGCCTCCCAAAGTGCTGGGATTACAGGCCTGAGCCACCGTGCCCAGCCTCGGCGATTAATTTTTAAAAGCATATAATATATATTGTCTCATTTTGTGCATACTACTTTGTAGTGTTTGGTTATTAATCTCTGTTAGACGTATTATCTCACCATGTTATAAATGCCTTTTAAAAACATTAAAATCTGTAGTCCTGGGATCTAGCCATGTTTTGTACATATATAGATGGTCCCTGACTTACGATGGTTCACTTTATGGTTTTTCAGTGGAAGTGATAAGCTTTCATTAGAAACCGTACTTTGAATTTTTAAGATTAATTTTTTTCCTGGTTAGTAATATGCTATATGATATTCCCATGATGCTGGGCATCAGCAGCAAACTGCAGCTCCCAGCCAGCCACATGATCATTGAGGGTAGACAGCTGATACTGTACAGTATACGGTGTTGTCAAGTGATTTTGCCCAACTATAAGCTAAGTGGAGCATGTTTCAAGGAGGCTAGGCTAAGTGATGATGTTCAGTAGATTTGGGTAATATTTTCAACTTAGGATGAATTTATCAGAACATAATCCCATTGTAAGTCAAGGAGGATCTGTAGTGTATCAGTGTTAATGTTTTGACATGAGGTTATTTTCACATTTGGTTTGTGTTTTATTATTATTACTATTTTTTTGAGACAGACTCACTCTGTTACCCAGACTGGAGTGCAGTGGCGTGATCTCGGCTCACTACAATCTCTGCCTCCCGGCTTCAAGTGATCCTCATGCCTCAGCCTCCTGAGTAGCTGAGATTACAGATGTGTACTACCCACACTTGGCTAATTTTTGTATTTTTAGTAGAGGCGGGTTTTCACCGTGTTGGCCAGGCTAGTGCTAGTCTTGAACTCCTGACCTCAGGTGATCCTCCCGCCTCGGCCTCTCAAAGTGCTGGGATTGCAGGTGTGAGCCACCACACCCGGCCTGGTTTGTGTTTTAGGTAACATTTAATTCAAATCAGGCTTTTATCTTTAAGTAATGAGAGAAAACATTTATTAGTCACTGGGTACCAACACTAAGTGCTTTACTTTTTTTTTTTTTTTTTTTTTCATTTAATTTTTACAAGAAACCTATAAGGTAGGTGTCCTGTCAAGTAGTTACTATAGTATGTAGACATCCAGATTTTAATTTGCTTATAAAATATGTTTTATACTTCAGATGCAGTAGTTAGGCATTCGTAGGAATTCAGCTTTTGTCTTTTTCTTACAGGTGCCAGAGTTTAGGTTTAATTTTTAAGAAGAGGAGTGGCTGGATAACTTGAAAGCCGAGTTTTTTCTTTTTTGTTGTTTTGGTTTGGTTTGGTTTGGTTTTTTTTTGAGACGGAGTCTCTTTGCCCAGGTTGGAGTGCAGTGGCACAACCTCAGCTCACCGCAACCGCAACCTCAACCTCGTTCAAGCGATTCTCCTGCCTCAGCCTCTCGAGTAGCTCGGATTACAGGCATGTGCCACCATGCCCGGCTAATTTTGTATTTTTAGTAGAGACAGGGTTTCTCCATGTTGGTCAGGCTGGTTTTGAACTCCTGACCTCAATGCTTTGCCCGCCTCAGCCTCCCAGTGTGCTGGGATTACAGGTGTGAGCCACCACACCTGACCTTAGCCAAGTTTTTTCTAAATCCATGTAAAGTAGTTACTACATGATGTAAACATCCAAATTTTAGTTTTACAGTTTTACAGTTGTGGAAACTGAAGTACAGAGTAGTTCTGTAACATTCCCACACAGCTAAGAAATGAAGGAGGCAAGATTTCAACCTGGCAGTTTAGCTCCAGAATCAGTACTTTTTTTTGAGACAGAGTCTTGCTTTGTTGCCCAGGCTGAAAAGTGCAGTGGTGTGATCTCGGCTCACTGCAACCTCCACTTCCCAGGTTCAAGCAATTATTCTGCCCCAGCCTCCCAAGTAGCTGGGATTACAGGTGCGATCCACCACACCCTGCTAATTTTTGTATATTTAGTAGAGATGGGGTTTCACCATGTTTGTCAGGCTGGTCTCGAACTCTTGACCTCGTGATCCTCCTGCCTCGGCCTCCCAAAGTGCTGGGATTACAGGCGTGAGCCACCGTGCACAGACAGAACCTGTACTTTCAAACACATATACCATACTATCTCTTTAATGAGAATCATCACATTAAAATTCTGTTGAGCTGGGCTTGGTGGTATGTGCCTGTAGTCCCAGCTTCTCAGTAGGTCGGTAGGCTGAGGCAAGATGATCACTTGAGCCCAGGAGGTTCAGGCTGCATACAGTAAGCTATGATTATGCCACTGCATCCCATCCTGGGTGACAGAGTGAAATGCTGTCTCTAAAAATAAATTAATTAATTAAATTCTGTTATAGAAGGGGGGAGGTTTATCTGTGTAGTGTAGAATTTTTTTTTCCCCTAGAAGATGGGGATCATAGATTCTGCCCCCTTACGCATATTTGACTCTGCAGTGTTGGAGAGAATTTATTGTTTTCCACCAGGAACATTTCATGGATGCTTTTGTTGGATGATGCCTTATTCTTTGACCATGTATTAACCAAAGACCTTAGACATTATTTTATTGTTTTTAAAATTGTCTTTTCTTTCTACTGCAGGCAGATAAGTTGCTGTCACAGGATTTTGTGCAGATAATGGAGGATATTATTCTCACGCTACCTAAAAACAGGCAGATTTTACTATATTCCGCTACTTTCCCTCTTAGTGTACAGAAGTTCATGGTGAGTATAAATCTGTACTTGGAATCAGTGCCATCCTATGATCTATGGGTATGCTTTTATTCGTAATTACATCTTCCTATCTGTGAAAATACTTTATACTAATTATTTCAAGCCTTTGGCTCTTTCTTCAGTTGATCAATTAAAGATTTGTTTTACATAAATTAACTGACTTTTTAAGAAGGTTGTAATAGTAATTAATTAAATTCCTCATTTTTCTCTTAGTTTTTGGTGTCATGATGACATAGCCATTGGTGCTAGCTGAATTGATTCCAGTATTATTCTATATACAAAATAGAGCTTGAGCATCGTAAACTGAAATCCAAAATACTGCAGAATTTGAAACCTTTTGAGCCACAAACATGATGCTAAAAGGAAATGTTCTTTTGATTTTGAATTTTCAAATTAAGGATGCTCAGTCACTAAGTGTAATGCGCATATTCCAAAATTAGAAAAAATTTAAAACCTGAAACGCTTTTGTTCCTGAGCATTTTGGATAAGGAATACTCAACCTGTAGTAACTTAGCTGCATTTTTGAGATCTTATATCTTAATTTATTTCTAACGTGTCTTGCGTGGTGACTCAGGCCTGTAATCCCAGCACTTTGGGGGGCCAAGGTGGGCAGATCACAAGGTCAGGAGTTCGAGACCAGCATGGGCAACATGGTGAAACCCCCGTCTCTACTAAAAATACAAAAATAAGTCTGTTGTGGCAGCGTGTGCCTGTAATCCCAACTACTCGGGAGGCTGAGGCAGGAGAATCACTTGAACCCAGGAGGTGGAGGTTGCAGTGAGTGGAGATGGTGCCACTACACTCCAGCCTAGGTGATAGCAAGACTCCATCTCAGGGCAGCGGGGGGAAAATTCTGTAATGACAGATCATATATTTTGTTTTGAAGAGAGTTGCATCCCTTATAGCAAGAGTTGATTAGACAGAAACCTATAGGGTGGGTATATTTTGAATTTGAGATGAACTCTGCTTTCATTTAAGAAGAACCATCTTTTTTTTTCTCCCCTCCCAGAATTCCCATTTGCAGAAACCCTATGAGATTAACCTGATGGAGGAACTAACTCTGAAGGGAGTAACCCAGTACTACGCATATGTAACTGAGCGCCAAAAAGTACACTGCCTCAACACACTTTTCTCCAGGGTAAGAAGTAGGCTTCTGCTGTTGAATATTATCTCTCGAGTCCCAGTAAAACAGATTATTTCATCAGTTTTCCTACCATCTTCACTGTATAAAAGTTCATAGTGTTTCTGGCTTGGTGTGGTAGCTCATGCCTGTAATCCCAGCATTTTGGGAGGCTGAGGCAGGCGGATCACGAGGTCAGGAGTTTGAGACCAGCCTGGCCAACATGGAGAAACCCCGTCTCTACTACAAAAAAACAAAAAAACTAGCTGGGCGTGGTGGTGCGTGCCCATAATCCCAGCTACTTGGGAGGCTGAGGCAGGAGAATTGCTTGAACCCAGGAGGCCGAAGTTGCAGTGAGCCAAGATCACGCCATTGCACTCCAGCTCTGGGCGACAGAGCAAGACTCCATCTCGGGAAGGAAAAAAAAGTTTTTAAAAAATTCATAGTGTTTCCTAAAAGGCAGTTTTAATTGTTGACCTAAAGTTGATACTAAATGATTAACAAGTCACAGATACACTTTTGAATAGTTTCTGAAATACTTAGACCTTTACTAGGGTTAATACTCATTATTCACATATTCTGTATTTGTGAATTTGCTTAGTCACTAGAATTTATTTGTAACTCCAGAATTAATACTCAAGGCAGTTTAGCAGTCATTTGTGGACGTGTACAGTGTGGCAAAGAGTTTAAGTCACCTGACACGCACATACCCAGCTGAGGTTGAAGAAGACAATGCTCTGTCCTCTTGTTTAGCTCTCATACTGTGGAACAAGTATCCTTTTCACTGTGCCATATTTTTCAAATTTTTGTTGCTGATTTCACGGTTTTAATTGACCCCTACTCATGGTGCTGAAGTGCTGCCCAGTGCTAGTGGCATTGGTTGTGAGTATATTAAAGAAGATGTTCTTGGCTGGGCATGGTGGCTCACACCTGTAATCCCAGCACTTCGGAAAGCCGAGGTGGGCAGATCACCTGAGGTCAGGAGTTCGAGACCAGCCTGACCAACATGCTGAAACCCCGTCTCTACTGAAAATACAAAAATTAGCCAGGCATGGTGGTGGGTGCCTGTAATCCCAGCTCCTCAGGAGGCTGAGGCTGGAGAATCCCTTGAACCCAGGAGGTGGAGGTTGCAGTGAGCTAAGATTGTACCATTGCACTCCAGCCTGGGCAACAAGAGTGAAACTCCATTTCTCTCTCTCTCTCTCTCTCTCTCTCTCTCTCTCTCACACACACACACACACACACACACACACACACACACACACACACGTATTCTTAAATGGAAAAACATAAAACATAACTACTTGGAATCAGATAATCAATTGTATTACTCTTGTTGACAGTTATGTGGCCCTTAAGAAATAATACAATAAATCTTAGATATTATTATATTCCATCTATTAAAGTACTTAGAATTTACCATCTCTCTCATATCATAAGATTCTAAATTTTAGACCATGTTAATGTTTCTTGTTTGCTGGTTAGTGTTTTCAAGATTTGGCAAGCCAAATGAAGGTTTTAATTTTTCTCATACTTATTTTTTCTGTGCTCAGCTTCAGATAAACCAGTCGATCATTTTCTGTAACTCCTCTCAGCGAGTTGAATTACTAGCCAAGAAGATTTCTCAACTGGGTTATTCTTGCTTCTATATTCATGCTAAAATGAGGCAGGTGAGTATAAAACTAGAACTTGCACAAATTTAACAAGAAATCTCTGATTTTATTTTGTTTTAATGTTCTTTTAAATGTCCTGAGTTTAAGAATAAACTGTTCCTTAGTAGCCAAAGGACCTTTCATTTTGACCTCCCTAAGGTTCATTTTCTAGCAATAAAATAGAGATAATAGTACATATTCATAACTTACAAGGTAGTTAGGAAAATTAAGGTAAATGTTTAAATTTGTAAGCTGTCAGGCATAATACAAATATAAAATTGTATTCTTCCTTTCATTCCCATGTTTCTCTGTTTAATCCAGTAACCACTAGCCACATGTGGCCGTTTAAATCAGTTAAAATTAAAAAGTCAGTTTCTGAATCACAGCCACGTTTCAAGTGCTCAGTTAGGCACCTGTTGCTGCTGGATACTGTATTGGAAGTGGAAGTACAGACACAAACATTTCCTTTTATTACAGAAATTTCTACTGGACAGCATTGCTCTGGATTTTTAAATATGACCCCTCAGCTGGCTGATTTTTCTTTTTTCTTTACTGTTTGCCTTTAGAGAAAGATGCAATGTCTAAATTTCAGAATTTGATTTAGCAAAAAATAATTTAAAACTTAACAAAATGACTTTTTGTTAACTACATTATGAAATTTCGTAAGTAAACAGTTTCTGTAGATGAAGAGATCAATAACTTAACTCATATTTGGTTTTGAAAGCAGCTTAATGTCATGGATCACTTATAAACAGGTTTTGGGTAGAACCGATCGACTAGGAGAAATAATCATGGGAAATTTGGGGCTGTATATGAGTGCTAATCAAATGGAATAAATTGCTTTCTCCTAGGAACATCGAAATCGTGTATTTCATGATTTCCGAAATGGCTTATGCCGCAATCTTGTTTGCACTGGTAAGTATTTTTGTATTTCCTTTACCCAGTGTTTTTCTCCCAAGTTCTTTTTTGCTTTCTTTGTTCATACCACACGGTGCAACCTGTGACATAGTCCAGCACACCCTACCAATACTTCTAGGATTTCTTTTTTTTTTTTTTTTTTTTGGTGGGGGGGTGGATGGAGTTTGTGTCACCCAGACTGGAGTGCAGTGGCATAATCTCAGCTCACTGAAACTTCCACCACCTGGGTTCAAGTGATTCTCCTGCCTCAGCCTCCCAAGTAGCTGGGATTGTGGGCGCCCGCTGCCACACCCAGCTAATTTTTGGTAGAGATGGGGGTTTCACCATGTTGGCCAGGCTGGTCTTGAACTCCTGACCTCAGGTGATCCGCCTGCCTCGGCCTCCCAAAGTGCTGGGATTACAGGTGTGAGCCACCGCGTCCAACAGTTGGGCTTTTAAAAATCATTACTTGCTTGCAAGGTTTCTTCAGATAAGTTCTTGAAGGACCAATACTGAAGGGCATATATAAAATACCACCCCTTTGGGGGAGTGTGGTTTAATTGGAGAGATAAAAAGGTAAACATTAGGAGTCTAAGGAAGCGCCCACATACTTTTCCTATGAAGTGCCAGATAGTAAATTTTTTAGAGTTTGCACATTAATTGGTCTTTATTACAGAGTTTTGCTATTGTAGCTCAGAAGTAGCCTAGACAATACATAAACAAATGGGCATGGCTATATTGTAGTAAAACTGTTTACAAAATCATTCACTGGACTGGATCCACAAGGCAGTAAAGGTGACTTGCAAATGGGAAGTATGTGTATAGTAAGTAATCCCAAGTGTTCGTAGCAGAGTAATATAATTGGCTGAGGTGGTTTGAGAAGAGATGAGATTTTAATTGGCTTTCTAGGCTAGGTAAGTTTCAAACACATGGATTAAGTTTTAGGGGACTGATGGTCAGATGGCTAAGAAGATAAGTTTGATAGAGAAGAAAAACTGAGATGTGTTAGGGAAGTAAATTAGGACAAAGCATAGCATGGAGGACTTTGTTGTTGTTGTTACTCTTGTTGTTGTTGAGACGGAGTTTCGCTCTTGTTGCCCAAACTGGAGTGCAGTGGCACGATCTCGGCTCACTGCAGCTTCCGCCTCCCAGGTTCAAGTGATTCTCGTGCCTCAGCCTCCCGAGGAGCTGAGACTACAGGCGCACACCACCATGCCCAGCTATATTTTGTATTTTTTGTAGAAGGAGTGTTTCACCATGTTGGCCAGGCTAATCTCCAACTCCTAACCTCAAGTGATGCACCCACCTCTGCCTCCCCAAAGTGCTGGGATTACAGGTGTGAGCCACCAAGCCCTGCCTGGAGGTCTTTGAATATCAGTCTATTTTTTTTTAATTTATTTTTTTGAGACGGAGTTTTACTCTTGTTGCCCAGACTGGAGTGCAATGGCGCGATCTCGGCTCGCCACAACCTCTGCCTCCCAGGTTCAAGCAATTCTCCTGCCTGAGCCTCCCGAGTAGCTGGGATTACAGGCACCCGCCACCACGTCCAGCTAACTTTTTTTTTTTTTTTGGGGGGTAGAGACGGGTTTCTTCATTTTGGTCAGGCTGGTCTCAAATTCCTGACCTCAGGTGATCCACTGAGCTCGGCCTCCCAAAGTGCTGGGATTACAGGCTTGAGTGCACCCAGCCTCTTTTAGACATATTTTTAAAAACTTGCTTACAATTACTGGAAAAAAGTAACTTGTGAGCAGAAAGTTGTTCATGATAACGTGATTATGAAAGGTAATGCCAGTAATATGCAAATGCATTTGAATAACTGAATTAAATTAATAAACTTAGGTTATGCTCTGTGTGTTAGAGATTATTGTACTGAGAGACATTTCTAAATTGAAAGATAGAATGAAAATTATCTTTTTTTTTTTTTTAAGATCTGTTTACCCGAGGTATTGATATACAAGCTGTGAATGTGGTAATAAACTTTGATTTCCCAAAGCTGGCCGAGACCTATCTCCATCGTATTGGAAGATCAGGTGAGGAAAAAAGACGTGATATTCTTGATAGAAGTTCTTTTTTGAGATGCGTAATGACTAAATTTTGTTCCTTTGTGAAATAGAGTACAGTAGCTATGAGAACAGTGAATTAACACTAATTCAGTTGTTTGGTATTTAAGACTAATTTCTAATTCTTCTGTAACGTTTATTAAGAAAAGTTAAAATAACTGCTTAATTTGAGATGAAATTAACATGAGAACTTCACTCATTAGGTGGTATGGTCTGTGACTAGTGTATATTTTATGACAATTTTTGACACAGATGAGTAGCCATTTTGTCATTTGAGAAAGGTAAAATAAAGTACTACTTTGGGCTACAAAACCTGAAGTTGTAGGGAAACCTGTGTTTGAAGACCATTAAGAAGTTGTTTTGCATGCTAAGAGTGGCACTGAACAGAATTATCAATCCTGTGTGGTTTTGCCACTGCTTGACTTGCACAATTTGCATTGATTTTCATATTTTATTCATTAAAATTTTTAAACAACTTTTTTTTAGGTCGCTTTGGTCATCTTGGCTTAGCCATCAACTTGATCACATATGATGATCGCTTCAACCTGAAAAGTATTGAGGAGCAGCTGGGAACAGAAATTAAACCTATTCCAAGCAACATTGATAAGAGCCTGTATGTGGCAGAATACCACAGCGAGCCTGTAGAAGATGAGAAACCTTAACAAGCATGTACGTCCCTGACAGAATAGCTAAGAGGAACCTTTAAATGCAGGAAATAAAAATCTTTCCTGGGGGAAATTTGATGTCACACCGTATATAATAGCAATAAAGGGTAAAAATACCAACTAGCATGAATGACAGTAAATAATATGTCTTGTGGGAGGTTGTAGTCTCGTTAGAGAATCTGTAAATGTTGTTCTTGAATGCAGCTTCCTGAGTAATGTGGTAGGTCAGCAGTACTTAAATTCAGAGACCTAAAATAATGAAAGCAAAAAAGAATCTTTTTCAGCAGTTTGTTTTTCATTTTGAGACAGGGTCTTGCTGTCATCCAGGCTGGAGTGCAGTGGTGCAATCATAGCTCACTGCAGCCTAGTTCTGCTGGGCTCCTGAGTAGCTGGAACTGTAGGCACATGCCACCACACCTGGCTAGTATTTTGAATTTTTGGTAGAGATAAGGTCTTGCTTTGTTGCCCAGGCTGGTCTAGAACTGAACTCCAGCAATCCTCCTGCCTTGGCTTCCCAAAGTGTGGGAATTATAGGCTCAAACCACTGTGCCTGGCCTTTTTTGGCAATGGCGGGGGGCGGTTTGTTGTTTGTTTTTTGAGACAGTCTTGCTCTGTTGCCCAGGCTGGGGTACAGTGGCACAATCATGGCTCACTACAACCTCTGTCTCCTGGGTTCAAGTGATTCTGGTGTTCCTCAGCTTCCCAAGTAGCTGGAATTACAGGCATGCGCCACAATGCCCAGCTAATTTTTGTATGTTTTAGTAGAGATGGAGTTTCACCATGTTGGCCAGACTGGTCTCGAACTCCTGACCTCAAGTGATCTACCCGCCTCAGCCTCCTAAGTGCTGGGATTACAGGCATGAGTCCCCGCACTCTGCCAGCAGTTTTGAATATGAAAGTATTTACATTTCTGAAAATGTAAAATGTTTTTAGCATTTATTCTTAATTTCTAGGAAGTACATTAGTAACTCTGGTAAAACTATCCATAATACCTTATTACCAAATGTTTAATCAGATTATGAGAATGGCCGTCTTTTTAAAATACCCACTCTGGGCCAGGTGCGGTGGCTCACACCTGTAATCCTAGTACTTTGGGAGGTCGAGGTGGGTGGATCACGAGGTCAAGAGATCAAGACCATCCTAGCCAACATGGTGAAACCCTGTCTCTACTAAAAATACAAAAATTAGCCGGGCGTGATGGCACACACCTATAGTCCCAGCTACTCAGGAGGCTGAGGCAGGAGAATCACTTGAACCCAGGAGGTGAAAGTTACAGTGAGTCAAGATTGCGCCACTGAACTCCAGTCTGGGTGACAGAGCTAGACTCCATCTCAAAAAAAAAAGCCACTCAGTCTGGGCTCAGTGGCTCACGCCTGTAATCCCAGCACTTTGGGAGGCCGAGGTGGGTGGGTTACCTGAGGTCAGGACTTCAAGACCAGCCTGGCTAACCTGGTGAAACCCTGTGTCCACTAAAGATACAGAAAATTAGCCAGGCATGGTGGTGGGCACCTGTAATCCCAACTACTCAGGAGGCTGAGGGAGGAGAATCTCTTGAACTTGGGAGGCAGAGGTTGCAGTGAGCCAAGGTCAGGCCATTGCACTCCAGCCTGGGCAGTAAGAGCGAAACTCCGCCTCATAAGTAAATAAATAACCCACTCTGATTTCCTAGGCAATAAGGGTGAAACTCTGTCAAATACATAAATTTTAAAAATACCCACCCTTGATTTCCTGGACAACCTATTCTCCATCTTTTCTTACTTTTATTAAGATGGGGTCTCACTATGTTGCCCTGGCTGGTCTCAAACTCCTAGGCTCAAGTCATCTTCCCACCTTGGCCTCCCAAAGTGCTGGGATTATAGGTGTGAGCCACCACACCCGGCCTCTATCATCTTTTGATGACTATTGGGCTCTAGTTAGAAATGCACGAAACAAGTCTCAGCTTTAAGCAAGGTAGGTTGTTACAGTATTTCCTAAAGAAAATCTGATTCTGTAGTCCCAGCTACTCGGGAGGCTGAGGCAGGAGAATGGCGTAAACCCGGGAGGCGGAGCTTGCAGTGAGCTGAGATCCGGCCACTGCACTCCAGCCTGGGCGACAAAGCGAGACTCCGTCTCAAAAAAAAAAAAAAAAAAAAAGAAAATCTGATTTGACAAAGGATAGTTTCCAAATTATAGGTGAACATCTTACCTATTTAAGTAACCTAATGTTACTTAAAATTTTTTTTTTTTTTTTTTTGAGACAGAGTCTCGCTCTGTCACCCAGGCTGGAGTGCAGTGGCCGGATCTCAGCTCACTACAAGCTCTGCCTCCCAGGTTTACGCCATTCTCCTGCCTCAGCCTCCCAAATAGCTGGGACTACAGGCGCCCGCCACCTCGCCCGGCTAGTTTTTTGTATTTTTAGTAGAGACGGGGTTTCACCGTGTTAGCCAGGCTGGTCTCGATCTCCTGACCTCGTGATCCGCCCGTCTCGGCCTCCCAAAGTGCTGGGATTACAGGCTTGAGCCACCGTGCCCGGCAAAATTTTTGTCTCTTTGTTTTTTAAATAAGAGACAGGGTTTCACCATGTCGACCAGGCTGCTCTCAAACTCCTGACCTCAGGTGATCTGCCCACCTCAGCCTCCCCAGAGTGCTGAGATTACAGGCGGGAGCCACCTCACCCAATCAATTGTTACTTAAATAATTTTTGAATTACTCTTTACTCTTTTTTCCTTAAGTTAAACATCAAACACAAACCCCTGGACAAGCATAAAACTAGCCAATGTTTGCTAGTACTTTGGCAGAGTATTCAGTTTGTTTAAGGTGTAATTTTTTCCCCATGATTTAATTGTTACGAGTGAGGGTTGCCTGCTGTCAGAACATTCACATTCATTCGGCCCCCCAATCTGTCTCAGAGTTGCCTACCAGAAATTATTTAATCCTATAACCGGTAGATTCTGTAGTAGGCACAGGGTCAGTAGAAACTACTAGAAAAGAGCATTTGGGATGAGGATTGTGAAAACCTATGTATCCTTGTTTGTGTTGCTTTCAGAATGTTAATTTTATATTTCCTTTTTCTGTAGGCTTTGACAAACTACAAAAGGCTCGTTTGGATCTGTGACACATCGTTTTGGGGGGAATGCTCTTCTCTTTGTGGGTTTTTCATCTTTTATTTTGGAACTACGAAGACTTAAAAGAGCTCAGACATTTTTTCTTTTTTTAACTGGTGAAGAGAAAAAGGCTGAAAAGAAGGAATATACCTTTTTTGTTCCACTTGTTTGCACTGTGTGCTGACTGAACATTAGTTGCACTAACTGCTGGTTTTTAAAAAATGTTTTCTGGGGAAAGGGGACAAGGAAGGAAAAGAAAGAAGAGAAGGGGAGAAACCCTAAAAAGAGAAGAATCTTAATGAACACACAAGCTTGTCTATGATTTCAAAATTCTCCAACAGCTGACTCTCGAGTGCATTTCAACTTCTCCCTGATTACTCATCCGTTTTTTAAGCCTGAAGAGCTTATTACTTATTTGTGCGAAGTGCCTTATGCTATGAGACCATTCAGAATATCATCTTTTAGACACAGCCCGAGGAATCAACAATAGTAACTCTTTCTTTCCTTTTTTCTTTTTCTTTTAAAAAATGTTGTCTTTTCATTTGGTTTCAAGTTGAAGTCTCTTCCCTTTCTACCCAATACTCAAGCCCAGGGCTAGAAGTTGAAACTTACTAGTAATGTTGAACACCTTTTTTTTTTTTTTTTTTTTTGTGGAGGAGTTGATATGCAACTGCAGTTCATCCGTACTGTAAATACATGTATTTAAAAAAAAATCCCAAGTAAAAGTTTCTTCTGGGCTGAGTAGATAAAACATCATCGCTCCCAAAGGAAAGAGCAGTCTATCATTGCAGGAGCCATATGACAAGCCTTTGTGCTCTATAGCAGACACTAAAGACTGGTTTACATACGCCTCCAGTAGCAGTATGGCACTTGATGTGTAGACATGTCAGAGCCTTGACCCTCTTTCCTCTGTGGCAAAGCGTGTCCCATAGAAAATTGGGTGTGTATACTTGTATAAACTTTGTAAATAAGTTTTTTTTCTGGGTTCATATATATATATATATATATATACATATATATATATTTTTTTTTGGATGAAGGTTGCTGGGATTAAGGGGATTAGAGTGATTATGGGAGCAGCTAAAGATGAGAGGGGCTCAGTTTTACGCAACACTAAACTCTAGGGAGTACTTTGGCCTCTTGCTGTAGAGAGCAGATTTCTGTGGTACCCTGTGTTGGTAAAGGGGCCCAGAAATCTGGGATGTACTGTTTGCTGCCACACTGTCTCATCTAGTACCTTTGGAGTAGGTTTCCCAGAGAGCAAGGAAGCTTCAAAACATTGATAATTCAAGATTTATTTTGAGAAGCTCTGATTTTGCTTCTTCCCCCTCTAGAAGTTTGAGGAATATTCCAAGCTCTGCAACAGGGGGCAAAGATAGATTAATCTACCTTGCAGTGTGGGAATTCTATTGAGTGGCAGTGTCATTGAGCAGTATATATATAAAGCACAGATTTGCATTTCAGAATATTAGCCAGTACCAGCTTTGGTAATGTTAGCAGTTCTGGAGCTTAATTTTCTGTGGATCATTTCCTGTAGTGTGTAAATGTGTTGCCCTCTGCCCACTTCGATACATAAACTTTTGCAGGAATGGGCAACCTGAGAGCTGTTAACTTTCATGCTACAGAATGCTGCTTGCCATTCTCTTGCGTTGTGACAAGAATTGTTATCTGTCATTTTGCACTGTAAATTGCCGGCAAATGCTTTACAGTCAATAGTGTTGCTTTAAATTGTGCCCCTCCCAACATGCTTGATGTTTGGCCTGATCTCCAGGCAAAAGGAGTGAGATGAATCAAAACCAGTGAAGTTTTTTTTTGTTTTTGTATTTGTTTTTGTTTTTTTATGTTTTTAATTCCCTTTTAACCCAGTGTACTAGGTCAATCAGGAGGCATCAGGAAAGGGGGGGAAAAACAATTTAAAAAAGTTGATTTCCATATTTTATTGTTTTCAAAACCCTAAAATATTACAAAATAAGTCCTGCATATACTTTAATGTTTTAACTCTTGGACAAAGAAATCAATTACTTGAAGTTGCTTCTTTGACTCTGCCTACTTGTGAGCAAACGATTTGTGACTCACCCACAATTCCTTGGAGATCAAAATCCTACAGATGCCTCCTGATGGGACATAGCCCTAACTCCGTAACAACTGTAGCAAGAGCTGCACGGTACAAACACAAAAAAGAGTAAGCTCATCTATTTGGAACCCAAGCCTCATATATTCTGTCCAGTTAATGTTGGTTACTAAATAGAAAACCTAATTAAGGAAGTAACTTTTTTTCCAGGGAGGGGTGGGAGAGGGAATTTAAAAGGTGTCAACTTTTGACCAAAAAAATTTTGCCCTTGTACCGATGCAGCTCTCTTTCTCCCCCACCTCTTGCGAGATAAGAGGGATCATTCATATAGAAGAAAAGAGTATAAATGCAATTCTGTATCTCGCTAGAGAACATGTGGGTGACTAAACAAAAAGTGCAGTCTCCTTTGCCACCTTGAGACTGCCTGGTGCCACATGCCTGTGGGTCCCTCTTAAAGCACAGACTTAAAATTGAAAGTATTACTGAAGTATAGCCTCTAATGAGGAGTGGCACTTAAACTATCTGGGACACCACTACTGGACAAGGTCTTGTAGAGGCAGCTGTCCAGTTTTGGTGCTTGACTCTTGAATAGGAATTGTTCAATGGAAAGATGCTCTAAGGACTAGGTCAAAGCCTGGTCTTTTTTTTTTTATTTTATTATTTTTGTTTGTTTTCTTTTTTGGGCCCTCATAATAAGGAGCATTGTTACTGTTGGAAGTTGTTTTCACATTCTTTCCAATATTGGATATGTATTTTTTTTAAAGTAACAATATTTTCCAGTAGCTCATTTGGATGAGAACTACCCCCTATTTTTAATGTTAAAACTACATCCAACTCATGGTTTAGCCTTTGGTTGTATAGTTGTGTAATGGGCTATGGACTGTTACACATCTTGCCACCTCTAGGCCTATGTTTTTTCTTTCCCCATATATTCTCGATGGGGATAAATACTGTTTTGCCTTTCCCATAGGAATGGAATACATTTATTGTAAAATGATCTTTCACAGAAGTAAGGGAGAGGGAAACCTAAATATACCTCTAAATTGTTTCAAGTTGGTCCCAGCAGCATAAAATGGGTTGGCCCCAAAGGGTTGGAGGGTGGGCTTGGTTATCAGTATTTGTTTTCAGAATGAGATGGGAGCATCTTTCCTTTGCCACGTGCTTTGTGCTTGATACCATCATGCTTGGTTCAAACGACAACTCAGCACAAAGCCTTGAGTGTAAATTGTTGGAATCAAAACATCTCATTCTGATGACGTTTAATTTTTTAGTTTTTTAATTTTTTTTTTTAATGGGGTGGGAGGGAGGGTACTTTGCCCCAAAAGGGAGGGTGTCTGCACTAAGGATTTAGAAACACTTTGGAAGCTCATAACCTCATCAGAAACTGCCTTTAGCCACACTCCTGACCTTCTAGATGAGTAACAAAAAATGAAATAAGTTCTTGGGAATTAAGCCATGTTATTTTGATTTGCTATTTTTTCAGCGTTCTTGGTATCTTTAAATTTGTTATTGTGGAATCATTTTCTTGCCAAATACCTTTATCAAAATTATTGGCTTCATGAGAGCTGAAGTAAGTCAGCTTTTTGGTGAACTTGAGTGGACTTCTGTGAGATTGTAGTTGTACATTATATCTCTAAAGATAGTTTTTTAAAACTCCCAAAGAAAATCTACTCTCCTTTCTGATCTAAAAACTCATCTTTGGAGTAAAGAGTTAAGTGTCCAAAGGTTGTCACAGTTCATGAGGTCAGAGGGAGCTAGCCTGGCACCTGGACTCTGCCCCTCCACAGCTGACAGATTCCAACAGAAGTGTATTTAAATTCTCCAGTAGACAATGCTGGGCAAGGGAGGGGGTAGGGCTGGGTTATTAAGATACAGGCTGCTGTGTTTTAACCATTGGTTGTGGGGAAAGGGGTGCCTGGAGAAAACAAAGTCACTGTTCCCTTTTTTGAAACAAAGGAAAAAAATTACTTTTTGTTCAGTAAAAATGGTAGAGAATTCCGATGTCCCTAGCCACAAGGGACCAGTTCCACTGAGAAGTGAACAGTGGGAACTCAAAATTTCTGAAACATCGGGGGAAGGGAAAATTGGCTTTCTCTTAATTGGCAGATGTTCCAGTGGGGCTCTGTTTTTGTTGGGATGTGTTATGTTGTATGTACACATATATGGACCAGAGTCTGCTGAGTTTATAAGGTTCAAAAAATATGGTAAAATCTTGGTTTTTGTTAATTTATCTCAATAAAAACCCACTGGAACTCCAAATGTGTGTATGGTATGTCCTTAGTAGCAGCTGTGCGCATAGGAATCTGAGCATTTTGCTGACGTAATTCATACTATGAAGCAGTCAGACATTTCTCAACACATCATTGCTGTGAAGCCCAGGTTAATTCAGAGCCCCTTCATCTGTTTTAGATACTGTTCCACCATGCTGTCAGATTTCACAGCCTAAATGGAGAAGCAAGATAATCAGTTGGGAAGAGGGGAGATGTGGTCCTTAATATGTCCAAATATATCAGTAATTATCACCTCCTACAATTGTTCTCAGATGTAAAACTGAACATACCCCCAAAACTGAACATACCCCAATACTACATCTAAGTATGAACGGAATTCTTACGCTGGGAACTACAAACCACTGATGAAATAAAAGATCTAACTTGGGAAAAGCAGACACTTGAAGCTGCGCACACCACTCACCAGCTCTCTACCCAAAGAAATGCTTAAGTATAACTGAGAAAATAGTCAGTCCCCTGTATCTGGGTTTTCACATCTGTGCATTCAGTCAACTGCAGACCAAAAGTGTTAGGCTTAACATGGTTGGGTCTGTACTGGGTATGTACAGATTTTTCTTGTTCCCTAAACTACAGTGTAACAACTATCTACATAGCACTTACTGTACTAGATACGAGTAATCGAGATGACAGCGTATACAAGATGATGTCCAGAGATTATATGCAAACCCTACATCACTTTAGGGATTTGAGCATCTGAGGGTTTGCGTATTTGCAAGGGAGGGTGGAATCCTGGAACCAACCCCCATGGATACCAAGGGACAAACAACTATGTGCAATACATATATGCTGAAGCTACAAAATAAACTGACAGAAAAAATAAGACCTAGGTAAATGGAGATGCCATGGTTCATGGACTGGAAGAATAAATCTGAGTTTCACCAATTTGGTCTAGAGGGTCAATGCATTTCCAGTCAATCCCATAGGCTTTTTTGTAAATACCCACAAGCTGCTTCTATAAAATACATGTGGAAAGCTGGGTGTGGTGGCGTTCACCTATAGTCCCAGCTACTCAGGAGGATAAGATAGGAGGATCACTGGAGCCCAGGGGTTCCAGGCCAGCCCGGGCAACATAGTGAGACCTCTCTAGTAAAATTTATGTGGGAAGACAAATTATGCCATAACAATTTTGTAATAGGAAGAAATTGGAGGAGTCGCTACCTGGTTTGGACTCAATTATAGATGCAGTAACATTGTTGGCAAAAGGATAGACATGTGTGAACAAAATAGCCCAAAAATATACCTACACAAATCTAATTGATTTTTGACAGTGCAAGGCCATTCAATGAAGAAAAGATAGTCTTCAATAAGTGATACTGAATATGTTGCAAAAACAAAAATCTTTCATCCATTCCTTGTGCCTTCTATAAAAATTAACTCAAAATGGATCATACGGCCAGGCACGGTGGCTCACGCCTGTAATCCCAATACTTTGGGAGGCCAAGGCGAGCAGATCACTTGAGGCCAGGAGTTCAAGACCAACCTGCCGAACATTGCAAAACCCACCTCTACTGAAAATATAAAAATTAGCTGGGTGTGGTGGTGCGCGCCTGTAGTCCCAGGTACTTAGGAGGCTGAGGCACAAGAATCGCTTGAACCCGGGAGAGGGCGGTTGCAGCGAGCCAAGATTGCACCACTACACTCCAGCCTGAGTGACAGAGCAAGACCCTGTATCAAGAAAAAGAAATGGATCGTAGACCTAAAAGTAGAACATGAAACCAAAATTTCTAGAAGGAGAAGAATCTGTGACCTGGTTGGGTTTGGCAGAAAGCTGAACATGCTGTTATGGAGAAGATTGATGAGCAGTTGTTAAAACCTTCTTATCAATTACGTGAGCTGTGGAGGATATAGAAAAAGTAGTAACTTAGAATAATAGAAATTAGAATTTAATTCAAGTAAATTCAGAAGTTAAGGAGAAAGCTGGGCCCAGTGGCACACACCTGTAGTCCCAGCTACTCGGGACGTTAAGTCTGGGGGATCACTTGAGTCCCTGGAGTTCAAATCCAGTTTGGGCAACGTAGTGAGACCCTGTATGTGTCTCTCTGTCTCTCTCTCTCTCCTCTCTGTCTCTCCTCTCTCTCTCTCTCTCAAAAAAAAAAATTGTTAAGGAGACTTCAAAGATTTACAGATTGTACATTAGAAAAGTACATTGGCCAGTTGCAGTGGCTCACACCTGTAATCCCAACATTTTGGGAGGCCAAGGTGGGGGTATTACTTGAGGTCAGGGGTTTGAGACCAGCCTGGCCAACATGGTGACACCCTGTCTCTACAAAAATGCAAAAATTGGCCGGATGCAGTGGCTCACACCTATAATCCCAGCACTTTGGAAGTCCAAGGCAGGCAGATCACGAGGTCAGGAGTTCGAGATGAGCCTGGCCAACATAGTGAAACCCCATCTCTACTAAAAATACGAAAATTAGCCGGGCATGGTGGCACATGCCTGTAGTCCCAGCTGCTCAGGAGGCTGAGGAAGGAGAATCACTTGAACCCAGGAGGCGGAGGTTGTGGTGAGCCGAGATGGCGCCACTGCACTCCAGCCTGGGCAACAGGATGAGACTGTCTCAAAAAAAAAAAAAATAATAAGCCGGGCATGGTGGTGGGCACCTGTAATCCCAGCTACTCGGGAGACTGAGGCAGAGAATTGCTTGAACCCGGGAGGCGGAGGTTACAGTGAGCCAAGATCACACCACTGCACTCCAGCCTAGGTGACAGAGCGAGACTCCATCTCAAAAAAAAAAAAAAAGAAAAAAGAAAAAATTAGCCAGGTGTGGTGGCGTGCACCTGTAATTTCAGCTGTTCAGGAGGCTGAGGCAGGAGAATCATTTGAACCCAGGAGGCGGAGGTTGTATTGAGCCAAGATTGTGCCACTGCACTCCAGCCTGGGCAGAGTGAGATGCTGTCTCAAGAAAAAAAAAATCAGGTAACCTGTCTCCATATTCAGTTCTTTCAATGCACTACCCTGTCTATAAAGGAATGTGGGGGGACATGTCTTCAATCAGAGGAGCAAAGAGAATGGATATGAAAATCACTTAACAGTACTGTACAGTCTGGTCTAAGGTCAGACTTCTTTGTAGACTCTGGGAAAGTATTGATTCTTAGATCCCCGGTTGCCTTTCCATTATCTCATTAATCTAATTATGGAATAGAGAGTGTAGCAGGTGCCTACATCTTCAGGTCTGTTCTCCACAGATTGGCCTGCATGAACCACACTAACATTCCCTCTGGTCCCTGGCTTCCCTTTGGGTTTGCTCACCAGGGATCCCCCCCAGGCAATCAGTGAGAGGGAAGACAGTAAGGTCCTCTGATTCCCTAGTTAGAGTTTGTCTGCCTCTAATTCCCTCCCTGCAAGATTGTTTCTAGCTGCTTTGTCCCTCCACCTGAGGTCTCTTACTGAATCTGAATCTACGTGGCTCTGTCCTCATTTTCTGGTAACTGTTTCCTCCCTTTGTTAAGTTATGCTACATAAGTCCTCTTTAAATTATGCTATTACGAGTGTGCCATCTGTTCCTTTTTGGGATCCAGACTGATAGAGTAATTGGTACCAGAAGTGGCCCTGGGAAACAGACTCTTAAAATTAGATTCTGGGATTGGGTTGGTCATACTTGAAGAGCTCAATCACCACCTTAAGGGAGGTGGTGGAGGAGAGGCTGGGAGTGGGACATGAGTGATCCATGGCATGCCATGATGTCACAATTCAAATTTTTACTGGTAGTACCATGGGATGAAGTGAGGTAAAGGGCAAGGCATAGGCCGGGCACGGTGGCTCAAGCCTGTAATCCCAGCACTTTGGGAGGCCGAGACGGGCGGATCACGAGGTCAGGAGATCGAGACCATCCTGGCTAACACAGTGAAACCCCGTCTCTACTAAAAAATACAAAAAACTAGCCGGGCGAGGTAGCGGGCGCCTGTAGTCCCAGCTACTCGGGAGGCTGAGGCAGGAGAATGGCGTAAACCTGGGAGGCGGAGCTTGCAGTGAGCTGAGATCTGGCCACTGCACTCCAGCCTGGGCGACAGAGCGAGACTCCATCTCAAAAAAAAAAAAAAAAAAAAGGGCAAGGCATGAGGAAAGGAACCTGTGACAATTATAGCAACAATAGGCCCTCGAGTGCATACAGAAGAATAAGAGAAATAAAAATTAGGGACATGCCAGCTGGGTGTGGTAGCTCACGCCTGTAATCCCAACATTTTGGGAGGCCGAGGCAGGTGGATCACCTGAGGTCAGGAGTTCAAGAGCAACCTGGCCAACATGGTGAAACCCCTGTCTCTACTAAAAAGACAAAAATTAGCTGGGTGTGGTGATGGGTGCCTGTAATCCCAGCTACTCTGGAGGCTGAGGCAGGAGAATTGCCTGAACCCAGGAGATGGAGGTTACAGTAAGCCAAAATCGCACCATTGCACTCTAGCCTGGGCAATAAGAGCAAGACTCTGTCATAAAAAAATAATAAATTTTTTTAAAAAAGAACATGCAATTAACATTCAAAGAGAAAGAGAAGGCCTCCTTGGAAGTTTTGGTGAAAGGCCCTTATCTGTAGATATTTTTGGTGTTAGCTAATTGATTCCAGTGTCCCTAGAACTGAAATAGATGGCAGCCTTTGAAAGTTTTACTTGATTTGTATAAACAGAAAAGCTCTAGATCTGGTGAACAGAATTCTGACTTGAGCTAGTCTGTTGAACTCCCCTCAATAAGGCTTGAGCCAGTTCCTTGACACAGAGCTCCTTGAATAAAAGGGAATCTGAATCTGGTCCCCCTTTTAGCCTTTCTTTCTTTCTTTTTTTTTTTTTTTTTTTTGAGACGGAGTCTCACGCTGTTGCCCAGGCTGGAGTGCAGTGGCGCCATCTTGGCTCACTGCAAGCTCCGCCTCCTGGGTTCACGCCATTCTCCTGCCTCAGCCTCCTGAGTAGCTGGGACTACAGGCGCCCGCCACCGCGCCCGGCTAATTTTTTGTATTTTTAGTAGAGACGGGGTTTCACTGTGGTCTCGATCTCCTGACCTTGTGATCCGCCCACCTCGGCCTCCCAAAGTGCTGGGATTACAGGCTTGAGCCACTGCACCCGGCCTAGCCTTTCTTTTTTTAGACGGAGTCTTGCTCTGTCGCCAGGCTGGAGTGCAATGGTGCCATCTGGGCTCACTGCAATCTCCGCCTCCTGGGTTCAAGGGATTCTCCTGCCTCAGCCTCCCAAGTAGCTGGGACCACAGGCGCGTGCCACCACGCCTGGCTCATTTTTTGTATTTTCAGTAGAGACGGGGTTTCACCACTTTGGCCAGGATGGTCTCGAACTCCAGACCTCGTGATCCACCCTCCTCGGCCTCTCAAAGTGCTGGGATTACAGGCATGAGCCACCGCGCCCAGCCTTCTAGCCTTTCTCAAAAGGGCTTGTGACTATTTACCAGGGTGACAAGGGAAGAGGAAATAAATAGACGTTTGAGGACTACTGTAGACCCAAAATAATATGACTCAGAGTAAAGACTATGCTGGTCAAGTGATCCATGGAGTTTTGGCTTGGGTCCATCTCACGGTTGGCCTAGTGGGTCCCTGAACCCAGGTCCACACAGCATTGTGGGAATTGACAGCCTCAGCAACTAACAGAATCCCCAATTATTTCCCTGACCCATGAAATAAGGAATACTATGATAGAAAAGGTTAAATGGAAGACAGCAGAACTGCCTCTATCAAAATAGCAAACCAAAAACAATACCACGTTCCTGAAAAGACTGAAGCGCTTAGTACCATCAACAAAGACTTAGAAAGTGCCGGATGGTGGTTCCTACCATTGCTCCATTCAACGCACGTATTTTGTTTGTTCAGAAGATAAAGGGATCATCGAGAATGACAGTGGATTATTGTAAACTTAATCATGTGGTGACTTCAATGCAATCTGCTGTCCCAGATACTGTGTTTTGTTTGTCTTTTTACTGAAGCAAATCAACACCCCCTGCCACCTGGTATGTAGCTATCGATGTAGTGAACATGCTTTTTTTTTTTTTTTCCGGACCTGATAGTAAACACTGCCAAAAGCCATTGTCCTTCAGCTAGCAGGACCAGCAATACAACTTCGTTGTCCTATGTCGGGGCTCTATTATCCCTCTACGTAGTGTGCAGAGACCTTCATCACCTCTAAATTCTATGGGGTATCATGCTGATCCACAATATCATGGACGTGGTGAGCAGGACGTAGCATCTACCCTGGATACTTTAGTGAAACTCAAGCCTGCCAGAGGATAGAAAATAAATCCAACAAAAAATCATGGACCTGCCTCCTCAGTGAAATCTCTGGCGATCCAATGGGCTGGGTCATGTTGCAATAATTCCTTTCTAGGTAAAGGACAAATTGCTGAATTGGCCCCTCCTGCCACTCAGAAAGAGGCACAATGCTTAGTAGGCCCCTTTGGATTCTGGAGGCAATATGTACTTTATTTGGCTGTGGTACTTCAACCTATCTATTGAGAAATCTGAATTGCTGCCATTTTTAAGGGTGGCCCAGAACAAGAGAAGGCTCTGAAACAGGTCCAGGCTGCATTACAGGGGGCTCTGCCACTTGTGTCTTATGGTCTGGCCGAAGTGTCTATGGATGATAGAAATGCTTATATGGAGCCTTTGAAAGGCTTTTTTAGATGCATGGTAGCACAGACCTTTAGGAATTTAAAGAAAAGCTATGCCACCTTCTTTTTTTTTTTTTTTTTTTTTTTTTTTGAGACGGAGTCTCGCTCTGTCGCCCAGGCTGGAGTGCAGTGGCCAGATCTCAGCTCACTGCAAGCTCCGCCTCCCGGGTTCACACCATTCTCCTGCCTCAGCCTCCCGAGTAGCTGGGACTACAGGTGCCCGCCACCTCGCCCGGCTAGTTTTTTGTATTTTTTTTTGTAGAGACGGGGTTTCACCATGTTAGCCAGGATGGTCTCTATCTCCCAACCTCGTGATCCGCCCGTCTCGGCCTCCCAAAGTGCTGGGATTACAGACTTGAGCCACCGCGCCCGGCCAAGAAAAGCTATGCCACCTTCTACAGGTAACATTCTCCTTTTTTCCCCCCCTTTTAAATATATAATTATTCTTTAACAGTGATGGGGGCTTGCTATGTTGCTCAGGTTGGTCTTGAACTCCTGGGCTCAAGCGATCCTCCCGTCTCAGCCTCCCAAAGTGCTGGGATTACAGGCATGGGCCACTGCACCCAGCCTTTTGAGAAGCAACTTCTGGTTGGCTATCAGGCCTTATTAGAGCCTGGACTCTTGACTGAGAGTTACCAAGTTACCATATAACTGGAGCTGCCCATCATGAACTGGATGTTGCTTGGCCCATCAGGTTATAGGGCAACTTTGGGTTCTGCTGATCCAGAGGTCTGAGCTCCTAAAGGAGGAATACCTTTGTCAGGGAACTCAACAGTGGTTCCATTACACTGAAAATTGAGACAGCCATGTGCCTATTTTGGGCTTTTGATGCTAATGAACCAACAAGCAAAGCACTGTTGTGATGATTGATGCTGATTTGGAAGGTGAAATTGTGTCATGACCACATAAAGAAAATAAGGAAGAATATATCTGGAATGCAGTAGATCCCTCAGGGCTACC
The DNA here is from genome assembly GCF_043159975.1 of Macaca nemestrina. Lineage (NCBI taxonomy): Eukaryota > Metazoa > Chordata > Mammalia > Primates > Cercopithecidae > Macaca > Macaca nemestrina. The sequence continues at coordinate 118,573,763 of NC_092136.1, read as the reverse complement.
ATAAATGTGATAAATGTTGATGGAAAATGACAACAACTAGGTAAGCTGTACTACTAACAGATCCTTCAGGAATGAAGTTTCGGATCTTATCACCAGGCAAGGAATCAGGACTAGCCAAGATATTTGCAGAAAGCAAAGGAAATGCAGAATGGGTGGTGGAAGAAGGCAGTTATAAATACCATTTATGGCCACATGACCACTTGCAGAAATGAGGATTATTATGCTTATGAGTATTTCTTCCTTATTTTATTATAAATCTTGTAAGTGTATATGAACCAATTCTTTCCTTTACCTCCCCTCCAATTCTCCTACTATCTAAGATAAGATGTATTAGCAAAGTTTAACTGCGGCCAGGCACAGTGGCTCACACCTGAAATCCCAGCATTTTGGGAGGCCAAGGCGGGTGCATCACTTGAGGTCAGGAGTTCGAGACCAGCCTGGCCAACATGACAAAACCCCATCTCTACTAAAAATACAAAAATTAGGCAGGTGTAGTGGCGTGCACCTGCAGTCCCAGCTATTTGGGAGGCTGAGGCAAGAGAATTGCTTGAACCTGGAAGGTGGAGGTTGCAGTGAGCCAAGATTGCACCACTGCACTCCAGCCTGGGTGACAGAGTAAGACTCTGTCTCAAAAAAGAAAAAAAAAGAAAAAGAAAAAGGATTATCTTAAGCTGGAGGCAAATGGGAATGAACAGGGGCAGGAAAAAAAAAGCCTTCCCCTGGAGCTTCCCTCTTCAACTTAAAGCAGAAACTTCTGGGAAATTCCCTCACCCATGAAAGTTTCATAATCATGAAGAAGAGGGAAAGTCAGTTGAGTTGGACCTGTATAAATAATCCTTATCTTCCATTAGTTTCCCCCATACATTTATCTTCCCATAGTTTTCTGCCCGTTCAAGCCTAAAGCCCTTTTTCTTTGTCTTAACTCTTATCTATAAATGTATTGTTCTTTGCTAAGATGTGATACAAGTCCAAGTTCTAACCATCCCTTTGGGTTGTTCACCACTGAGTTTTCTGCCTTGCGACGTGAGCTGCATGCATTGACAAACTGTTTTTCTCTTGTTAATCTGTTTTTGTCAGTCTAATTTGCTACGCCCTAGCCAATGAACCTAAGACAGGTAAAGGAAAAAGAAGATTTTGTCTCCCCTACGAAGTGAAGCAGCAGGCACCACAATCTGAAGCTCATCATCGTTAGTGGTGATGAGCGACAGATGTAGATGTGGCAGAAGGTTCTGGTTTCTCCTTGCTCTTTTCCCTGCTCCATGTCCTCATACTTGCTTTGTGTCCAGCTCTTGCCCCTTTTTGCAACGCCAGACCTACTGCCAGACATTTGGCTGTGAATTCACAGAGACTGTAGATATAAAGAGACAAGCTCTCATGGTCTTCTGCCCCAGTACCCTGTGTGATCCCAACACAGCAGCTGGATGTGTCCCACTTGCAGATTTCCCTGAAAGCATTAACTTGTGCACCCAAGCCACTGTTTCACGAGAGCCAGTTCGTGATTTTCCCTTGGCTTCCTAGCATCCTCATTGGGCCATGACTTCTCCAGGCTGTCTTCCATTAGTTATTTCATCTTGGCAGGAAGTGGAAGGCAGAAGTCTTTCTCTCCACTCCCCCCCACAACTGTATAGTCTTTTTTTTTTTTTTTTTTTTTTTTTTTTTTTTTTTTTTTTTGAGAGACGGAGTCTTTCTCTGTCACCCAGGCTGGAGTGCAGTGGTGCAATCTTGGCTCACTGCAACTTCTACCTCCTGGGTTCAAGGGATTCTCCTGCCTCAGCTTCCCAAGTAGCCAGGACTACAGGTGTGTGCCACAATGCCCAGCTAATCTTTGTATTTTTTTAGTAGAGATGGGGTTTCACTATGTGTTGGCCAGGCTTGTCTCGAACTCCTGATTGTAGGTGATCCACCTGCCTCAGCCTCCTAAAGTGCTGGGACTAACTACAGACGTGAGCTACCTTGCCCAGCCTTTACGGGTATTTTGTTTTGTTTTGTTTTGTTTGAGACAGGGTTCTCGCTCTGTCACTCAGGCCAGAGTACAGTGGTAAGATCTCAACCCACTGCAACCTCCACCTCCCAGGTTCAAATGATTCTCTTGCCTCAGCCTCCCAAGTAGCTGGGACTACAGGTGCGCACCACCACGCCCGGCTAATTTCTCTGTATTTTTAGTAGAGATGAGGTTTCACCATGTTGGCCAGGCTGGTCTAGAACTCCTGACCTCAGGTGATCTGCCCACCTCAGCCTCCCAAAGTGCTGGGATTATAGGCATGAGCCACTGCAACCCGCCTCAACTCAATGCTTTTTTTTTTTTTTTTTTTTTTGAGATGGAGTCTCACTCTGTCACCAGGCGGGAGTGCAGTGGTTCTACCTTGGCTCACTGCAACCTCCACCTCCCAGGTTCAAGCAATTCTCCTGCCTCAGCCTCCCGAGTAGCTGGGATTACAGGTGTGCACCACCAGGCGGGAGTGCAGTGGTTCTACCTTGGCTCACTGCAACCTCCACCTCCCAGGTTCAAGCAATTCTCCTGCCTCAGCCTCCCGAATAGCTGGGATTACAGGTGTGCACCACCACGCCCAGCTAATTTTTGCATTTTTAGTAGAGATGGAGTTTCACCATGTTGCCCAGGATGGTCTCGATCCTCACCGCACCCAGCCTAACTGAATGCTTTTAAGAGCACACATGTCACCTCTTCAACACTCTGCTGCTTAGAAATTTCTTCCACCAGATACCCTAAATCATCTCTCTCAAGTTCAAAGTTCCACAGATGTCTAGGGCAGGGACAGAATGCCATCAGTCTCTTTGCTAAAGGAAAGTAAGAGTCACCTTTATTCTACTTCCCAACAAGTTCCTCATCTCCATCTGAGACCATCTCAGCCTGGACTTCATTGTCCACATCACTATTAGCATTTTGGTCAAAGCCATTCAACAAGTCTCTAGGAAGTTCCAAACTTTCCCACATCTTCCTACCTTCTTCTGACCCCTCCAAACTGTTCCAACCTCTGCCTGATACCCAGTTCCAAAGTTGCTTCCATATTTTTGGGTATCTTTATAGCAGCACCCACTCCCAGTACCAATTTATTGTATTAGTCTGTTCTCATGCTGCTTTGAAGAATTACCTGAGACTGGGTAATTTATAAAGAAAAGAGGTTTAATTGACTTACAGTTCCACATGGCTGGGGAGGCCTTAGGAAACCTACAATCATGGCAGAAGACACCTCCTCACAGGGCAGCAGGAGAGAGAATAAGTGCCAAGTGAACGGGAAAGCCCCTTATAAAACTATCAGACCTCTTGAGAACTCACTCACTATTACGAGAACAGCATGAGGGAAACCAGCCCATGATTCAATTATCTCCACCTGGTCTCGCCCCTGACACGTGGGGATTATTACAATTCAAGTTGAGATTTGGATGGGAACACACAGCCAAACCATATCACCAATCAAGCAAGAAGAGCGCTAAGTGAAATATTCAATGTGTTCAGAGAGAAAAAGCACCAAACTAGAATTCTGTACCTTGTGCAATTACCCTTCAAAAGTAGACTTTTTCAGACAAAGAGAACTTGAGGGAATTTATTGCCAATAGACCTGCCTTGAAAGAAGTGTTTTAAAAAGTTCTTTAGAGAGAAGGAAAATAATATATATTTTATTATATATAAAATAATATTATATAAATAATAAAGAAATGGGCTGGGCGTGCTGGTTCACGCTTGTAATCCCAGCACTTTGGGAGGCCGAGGTGGGCAGATCACTAGGTCAGAAGTTCAAGACCAGCCTGAGCAACATGGTAAAACCCCGTCTCTACTAAAAATACAAAAATTAGCTGGGTGTGGTGGTGTGCGCCTGTAATCCCAGCTACTCGGGAGGCTGAGGCAGGAGAATCGCTCAAAACCAGGAGGCAGAGTCTGCAGTGGGCCAAGACTGTGCCACTGTACTCCAGCCTAGGTGACAGAGCGAGACTCAGTCTCAAAAAAAAAAAAAAAAAAGGAAGAGTATTGAAGAAGGAATAAGTGAAGGTAAATTTTATTTTATTTTTTAATTAATTAATTAATTTTTTTAGATGGAGTCACTCTGTCACCCAGGCTGGAGTGCAATGGTGCGATCTCGGCTCACTGCAACCTCCGCCTCCCGGGTTCAAGCGATTCTCCTGCCTCAGCCTCCTGAGTAGCTACCATTACAGGCATGCACCACCACACCTGGCTAATTTTGTATTTTCAGGTGATGTTATGCACACTAGAGTTTGAGAACCAGTGGCCTACAATTGACACAGTCGAAATGCCAGATCCGGCTGGGCACAGTGGCTCACGCCTGTGATCCCATTACTTTGGGAGGCCGAATCCGACAGATCTCCTGAGGCCAGGAGTTTGAGACCAGCCTGAGCAACATGGCGAAACCCCATCTCTACTAAAAATACAAAAATCAGGCCTGACACGGTGGCTCACGCCTGTAATCCCAACACTTTGGGAGGCAGAGGCGGGCGGATCATGAGGTCAGGAGATCGAGACCATCCTGGCTAACATAGGGAAACCCTGTCTCTACTAAAAATACAAAAAATTAGCTGAGCCTGGTGGCAGGCACCTGTAATCCCAGCTACTCAGGAGGCTGAGGCCGGAGAATCGCTTGAACCCAGAAGGTAGAGGTTGGAGTAAGGCAAGATTGAACCAGTGCACTCCAGCATGGGTGAAAGAGTAAGACTCCATCTTAAAATAATAATAATAAAATAACATAAAATAAAAAGAGATCAGCCTCGGGTGCTTCAGTCAAAACATTAAATTCTGGCCAGGCGCGGTGGCTCACACCTGTAATCCCAGCACTTTGGGAGGCTGAGGCAGGTGGATCACCTGAGGTCAGGAGTTCAAGACCAGCTGGCCAACACAGTGAAACCCTGTCTCTACTAAAAATACAAAAGTTAGCCAGGTGTGGTGGTGGGCGCCTGTAATCCCAGCTACTCGTGAGGCTGAGGCAGGAGAATCGCTTAAACCCAGGAGGCAGAGGTTGCAGTGAGCCCTGATCACACCATTGCACTCCAGCGTGGACGACAAGAGTGAAACTTTGTCTCAACAACAACAACAACAAAAACAAGCAAAAAACAAAACATTAAATTCTGAATCGCAGGCGACTGCACTCATGTTATTGAATTTGGCCCCATCAAGTCTTATATTCCATCACCTTTCATCTAACACACTGAGAATTCACTCCCACATGTTTCACTCCCAGATTAGCAAAACCTTCTACCTCTTTGGTGTATAAACCATACAAAAAAGAAAGAAAGAAAAAAAAAAAAGGGGGCCGGGCGCAGTGGCTCAAGCCTGTAATCCCGGCACTTTGGGAGGCCGAGGCGGGCGGATCACAAGGTCAGGAGATCGAGACCACAGTGAAACCCCGTCTCTACTAAAAATACAAAAAATTAGCCGGGCACGGTGGCGGGCGCCTGTAGTCCCAGCTACTCAGGAGGCTGAGGCAGGAGAATGGCGTGAACCCAGGAGGCGGAGCTTGCAGTGAGCCGAGATCGCGCCACTGCACTCCAGCCTGGGCAACAGCGTGAGACTCCGTCTCAAAAAAAAAAAAAAGAAAAAAAAAAACGGTCAGGCGTGGTGGCTCACGCCTGTAATCCCAGCACGTTGGGAGGCCAAGGTGGGTGGATCACTAGGTCAGGAGTTCGAGACCAGCCTGGCCAACATGCTGAAAACCCGTCTCTACTAAAAATACAAAAATTAGCCAGGCGTGGTGGTGTGTGCCTGGCTACTCAGGAGGCTGAGGGAAGAGAATTGCTTGAACCCAGGAGGCGGAGGTTGCATTGAGTCGAGATCGCGTCACTGCACTCCAGCCTAGGCGACAGAGCAAGACTTCATCTCAAATAAAGGCCAGGCATGGTGGCTCACGCCTGTAATCCCAGCACTTTGGGAGGGCGAGGTGGGTGGATCATGAGGTCAAGAGATCGAGACCATACTGCCCAACATGGTGAAACCGTGTCTCTACTGAAAACACAAAAACTTAGCCAGGCGTGGTGGCAGGCACCTGTAGTCCCAGCTACTCGGGAGGCTGAGGCAGGAGAATCACTTGAAACCTGGGAGGTGGAGGGAGGTTTTGGTGAGCCGCGATTTTTTATTCAAAAAAAAAAAAAAAAGAATTAACTGGGCATGGTGGTGCATGCCTGTAGTCCTAGCTACTCAGGAGGCTGAGGTGAGATGATTGCTTGAGCCTGGAAGTCAAGACTACAGTGAGCCATGATTGCGCCACTGCACTCCAGCCTGGGTGACAGAGCAAAAGCCTGGCTCAAAAAGAAATGCCAGATCTTCCCTGGTATAAGATTGTCAGGAAAGGATTCCTAAGGCCCCAGAAAATGGGTTTGGTGAGATGGCTTCATTATACTCTACCTGCTGTTACCGAAAAGGGGTCCCAATCCAGGCCCCAAGAGAAGGTCCTCTGATTTTGCACAAGAAAGAATTAAAGGTTTTCCGGGCGCAGTGGCTCGCACCTGCAATCCCAGCACTCTGGGAGGCCGAGGCAGGCGGATCACAAGGTCAGGAGTTCGAGACTAGCCTGGCCAATATGGTGAAACCCCGTCCCTACTAAAAATACAAAAAAATTAGCCGGGCGTGGTGGCACACGCTTGTAATCCCAGCTACTCAGGAGGCTGAGGCAGGAGAATTGCTTCAACCTGCGAGGCGGAGGTTGTGGTGAGCCAAGATCGTGGCACTGCACTCCAGCCTGGGTGACACAGCGAGACTCCATCTCAAAAAAAAAAAAAAAAAAAAGAAAAGAATTCAAGGTGAATTCATAAAGTGAAAGCAAGTTTATTAAGAAAGTAAAGGAATAAATGAAGCTACGCCACAGGCAGATCAGTGGCATGGGCTGCTCAGCTCTTTATAGTTATTGTTACTTCTTCATTATATGCTAAACAAAGAGTCCATTATTCATGAGTTTTCTGGGAAAGGGGTGGGCAATTCCCAAAACTGAGGATTTTTCCCCTTTTAGACCATATAGGGTAACTTCCCGATGTTGCCATGGTGTTTGTAAACTGTCAAGGTGCTAGTGAGAGTGTCTTTTAGAACACTAATTATAATGCTAATGCATTATAATTAGCATATAATTAGCAGTGAGGACGACCAGAGGTCACGTTCATCACCTTCTTGGTTTGGGTGGGTTTTGGCCAGCTTCTTTTTTTTTTTTTTTTTTTTTTTTTTTTTGAGACGGAGTCTCGCTCTGTCGCCCAGACTGGAGTGCAGTGGCGCGATCTCGGCTCACTGCAAGCTCCGCCTCCCGGGTTCACGCCATTCTCCTGCCTCAGCCTCCGGAGTAGCTGGGACTACAGGCGCCCGCCACCACGCCCAGCTAATTTCTTTTTGTATTTTTAGTAGAGACGGGGTTTCACCGTGTTAGCCAGGATGGTCTCGATCTCCTGACCTCGTGATCCGCCCGCCTCGGCCTCCCAAAGTGCTGGGATTACAGGCTTGAGCCACCGCGCCCGGCCTTGGCCAGCTTCTTTACTGAAACCTGTTTCTGATGGCGAAGCTCCTGGCCTTTGCCACTCAGCATCTCCATGATTCCTGCTGAAATTAGAGAACCCAGTTCCGACATCCCTGTTGTCATCTCCAACGACTACCCTGGCTATCACAGATCTCTTTTAGGATGCTGGTGCTGGCCTCACCAGTGGCTTCTTAGTGCCTCAGGGAAGGGTTTTTCATTTTTATTTTTTTTAGCCCTCCAGAAAGTACAGGTGTCAGAGGCATTTGAACCAGAGTGACCCCATCTTGAATGGGTCTGGGTAAAATGAGGCTGAGACCTACTGGGCTGCATTCCCAGGAAGTTCAGGCATTCTAAATCACAGGATGGGATGGGAGGTGGGCACAAGATGCAGGTCACAAAGACCTTGCTGATAAAACAGGTTGCAGTAAAGAAGGATTACAGGCGTAAGCCACCATACCCAGCCCATCTTTTTTCTTATACACATCTTGCAAATGTGTTTTTTGTTTGTTTGTTTTTTGTTCTTTTTTGTTTGTTTGTTTTTGTTTTTTTGCTTTGAGACGGAATCTTGCTCTGTTGCCTAAGCTGGAGTGCAGTGGTGCGATCTTGGCTCACTGCAACCTCTGCCTCCCATGTTCAAGCAATTCTCTTGCCTCAGCCTCCCAAGTAGCTGGGACTACAGGTGCACGTCACCACGCCCGAAATTCCCAGGAATGCAGCCCAGTAGGTCTCAGCCTCATTTTACCCAGAGTAAACAAGGTGAATGCAATGATCACAACAAGCACAGTGCTTCAGTTTTAAGTGTTTTGAACCACATGGATCTATGATTGAGGCAGTTGATCATGTTCTTGGACCAAACTGTGTTCTGCTCACCCACAGTAGCGGAGCCAAACAGTGGCATTGGGATAACAGTGAGAGAAAGTGAGGCATTTGTTGCAGGGCACCAAGCAAGGAGAATCCGGCAGCTCATGCTAAAGATCCAAACTCCTGGATGGCTTACAGGTAAGGGTTTTTGTTTGTTTCTTTGTTTGTTTTTGAGATAGAGTATTGCTCTTGTTGCCCAGGCTGGAGTGCAGTGGCATGGTCTCAGCTCCCTGCAACCTCTGCCTCCCGGGTTCAAGCGATTCTCCTGCCTCAGCCTCCCTAGTAGCTGAGATTATAGGTGTGTACCACCACGCCTGGCTAATTTTGTATGTTTAGTAGAGACGGGGTTTCTCCATGTTGGTCAGGCTGGTCTCGAACTCCCGACCTCAGGTGATCCACCCGCCTTGGCCTCCCAAACTGCTGGAATTACAGGCCTGAACCATCACGCACGGCCCAGGCAAGGGTTTTCAAAGACAGAGAGGCAGAGGTTGCAGGCAAAGCCATAAACCAATGTATGACGGCTATACATTGGTGTTCATTGTGAGACCCCATCTCTACAAAAAAAAAAAAAAATTAATTAGTAGGGTATGGTGGCTTGTGCCTGTGGTTCCAGCTACTTGGAAGCCTGAGGTAGGAAGATCACCTGAGCCTAGAAGGTCGAGCCTGCAGTGAGCTGAGATTGTGCCACTGTACTCCAGCCTGGGCTACAGAGCAAGACTCTGTCTCAAAAAAAAAAAAAAAAAAAAAAAGGAAAGTTAGCCCTGGCATGTGGGAATGACCTCCTCCAGGCCCCTCAGGAAGAAATGTAGAACGAAGAACTGTGGTCAGAGTTCAGCCCTTAGTTTCCCCTTATATGAGGCTTACAAGCCAGTGGGATCTGCTTGGTGGGTTTCTGTTTGGTCCGGGTTTCTAAAAAACAACTCAGAGACGTACGTTAAGATATTATCTTTAGTTTCTGTAGGGAACAAAACATTTCCTGACCATAATTTCCTTAGCTATTATTTTAAGTTACTATTACTTTTATAAAACCAAAGAAAATGGTCCAGGCGCAGTGGCTCATGCCTACAGTCCCAGCACTTTGGGAGGCCGAGGCGGGCAGATCACCTGAGGTTGGGAGTTCAAGACCAACCTGACAAATATGGAGAAACCCCGTCTCTATTAAAAACAAAATTAGCCAGGTGTGGTGGCGCATGCCTGTAATCCCTGCTACTTGGGAGGCTGAGGCAGGAGAATAGTTTGAACCAGAGAGGCAGAGGTTGTGGTGAGCTGAGATCGTGCACTCCAGCCTGGGCAACAAGAACAAAACTCCGTCTCAAAAAAAAAAAAACAAAAAAACAAACAAAAAAACAAACAAACAAAGAAAATGACTGAGGCAATTCTCAATCAATTTAGAGGTTTATTTTGCCAAGGTTGAGGATGCACATGGGAAAAAAAGACACAAGCCACAGTAGAATCTGTGGCTCCTACTTTTTCCAGAAAGAAATTTGAGGGCTTTAGTATTTAAAGCGGAAAAAGCAGCCGGGCACTGTGACTCAGGCCTGTAATCCCAGCACCTTGGGAGGCCGAGGCAGGTGGATCACAAGGTCAGGAGTTTGAGACCAGCCTGACCAACATGGTGAAACTCCATCTCTATTAAAAATACGAAAATTAGCTGGGTGTGGTGGTGGGCACCTGTAATCCCAGCTACTCAGGAGGCTGAGGCAGGCGAATTTCTTGAACCTGGGAGGCGGAGGTTGCAGTAAGCTGAGATCACGCTATTGCATTCCAGCCTGGGCGACATAGCGAGACTCCATATCAAAAAATAAAAATAAAAAATAAAGGGGAAAAAGCAGGCAGGAGGGGAAAGGGAAAACTTGAAAAAAAAAAGAGGGAGGATATGGTCACTTTCTTTTGCGGCTTTGATTAGGCTCACTGAATCCACATGTTGCGCAGGATAAAAAGGGGGTAGAAGGCGGGCCGTGGTGGCTCATGCCTGTAATACTAGCACTTTGGAAGGCCGAGGCAGAAGGATCACCTGAGGTCAGGAGTTTGAAACCAGCCTGGCCAACAAGGCAAAACCCCATCTATACTAAAAATACAAAAATTATCTGGGCGTGGTGACGAATGCCTGTAATCCCAGCTACTGGGGAGGCTAAGGCAGTAGAATTGCTTTAACCTGGGAGGCAGAGGTTGCAGTGAGCCAAGATCGTACCACTGCACCCCAGCCTGGGTGACAGAGCAAGACTCTGTCTCAAAAAAAAAAAAAAAAAAGGGGGGGTGGGTGGGTAGAAGGAACAGTCAATTCTGTATTCATCTCATGTGGTAAATTGGCGCTTTACATAAGACAAAATAAACAGAGTACAGGAAACAGTCAAGTATGCATTTACCTTGGAGTGGGTGGGGACGATGACTTCTAGTCTCCTCTTGTCCCTTACCCACCCTCATCCCCCGCCTGCAAAGACAAGCAGTTAATTTACGTTGTCAGGGTGAGGGAGGCCACCTGTGGCCTTCTAGCTGCAGCTATCAGTTTAGAAACAAGAAGAAAAGCACTTGTTCCCGCCCCCTCCCGTGACTCAGCTTCCAAACTTAACTTTTCCCTTTTGGCATAGTGAATTTGGGTGCCCAAGGTTTTATTTTTCCTTTCACACTTTCTTGCTTATCAAGTTGCTCATTTACTTCTCAAGGTCAGCTAAGTGCCTGGAATTTCCCTTGAAGGAAGGAACTCAAGGCTTTTTTTAATTTCCATGCTGGGGTGGTCGGGGGAGTGGCCACAGGCCTCTAAGGAGAAATTCTGCTCTGTCTCAACCACAGGGTCTCTGCTAAGATAATGCAGCCTTCTAACATGCTGCTAGACATAGGCAGGATGAAACACTCCAGTCTGATGGAGCAAAACCTAAATCAAGCGTGTCCAACCCACAGCCCGCAGGGCGCATGTGGCCCGAGAAGGCCTTGAATGCGGCCCACTGCAAATTCTCAAACTTTCTTAACACATTATGAGATTTTTTTGAGATTTCTTTTTTTTTTAGCTCATCAGCTATCATTAGTGTTTCAGGTGTCCGTGTGAAGAGACCACCAAACAGGCTTTGTGTGAGCAACAAGGCTGTTTATTTCACCTGGGTGCAGGCGGGCTAAGTCCGAAAAGAGAGTCGGCAAAGGGTGGTGGATTATCATTAGTTCTTACAGATTTTGGGATAGGCGGTGGAGTTAAGAGCAATGTTTTGGGGGCAGGGGGTGGATCTCACAAAGTACATTCTCAAGGCTAGGGAGAATAAAGAACCTTCTTTAGGGTGGGGGAGATTACAAAATGCGTTGATCAGTTAGGATGGGGCAGAAACAAATCACAATGGTGGAAATGGCATCAGTTAAGGCTGTTTTCACTTCTGTGATTTTCAGTGCTTCAGGCCGTCTGGATGTGTCCCTGCAGGTCACTGGGGATATGACAGCTTAGCTTGGGCTCAGAGGCCTGGCAATGAGTGTTAGTGTATTTTATGTGTAGCCCAAGACAATTCTTCTTCCAATGCAGCCCAGGGAAGCCAAAAGATTGGGCAACTCTGAAAATCAAGTCACTGCAGTGGGTTTCACATCCTTTTACCCAGGCCTCGGAGCTAAACCAGTGCAGGGCCCAGGGCCTGTGGACTGAGACAGGCCAGGCCCTTAGGGAAGGACCCTGCAATGTGCCACAGGTAACCTGTGACTCTTCCCCACGCCCTCACCCTCCCGCCCCATGTGCACAGAGGGATCTGCAGCCATTCCCCAGGGTGACGGGGACAGTCACTGTGTGCAGGGGAAGATGCGGGTTTGGGGGCTGTAAATAAAAAATAAAATTCTGCCGGGTGCGGTGGCTCAAGCCTGTAATCCCAGCACTTTGGGAGGCCGAGACGGGCGGATCACAAGGTCAGGAGATCGAGACCATCCTGGCTAACACGGTGAAACCCCGTCTCTACTAAAAAATACAAAAAACTAGCCGGGCGTGGTGGCGGGTGCCTGTAGTCCCAGCTACTAGGGAGGCTGAGGCAGGAGAATGGCGTAAACCCGGGAGGCGGAGCTTGCAGTGAGCTGAGATCCGGCCACTGCACTCCAGGTTGGGCTGAGCAAGACTCCGTCTCAAAAATAAAATAAAATAAAATAAAATAATGAAAATAAAAATAAAATTCTAAGGCCCCCCCAATCATCTGAATGGACCCCTCCTCCTGGTCAAGGGCATTCCAAAGTTAACCTGAAAAACTAGTTCAGGCTATGATAGAAAAGGAGGTTGGACATGCCTCATTATCCCTCCAGCATCAACATCAATATAGACCTTACCTCTGATAAGAAATATTTACAATCTATTCTCTCTGAAGCCTGCTACGTGGAGGCTTCATTTACATGATAAAGCCTTGGTCTCCACATCCACTATTCATAACCCAGACATTCCTTTTTACTGATAACTTTTTTCTTTTTTTCTTCTTTTTTTCTTTTTTTTGAGACGGAGTTTTGCTCTTGTTGCCCAGGCTGGAGTGCAATGGCATGATCTTGACTCACCGCAACCTCTACCTCCCAGGTTCAAGCGATTCTCCTGCCTCAGCCCCCCGAGTAGCTGGGATTACAGGCATGCATCACCACGCCTGGCTAATATTGTATTTTTAGTAGAGACAGGATTTCTCCATGTTGGTCAGGCTGGTCTTGAACTCCTGACCTCAGGTGATCCACCCACCTCGGCCTCCCAAAGTGCTGGGATTACAGGTGTGAGCTACTGCGCCTGGCAACTAATAAGTCTTTCAACCAATTGCCAATCAGAAAAATTTTATATCTACCTATGACTTGGAAGCAGCTCTCCAAACCCCCAGTTTTGAGTTGTCCCACCCTTCCAAATCAAACTAATGTAAATCCTGCATGTATTGATTGATGTATTATGTCTCCCTAAAATCTATAAAAGCAAGCTGTATTCTGACCACCCTGGGCACATGTCATCAGGACCTCCTGAGACTGTGCCATGGGCCCTGTTTAACCTTTGCAAAATAAACTCTTTTTTTTTGTTTTAGACGGAGTCTTGCTCTGTCACCAGGCTGAAGTGCAGTGGTGTGATCTCAGCTCATTGCAACCTCTGCCTCCTGGGTTCAAGCAATTCTCCTGCCTCAGCCTCCTGAGAAACTGGGACTACAGGCGCGTGCCACCACACCCAGTTAATTTTTGTATTTTTAGTAGAGACGGGGTCTCACCATGTTAGCCAGGATGGTCTCGATCTCTTGACCTCACGATCTGCCCACCTCAGCCTCCCAAAATACTGGGATTACAGGCATGAGCCACCACGCCCAGCAGCAAAATAAACTTTCAAAATCGACTGAGACCAATCTCAGATGCTTTTGAGTTCACGAGGCCCGGAGATTAATACAATTTGATATACAATTTTTAAATAAAATAACCCAAAATGACAAATAAACAGTTGTAAATAAAACAAATAATATTTATTTATTTTATCTTTTTTAGAGAGATGAGGTCTTGCTCTGTCACCCAGGCTAGAGTGCAGTGGTGCAGTCATAGCTCACTGCAGCCTCAACCTGCTGGGATCAAGTGGTCCTCCCACCTCAGCCTGCTGAGTAGCTGGGATTACCAGTGTGCAACACCACGTCTGGCCAGTTTTAAGTTTTTTGTAGAGACAGAGTCTCACTATGTTGCCCAGGCTTTTCTCAAATAACTCCTGGGCTCAAGTGATCCTCCTGCTTCAGCTTCCTAAGGTGTCAGAGGCATTTGAACTTTAGACTCCATTTGGGTTTTTTGTGGCTGTTATTTTGTTTTTGAGACAGAGTCTCACTCTGTCGCCCAGGCTGGAGTCCAGTGGTGTGATCTCAGCTCACTGCAACCTCTGCCTCCTGGGTTCCAGCGATTCTCCTGCCTCAGCCTCCTGAGTAGCTGGGAATACAGGCATGCGCCACCACGCCCGGCTAATTTTTGTATTTTTTAGTAGAGACAGGGTTTCACCATATAGGCCAGGCTGGTCTCGAACTCCTTACCTCATGATCTGCCCGTCTCAGACTCCCAAAGTGCTGGGATTACAGGCGTGAGCCACCGTGCCTGGCCTAGACTCCATTTTGAATAGGGGCTGGGTAAAATGAGGCTGAAACCTACTGGGCTTCGTTCTCAGGAGGTTCAGGCATTCTTTTTTTTTTTTTTTTTTTTTTTGAGACAGTCTTGCTCTTGTTGCCCAGGCTGGAGTGCAGTGGCATGATCTCGGCTCACTGCAGCCTCCACCTCCCAGGTTCAAGTGATTCTCCTGCCTCAGCCTTCTGAGTAGCTGGGATTACAGGTGCTTGCCACCACACCTGGCTAATTTTTGTATTTTTAGTAGAGATGGAGTTTCATCATGTTGAGCAGGCTGGTCTTGAACTCCTGACCTCGTGATCCACCTGCCTCAACCTCCCAGAGTACTGGGATTACAGGCATGAGCCACCGCATCCGGCCCCAGGCATTCTTAGTTACAGGATAAAATAGGAGGTCAGACAACATAACATACAGACCACAAAGACCTTGCTAATAAAACAGTTTGCAGTAAAGAAGCCAGCCAAAACCCACCAAAACCAAGATGGCGATGGAACTGACCTTTGGTCATCCTCATGCTCATTATATGCTGATTATATTAGCATGCCAAAAGACACTCCCACCAGCGCCATGGCAGTTTACAAACGCCATAGCAATGTGAGGAATTTACCCTATATGGTTTAAAAAGAGGGAGGAACCCTCAGTTCCGGGAATTGCCCACCCCTTTCCCAGAAAACTCATGAATAATCCATTCCTTGTCTAGCATATAATCAAGAAGTAATAAGTTCATGCTGCTTGCTGCTCTGCCTATGGAATAGCCGTTTTTTATTCCTTTACTTTCTTAATAAACTTGCTCTCAATTTACTCTATGGATTTGCCTTGAATTCTTTCTTGCTCATGATCCAAAGACCCTCTCTTGGGGTCTGGATCAGGACCCCTTTTTGGTAACAGGATCACTTGAGCCTGGGAGTTGGAGGTTGCAGTGAGCCGAGATCACACCACTACATTCTAGCCTGCGAAACAGAGAGAGACCCTGTCTCAAAAAAAAAAAAAAAGAAAAAGAAAAGAAAGAAAGAAAAATTTCTGGGCTTAGTGGCTCACTTTGGGTGGCTGAGGCAGGAAGATTGCTCAGGAGTTGGAGACCAGCCTGAGCAACATTGTGAAACCCCGTCTCTATTGGCTGGGTGTGGTGGTGTACACCTGCTGGGGAGGCTGAGGTGGGAGGATCCCTTGAGCCAGGGAGGGCTAGGCTGCAGTGAGGTGTAATCGCACCATTGCACTCCAGCCTGGGTGACAGAGTGAGGCCTTGTTTCAAAAAAATTTTTTTTATTAGAAAGAATTGCTGTTGTTTTAAACTTACAGTTTAAAAAAGTTTCAGCTTCTAACACATTATTGGAAAAGTGCAATTTTAGGGTTGTTGTCAATGTTGGGGAAATCTTGATCAGGTTTTTTTCACATATGAGCTGTAAGATTTTTGTTTTGTTTTGTTTTAATTTTTAAATTTATTTATTTATTTAATTAGAGATGGAGTTTCGCTCTTATTGCCCAGGCTGGAGTGCAACGGTGCAATCTTGGCTCACAGCAACCTCTGCCTCCTGGGTTCAAGTGATTCTCCTGCCTCAGCCTCCCAAGTAGCTGGGATTACAGGCATACAGCACCACGCCTGGCTAATTGTGTATTTTTAGTAGAGACAAGGTTTCTCAATGCTGGTCAGGCTGGTCTCAAACTCCTGACCTCAGGCGATCCACCCGCCTTGACCTCCCAAAGTGCTGGGATTATGGGCATAAGCCACCATGCCCAGCTTTAAATGTATTTTTTAAATATAGAGACAGGTTCTTGCCATGTTGCTCAAGCTGGTCTTGAACCCTGGGCTCAAGTGATCCTCCTGTCTCAGCCTCCCAAAGTGCTGGGATTACAGGTGTGAACCCCATAATATTCGGAAGCATCTTCTATAGTTTAATTTATGGCTCCATACGTTTCAAAGCTTGATTCCTTTCCATTACCTGTACTTCCAGTGCCGGGGACTGTAAGCCAGGTTCACATTTGAAGACTACTTAAAACCTGCATTCGGCCGGGCGCGGTGGCTCAAGCCTGTAATCCCAGCACTTTGGGAGGCCGAGACGGGCGGATCACAAGGTCAGGAGATCGAGACCATCCTGGCTAACACAGTGAAACCCCATCTCTACTAAAAAATACAAAAAACTAGCCGGGCGAAGTGGCGGGCGCCTGTGGTCCCAGCTACTCGGGAGGCTGAGGCAGGAGAATGGCGTAAACCCGGGAGGCAGAGCTTGCAGTGAGCTGAGATCCGGCCACTGCACTCCAGCCTGGGCGACAGAGCCAGACTCAGTCTCAAAAAAAAAAAAAAAAAAAAAAAACCTGCATTCATGCTGCAGTACTGGATGAGAGGCACAGTAGGTGGTAGAGCATTTTTGGAAGCCATTTCTATACCAGAATTGTTACCAATTACTTAACTACACACAGCAGTGACTGTGAACTACTTCTTTTTTTTTTTTTTTTTGAGACGGAGTCTTGCTCTGTAGCCCGGGCTGGAGTGCAGTGGCCGGATCTCAGCTCACTGCAAGCTCCGCCTCCCGGGTTTACGCCATTCTCCTGCCTCAGCCTCCGGAGTAGCTGGGACTACAGGCGCCCGCCACCTCGCCCGGCTAGTTTTCTGTATTTTTAGTAGAGACGGGGTTTCACCGTGTTAGCCAGGATGGTCTCGATCTCCTGACCTCGTGATCCTCCCGTCTCGGCCTCCCAAAGTGCTGGGATTACAGGCTTGAGCCACCGCGCCCGGCCAATGACTGTGAACTTCATACAAATATCTACATAAAAATATCTCGGCCGGGTGCAGTGGCTCAAGCCTGTAATCCTAGCACTTTGGGAGGCTGAGGTGGGCGAATTGCCTGAGGTCAGAGTTCGAGACAAGCCTAGGCAACATGGTGAAACCCCGTCTCTACTGAAATACGAAAAATGTACTACATGGGACACTGAGGCAGGAGAATTGCTTGAATCCAGGAGGCAGACGTTGCAGTGAGCCGAGATCGCACCATTGCACTCCAGCCTGGGCGATTCCATCTCCAAACAAAGAAACAAACAAACAAAACTCAATAAACCCAAACAGATGTATCTCCACCTCAGTTTTCCTTTAGATGGTCCCCCAAAACAACTACAACCATTCTAGTGCCTTAAGGGAAGATGAGAGAGAAGGTAATAGAGAGTGGAAAGAGGCAGGGATTGTCATTAATATACCTCAATCTTGTGCAATTTATTTTGTGTAACATTATATTTAAATAAAGTCCAACTAACCCAGCATAGTAGTTCATGCCTATGATCCCAGCAACATGGGAGGCTGAAGCAGAAGGATCACTTGAGGCCAGGAGTTGGAGACCAGCCTGCCTGAGCAACATAGTGAGACTCTGTTGCTAAAAAAAAAGATTTCTTTTTAATTAGCAGGATATGGTGGTGTGCATCTGTACCCCCGGCTACTCAGGAGGCTGAGATGAAAGAATCACGTGAGCCCAGGAAGTCGAGGCCGCAGTGAACTACGATCATGCCACTGCATTCTAGCCTGGACAACTAGGTGAGACACCATCTCTAAAAAAAAAAAATTGAAAAATAAAGTCTGGGCCGGGCGCGGTGGCTCAAGCCTGTAATCCCAGCACTTTGGGAGGCCGAGACAGGCAGATCACGAGGTCAGCAGATCGGGACCATCCTGGCTAACCCGGTGAAACCCCGTCTCTACTAAAAAAATACAAAAAACTAGCCGGGCGAGGTGGCGGGCGCCTGTAGCCCCAGCTACTCGGGAGGCTGAGGCAGGAGAATGGCGTAAACCCGGGAGGCCGAGCTTGCAGTGAACTGAGATCCGGCCACTGCGCTCCAGCCTGGGCGACATAGCGAGACTCTGTCTCAAAAAAAAAAAAAGAAAAATAAAGTCTGGTCAGATGCTGTGTCTCACACCTATAATCCCAGCACTTTGGGAGGCTGAGACAGGTGGATCACTTGAGGCCAGGAGTTTGAGGCCAACCTAGCCAACACAGGGAAACCCTGTCTCTGCCAAAAAATACAAAAAAATTAGCCCGGCATGGTAGTCCCAGCTACTCGGGAGGCTGAGGCAGAAGAATTGCTTGAAATGGGAGGTGGAGGTTGTAGTGAGCCAAGATCACACCACTGCACTCCAGCCTGGGCTACAGAGTGAGACCCTGTCTCAAAAATAAATAAAGTCGGGGGGCTGGGTCCGGTGGTTTACACCTGTAATCCCAGCACTTTGGGAGGCCGAGGTGGGCAGATCACCTGAGGTTAGGAGTCCAAGACCAGCCTGACCAACACGGAGAAACCCCATCTCTACTAAAAATACAAAATTAGCCAGGCATGGTGGTGCATGCCTCTAATCTCAGCTACTTGGGAGGCTGAGGCAGGAGAATCACTTGAACCCAGGAGGCAGAGGTTGTAGTGAGCCAAGATCACGCCACTGCATTCCAGCCTGGGCAACGAGAGCAAAACTCCATCTTGAAAAATAAAAAATAAAAAAGTCCAACTAAAAAAAATATATCTTATGTTTGCGAATTTTATAAAAGCATATAACCATGTTAACACCAGGACCTTAGTAAATGAGCAGCCTTGAAGCTTAAGCATCATTAGCTTTATGGTAAATATGCTTCTGACCCTGGGGAAATAGAAATATTCATACCTTCCAGGAGTTATTCAATCTTGCTCTAAGCTTGACTGATCCTCAGAGACCTAAACTACCCACAAGGTTCCCAGTCAGAGCAGGGACATGTGGAGGTCAGGCAATGGATGGAGTTTTGGCTATAGGATGTCTACCACTGGGACTGGAGAGACATCTTGTACATTAAACCAGTGGCCAATATATATATGGTTCCGTCTTCCCCACAGGCGAGATGTGTGGGTCCAAGAAGAAAGGCCTGGAGAATAGAAGTATGCTTTTCACTATTATTCCTAATAACCCACTAAAAAAGTTTGCTTCATCATAAGAGTTAAAGAAAGAGGGAAGAAACACGAACTGTGGCTCAACTTAATGACAGATTTTAGAGAAAATAAGCCTGAGAGGGGCTTCTGGCCAATTTTGGTAAGGAGCACTTTCTCTTACAGACTAAGAGTACATATTGGTTTTAGGAGAGGGGGCTTATTACAAGCTCGGAATGTTTCTGTGTCGGGGAGAAGTTTATGGCGGGGTTGGGATGTCTCTGGTTGGAGGGGAAGTTATCTCGGGGCTGGCATCTTTCCGGCTGGTGGGGAAGTTAACTCTGGGCTGGCATGTCTCTCGTCGGGGAGGGGTTTGGAATGTTCCTGGTCAGAGATGTTATTTGTGGTTTATGGTCATGCTGACCTTAACCATCAGGCTAATGCCCTTTGGGTTTAGACAGTTTTTGATCAAGGGGAACTTGAGGATGACAGCGCTTGTCCAAGATGGCGATGCTCCGGCTCTGTCACCCATCATCCCACAACATTGACACTGGAGGTCCTGGGGCTTAGAAAAGAAATGCTGTTACAGGAAACAGTCATGTTTCTGATGAATCGGAAGTTGAAGCTACTCCCTGCTCATTTGGGGTTCTGCATGCCATAGACCAAGAAGCAAAGGAGGGGTTATGGTAGTGGGTAGAGGATGGATCCTGATCACAGGATGAAACTGGATTGCTGCTGTTGAAAAGGTGCGAGGAAGACAGTGTCTGAAATCACAGACATCACTGGAGCACTCCTAGTCCAACAATCCTAGTCAATGGAAAACTGTGGTGACCCCCAAACACAATGCACCTGTCTTAGTCTATTTCCCATTGCTATAACAAAACACCTGTCTTAGTCTAACTGGGTAAATTATAAAGGAAAGAGGCTTATTTAGCCCATGGTTCTGGAGGCTGAGGAGTCCAAAATGGATGGTCGCATTTGGTGAGGGCCTTGTGCTGCTTCAAGCATGGCAGAAAAGAGGAAGGAGAAGAGGGCCCGAGGCCAGAGGCAGCCTTGCTTTGTAACAACTGGCGCCTGCAGTAATTAATCGAGTCCCACAAGAAGAACTCCCATACTCCTGCGCTAATCCCTTCATGAAGCTGGATCCCTTACGATTCAAACACCCCTTAAATGTCCCACCACCTCTCAACATTACACTGGGGACCAAGCCTCAAGATGAGTTTCGGTGGGGACAAACAATGTTCAAACAATTGCAGCAGCCGAGGACTCAGAGCCTGCAGGAATGAAGATTTGGGTCACCTCGCCAGGTAGAGGACCCTGTCCAAAAAGGTGCCAGCAGAGCTAAGGTGAGCACAGAATGGAAGTTATGATTAGCTGCTTAGGTTTGGGGGCCAGCTAAGGAGGTGGGGACTGTAGCAGCTACTTTTCATGAACTTGGGGCTTTTTTTCTTTCCCATCTCAATTGATTCCCCATCTTAATCCATTTGGGCTGCTGTAACAGAATACTATAGACTGGGTGTAGTATAAATCACAGAGATTTATTTCCCACAGATCTGGAGGCTGGGAAGCCTCAGATCGAGGGACCAGCGGATTTGGTGTCTGGTGAAGGCTTGCTTCGTGGCTTATAAACTTAATCCCACTCATGAGGGCCCCATCCTTGTGCCCTCATCACCTACCAAAGGTCCCATCTCACAACATCCCCTTGAGGGTCAGGATTTCAATGCAGGGATTGCGAGGAGACTTAAACATTCACTCTGTTGGGGCGGGCACAGTGGCTCACACTTGTAATCCCAATACTTTCAGAGGCCAAGGTGGGCAGATCACTTGAGATCAGGAGTTCAAGACTAGCCTGGCCAACATGGCAAAACACCGTCTCTGCTAAAAATACAAACATTAGCCAGGTGTGGTGGTGTGCACCTGTAATCACAGATACTTGGGAGGCTGAGGCAGGAGAGTCACTTGAGCTTGAGAGGCAGAGGTTGCAGTGAGCAGAGATCATGCCAATGCACTCCAGCCTAGGGGACAAAGCAAGACTCCATCTCAAAAAAAAAAAAAAAAAAAAAGAAAAGAAAAAAAGAAAAAAAACTCACTCTGTTTCACTCCCTTTTACTCATTACCTTAACTGAGGAATACCGGCAATTTCAGCTGGGAGTATGACCGGTTGACATCAGTCCACAATGATATGGTAGTTACTATGACTTATAGATCCCCTGTGTTAGGCGAACAAGCTCTTCACCTGGAAAAAAGTCTAGAGTGGGTGCTGAGGGGCCAAAGGCCTGGGCTGGGCTATTTACCTTTTGTTTGCCCCTCTGTATGCACCCCCTCGCCGTCTCCACCCCGCCCTCTGAGGCTGACGTGTGTGGTCCACATCCACAAACTCCCGTGGGAGGTGGCCACAGGGAGAGAAGAGACGGAGGTCAGGGTGTTTATTTCCCTGGCTGGCTGTATCCCTCAAGGGACAATGACATCTTCTCTTCCTGGGGCCTCGCAGCTCAACTCTCTCCCTGTGGATGCCAGGAACTGTTCTCCCCTTTCTCCCTTCAAGCTTCGTGGGGGCACCACCTGGCTGCTGCTAAACTCTGGGTTACTGCACCATCCTTTGTGGTTCCCCGACACCCACACTTTGCAAATAAACTCTCCTCCAATGATCCTATTTTGAATGTGCCATCTGGTTCCTGGTGGGAGACCAACTAATACAGTGGGTTTAATGCCAAAATGACTCTGCTAACAGTTTCGTATTTGAACTGCAACTTGTGTCCTGGCATTTCCTCTTAAAATCAGAGCTGTTTTGAGGAGAGCCTGGGAGTGCCTGCCCGTAACACTGACAAAAGGCAAAAGGGCTAAGGAACACAATGTAATCACCTAACATGGTGCCTGGGGCAGATTCAACTGCTGGACTATTCCTTCCAACTCCCCACTTCCCTGTTACCCTGTTTAGGGCCCCAGGCTCCGTACTGCAAAGGAAGCTGCTGGAGGGAGTCGGCATCCTTTGTGTGCCTATAATGTAAGTTTGGGTTCTGAAGTAGGGAGGGGTTAGAGGAATTTTGGCAAAAAAAAAAAAAAAAAAAAAGAGAGAGAGAGAGACAAGCTATGTTATTGAAGGCCTGCTCAATTCTTAAATGTTAATACACTTGCAAAAGGAAAGAAGAAAAGACATCTAATTTAGTAAGTTTGGAAACAAACAAAACCAGCCTCCAAGCAGGACAAACCCAGTCCACTGGCAAGCAGGCGCAGACTGACTACGAAGTTAATGAAGCTGAAGTCCCCGGCACTGCACTTGCCTGAGGCCCTTCAAACACTCTCATCCTAATTTTGTATTCATAATTTGATTCTTTTTCTTAAAGAGGCCCCGGCAAATTATTTAAGCTTCAGGCCTCACAAAACCAAGCTCCGCCCTCTGGCAAGTGATTATTTTGCCTCCTCTCCAAGACACAATGAGATTCTGTTTGGGAGACATCAGCGACCTTTTTGTCTGCCAACTTACCCATCAGAATTTACATGCATTCTGGATTAATACAAACAAAATAACGGCTGGGAGGAGATGTGTGCTGTGCTCCGTGACAGCAGCAAGGCTGCAGCCTTGGCCACAAGGAGAGCTCTCACTCTCTGGGCTTCCCCTGTAATGAGGACACGTGAATGGGTGGGACGATAGAAAGGAAACACTTCCCCAGCTTCCACCGGGGCAGGGCGTGCAACCACAGCAACCACAGGGCATTTGGTGATCATTTGACTTCCAAATCCAAATTAGAACATCACAACTGGCTGGGCATGGTGTCTCACGCCTGTAATCCCAGCACTTTGGGAGGCCAAGGCAGGTGGATCACCTGAGGTCAGAAGTTCGAGACAAGTCTGGCCAACATGGTGAAACCTCGTCTCTACTAAAAATACAAAAATTAGCCAGGCGTGGTGGCGGGCGCCTGTCCCAGCTACTCGGGAGGCTGAGGCAGGAGAATCGCTTGAACCTGGGAGGCAGAGGTTGCGGTGAGCCAAGATTGTGCCACTGTACTCCCAGCCTGGGTGACAGAGATTCCGTCTCAAAAACAAAAACAAAAAGAATCACAACCACCATTAACCACTACCTCGAAACCCTGTGGCTTCACATCGTGGAGTGGGAGTTGTCCTCAGCTCCTCATGCCAGGGGTAAAGACTCTTAATTAGTCAAAAAAAAGGTGCCATCTGATTTGCATCAGAAGTCCAACATTTTGCGAATCCTTTGATCCTGTCGTTCCATGTCTAGGAGTCTGTTGTAAGGAAATAATACTACAGTGCATAAAGACGTGAGTACTTAGGCGTTTATTCTCCCCAGTACTGTTTGTAAGAAAAAAAGGAATAAACTGAAATATTTATGTTTATTCAGTGTTTAGTGATAAATAATTAATTAAATAAATGTTGGCACATCCACATAGTAGAATGTTGTGAGGCCATTAACATTAGAAGGTGGTAGAAAACATAATGATGGCTGCGCACAGTGGCTAGTGCCTGTAATCCCAGCACTTTGGGAGGCCTAGGTGGGCGGATCACCTGAGGTCAGGAGTTCAAGACCAGCCTAGCCAACGTGGCGAAACTCCATCTCTATTAAAAATACAAAAAGTAGCCAGGTGTGGTGGCACGTGCCTGTAGTCCCAGCTACTCAGGAGGCTGAGGTAGGAAAATCACTTGAACCTGGGAGGCAGAGGTTGCAGTGAGCCAAGGTCAGGCCACGACACTCCAGCCTGGCCAGCAGAGCGAGACTCCATCTGAAAAAAAAAGAAAGAAAAGAAAAGATAATGACATGGAAAGATAAACATGGTATGAACAGACCTGGGGGTGGGCCCTGTGGTCTCACTCCCTGGTGTTCACACCCAGTGTAACTTCCTCCCCTGGAGTGCCGGTAGGACCTGCAACTTCCTTCCAGCTAATAGACTGAAAAAGGTGAGGGAGTTTTGCAGACTTAATTAAGGTCCTAAGTCAGTTGATTTTGAAGTCAAGGGGGCATTTTCATGGGTGGGCCTGACTAAATCAGGTGGAAGTCTTTGAAAGAGTATCTGGGCCCTCTCAGAGGGTCCCTCAGAGACTCTCCGTCTATTGCTGGCTTTGAAGAAGGAAGCTTCTATGTGGTGATAGGGTCACTTGGCAAGGAACTACTGTAGTCTCTAGTTGCTAAGGACTATCCCTGGCTGACAGCCAACAAGAAAACAGGAACCACAGTTCTAGTCCTACAACCACGAGGGGAAGAATTCTGCCAACAGTTTGAGGAGCTTGCGGGCCAATGTTAAGCCTTAGATGAGACCAGTTGAGCCTCCGATGAGACCACAGCCCCAGCCGACACCTGGACAGCAGCCTGGTAAAGCTCTGAAGCAGAGAACCTAGGTGAGCTGGGCCCAAATTTCTGTCCTCAGAAAAAGATGTGTGTTGTTTTAAGTTCCTTATTTTGTGGGGGGAAAAAAAAGAAAGGCAGGTTATGAAATAATGTGCAGGCCAGGCACGGTGGCTCAAGCCTGTAATCCCAGCACTTCGGGAGGCCGAGACGGGTGGATCACGAGGTCAGGAGATCGAGACCATCCTGGCTAACCCGGTGAAACCCTGTCTCTACTAAAAAATACAAAAAAAAAAGCCGGGCGAGGTGGCGGGCGCCTGTAGTCCCAGCTACTCAGGAGACTGAGGTAGGAGAATGGTGTAAACCCAGGAGGCGGAGCTTGCAGTGAGCTGAGATCCAGCCACTGCACTCCAGCCTGGGCCACAGAGCGAGACTCTGCCTCAAAAAAAAAAAAAAGAAAAAAAGAAAAAAGAAATAATGTGTAGCACAATCCCATTTTTGACTTAGAAAATGGGGTCTTGACACATACTTAGAAAAAAACCTGAAACAAGTGCCAAAACACAGATGTTATATAAGGACTACAAAGGTATTATAAAATAGATATGATTAAAATGTCTAGATGCATGTCAGGAATTAAAAGCATAAGAAAAGAATAAAACACTATGACTGGGTACCATGGTTTGAATGTTGTCCCCTCTGCAATTTATATTGAAACTTCATTCCCACTGTGTCAGTATTAAGATGTGAGGCCTGGCTGGGCACAGTGGGTTCACGCCTGTAATCCCAGCACTTTGGGAGGCTGAGGTGGGTGGATCACGAGGTTAAGAGATCGAGACCAACCTGGCCAACATGGTGAAACCACAACCACATCTCTACTAAAAATACAAAAATTAGCTGAGGGTGGTGGTGGGCACCTGTAGTCCCAGCTATTTGGGAGGCTGATGCAGGAGAATCACTTGAACCCAGGAGGTGGGGATTGCAGTGAGTTGAGATTGTGCCACTGTACTCCAACCTGGTGACAGAGTGAGACTCCGTCTCAATAAAATAAATAAAATAAAATAAAAAGGTGGGGGGTCCTTTAAGAGGGGATTGGGTCATTGGGTCATGAGGGCTCTTCCCTCATGAATGGATCAAGCAGTTCATGGATTAATGGGTTATCATGGGAATGAGTTAGTTATCATCAGAGTGATTCTCTTATAAGAAGCCAGTTTGGCTGGATGTGGTGGCTCACACCTGTAATCCCAGCACTCTGGGAGGCTGAAGAATGAGGATCATTTGTGCCCATGAGTTTGAGACCAATCTGGGCAACACAGGGAAACTCTGTTTCTACAAATAATAAAAAGAAATTAGCTGGGCATGGTGGCACACACCTCTGGTCCAGCTACTCAAGAGGCTGAGGTGGGAGGATCAATTGAGCCTGGGAGGTCGAGGCTGTGGTGAGCTGTGGTTGTGCCACTGCACTCTAGCCTGGGCGACAGACGGAGACCTTGTCTCAAAAAAAAAGAAGCCAGTTTGGCCATCTCTCATAAATTCCTCTCCATGTGATGCCCTTGCTGCCTTGGGACTCTGTAGAGAGTCCCCACACACAATAAGACATCATCAGATGTGGGGTCTAGCCCTTAAGACTTCCCAGCCTTGGCCGGGCGTGGTGGCTCACACCTGTAATCCTAGCACTCTGGGAGGCTGAGGCAGGCAGATCATGAGTTCAGGAGATCAAGACCATCCTGGCTAACATGGTGAAACCCCGTCTCTACTAAAAATACAAAAAATTAGCCGGGCGTGGTGGCGGGCGCCTGTAGTCTCAGCAACTTGGGAGGCTGAGGCAGGAGAATGGTAAGAACCCAGGAGGCGGAGCTTGCAGTGAGCTGAGATGGCGCCACTGCACTCCAGCCTGGGTGACAGCGAGATTCTGGCTCAGGAAAAAAAAAAAAAAAAAAGAGGTGCCGGGCACGGTGGCTCACGCCTGTAATCCCAGCACTTTGGGAGGCCAAGGCGGGTGAATCGCGAGGTCAGGAGCTCAAGACCATCCTGGCTAACACGGTGAAACCCTATCTCTACTAAAAATACAAAAAATTAGCCAGGCGTGGTGGTGGACGCCTGTAGTTCCAGCTATTCGGTAGGCTGAGGCAGGAGAATGGCATGAACCCAGGAGGCGGAGCTTGCAGTGAGCCGAGATCATGTCACTGCACTCCAGCCTGGGCTATGGAGCAAGACTCTGTCTTAAAAAAAAAAGATAAAAGAAAGAGACACATGTTGAGACTTTTTCAGAATTAATTTCTGCCGCCTTGGCCTCCCAAAGGGCTGGGATTACAGGTGTGAGCCACCACGCCCGGCCAAGTGAACGTTCTTAATGTCCCTGAAATGTACACTTAAAAGTGGTTAAGGGCCAGGCGCGGTGGCTCAAGCCTGTAATCCCAGCACTTTGGGAGGCCGAGACGGGCGGATCACGAGGTCAGGAGATCGAGACCATCCTGGCTAACACGGTGAAACCCCGTCTCTACTGAAAAATACGAAAAACTAGCCGGGCGAGGGGGCGGGCGCCTGTAGTCCCAGCTACTCGGGAGGCTGAGGCAGGAGAATGGCGTGAACCCGGGAGGCGGAGCTTACAGTGAGCTGAGATCCAGTCACTGCACTCCAGCCTGGGCGGCAGAGCAAGACTCCGTCTCAAAAAAAAAAAAAAAAAAAAAGTGGTTAAGATAGAAAATTTTATGCCAAGCAACCCTAGCAGATCCACGCATGAACAGCAGAGGTATAAAAGCATGCAGGGGACTGATACACCATACATGACAGGAGAGCAGTCATGCCTGGGTGGGTGAGGAACCCAGGTAGGAAAGAGAACACAAAACACAGGATGCTTTTGGTGGATCTGTTTTGCTTCCGTTCTAAAAACAGAATCTAACACCCTTACATTTCTACCATTATATTCTAAATTTTTCTTTTTTCTTTTTCTTTTCTTTTTCTTTTTTTTTTGAGATGGAGTTTCACTCTTGTTCCCCAGGCTGGAGTGCAATGGCGCAACCTCTGCTCACCGCAAGCTCCACCTCCTGGGTTCAAGCAATTCTCCTGCCTCAGCCTCCCGAGTAGCTGGGATTACAGGCATGCGCCACCATGCCCAGCTAATTTTATATTTTTAGTAGAGACAGGGTTTCTCCATGTTGGTCAGGCTGGTCTTGAACTCCCGACCTCAGATGATCTGCCCGCGTTGGCCTCCCAAAGTGCTGGGATTACAGGCATGAGCCATGGTGCCTGGCTCTTTTTTCTTTTCTTTCTTTTTTTTTTTTTTTTTTTTTTGAGACGGAGTTTCACTGTCATTGCCCAGGCTGGAGTGCAGTGGCACCATATCGGGTCACTGCAACCTCCACCTCCTGGATTCAAGTGATTCTCCTGCCTCAGCCTCCTGAGTAGCTGGGATTACAGGCGCCTGCCACTATGCCCAGCTAATTTTTTGTATTTTTAGTAGAGATGGGATTTCTCCATGTTGGGCAGGCTGGTCTCAAACTCCCGACCTTAGGTGATTTGCCCACCTCAGCCTCCCAAAGTGCTGGGATTACAGGCGTGAGCCACTGTACCTGGCCGGCTGACCCCCTCTTTATCCTGGGAACAAACTCCTCTGTTCCCTGGGTCCCTGCAGCCGCCTCAGCGTATTTGGCATCATCCTTGCCAAGTCTGGAGCAGGGGCTCGTGTGTGGTGTTGTCTCCCCTGGTAGTCTCCAAGTCAGAAGATCCTTCCTGACCCACCCTCTCCAGGCCGACCCACCACATCGTCATTGCAAGAATCCCAGCAGTGGAGGGTGGAGAAACTGCCTGGGGAATCTGAGCTATTAAACAAGCTGTCATCCACAGGGGCTGCAGCAGCGAAGGCTGCCTTTTCTGGGGAAACCTGGAAGGGTCTTTTTGAGTCTACAGTAGGTGCCCTGCTGGCCTTGCTGCACTTGCTGGAAGTTGTCTGCAGAGGTCTGGGTGTCTGGAATTCACTTCCAAGACTGTGAGGAAGGTGGTCGGCATTCCAGCACAGCGTCACCTGCCACAGCCTCCTCCTTCCCCAGCAGGTGACCCCTTCCCCCTTGAACCTGAGATGAAGGTGTTTGCTATGATCTCACCTCCATGTTACTGACAAGGTCTCCATTCCCCTGGCTGTGCTGAGCCTCTGTGGCCATGGGTGTCCTCTGAGCTCTCATGCAAATGGTGAAGCCAAGCCTGGACTGCACGTGGACCATGGTAAGGCCCCAGAGGACACAGTCCTATTTACTGCTTTGAGGCTGATCTTTGCTTATTTGACCACCAGGGTTACCCTGAGGCTGCAAGTGTGGAAGTAATGTCCAGGTGGGTCCGTGCCACCCTCCCTCCAGCCACAGACTTGTGTTATGTGAGGCTCAGAGTGAGAAGGGTCCTGAAGGAGCAGCTTTGTGGTGATTGGCTGACAATACTCTCAACATGCCTCCTCTGAGCCTTCTGGAATATTTGCCAGCAACATGACTGAGGCCTACACAGTGCGGCGGAGGGCACGGTCCTCTGGGCCCCTCAGCTGCTGAAATGGAGTCAACTGTGGTGTTTCTACCCATAAGCGAAACAGGTGCATGGCTGACTATCTGCGCGGCTAAAATACATCATTTCCAACTTTTTTTTTTTGAGATGGAGTTTCCCTCTTATTCCCCAGGCTGGAGTGCAATGGCACAGTCTCAGCTCACTACAACCTCTGCCTCCCAGGTCCAAGCAATTCTCCTGCCTCAGCCTCCCAAATAGCTGGGATTACAAGCACGCACCACCACGCCCAGCTAATTTTGTATTTTTAGTAGAGACGGGATTTCACCATGCTGGTCAGGCTGGTCTCGAAACTCCTGAGGTCAGGTGATCCACCCGCCTCGGCCTCCCAAACTGCTGGGATTACAGGTATTAGGCACCCCACCCGGCTTATCATTTCCAACTCTTACAATGGCTTTTGAAGAGAGCTGTTATTATCCCCACTTTGCCAAGGAAGAAACTGAGGCTCAGAGAAGTCATATGACTTGCCTGCATGCAAGCTAAATGTGGTTTCAGAACTCAAAGGCAGGTGGTCCCGCGGGGTGGGGGTGGGGGTGGGCAGGCCCGAGCTCTGTGCTAGGGCAGGTGCTCTTTTGGCCCCAAGTTCTTGCCGTTGCAGGCAGCACTGATTGAGGAAAGTGAGTGGGAGGTAATAGACCATAGTAGTTTCACAGCAGCAAATGACTGTCACGGTAAGGAAAAGCTTGTTCCTTGCCTGCTTATTTATTTATTTATTTAACTACCACTCACCACAACAGAAACTGGTTATCTGCAGGTGCACAGCTATTCTAAGAGAGTGAACGGGTGTGCAGCTTCCTATTAGAGCTCTGAGGATCAGTCAGAGCCCTCCCGGCCTGGCCCGCCCTGCCCTGCCCTGCCAGCTCTGCTACCCCAGGAGGCCACCTCACGTGCCAGCTGCTTCACTGCTGGCCTGACCCCAAGGCCAACCTACGGCCTTCCAGGGCCCTTTCCCTTCCTGTCCAAATGGGGCCAAACCAAGCAGGTGGTGCACTTTTTTTTTTTTTTAAAAGACAGAGTCTCGCTCTGTTGCCTCAACCTCCCCAGTAGCTGAGACTACAGGCACCCACCACCACACCCGGCTAATTTTCGTATTTTTAGTAGAGATGGGGTTTCACCATGTTGGCCAAGCTGGTCTCAAACTCCTGACCTCAGATGATCCACCCACCTGGGCCTCCCAAAGTGCTGGGATTAAAGGTATGAGCCATCGAGCCCGGCTCTGATAGACTCTTTTTTAAAATTCTCAAAAATGTCTGGGCATGGTGGCTCACACCCGTAATCCCAGCACTTTGGGAGGCCGAGGTGGGTGAATCACCTGTGGTCAGGAGTTCAAGACCAGCCAGGCCAACATGGTGAAACCCCGTCTTTACTAAAAATACAGAAATTAGCTGGGTGTCATAGCACATGCCTATAGTCCCAGCTACTTGGGAGGCTGAGGCAGGAGAATCGCTTGAACCAGGGAGGCAGAGGTTGCAGTGAGCCGAGATCATGCCACTGCACTCTAGCCTGGGCAACAGGGGAAGACTCTGCTTCAAAAAACAACAAAAAAATTATCAAATGAATTTATTATCAGCTGTAGCACAACCCAGGAAGGGGCATACAACACATATGGCAGTTTAACAGATCACTGTGAAGCAGACACCTGGAAATCGAGTGGTGACAGGGCCTTGCCAACATCCCAGAAGCCGGAAGTGTGCAGTTCCACACCATCCCAGCCTCGCTGCCCACCACTGAGGATGTCAGGGAGCATTTGCCCCAGAGCTCAGGTGAGAGGTCTGGGGATCCAGAGCTGGTGTCTACAAGACAAGGCAGGTGTGAGAAGCTGTGGGTGCACATGCTCAGTGTCACCTGATATTTGGGTCCATATATATGGATATTAGTCCTTGGTTCCTTATGCATTAACCGACACCCTTCCTTCACCCTCTTCCTACAGTGAGGTCTACCTCTCACATCCAGAGGGAGGATGAAGTTAGGCCAGGCAGAGGCGTGCTACAATATACCTTGTAAGGACATTAGAACCTGGATGGAAATGTAATGGGAATGAAGGAAAGTGTGTGACCGGAAGGCCCCTGGAGAAGAGAGCAGATGCTCGGAGGAAGGATCTGCTTGAGTTTCCCTTCAGCTGTGACAGAAATCTGAAAACCAGTGCCTTCAACAACTAAGAGGGTTGTTTTTTCATGTCACAGAAGTCTACGCCTGTTGTGACTCAAAGTTGCCATCGAGAACCCAGTCTCTTTCTGCCTTCCTGGGCTGCTGTCTGAAGCAGGTGGCTGTCGGCCGAGGTTTACTGCCTTGTGGATGCAAGGTGGTTGCTGCAGTGCCAGCCTTTCATCTGCATCAAGGCAGGAAGAGGGAGGGCAAAGGACTCAATGCAGAGCCGGTTGGGTTGAGTCTCTCCCCTTTTAGGAGCCTGCCTTGGATCCTCTTGCAGTGATGTCCACTTATGTCTCATTTGCCAGAACTCGGTCCCTGGCCACCCTGCACTGTAGGGGAGCCTGGAAAATCACCTTAAACAAAGCTGGTCACACCAATACCCTGAGAACAGACATTGAGAAGGAAACTAGTAGCTTTTCCTCAAAGAAATAATTTGCAGTGGGAACAATGAGACATCCCTCTCCCAAGCTGCTTTCTAAGGATGGTGGGCCCAGGAGGGTTCAGAGCCCTTGCTGCATGGGGTGAAACTTGGGGTCAGAGCTGAGTTGCTGAGGACTAAGAAGAGGCTGAGCTGCGTCTCCTGTGGTGCCCTTCCCAGCCCTTCACACAGCTTGCAGCTTCTCCTTGAAATCAAAGCTGAACCCATATTTTAAAGTGTTCTGTTTTTCCCACCAATGATGTATCTGCTTGTAAATATGTTAAGAAAGGCTGGGCAGACAAGCTAAGTGGTGAGATGTTGGTGGGGACTCAGGTGCACACAACCCTGAGGGCAGCCCAGAGCTGTGTCCTTATGGGCTAGGGCTTCACCGTATTGGTCAGGCTGGTCTTAAATTGCTGACCTCAGGTGATCCGCCTGCCTTGGCCTCCCAAAGTGCTGGGATTGCAGGCGTGAGCCAGTGCGCCTGGCCCTATCTTCCTTTTAGACTTGTAAGAGATCTCTACATATTACAGATATCAATATGTACCTAGTATAGCAACTGAAAGGGGCACCAAATGATTGTGTCAACATTCCAGGTTGAGGTTTCATTCAGGGGTGGGGTCCTGTGCTCTGCAGGAGGACGAAGTCCCAGCCCAAAAGCCCCTCTGGTGGAGGCCAGACTCCTCCTAACCACACACACATAGGAATCACTCTTAGATTTACAGTCAGAATTAGAGACGTTGAGACATTTTAAAAACAGGAGCGTGTGAGTTGAAATATAAATTTCCACCTTCCTTCAACAAATCAGGATCCCCCAGTCCCACAGCAGCTGCCCTCTGCAGCAACAGCCTCCCTTACACAGGAATACGCTTCCAGTTCAGCCCAGTTCCCATCACCCCAAGATT
This sequence comes from Macaca nemestrina, assembly GCF_043159975.1. Classification (NCBI taxonomy): domain Eukaryota; kingdom Metazoa; phylum Chordata; class Mammalia; order Primates; family Cercopithecidae; genus Macaca; species Macaca nemestrina. The sequence goes on along the minus strand of NC_092136.1, from coordinate 118,541,210 downwards.
AGGTCCCCAACACTCACTTCCCCCTTGCACTGTTGGCTCTCTTATCCCCAACATATTTTGCACGTTCCTGTTCCTGGAATTTGAGTTTGCAACACTGATCTAGAGCAAAGCCTTCCATTTATATTCAGGCAACGGGGAATGGTAGAGGTTCTTGCCCAAGGGCACACAGCCTATGATGGTACAGCCAGGCCTTTAGTGGGTCTCCTCGGACCTAGTCTCTCCTGGAGATGAACTAACACTGCAGATCCCAGGGACTGCAGAGCCTCGGGGAGAAAGGGGATGTAACTTGAGTTGGGGTCACTTGGTTGCATCTGAATTTGCTGGTATTGGGCTGTAGCAGTGGAACTCCTGGCCTGGCAGGGAGATGCCTAGTTGTCTCGGCATGGTGGCCCCCTCACCCCATGCCCTGTTCCCACGGGGAGAGAGGAAGCCACAGTGGTTGAGGTGAAAACCAGAGGTTGTGCAGCCCTGGCAGACAGAAGCAACCACGGGCAGCTGCAGCAGGCTGGTGCCTGGCCCACAGGCACCCTCCACACCCTTTCTGCAAACATTGCTGCCATGTGCAGAATTTCGGAAACGTGCAAAGCCTGAGAGTGGGTGCTCAGGAGCCCTCCCTGGTGTGTGCGGGCGGCCCTCGGCGACCCAACCCAAACCCCAACCATGGACATCAGGCAGCTGAGGGTTAAAAAAAAAAAGTTATTGATGCACAGATGGCTGTGGTTTGAGTAGAGGAGTAGGAGGAGGGAAATGGAGCCTTCCTTGTTTTGCTCCAGGCTTTGGTTGAGACATAGGCCCTGCCCTGGGAGGAGGGGGCGGCAATGAGGCACACAGGCTGGTGGCCAGGCGGCAAAGCAGCAAGCCTGACCCTTGGTGGTCTGCCCGCTGCCCTACCTGTGTCCTCCCCACCGGCTCCTCCTCTCTTCTTGTTTCAGGGAGTTCTCTTCTCCTCTGTCTCCCCTCACTGCAGGCTCATGTCCTATTTACCCTGTGGGATCTCTCCTGTCCAGGGATGACCAAGAGATGGGTCTGGAATGTCAGGAGAGCCAGAATGCAAACAGAGACGAGTTCAGACCTGCCCCCACGATCAACCCACCAACGTCGGGCAAATCTCCCCTGCAACCATCGTGTGGTTCTCCGTAGAATGAGGGGCTTGGCCTAAATGAACTTGAGGCCCCTCATCCAGGCATAATAGGCCCCATAATAGGCCTGATACTAGATGCGGCTGCCTGAGCCTGGCCTGAGGTCTAAGAGCCTTCTGGCCAGAGCCCACCTCCCTCCGTCTCCTCTTCTAAGCTGCCCCTTGAACTATGCAGACCTCTTCCCAGGATTGTTCTAGCAAACTTTCTGCTCCAGCTTCCTAGCCTGGGTGTGAGAGGCGGCCTAAGGGCGTGACCACAGCACCCAGGCTCAAGGGCTGACCCTAATACTCTCTTTGTGACCCAGGCCAGGTCAAGGCTCTTTCCTGACCCTGAGTTTCCATCACCAGGGACAGAGATGAGCAACCCTGTCCTGCCTCCTGGACTCAGGCAATATCCACCCTTCATTCCTCATGGATTTATGGAGCAGTGGCCACATCAGCCACTTTACCAGCTCCTGCAAGAACAATAATAATAGAAGCAAAACAGTAACAGAAGCACAGTTTGAAGTAGAGTGAAGTTAGGACCCGCTGCTGTGGGTGAGCAGAGGGTGTGTTAGAGAGGACGGGGAGGAAAGGTGTCTCTGAGGAGGTGATGTGTGAGCAGAATTGTGGCAGGAACCATCACTCAGCTGACCTGGGAGAGGACAGTCCAGGCACGAAAAGGACCGTGCAGAGGCCCTGAGGCACTGTTCAGGGATTGGGAAGAAGGCCTGTGTGATTGGGGCAAAGTGGGAACAGGTCCAGGGAGAGCGGGGCTCCAAGCAAGAGGGTCTGGGCTTGGGCTCCAGTGGTAGGACTAGGGACAGGATAAAACCCCAAACCCTTTCCCCAGGTGAGGGGATGTGGATGAACAAAGTGGCTCAGGACCGGGCTGAGCAAGCAGTAGCACTGATTCCTCCTGAGACGGAGGCCTGGCTCAGGAGCTCAGGGAAAGAGAGAGCCCAGCAGGCAGTGAACATCTACCCGATGGTGCCAGAGGTAGTGCAGGCAGCCCAGGGGAGACAGGACAGCCTGGGGTTTCCTGGGGAGGCTGGGGAGCCTTCCTGGAGGAGGCCAGGCGTTAGAAGTAGATGCTGCCCTTCTGACCTCAGAAGTTCTTTCTAGAGGGCTCCCTCCGGTAGGGCCCAAAGGCAGCACTGCCCCAGGGAACGACTCCCAGGCCACGAAGTACAGAATCCTGCAGGCGCAGCGCTTGGCCGCCCTGAACGCAGTCCTGTGGGATGAGACCGGTGCCTGGTTTGACTACGACCTTGAGAACAAGAAGAACTGGGAGTTTTACCCATCCAACCTCACTCCACTCTGGGCCGGGTGTTTCTCTGACCCTGGCGTGGCGGACAAGGCTCTGAAATACCTGGAGGTGAGAGCACAGCAGGTGGTTCGGGTCCACTGCAGGCAGCACCGCCCCCTCCCGACCCTGAGCAGGACCTGCAGGGAAGGCCGCTTCCTCCGGCTGTGCCCCTTGTCTCAGCCTGCGGGTCCTGCGGAGCCACCGGGGGGCAGCTGTGAGCCGAGAAGAGAAGGGCCAGGAAGGGGACATCTGGCTTCCCGCCGGGCCCAGCGTCCTGGCTTCCAGTCCAGCCCCACCCACAGTCACGGGAATGTCTGGAACCTTCTAGGGCAGCCGGATCCTGATCTACCAATATGCCCCAGAATTGAATCCGAACCAACTTTGATGTCTACTCGCAAAAGTCAGCCATGTATGAGAAAGTGAGCTGGCCTGAGCCCTCCCCGCACCCCAGGGCGTCCCCGTGGTGAGGCAGGAGGGTCAGGCTTGGCAGGGCCCAGGGCCAGCGCAGCTGGGATGGTGGCGGCGCCCAGTGGCCACTCCTGGGCACTGCAGGGGCTGCTGGGCAGGCAGAGCGACTTCTCCCCACAAGGATCCCATTGTTTGTTGTCCCTGTGGCTGGGGGTGGGGTGGGGTGGGGTAGGGCAGTGCCTGACCTACGGCCCGCCCTCTTATTCCCAGTATGACATTAGCAATGGTGGACAGCCCGGTGGCAGAGGGGAGTATGAAGTTCAGGTGAGCAGGCCAGGGGCGGGCTGGCCATCGCCCTACAGGGAACTCCTGGGCTCTGCTGCCCACGACCCCCACCCCAGGCCTCAGTGTGCTCACCTGCATGTCGGCCCAGGGGACGAGCTGACTGGTGCTTCCTGTACCGCTAGGGTTAGGCAGGGCCAGTGCCCCTGGGGAGAGAGCCCACAGCCCCCACCAAGGGTCTGGGGCTTCCCCAGAAACCGGGCCCCACTGCCCCGCCTCTCCCAGGAGGGCTTTGGCTGGACGAATCGCGTGGTGCTGATGCTGCTGGAACGCTATGGTGACCGGCTGACCTCAGGGGCCCAGCTGGCTTTCCTGGAGCCCCACTGCCTGGTGGCCGCCCTTCTGCCCAGCCTCCTGTTCAGCCTCCTGCCGTGGTGACAGCCCTCCCCTCCTCACCTGGCCCCAGCTCCTGTCCCATTAAACCTCTGCTCCAGCTCCTGTCCCTTTAAATCTCTGCACCAGTTCCTGTCTTCCCCTGCCTCTTCATGCCCTCCTACCTCCCAGCCTGTCCTCTGATCAGAGTGAAGTGGGGGGCAGGTTCATGACCTGGAGGTCATGGGTTGGGGCCTAGCTCCCTTCTGGAACCTTGAATAGGGTGGAAATCCTGCTCCGGGGGGAAGACCTATCCCTCCTACCTCAAGTACCCCAGCGCCAAGTCCCACACCTCCGGCCTTCCACTCACTTCCGTAGTCCAAAGGCTTTATTGTTCTGCTGAAATGCTTACAAATACTGAAAACCCCCAGCCTGGGCCCACGCAACCAAGGGCTCAATGCTAGGAAGGAGAGCAGGGGAGGTGGGGCCCAAATAAAAACATATAATTTATTTCTGCCCCTGATATTATTCCTTCAAAAGAGTCTGAATTTGAATGGATTGTCTCTAGATCTATTTATCCCCCAGGGCATCGTTAAAACAATTGTAAAATCAGCTGGCAATTAGTGGCTTTTAACTGCTGGATGTGCTCAGGGAAAGAGAGGAAGGGAGCCCTGCCAAGACCACTATCACCCCAGAGTGGCTGTAGTCATCCCGAAAGCTGTGTCTTCCCTGAGGAGCAACCTCATGGGCTTGACAGAGAGGGTGGGAAATAGACCGGGAACATAATTCAGCCAGTCGCTCCCCAAATACACAAATGAACAATAATAGCACGCTCTGGGTAGAGTGGGGTGAGGTAGCCAGTACCCAGCATTGCCACAATATGTTATCTAAAATGTTTGTTTTCCTACAAAAAGTTACGACACACACACACACAAACAGGAAAGTATGACACACACACACAGACACACGCAAGCAGGCAAGAGAAATTGTCTTAGGAGTGACCATTAGGCTGGGCACGGTGGCTCACACCTGTAATCCCAGCACTTTGGGAGGCTGAAGTGGCTGGATCACCTGAGGTCAGGAGTTCAAGACCAGCCTGGCCAACATGGTGAAACCCTGTCTTCTACTAAAAATACAGAAATTAGGTGGGTGTGGTGGTGGGCGCTTGTAATCCCAGCTACTTGGGAGGCTAAGGCAGGAGAATCGCTTGAACCCAGGAGGCGGAGGTTGCAGTGACCTGAGATTACAACACTGCACTCCAGCCTGGGCAACAGAGCGATACGCCATCTCAAAAAAAAAAAAAAAAAAAAAAAAAAAAAAAAAAAAAAAAGTGACCACTATATACTAAAAAAAGAATATCAATAAACAGATGGAAGATATTAAAAAGGGCCAGGGGGTGTAGTGGCTCACCCCTGTGGTCCCAACATTTGTTAGGCTGAGGCGGGAGAATCACTTGAGCCCAGGAGTTCAAAACCAACCAAGGCAACATGGTGAGAACCCATCTCTACAAAAATAAAAAAATTAGCCAGATGTGGTGGTGCACACCTATAGTCCCAGCTACTCAGGATCCTGAGGTGAGATTGCTTAAGCCCAGGAGGTGGAGGCTGCAGTGAGCCATGATTGTGCCACTGCATTCCAGCCTGGGCAACAGAGCAAGACCCTGTCTCAAAAATGGTAATAATAAAAAAATAAAAATTAAGAAAGGGCTGGGTGTGATGTCTCACACCTGCAATCCCAGTGCGTTGAGAGGCCAAGGCAAGAGGATCACTTGAGGACAGGATTTCAGGGCCAGCCTGGGCAACATGGTGAGCTGTGATTTTTAAAATTAGCCAGGCATTATGGCACATGCCTGTAGTCCCAGCTATTTGGGAGGACAAGGTGGAAGGATTGTTTGAGCCCAGAAGTTCAAGGTTACAACAGCTGTCATTGAGCTACTGCACTCCTGCATGGGTGACAGAGGAAAACTCTGTCTCTAGAAAATGAAATGAAAAGAAAATACAAAGAGAACCAGCCAGGCACGGTGGCTTGTGCCTATAATCTCAGCACTTTGGGAGGCCAAAGTGGGAGGATGACCTGAAGTCAGGAGTTCGAGACCAGTCTGACCAACATGGCGAAACCCTGTCTGTACTAAAAATACAAAAATTAGCCGGGCATGGTGGGGCATGCCTGTAATCCTAGCTACTGGGGAGGCTGAGGCAGGAGAATCGCTTGAATCCAGGAGGCAGAGGTTGCAGTGAGCCAAGACTGTGCCATTGCACTCCAGCCTGGGCAACAGACTGAGACTCAGTCTCAAAAACAAACAAACAAAAAGAACTAAATGGGGTTTCTTGTTTCTGGCCTAGGGTGTAAGGAGTGTGGCAATTGCCACTCCATCTTAACAACAAGTAAAAAGCTGAATAAACAACACCAACAACTCTTCTTAGATATGTCAGAGAATTAAGGTCACAGAGCTGCCCCCAAAACTGGAGACAGACAGGCAGATACAGAGAGTCACAACTTAACAGAGTAGACACCTCCACACTGGGTTTCTTTTACCCAATACTGGTTTGGTTTCAAGAAAAAACTAGAAGTCATACTAAAAGGCAGAAAATACCATTTGAAGAGATAGAGCAAGTATCAGAACCAGACTCAACTATAGTGGGGATGTTGGATTTCCAGGCCGGAAATTTGAAACAACTATGATTAACATGCCAAGGGTGCTCACGGAAAAAGTAGACAACATACATGCAAGAGCAGATAAGTAATTTAAGCAGAGTGATGAAAATTCTAAGAAAAAACAAAGAGGAATTACAACGAGAAAAAAACACCAACAAAATGCCTTTGATCAGCTCTTTAGTAGACTGGACGCAGCTGAGGAAAGAATCCATGAACTTCAGGATATGTCAGTAGAAACTTCGAAAACTCAAAAGCAAAAAGAGACAAGACTGAAACAGACAGAAGAGAATATCCAAAACTGTGGGACCATGACAAAAGGCATCACATATGCATTAATGGGAATACAGAGGAAGAAAGAGGGAACCAAAGAGATATTTGAAACAATAATGATGGAGAATTTCCCCAAATTTATGTCAGACACCAAACCACAGACCCAGGAAGCTCAGAAAATACTAAGACAGATGCCCCCCAAAAAGAAGAAAAAATCAACACCTAGGCATATTATATTCAAATTGCAGAAATTCAAAGATAAAAAGTCTTGAAAGAGGCCAGAGGAGTAAAAAAAACCTTACCTATAGAGTACCAAGGATAAAAATGACATCAGACTTCTTAGAAACCATGCAAAGAAGAAGAGAACCTTGTGAGATATTTAAAGCATTGACAGAGAAAAAGATCCCACCAACCCATAATCCCCAGAATCTGTATCCTGCAAAACCATCCTTCAAAAGTGATGGAGAGGCCAGCACAGTGGCTTATGCTTGTAATTCCAGCACTTTGGGAGGCTGAGGCAGGCAGTTTGCTTTGAGCTCAGGAATTTGAGACCAGCCTAGGCAACATAGTGAAACCTCGTCTCTACAAAAAAATACAAACTTTAGTGGTGGCACACACCTGTGGTCCCAGCTACTTGGGGAGCTGAGGCTGGAGGATCACTGGAACCTGAGAGGCAGAGATTGCAGTGAGCCGAGATCGCACCACTGAACTCCAGCCTGGGTGACAGAGCAAGACTCTGTCTTAAAAAAAAAAAAAGAAAGAAAGAAAGAAAAGAAAAGAAAAATAAAAAAGAAAAAAAAAATGGAGAAACGAGAACTTTCACAAGCCAACAAAAATTGAGAGAATCTGTAGTCCTGAAGACGCAAGAAGTATCCAAAAAAAAAAAAACTTCTTCAGAGAAAAGAAAGATGACATGTCAGAAACTTTGAACTACATAAACAAGGGAAGAGCTTTAGAGAAGGAATAAGTAAAGGTAAAATAAAAGCTTCTACTTTTCTTATCCTTAGTTAATCTAACAGATAATGGTTTGTTCAAAATAAAACAGGGCATTTATCCAAAATGCTTGATACCAGAAGTATTTTGGATTTCGGATTTTTTTTTAAAAATTTTGAAATATTTGCAATATACTTACTGGTTCAAAATCCCAATTCTGATCATCCAAAATCTGAAATGCTTCAGTGAGCATTTCCTTTGATCATTATGTCTGTACTCAAAAAGTTTTGGATGTTGGAGCATTTCAGATCTTGGGCTATCAGATTTTGGGTGCTCAATCTGTAATAGCAACTGTGTATTCAATAATTATAGTTTATGGATAAGGGAACTGAATGACAGCAATGATAAAAGGGACAGGAGGAGGAAGTTAAGACTACTTTGTTGGCCGGGCGCGGTGGCTCAAGCCTGTAATCCCAGCACTTTGGGAGGCCGAGACAGGCAGATCACGAGGTCAGGAGATTGAGACCATCCTGGTGAACACGGTGAAACCCCGTCTCTACTAAAAAATACAAAAAAACTAGTCGGGCGAGGTGGCGGGCGCCTGTAGTCCCAGCTACTCGGGAGGCTGAGGCAGGAGAATGGCGTAAACCCGGGAGGCGGAGCTTGCAGTGAGCTGAGATCTGGCCACTGCACTCCAGCCTGGGCGACAGAGCCAGACTCCATCTCAAAAAAAAAAAAAAAAAAAAAAAAAAAAAGACTACTTTGTTGTCATAAGGTACTCGCACTACCGTGAAACAGTGTTATTTGAGTAGACTTGGTTAGTTGTAAATGTATACTAAAGAAAGAACTGCTGGAGGCCGGGTGCGGTGGCTCAAACACCTGTAATCCCAGTGCTTTGGGAGGCCGAGGTGGGTGGATCACGAGGTCAGGAGTTTGAGAACAGCCTTGCTAATATGGTGAAACCCCATCTCTACTAAAAATACAAAAATGAGCTGGGTGTGGTGGCATGCGCCTGTAGTCCCAGCTACTCAGGGGGCTGAGGCAGGAGAATCACTTGAACCCAGGAGGCAGAGGTTGCAGTGAGCTGGAATCATGCCACTGCACTCCTGGTGTGACAGAGTGAGATTTCGTCTCAAAACAAAACAAAACAAAAAACACTACTGGCCAGGCATGGTGGCTCACACCTGTAATCCCAGTGCTTTGGGAGGCTTAGGCGGGAAGATTAATTGAGCCCAGGAGTCTGAGACCAGCCTGGGCAACACAGTGAGGAGTTCCCCCAGAACAAAGCCAGTTTGCATATTGGGCAGAAGATGTGAATCACTATAAACATTGCTGAAAAGAAGACATACAAATGGCAAACAGGTATATGAAAAGGTGGGCTACATAACCGATCATCAGAGACATGCAGATCAAAACTACAATGAGATATTATCTCATTCCAGTTAAAATGGCTTTTATCCAAAAGACAGGCAATAACAAATACTGGTGAGGATGTGGAGAAAAGGAACCCTCATATACTGTTGGTGAGAATGTAAATTAGTACAATCACTGTAGAGTTGTGTGTTTTTTTAAAAAGAACATTGGCTGGGCACGTTGGCTCATGCCTGTAATCCTAGCACTTTGGGAGGACAAGGTGGGTGGATTGCCTGAGCTCAGGAGTTCAAGACCACCCTGGGTAACATGGTGAAACCCCGTCTCTACTAAAATATGAAAAATTAGCCTGGTGTGATGGCAGGCACGTGTAAGCCCAGCTACTCAGGAGGCAAAGGTTGCAGTGAGCTGAGTGACCAAAAAGTTGGTCCTATGAAAAGATCATTAAAATTGACAGAGAAGACACACAAAAAATCAGAATGAGTGCAGAGGCATTACTATTGACCTTACAAAATTGGAAATAGAATACTATAAACAAGTATATACCAACAAATTAGATAACCTAGATGAAACAGAAAAATTCCTAGAAACAGAAATTATATAAACTGATGCAAGAAGTAGAAAGTCTCAATAGGCGTAACAAGTAAAGAGATGGCAATAAAAAACCTTGCAATAAAAAAAGATGTTTAGGCCAGGCGCAGTGACTCCCGCCTGTAATCCTAGCACTTTAGGAAGACCAAGGCAGGTGGATCACCTGAGGCCAGGAGTTCAAGACTAGCCTGGCCAACATGGTGAAACCCCGTCTCTACTAAAAATACAAAAAGTAACTGGGTGTGGTGGTGGGCACCTATAATCCCAGCTACTTAGGAGGCTGAGGCAGGAGAATCGCTTGAACCTGGGAGGCAGAGGTTGCAGTGAGCTGGAATCATGCCACTGCACCCCAGCCTGGGCAACAGAGTGAGGCTCCATCTCAAAAAAAAAAAAAAAAAAGTTTAATTTTATGTGTCAACATGGCTAGGCAAAGGTATCCAGATAGTTGAGCAAGCATTATTCTAGATGTTTCTAGAAGATATGTTTTAGATGAAAATAACATTTAAGGCCGGGCGTGGTGGCTCAAGCCTGTAATCCTAGCACTTTGGGAGGCCGAGGCGGGCGGATCACAAGGTCAGGAGATCGAGACCACAGTGAAACCCCGTCTCTACTAAAAATACAAAAAATTAGCCGGGCGCGGTGGCGGGCGCCTGTAGTCCCAGCTACTCAGGAGGCTGAGGCAGGAGAATGGCGGGAACCCGGGAGGCGGAGCTTGCAGTGAGCCGAGATCGCGCCACTGCACTCCAGCCTGGGCAACAGCGTGAGACTCCGTCTCAAAAAAAAAAACAAAAAAAACAAAACAAAACAAAAAAAACATTTAAATCTATAGACTCTGAGTAAAGCAGACTACCCTCCCTAACGTGGATGGGCGTTATCCAATCAGTTGAAGACTAATTTGAAAAAGACTGACCTCCCCAGAAGAAGAGGGAATTCTCCCAGCATGCTGCCTTCGGACTTGAACTGCAGCTTCTTCCCTGTTTCTCCAGCCTGCCGGCCTACCCTAGAGATTTTGGACTTGCCAGCTACCTCTCAAACTCTCTCTCTCTGCTCCCATCCCCCACATATATATTGTTTCTGCCTAATATGGTCCAGGACCAGATGGCTTCATTGGTACATTCTACCAAACATTTAAAGAAGAATTAACATTAATCTTTCTCAAACACTTCTACAAATAGAAGAGGGGTATACTTCCTAACTCATGCTATGAGGCTAACATTACCCTGATATCAAAGCCAGATAAAGACAACACAAGAGGGCTGGGCATGGTGGCTCACACTTGGGGAGGAACACTTGGGGAGGCCAAGGCGGGAGGATCAGTTGAGGCCAGGAGTTCAAGACCAGCCTGGGCGACGCAGTCAGATGTGGTCTCTAAGAAAACATTTAAAAGTTACGCAGGCGCGGTGGCGTGCACCTGTAGTCCTGGCCACGCAGAAGGTTGAGGCCAGATGATCACTTGAGCCCCAGGAGGTCGAGGTTGCGGTGAGCTGTGTTCATGCCACTGTCTTCCAGCCTGGGTGATGGAGCAAGACTGTGTGTCCAAAAAAAAAGAAAAAATCACAAGAAAAGAAAATTACAGTCAATTATCCTATATACATATTGATGCAAAATTCCTCAAAAAAATACTCTCAAACCAAAACCAACAGTTTATTAAAAGGATTAGACATCATGACCAAGTGAGATTTATCCAAAGAATCCAAGGGTGGTGGTTGCACAGCGTTGTGAATGTAATAAAAGGAAATTGAATTGTACACTTAAAAATTGTTGGCTGGGTGCGGTGGTTCACGCCTGTAATCCCAGCACTTTGGGAGGCCAAGGCAGGCGGATCACGAGGTCAGGAGCTTGAGACCATCCTGGCTAACATGGTGAAACCCTGTCTTTACTAAAAATACAAAAAAAAAAAAAAAAAAAAAGCTGGGCATGGTGGCGGGCGCCTGTAGTCAGATGCCCGGGAGGCTGAGGCAGAAGAATGGCGTGAACCCGGGAGGCGGAGCTTGCAGTGAGCAGAGCTTGCACCACTGCACTCCAGCCTGGGTGACAGAGCGAGACTCCATCTCAGGAAAAAAAAAAAAAAAATTGTTGACCAGGCATGGTGGCTCACATCTATAATCCCAATACATTGGGAGGATGAGGCAGGAGGATTGCTCTGGCTCAGGAGTTCCAGACTAGCCTGGACAACATAGGGAGACCCAATTTCTACAAAAAAAAAAAAGTATTTTTAATTAAAAAATTAGTTGGGTGTGGTGACATGTGCCTGTGGTCCCAGCTACTCAGGAGGCTGAGGTGGGAGAATCCCTTGAACCTGAGAGATCAAGGCTGCAGTGAGCTGTGATGGAACCACTGCACTCCAGCCTGGGCGACAGAGCGAGACCCTGTCTCAAAAAACAAAACAAACAAAAAACCAATGCCAGCTGCCCACATTACTAGGTGGAGCTATCTGAACCTTTACTAGTTCAGAGCGGTGCCTGATTCATGAGTCATTTCTTTGCTTGAATAAATGGTTAAATTTAATTTGTCTAAGGTTTTTCTTTTTAACAGTGGCAAACACTGCTCAGGTGCCACAACTGACATCCTTAACAGCAAACCTAAGTCCTTCAGGAGAGGTCACGCCAATCACTAAACTCCATGTGCCTTGCCCACCCCCTGTCCCCTGTCCCTTCAGCTCACCTTCCATATGTTGAGGGGATGAGCCTCTAAAGCAACCGAATCTTTTTTTTTTTTTTTTTTTTTTTTGACAGAGTCTTTCTCTGTCACCCAGGCTGGAGTGCAGTGGCACAATCTTAGCTCACTACAACCTCCGCCTCCTGGGTTCAAGCGATTCTCCCGCCTCAGCCTCCTGAGGAGCTGGGATTACAGGTGCCCGCCAACAAGCCCAGCTAATTTTTGTACTTTTGTATTTTTGTAGAGACGGGATTTCACCATGTTGACCTCAGGTGATCTGCCCACCTCAGCCTCCCAAAGTGCTGGGATTACAGGCATGAGCCACTGCTCCCTCCCGGTGAGAATCTGCTTCTTAAGCTCACAAACTTCTCTGCTAGCTCCACTTTGGGGAATTACAAGGAATTACATTCCTTGGCTTGGCAAAGACATTTCCAGACTGGTGCCAACATGTTCCTGCAGCCTATCTCAAAACCCTTCCCTGCATGAGCACCAAGTTCTCTGCAGCTAGGCTGAGGGGTTTGCTGTTCTCTTTGTATGCTCTGCGTACATTGTAGTGGTCTCCAGCCCATTCCCTTGGCAAACTCCTATGTGATCATCAAGACTCATTAGGACAGGCGTGGTAGCTCAGGCCTGTAATCCCAGCACTTTGGGAGGACAAGGCGAGTGGATCATGAGGTCAAGAGATTGAGACAATGCTGGCCAACACGGTGAAACCCTGTCTCTACTAAAAATACAAAAATTAAATGGACGTGATAGCATGAGCCTGTAGTCCCAGCTATTTGGGAGGCTGAGGCAGGAGAATCGCTCGAACCCGGCAGGCAGAGGTGGCAGTGAGCCGAGATCATGCCACTGTACTCCAGCCTGACGACAGAGTGAGACTCAGTCTCAAAAAAAAAAAAAAAAAAAAAAAAAAAAGACTCATTACAAAGTCACAGTATGGTGGGTCTCCCTTAGTTCTCCCCAGACAGAATGGCTCTACTGTCCTGTGCTCCTGCCATATCTCTTGTAGACAACAGTGAGAGTCCTTGAATTTCATACCACAGCAGGGACAGGATCTTGAGCCATTCCATTTGAAATGTTAAGGGAAATGGTAACTCTCTGAAGTGGGTGGTCTTGGGGCCACCCAAGGAACTTGCATCCAGGTTACAGGTGTGTGGCCTCGACTGTGTCTCTGGCCTTCGGGTGCCCATTCCCCACTGCCATCCCCATACTCTGAGGGAAGGGCCTGAGCCATTGGCAGCAGCTGAGACAGTTAAATAGAAGAAGCAAAGTAGAAGCAGGGGAGGTGACCACTGTGCCCTGAGAGCAGGAGGGGCGAGCAGGCTGCACACAGACCAAGCACACGTCCCTCAGGTGGCCACGCCTTGAAGGCTGGACTTCGGCCGACTTGGACAGGCAGGCGAGTCAGGCTGTGCCCAGCAAGCCGAGGGTGCCTGGGCTTGCTCATTCATCACAGTCACAGCCACCATGCCAGGGAGGACCTGGAAGCTGTGCCTGCTACTGCTGCTGGGGCTGGGACTGGGGTCCCAGGAGGCCCTACCCCCACCCTGTGAGAGGTAGGGTGTGGGGAAGGCAGCGGGAGAGGATGGCAATAAGAGGGAGGCTGGGATGAGATCTCAAGCTCTGGGGTCAGTACTTCAGAAGGAAAAGAAGAGATTATAAAGGAAGGAAAGAGTAGGGAAGAGAAGAAAATCAGGATTCCTGTGTAGCAGGCTCTATGCTGGGCACTGCACCTGCAGTCCTTTTTTTTGTTTTTGTTTGTTTGGGTTTTTTGTTAGAGTCTTGCTCTGTTGTCCAGGTGAAGTACAGTGGCACCATTCCACTCACTGCAGCCTAGACCTCCCAGGTTTGAGATCCTTTTTTTTTTTTTTTTTTTTTTTGTTGAGACAGAGTCTTGCTCTGTCGCCCAGGCTGGAGTGCAGTGGCCGGATCTCAGCTCACTGCAAGCTCCGCCTCCCGGGTTTACGCCATTCTCCTGCCTCAGCCTCCCAAGTAGCTGGGACTACAGGCACCCGCCACCTCGCCCGGCTAGTTTTTGTATTTTTTTTTTTAGTAGAGACAGGGTTTCACCGTGTTAGCCAGGATGGTCTCGATCTCCTGACCTCGTGATCCGCCCGTCTCGGCCTCCCAAAGTGCTGGGATTACAGGCTTGAGCCACCGCGCCCGGCCAGGTTTGAGATTCTTGTGCCTCAGCCTCCTGAGTAGCTGGGATCACAGGCATGCACCACCACGTCCGGCCTGTCATTGACTTTTACCAAAATTTTCCACCTTTGGAAGGGAATTAGTCTTGGTGACTGTGCTGGGAATACAAGCGTGAGCCACTGCCCCCTGCCAGGACCTGCAGTCCTGATACCAGATGCAGCTGCCAGAGCCTGGCCTGAGGTCTAACACCCTGTTGGCCTGACCCACCCTCCCTCCCTCTCCTCCTGCAAGCTGCCCCTTGAACTGTGCAGGCCTCTTCCCAGGATTGTTCTAGCAAACTTTCTGCTCCAGCTTCCTAGCCTGGGTGTGAGAGGTGGACTAAGGGCCTGACCACAGCACCCGGGCTTAAGCCCTGACCCTAATACTCTCCTTGTGACCCAGGGCAGGTCAAAGCTCTTTCCTAACCCTGAGTTTCCATCACCAGGGACAGAGATGAGTGACCCTGTCCTGCCTCCTGGACTCAGGCAAAGTCTACCCTTCATTACTCATGGATTTATGGAGCTGTGGCCACATCAACCACTTTACCAGCTCCTGCAAGAACAATAATAATAGAAGCAAAACAGCTGGGCATGCTGACTCACGCCTGTAATCCCAGCACTTTGGGAGGCTGAGGTAGCGGGGGGATCATCTGAGGTCAGGAGTTCGAGACCAGCCTGACCAACATGGTGAAACCCCATCTCTACTAAAAATACAAAATTAGCCGGGCGTGGTGGCACACACCTGTAATCCCAGCTACTCAGGAGGCTGAGGCAGGAGAATCACTTGAACTTGGAAAGTGGAGGTTGCAGTGAGCCAAGATCGTGCCATTATACTCCAGTCTGGGCAACGAGAGTGAAACTCTGTCTCTAATAATAATAATAATAATAATAATAATAATAATAAAAGCAAAACAGTAACAGAAGCACAGTTTGAAGTAGAGCGAAGTTAGGACCCGCTGGTGCGTGTGAGCGGAGGGTGTGTTAGAGAGGACGGGGAGGAAAGGTGTCTCTGAGGAGGTGATGTGTGAGCAGAACTGTGGTAAGAACCATCGTTGAGCTGACCTGGGAGAAGACAGTCTAGGCGTGGAAAGGGCCGTGCAGAGGCCCTGAGGTGCTGTTCAGGGATTGGGAAGAAGGCCTGTGTGATTGGGGCAGAGTGGGAACAGGTCTGGGGAGAGCGGGGCTCCAGGCAACAAAGTTTGGGCTTGGGCTCCAGTGGTAGGACTACAGTCAGAGACAAGGGATTCAACAGGGGGTGCGTGTTAAGGGCGAGTTGACGGTGCTTGCCCATGACAATTGTGGAGTATAAATGGGAAAAGTGTACCTGGGAGAGTTAATAGGTTTTATCCTGTGCGATTGTAATGACGACTTCAGAGAGACTGGGTGGTCCAGTGTTTTGTCAAGCATTAGGCTGTTTGCCAAACGTAGGGGAAGATGACTTTATTGGTGTTCCCTAAGACCAACCTCAGGCCGGTGATTCACTAATACTTCCAAACGGTTATACCATGATTATGGTTTCGTTCTTTTTTCTTTTTTTGAGATGGACTCTCGCTCTGTCTCCAGGTTGGAGTGCAGTGGCGCAATCTCGGCTCACTGCAATCTCCACCTTCTGGGTTCAAGCAATTCTCCTGCCTCAGCCTCCCCAGTCGCTAGGATTACAGGTGCCTGCCACCAGGCCTGGCTAATTTTTGTATTTTTAGTAGAGACAGGGGTGTTGCCATGTTGGCGTGATCTGCCTGCCTCAGCCTCCCAAAGTGCTGGGATTACAGGAGTGAGCCACTGTGCCCGGCCTTGATTATGGTTTCTTACAGTGAAAGGATACATGTTAAAAGCCATCGGAGGTGAAATATTCTAGGGCCGAGTCCAGGAGAAAATAAGCTCAATCTTCCAGTTTTTCCTCTCCCAATGGATTTATATGGACAGTACTTGATTTTTCCAGCAATAACATGGGACAGCACGCATGAAGTATTGCCAACCACAAAATCTCACCTGAGTCTTGGTGTCCAGTGTTTTTATTGGAGGTCAGTGATGAAAGCATGGACTACTTGTGTGGCTGACCTCAGTTACTCACTCTCCAGGTCTTCAGAGGTCAAACTGATACTGGGTGGCCAAAGGCCCCTGCCAGAAATCACATTATTAGTATCATATATCTGGCATGGCCCAAGGTCCCAGAAAAACAAAGACTTATCAGGCAGCATATTTCAGTAATTTAAATCTTATCTCTCAGGGCTGGTCACAGGCCAGAACTTTCTCTGAAACGTGCAGGGTTTGAACACAGCAGACCTGCTGAGTCAATCCTTTCATGCACAAGCCACTTCTTGCATAATGAAGAATTTGTTTCGTCTTTGTCTTGGGTTCCTCCAAGGTCACTTCTAAGCTCTTGGAATCTCCCAAGTGATAGGAATATCTGTTATTCCTAGTGGTCCCTGATTACTGTTTTTTGTTTTTGTTTTGTTTTGTTTTGAGATGGAATCTAGCTCTGTTGCCCAGGCTGGAGTGCAGTGGCAAGATGTTGGCTCACTGCAATCTCTGCCCTCAGGATTCAAGCGATTCTCCTGCCTCAGCCTCCCAAGTAGCTGGGACTATAGGCATTCACCACTATGCCTGGCTAATTTTTGTATTTTTAGTAGAGACTGGGTTTCACCATGTTGACCAGGCTGGTCTTAAACTCCTGACCTCAAGCGATCCACCCACCTCAGCCTCCCAAAGTGCTGGGATTACAGGCATGAGCCACTGCACCTGGCCTGATTTTTTGCCTGTCTCAACAAACAAAAAAATAAAACAAAAAAATACCAAGTCCTGGTTGGTGAACACATTGATGAGCCAGGAGGGGAAACGTCCTGGTTCCATGGGGAAAGGACACAGAAGCTGTTCATTCAGGGCCCCCCTAGACCTTGCCCCATGTGTCTCTTCATTTGGCTGATCCTGGCTTATATTCTTGTAATAAAACTACAGCCCTAAGCATAACCGTAAGCTTTTCTGAGTCCTGTGAGTTCTACCAAATTATCAAATCTGAAAGGGTTATGGGAACCCCTACATTTGTAGCCTTTTGGTAAGAAGTGCAGGTGGCCTGGGGACCCCTGAACTTGTGGCTGGTGTCAGACGTGAGGCCGTCTCACTCAGGACTGTGCCCTTAACCTGAGTGTGGATTCCACACTAACTCCCGATGGTTAGCACCAGGATTAAATTGCAGTATTGCAGTTGGTGTCAGAAAATGTGGATTTACTAGAATGACCCTGACTCACTGAAACATGTGGGTTGGGAAAAGAAAAGATGAAAGGGCAGGGGATGAGAAATCTTTCATTCTTGAGTGGCTACATGGTCACTCATGGTGTGAAGAACAGTCATGCTGCAATCAGTTACTGGAGGTAAAAGTTACCAATGGAACTTAGAGATGATTGATCTCTAACTTTTGGGGAGTTGGCCCATGTGCATAGGAAAATGTATACCACTAAGAAGAAAAGCAAATATACAATCCCTATAGATTTTTATCTGTAATAGTCAAACTGAAAGTAAAAGATGGGCCATGCTTAGATTCTGGTTGGTGGAATTACAACCTCCAGTCCTGCACTGTGGTACCAAAAGCACCTGCTGAAGCCCTGATGGGCACTGCAATGAGATTGAGAGAATATAAAAATGTGGCCAGGTGCAGTGGCTCACACCTATAATCCCAGCACTTTCGGAGGCAGAGGTGGGCAGATCATCTGAGATCAGGAGTTCAAGACCAGCCTGACCAACATGGAGAAATCCTGTCTCTACTAAAAATACAAAATTAGCCGGGCATGGTGGTGTGCACCTGTAATCCCAGCTACTCGGGAGGCTGAGGCAGGAGAATCACTTGAACCCAGGAGGAGGAGGTTGCAGTGAGCTGAGATCGCACCATTACACTCCAGCTTGGGCAACAAGAGCGAAACTCCATTTCAAAACCAAAACAAAACAAAACAAAAAACTGGTATGCGCTTGAACAGGTTTTATGTGGAGTGTTGCATCTCTTCTACCTGAATGTATTACAGGGATGGATATTGTATCTGACCAGGAAACATTTCGACTACCTAGTATTGTAAAACAGAAGGCATGGACATCCACTCATCAAGCAATATTGATTAGACATTCCAAATGGGAACCAATAAGATTGCCCAGCTCCACAGAGATTGTTAGCCTTCTCTGGAGCATAGACTGGACTTTATAGCAAAGGTCTTAGAGCACCTCCTGGCACGAGTGCTGGGACTTTGGACTAGAGAATTTCCGTGTGAGAGGTAATTATTGGCTCGCTATCAGACATTATTTGAAATTGCCCCTATGACTGAAGGATGTAAGATAATCTTGAAACCTGAAATACCTATAATATCTTAGGTGATGTTGGAGAAATGCTCTCAGAGAGTGGGCAGGGCCCAGAAGAGTTCCATAATGAAGTGGAAATGACTGGATCAGGAATAAGCTCATGGGGGAATGCAGAGTTATTCAGTGTATTCAAGAGCAGAGAGATTTTCTTCCCCTAGGACTGACTTTGGACCCACTCATTAGATTCTATTGCCAATTGGACAGTGCCCTATTGACAGCTCTCAATTGACCGACAAAGAGCTATTTGGCTTATGGATGGCAGTCCCAAGGTGAATGAACAGCCTACTGTTTGGAAGGTTGTCACTCTGATCAAAGAAGGCAAGAACAAATCAGCTCTGTGGGCTGAATTGCATACTGTTTAGGTTTTTACTAACTCTTGGACAGTGGCCAATGGCCTGGCCATATGGTCAGGCAGAAGGACAATGGGAACCTTGTCTATATGGAAATCACAACAGGAATTTTAGGAGTGCATTAAAGCAGGTTATGTTGATGTCCATCAAAGAACCCCTTTCCAGGATCAAAAGGGAACTGGGGCAACAAGCAGGCATCCCTGTGTGCTCGCTTGAGGTGGCCACCTGTGTTCATGAAATAAATGGACATTGCAGGGCAGCAGCCATGCAGAGAAGGGCTGAATTTAGACTTAGTCCTCTTGTTCCCGCCGAGGCACAAAATGCCAGTAAGTACTTTTCTGTCTGCCAAAAAGAGAAAGACTGCACACAGCTGTGGGAAGATGACCTTGGAGGGAAGGCCCTGCACATACCTGGCAAGATGGACTGATTCTGGTAGGCCTGGAGGGCTACAAATGGGTCCTGACAAGAGTAGACACTGATTCTGGACTGGAGTTTGCATGGCCAGTGGTAGATGCAAATGCTCAAAATACTGACACTGTAAAAGGGTCAGAACAAAAGATACTCCACCAATTTGAACCATTGAGTTATATTTCTTCAGATCAAGAAACACTTTCATCTTCAGAGGAGTGGTTCCATAGAGAATTGGGATGGGCAGTTGAAGCATGTGCTATCTAAAACAGCAGGGAATAAGGGTATGAAAGGCTGGCTTACGTGCCTTCACAAGTATGTGCTCACACTCAGCATAAGGGGGCTCAAGGGTTTGTCCCTATTAGATTCTTCTGCTTTTCTGGAAGTTAAAGGGAAGAGGGACTGGGGGACGATGACTAGCAATTCTTCCCATGTGGTATGACTATACCGTTTTCTTTCTTCCCCACATTAACTAAACTTTCTTTTTCCAGATGATTCAGTGGTTCCAGTAAATCCCAGTGGTCCCAGGACTGCAGATACATAGGATAAGAGTAGTTTACATACCACAGTTCTAGTGTTATGATATTCTGTGTTTTTTCTGTGTGCTTACTATTAACAGTGAGTTTTGTATCTTCGGGTGATTTCTTTTTTTTTTTGAGATGGAATCTCACTCTGTCACCCAGGCTGGAGTGCAGTGGTGCGATCTCAGCTTACTGCAACATCTATTTCCTGGATTCAAGCAATTCTCATGCCTCAGTCTCCCAAGTAGCTGGGATTACAGGCATGCGCCACCATGCCCAGCTAATTTTTTGTATTTTTAGTAGAGATGGGGTTTCACCATGTTGGCCACGCTGGTCTCGAACACCTGACCTCAAGTGACCTGCCTGCCTCAGCCTCCCAAAGTGCTGGGATTACAGGCCTGAGCCACTGAACCCAGCGATCATTAACTTTTTTTTTTTTTTCCTGAGACAGTGTCTCACTCTGTTGCCCAGGCTGGAGTGCAGTGGTGAGATCTCAGCTCACTGCAACCTCCACCTCCCTGGTTCAAGTGATTCTCCCACTTCAGCCTCCTGAGTACCTGGGACTACAGGTGTGTGCCACCACACCTGGCTAATTTTTTTGTATTTTGTGGTAGAGACAGGATTTCACCATGTTGGTCAGGCTGGTCTCAGACTCCTCAAGTGATCTTTCTACGTCGGCCTCCCAAAATGCTGGGATTACAGGCATGAGCCATTGTGCCCTGCCCAGGTGATTTCTTTTTTTTTTTTTTTTTGAGACGGAGTCTCGCTCTGTAGCCCAGGCTGGAGTGCAGTGGCCGGATCTCAGCTCACTGCAAGCTCCGCCTCCCGGGTTCACGCCATTCTCCGGCCTCAGCCTCCCGAGTAGCTGGGACTACAGGCGCTGCCACCTCACCCGGCTATTTTTTGTATTTCTTAGTAGAGACGGGGTTTCACCGTGTTAGCCAGGATGGTCTCGATTTCCTGACCTCGTGATCCGCCCATCTCGGCCTCCCAAAGTGCTGGGATTACAGGCTTGAGCCACCGCGCCCGGCCCAGGTGATTTCTTACTGCGTGTTAACATCCTATTCTTTCTGACCAAAGTACACTCTTTAGCATTTCTTGTAGGACAGGTCTGGTATTGATGAAATCCTTCAGCTTTTGCTTGTCTGGGAAAGTCTTTATTTCTCCTTCATGGTTGAAGGACATTTTCACCAGATATACTATTCAAGGGTAAAAGTGTTTTTTTTTTTCCTTCAGCACTTTAAATATGTCATGACATTCTCTCCTGGATTGTAAGCTTTCCACTGAGAAGTCTGCTGCCAGACATATTGGAGCTCCATTGTATATTATTTGTCTCGTTTCTCTTGCTGCTTTTAGTATCCTTACTTTGTCCTTGACCTTTAGTTTGATTATTAAATGCCCTGAGGTAGCCTTTGGGTTAAATCTGCTTGGTGTTCTATAACCTTCTTGTTCTTGGATATTGATATCTTTCTCTAGGTTTGGGAAGTTCTCTGTTATTACCCCTTTGAATAAATTTTCTGTCCCTATCTCTTTCTCTACCTCCTCTTTAAGTCCAATAACTCTTAGATTTGCCATTTTGAGGCATTTTGATTGTATTTTCTAGATCCTGTAGGCGTGCTTCTTTGTTTATTCTTTTTTCTGTCTCCTCTGATAGTGTATTTTCAAATAGCCTGTCTTCAAGCTCACTAATTCTTTCTTCTGCTTGATGAATTCTGCTATTAAAGGACTCTGATGCATTCTTCAGTATGCCAATTGCATTTTTCAGCTCTAGGGTTTCTGCTTGATTCTTTTCAATTATTTTAATCTCTTTGTTACATTTATCTGCTAGAATTTTGAATTAGGACTGCAGATACAAATGCAAGAGGCAGGAATTACTCCTAAGCAAGAAAGTATAACTATATTCTTCAACTTTTATGTGAGAATTCCTAAGGGTCTGATGGGGCAGGTTGTGCCTTCACCTTATCTAGCAAAAATGGGGCTAACAATAAATACAAATATATTGCCTACTGCTCAAGATAGCTTACTAGTTCTGTACCTATGTAAGCCTGCCCTGTATGAATGGGAGTGGACCGAAGGAGAAGCATTTACAAGACAAGTGTTTCTACCTACAATCTGGATAAACACAGTGGCCTAACCCAATGTTCTTTCCAAAGGTGGAAAAGTTTGGGTATAAATGGAGAACAAGAGGTGTAGTAGCTGGGAATAAATGAGTAAATCCATGCATTAATAAGAAATGCAATGAGGGAAGTCCACTATTACATTAATGCTTAGAAAGAAGATCAGAGAAAAAGATGCTATCGCCTCTTCATTCAACTATACTTGACGCCTGAAAGGGTAAAGCCATATTTTGCCAAGACCACTCCTGCTCTGGAAACTGACAAGATCAAAGGGGAGCCTGCCAGCCTGAGTGGCCTTATCCTGGGAGACATTTTGTCATATGATCTGGTGATGAACAGGACTAATTATTAATGACAATGGGACTCTAGTAATGTGTGAACATCTTTTGACTCTTAATTTTCAGGTTACATCTACCATAGTGCAATATGATAAAGCACTGGCGTTGTTGGCAAGATTATAATACTAATATTGAGGGTCACATGTATTGGGAAATTGAGCTAAAAGCTTCCCATCTCTACTTCCACACTAGCTCCTCTAAATTTTCAATATGTTCATGTTGATACTATCTCTTTGTCGTTACAAAAATGCTATTCCAAATGCAGTTGCTCAGGAAAGTATGACTGTTTTGCTACAAGGGATCTATGGGTAAAGGCTAGGGACTGGACTGTTGTATAACAGAGTTTGTCCGTTCTTTGACCCAAGTTGCTGGGAAGTAACTTCTAAGCTCTTGCAATTTCCCAAATGATAGGTGTGTCTTCAGTATTCATGATGAGGCTCTAGATGGATTATACTAATTAGCTGACTCAGGATGAGGACTGGACATGCCAGAAAGACCAACCTGTGTGTTTGCAGAGCTGGGGCTTTGATCCAAGTGATATCAGCCTGACCTCCCAATCTCTGAGTAGGGGAGTGGAACTGGAAATTGATTTTTTTTTTTAATAAAAAAACCTTACATTTATTTAATATTTAAGACACTTGAAGCCCCTCACTTAATCTTTTGTTTTGTTTTGTTCTTTTTTTTAATTTTTAAATTTTGGAGGTACATAGTAGGTGAATATATTTATTAATTACATGAGATATTTTGATACAGGCATGCAATGGGTAATAATCACATCAGGGTACATGAGGTGTCCACCACCTCAAGCATTTATCCTTTGTGTTACAAACAATCTGATTATACTCTTTTAGTTATTTTTAAATGTACAATTAAATTATTTTTGGCTACAGTCACCTGTCGTGCTAGCAAATACTAGATCTTATTCATTATTTCTGTTTCTGTGTACCATTAACCATCCCCACCTCCCCCCGATGCCTGCCACTGTACCACTACCCTTTCCAGCCTCTCCTAATTGTCATTCTACTCTCTATCTCCATGAGTTCAATTATTTTAATTTTAAGCTCCCACAAATAAGTGAGAACATATGAAGTTTGTCTTTCTGCCCCTGGCTTATTTCACTTAATATAATGACCTCCCGAGACGGGCGGATCACGAGGTCAGGAGATCGAGACCATCCTGGCTAACACGGTGAAACCCCGTCTCTACTAAAAATACAAAAAACTAGCCGGGCGAGGTGGCGGGCGCCTGTGGTCCCAGCTACTCGGGAGGCTGAGGCAGGAGAATGACGGGAACCCGGGAGGCGGAGCTTGCAGTGAGCTGAGGTCCGGCCACTGCACTCCAGCCCGGCGACAGAGCAAGACTCTGTCTCAAAAAAAAAAAAAAAAAAAGAAGACCTCCAGTTCCATCTATGTTCTTGCAAATGGCAGGATCTCATTCTTTTATATGGCTGAATAGTACTCCATTGTGGATATATACCACATTTTCTTTATCCATTCATCAGTCGATGGACACTTAGGTTGCTTCCAAATCTTGGCTATTGTCAATAGTGCTTCAATATATTGATTCTTTTCTTTCGGTCATATATCTAGCAATGGGATTGCTGGATCATATGGTAGCTCTATTTTTAGTTTTTTGAGGAACCTTCAAACTGTTCTCCATAGTGGTTGTACTAATTTACATTCCCACCAACAGTGTATGAGAATTTCCTTTTCTCCACATCCTTACCAGCATTTGTTATTGCCTGGCTTTTGGATAAAAGCCATTTTAATAAGGATGAAATGCTATCTCATTGTAGTTTTGATTTGCATTTCTCTGATGATCAATTATATTGAGCACCTTTTCATATGCTTGTTTGCCATTTGTATGTCTTTTTTTAAAATTTATTTTCTTAAGGAAATGTATGTCTGCTTTTCAGTAATGTCTATTCAGGTCTTTTGCCCATTTTAAATTGGATTATTAGCTTTTTTAAAAGAGTTGTATGAGTTCCTTATTTATTTATTTATTTATTTATTTTTATTTTTTATTTTTTCCGAGATGGAGTCTTGCTGTGTCACCCAGGCTGGAGCGCAGTGGTGCAACCTCTGCCTCCTGGGTTCAAGCAATTCTCCTACCTCAGCCTCTCGAGTAGCTGGGATTAGAGGCATGCACCACCACACCTGGCTAATTTTTGTATTTTTAGTAGAGACGGGGTTTCACCATGTTGGTCAGGCTGGTCTCGAACTCCTGACCTCAAGTGATTGGCCTGCCTTGGCCTCCCAAAGTGCTGGAATTACAGGCATGAGCCACTGCACCCAGCCCATATGAACATTTTAACAATATTGATTCTTTAAAAAACAAAAAACAAAAAAAAACAATATTGATTCTTCCAATCCATAAACAATGAACATGGAAAATCTTTCTTTTCTTTTTTTGCTCTGTTGCCGCCCAGGCTGGAGTACAGCAGCACAATCACAACTCACTGCAACCTCTGCCTCCTGGGCTTAAGCGATCCTGCCACCTTAGCCTCCCAAGCAACTGGGACTACGAGTGCATGCCACCACACCCAGCTAATTTTTTTTTTTTTTTTTTTTTTTTGTTGAGACAGAGTCTTGCTTTGTCACCCAGACTGGAGTGCAGTGGCCGGATCTCAGCTCATTGCAAGCTCTGCCTCCCGGGTTCACGCCATTCTCCTGCCTCAGCCTCCCGAGTAGCTGGGACTACAGACGCCCGCCACCTCGCCCGGCTAGGTTTTTGGTTTTTTTTTAGTAGAGACGGGGTTTCACCGTGTTAGCCAGGATGGTCTCGATCTCCTGACCTTGTGATCCGCCCGTCTCGGCCTCCCAAAGTGCTGGGATTACAGGCTTGAGCCACCGCGCCCGGCCATATTTTTGTTTTTTTGTAGAGACAGAGTTTTGCCACCACGCCCGGCCAAGGTTTACCAGTGTTTTGTTGAGGATTTTTGCATCAATATTCATTAGTGATACTGGCCTGTAGTTTTATTTTATTTTTTTTTGATGTGTCTTCATCTGGTTTTGGGACCAGGGTAATACTGGCTTTGCAGAATGAGTTTGGAAGTATTCCCTCCTCCTCTAATACATCTTTTTCTCTAAATGCTTCTCCTTGTTAAAAGTAAATTTGTAGGCCAGATGCCATGGCTCATGCCTATAATCCCAACACTTTGGGAGGCCGAGGCAGCTGGATCGTCTGAGGTCAGAAGGTTCAAGACCAGCCTGACCAATATGGTGAAACCCTGTCTCTACTAAAATACAAAAATTAGCCGGGTGTGGTGGCACATGCCTGTAATCCTAGCAACTTGGGAGGCTGAGGCATGAGAATTGCTTTAACAAGGGAGGTAGAGGTTGCAGTGAGCCGAGATGGTGCCACTGCACTCCAGCCTGAGCGACAGAGTGAGACTCGGTCTCAAAAAAAAAAAAGTAAATGTGTTAGGGATAAAAGACTTTAAGGTGAAAAAATAGGATTAATAAATTCAGCATGTTCCATGATGGGGGAACCTATCTCCCTTAGAGTTTTTTCTGTCTCATGGACAATATTTGTTCCACCATGTATGCTGTTGCCATTTTGCATTAAAGGCCTGAGTGCCTTTAGGATACATGTTTTGTACCCAGAATTTGTGAGTTCCCCATACTAGGGTTAGATGAGTGGTCATCACACCTGGGTGTAATTAGTTTGAGTATGCCATAAAGCCTCCCATAGCCTTCCTTGTCTCAGCATGGGGCTGTTCCCCAGGAGAATTTGGACATATCATGGGATGCCTACTGCTTTACTACTATAAGAAACCCATTTGGGCTGGGCATCCTGGCCCATGCCTGTAATCTCAACACTTTGGGATGCCAAGCCAGGAGGATCACTTGAAGCCAGGAGTTCAAGACCAGCCTGGGCAACATATTAAGACCCGGTCTCTACAAAAAAACATAGAAAAAATTAGGTGGATACGCTGGCATATGCCTGTAGTCCCAGCTACTCAGGAGGCTGACATGGGAGGATCACTTGGGCCTGGGAGATTGAGGTTGCAATGAGCTGTGATTGCACCACTACATTCCAGCCTGGGTGACAGAGTGAGCCCTTATCTAAAAAAATAAAAACTAGGCCGGGCGCGGTGGCTCAAGCCTGTAATCCCAGCACTTTGGGAGGCCGAGACGGGCGGATCACGAGGTCAGGAGATCGAGACCATCCTGGCTAACACGGTGAAACCCCGTCTCTACTAAAAAATACAGAAAACTAGCCGGGCGCGGTGGCGGGCGCCTGTAGTCCTAACTACTTGGGAGGCTGAGGCAGGAGAATGGCATGAACCCGGGAGGCGGAGCTTGCAGTGAGCTGAGATCTGGCCACTGCACTCCAGCCTGGGCGACAGAGCGAGACTCCGTCTCAAAAAAAAAAAAAATAAAAAATAAAAAAAAAATAAATAAATAAAAACTAGGCCAGGTTCAGTGGCTCACACCTGTAATCCCAGCACTTTGGGAGGCTGAGATGGGTGGATCACCTGAAGCCGAGAGTTTGAGACCAGCCTGACCAAATAGAGAAATCCCATCTCTACTAAAAATACAAAATTAGCCGGGCGTGGCGGCGCATGCCTGTAATCCCAGCTACTGCTACTCGGGAGGCTGAGACAGGAGAATCACTTGAACCCGGGAGGCAGAGGTTGCAGTGAGCTGAGATCGCGCCATTGCACTCCAGCCTGGGCAACAAGAGCAAAACTCCGTCTCAAAAAAAATAAATAAATAAAAAATAAAATAAAATTTTTTTCTATTCTGTTTAACAGCTTTTCATCCACAAAAACAAGGGTGATCTGCATTTGTGCATGGAGCTCATTGGAATAGGCTGGCCATGCTGCTGCTATATTTCGTTCGTTTTAACCGGAGACCTTTCTAAGCATTCAGTGATCAAGGTTTACAGTTACACAGTGATTACTGTGCCAGGAGTTGTAAACCACATAATCCAAAGGCCCCAAAAAGAGTAGTTCCTGGAAATTCCTTCCCAAATGGTATCCTTCGTAGTAGATGTAACCTGAAAATTAAGAGTCAAAAATCTCTGGCACATTGCTAGAGTTACATTCTGTTGTCAGCAACTGGAGCAGCTCATCCTCATATCATATGACCAAGTCTCAGAGCAGTGCCACTCAGGTTTGCAGGCTGCCATTTGACCTTGTCAGGGCCCAAAAGCAGGAGTCGTCTTGGCAAATGCATGGCTTCCCCCTTTCAGGCATCTGGTATAATCATGCTAAGACACAATCTTACTCTCTTGTTTTGAGTCTCTCCAGGCACCTACATGATATTGCATTCCCCTCATTGCATAACCCATTTACTCATTCCTTTACCCTCAGCTACTGCGTCTCTTCCTCACCATCTGTCATTGATTTTTTTTGTTGTTTGTTTTTGTTTTGAGGTAGAGTCTTACTCTATTGCCCAGGCTGGAGTGCAGTGATGCAATATTGGCCCACTGCAACCTCCACCTCCCGGGTTCAAGCAACTCTCCTGCCTCAGACTCCCAAGTAGCTAGAATTACAGGCATCACCATGCCCAGCTAATTTTTGTATTTTTAGTGGAGACGGGGGTGTTGCCATGTTGGCCAGGATGGTCTCGATCTCCTGACCTCCTGATCCACCTGCCTCGGACTTCCAAAGTGCTAGGACTACAGGCATGAGCCACCACACCCAGCCTATCATTGATTTTTACCAAGTTTTTCCACTTCTGGAAGGGACATTAGGCTTGGCCACTGTGCTGATCCACATTGCCAGCACTAACAGTACTGTTGCAGGTGCCTTGCCCTCAGTCCGCTGCCAGTCATGTAAGGAAGAGTTACAAAGGTGCGGAACTAGTGGGCTATCTTGACCACTAGGCAACATGGCTGCATTCACTAAGAAGCCAAATTTAGCCAGATACTGTGAAGGCACAACACATCCCATCAGACCCTTAGTAAATCTGGCATAAAGGTTTAAAGGTACAGTTGCAGTTTTTTCCTTGAGAATCGTCCCTTCTTCTGACACCCACATTTGCAGTTCCAGTCCTGGGGCCACTGTATTGGGCAGGAAAATGTAGTTGAGATGATTTGGGAACAAATCATATAGTTATACCAACAACTCCGCCCTCCCTTTTCCCAGATCCCCCAGAAAAATTAGGGGAATCAATCTAATGGAGACCTCCCTTTGCTCCTCTCAAGTTGAATGTGAGCACACACTTTTTTTTTTTTTTTTTTTTTTTTTAAAAAGACAGAGTCTTGCTCTTGTTGGCCAGGCTGGAGTGCAGTGGTGTGATCTTGGCTCATTGCAACCTCCACCTTCCAGGTTCAAGTGACTCTCCTGCCTCAGCCTCCCAAGTAGCTGGGATCACAGGCGCCTGCCACCACACCTGGCTACTTTTTGTATTTTTGGTAGAGATGGGGTTTCACCATATTGCCCAGGCTGGTCTTGAACTCCTGACCTCAACTGATCCACCGGCCTTGGCCTCCCAAAGTGCTGGGATTACAGGTGTGAGCCACCGTGCCCAGCCAGAGCACACATTTTTGAAGGTATGTAAGCCACCCCTTCATGCTTTTATCTCCCTCCCCCTACTATAGACAGCAAACGTTTCAACTATCTGTTCCAATTTTCTATCAAAGCGCTACTCTGAGGATGGTATGCAACACCATATGTCCATTTGCTGTGGTATTGCTTGCCCCGTTGCTGAACGCTAGATGCTGTCAATTGTGTTCTTTGATCTGAAGAAATATAACTTGGTGGTCCACACTGGTACAGCATCTTCTGTTCTAATATAGCATCTTGTAGTATTTTGCACATTTGCATCTACAACCTGATATGCAAAGCTACTTTAATGTGCCCTTTACATTTCCATAGGGTTATGCCCCAGGTGGGCAACACTTTAGTAGTTCAGTTTTTCACTGCCCATCTGCCAGGCCATTGGCCACGGCCCATGAGTCAGTAAAAACCCAAACACAGGGGCTTTTATCATTTGATTCTTCTATCACTGCAAGGAAAACAGCACGCAATTCAATCCACTGAGATGATTTGTTCTTACCTTCTTCAAAGATTTTCCATCCTCAGTCAGAGTGCAAAGGCCTTCCAAACAAGGTCTTTCTACCTATAAACCAAGCAGCTTTTGTCATTCAACCAAGAGCTGTTCAAAGGGCCCCTATGTGGCACTAGGATCCATCAGCTCCTCGGTGCTTCCAGAGTTGACCCTAGGGGGAAGGAGGCTTCCTGCTCCTGAATACCATGAGCACCTCCTTGCATTCCCTGAGCAGCACGCTCCTGAATAAACCGTTTCCATTTTATTCAGAAACTCTTCTGGGCACTGCCTTCATTACGGAGTGTTCCTCTGACATCACCCAAGACATTATGGCTATTTCAGGTTTCAGGATTATTTTGTGTCATGGCGTCATGGAAGCAGTTTCTGGAAACACTCAAGAGCCAGCTAGTAATTATCTCTCAAATGACCTACACATACACTGCGCCTGGAAATGTTCTGGCCCAATCTCAGCGATCACCACTGAGTGCACCTCCCAGGTTTCTGCCATAAGCCCTTCCGATTGAGTCTACACAGGGCCATTGTACAGAGAATTGGCCACACCAGTATGATTAAAGTGCTAACCTCCCTTTGTCTACCAGCTATTCTACATCATCTCAAATTAGCCACTAGTGTGGGCTCAGGCAGTCAGACAGGCACTTTATTGCCCAAAGACCCTATTTGTTCCTTCAGCCCTGTATGTCACTCCAACCCACAAACTCCTAACACACACACACACACAGAGCCCTTGTCCAGTCCCAGGGAACATGCCTTGACCAGTCTGCCACAGACTCTAGCCTTCTCTTCTGTCCCAATGGGGTGCTGGTGGTGACCTGACCTGCTCCTATCCCTGTCTCTGCAGCGAGATTTACTGCCACGGGGAGCTCTTACACCAAGTTCAAATGGCCAAGTTCTACCAGGATGACAAGCAGTTTGTGGACATGCCACTGTCTATAGCTCCAGGTGAAGCACCTAGGGCTGAACCTCCTCTCCAAAGAACCTTCTCTCCAAAGAAGGCAGGGGGCAAGAACAAGCAGAGAGGCCCCTGTGATCAGGGAGTGGCTTGTGACACCCTGCTGACCCCTCCCTGCTGCCTGCTCTCCAGAACAAGTCCTGCAGACCTTCACTGAGCTGTCCAGGGACCACAATCACAGCATCCCCAGGGAGCAGCTGCAGGCGTTTGTCCAGGAACACTTCCAGGCCAAGGGGCAGGAGCTGCAGCCCTGGACCCCTGCAGACTGGAAAGACAGGTATGACTCTGGACGGGGAACAAGAGAGGGTCCCTTCCAACCGAGCTGCCTCCCTGAACCCTGGGGGGCCTGTGTTCTTCCAGCCCCCAGTTCCTGCAGAAGATTTCAGATGCCAAACTACGTGTCTGGGCAGGGCAGCTGCACCAGCTCTGGAAGAAGCTGGGGAAGAAGGTATCAGCGTCCTGGGCCTGCCCAAGGCCTGGCCAAGGGAACTGGAGAGAGGAATGTGCCTGGGGCCCACAGTGTCTCCGGAGCACAGATCGGGCTTCTTTTTCTGAGAAACCAGTTCCTGACCCCTGGGTCCCCAAATAGAAGCCCTCTAGAAAGAACTTTTGAGATCAGAAGCGCAGCATCTACTTCTAATGCCTCGCCTCCTCCAGGAAGGCTCCCCAGCCTCCCCAGGAAACCCCAGCCTGCCCTGCCACCTCTAGGCTGCCCAGTACTGGGTAGATGTTCACTGCCTGCTGGGCTGTCTCCTTCCCTGAGCTCCTTCTCAGGAGGCCTCCGTCTCAGGAAGAGTCAGTGCTACTGCTGCTTGGGGCCAGGCCCTGTGCTCAGCCCTGTCCTGAGCTACTTTGCTCATCTATATCCCCTCACCTGGGGAAAGGGTTTGGGGTTTTACCCCTACCTGGCTCAGAGAATGGGGGTGATGGGCCAATCTTCTGAGCCTGGTTGGGTCGTGGCAGCAAGGATGGGGAGTAGAGGGGAAATGGGGGGCTGGCACAACCCTTACCCACCCAGCCCACCCTGGGTCTTTGTAATGGCCGCTGCTTGGTGGATACCTGCCCGGTGCCTGGCTGAGTGGTCGGGTCTTCTACCTGGCACCAAGTTGAGCCAGGACTCCCAAGGCCAGAAGGTGACAGATGAGGACCCCAGGGCTCCCAGCGGCCAGGCCTTTATCACATGGCTGAGCAGCAGTGGAGCCAGAGCTGAACCCAACTGCCTGGCTCCAAAGCCTGTGACTCCCAGGGCCTCAGATTCCCCAGCTGCCTGCGGCCTCTGCTTCCATGGGGATTCTAGGCTCCCCTTGCCCTCTCTCCTGATTCCAGATGAAGCCAGAGGTTCTCAGCCACCCTGAACGGTTCTCTCTCATCTACTCAGAACACCCCTTCATTGTGCCTGGCGGTCGCTTTGTGGAGTTCTACTACTGGTGAGCGCCCAGGCCTGAGAGACCAGGGGGCCCGCAGGACTGGCAGTGGTGCAGAAACCCAGGGCCAGCAAGGTGTCTTGAGCAGGGCAGAGTGCCCCACTGGCTGGTGTGCAGGGCAGAGGGAGACAGTAGGGTGGTGCCTAAGCTGCCCCTTCCCCAGGGACTCCTACTGGGTCATGGAGGGTCTGCTCCTCTCGGAGATGGCTGAGACGGTGAAGGGCATGCTGCAGAACTTCTTGGACCTGGTGAAAACGTGAGAGGGGGCCAGGCACTTCCAGCCTAGGTGGGGAGGATTGGCAGGTGTGCCATAGGCCTGGAGCTGGATTGCCTTGGTGCCAGTTGCTGGGGAGAAGGCATCTCAGCAGGCCTTCCTCTTGGCAGCTATGGGCATGTCCCCAATGGCGGGCGCGTGTACTACCTGCAGCGGAGCCAGCCCCCACTCTTGACCCTCATGATGGATTGCTACCTGACTCACACCAACGACACCACCTTCCTACAGTGGGTACCACCCTTCTTGTGCTGCTCTGCAGACCCACCCCCCACCTCAGACCTCTCAGGGCTGGGGATGGGCAGCGCGCCTGGGCTGAGGTGTTGTCTGCTTCACTCCAGGGAGAACATTGAGACGCTAGCCTTGGAATTGGACTTTTGGACCAAGAACAGGACTGTCTCTGTGAGCTTAGAGGGAAAGAACTACCTCCTGAATCGCTATTATGTCCCTTACGGGGGACCCAGGTGAGGAACTGCACAGCCCACCCCTCAATTTCTTACCTGCTCACTCTGGTTAGAGCATCACAATGCCCCGGGCAGGAGGAGGAGTGACTTAGCCTGACCTCTCAGATGGTGACACCGAGAGCCCTCTGCAATCCTGGGCTGTGGGGGCCCAAGGGCAGTTGGATCAAGATGGCTCAGCCTCCTCTTGACCACAGAGGGGCTTAGTAGCTACTAGTGCCGGGCTGCCCACCTCTCCTCTTTGCCAGGCCTGAGTCCTACAGCAAAGACGCAGAGTTGGCTGACACCTTGCCGGAAGGTGAGCAGCAGCAGGGTGAGGGAGGGCTGGGGGCAGGGCGGCTGAGCACCTCTGTGTCAGGCTCTGGTCTCCTGTCATTGGCTGCCTCTCCTGCAGGCGGGACTGGCTGGGTTCCCTGCTGTGTCCTCACAGGAGACCGGGAGGCTCTGTGGGCTGAGCTCAAGGCTGGGGCCGAGTCTGGCTGGGACTTCTCTTCACGCTGGCTCATCGGAGGCCCAAACTCCAACTCGCTTAGTGGCATCCGAACCAGCAAACTGGTGCCTGTTGACCTGAATGCCTTCCTATGCCAAGCAGAGGAGCTGATGAGCAAATTCTATTCCAGGCTGGGTGAGCACCCCAGGAGGGAAGGGTAAGCAGGGAGTCTGGTTTCCTGCCTCAGACTTGGCAATAGAACTGGAAGTAGGACCCTGGGGTGACAGGCCTTCAGCAACCGGGCCTGTTGAGCCCCGCCCTAGTGGACGCCTGCACTCACATTTGTGTACCAGACAAGAGGACAAACGGAGCCCACCCTAATCCCCTCTTCCTCCCTTTCTTACTGTGAGGGTCTCTAGGGTCTGTGAGGGGAACCCTAGTCCACACATCCAAAATCCATCCACTCCCTCTCCTCAGACAGCTGTTCTTGACCCCCTGAGAGCTAGGGGAATCCACTCAGCCAATACCCTTGGGAGGATAGACCCTGGGACAGATCAGCTCCAGTGGTTCCCTGGGAGCAGTGTGGGGCCATATGCTCAGGAAATTCCAGGACCTAGAGACCAGAAGTGTGGTCGGTTCCAGGTCGGCACATCCCCTTGGTCATCAGGGTGTCTTAGCCCTTGCAGAGAAACACAAAGGGTGGAGGCCAAAGTAGAGCCACGAAGGGCTTGGGGCCCGCAGGCAGGGCGCTGGCTACTGGGTCTAAAGGCAGCACTACCCCAGGCAACGACTCCCAGGCCACAAAGTACAGAACCCTGCGGGCGCAGCGCTTGGCCGCCCTGAATGCAGTCCTGTGGGATGAGGAGACCGGTGCCTGGTTCGACTACGACCTTGAGAACAAGAAGAAGAACCAAGAGTTTTACCCATCCAACCTCACTCCACTCTGGGCTGGGTGTTTCTCTGACCCTGGCGTGGCGGACAAGGCTCTGAAATACCTGGAGGTGAGGACACAGCAGGTGGCTCGGGTCCACTGAAGGCAGCACCGCCCCCTCCCGACCCTGAGCAGGACCTGCAGGGGAGGCCGCTTCCTCCGGCTGTGCCTCTTGTCCCAGCCTGCGGGTCCTGCGGAGCTACCGGGGGGCAGCTGTGAGCCAAGAAGAAAAGAGTCAAGAAGGGGACATCTGGCTTCCTGTGGGGCCCAGTATCTGTCCTGGCTCCCAGTCCAGCCCCACTCACAGTCATGGGAATGTCTGGGACCTTCTAGGACAGCCGGATCCTGACTTACCAGTATGGAATCCCGACCTCTCTCCAGAAGACAGGCCAGCAGTGGGATTTCCCCAATGCCTGGGCCCCCCTGCAGGACCTGGTCATCAGAGGTAAGGAGGCAGGGCTGGCACAGCCAAGGGCCCTCCCCAGGGTGTAGAGGTGGGCCTCCCTGGTGCTGGGGAGGTGTTAACAAAAGATGCAGGCCCTGTGTCCTTTCTCTCACTCCTCTGCTCTCCTGGCCTCCACTCGGCAAACATTTATGTCCACCCGACCTGTCCAGTGCAATCAGTCCTGTTTGCCCTTCAAACCATCGCCCTCGATTAAGGGCAGTTTGGCCCGTGGTCTCAGAAAGGAAGTCTTAGGACCCAGGCCTCTTTCCCTCCTTGGGGAGAGTAGGGTGCAGCCTCTGCTCTGTCTGGGATGGGAAACCTGGAGGTTGAGTCCTGCCTCCGATGGGGTCTAGGCCTGGCCAAGGCACCTTTACCTCGGGCCCAGGAAGTGGCTTTCCAGCTGGCTCAGAATTGGATCCGAACCAACTTTGATGTCTACTCGCAAAAGTCAGCCATGTATGAGAAGGTGAGCTGGCCTGAGCCCTCCCGCCACCCCCAGGGCGTCCCAGTGTTGAGGTGGGTCAGGCTTGGCAGCAGGGCCCAGGGCCAGCACAGCTGGGATGGTGGCGGCACCCAGTGGCCGCTCCTGGGCACTGCAGGGGCTGCTGGGCAGGCAGAGCAGCTTCTCCCCAAGGGCTCCAGGGTTGTTTGTTGTTCCTGGAGCTGGGGGCAGTGCCTGACCTACACCCTACCCGCTTGTCCCCAGTATGACATCAGCAACGGTGGACAGCCTGGTGGGGGAGGAGAGTATGAAGTTCAGGTGAGCAGGCCAGGGGTGGGCTGGCCAATGCCCTACAGGGAACTCCTGGGCTCTGCTGCCCACGACCCCCACCCCAGGCCTCAGTGTGCTCACCTGCATGTCGGCCCAGGGGACGAGCTTACTGGTGCTTCCTGTACTGCTGGGGTTAGGCAGGGCCAGTGCCCCTGGGGAGAGAGCCCACAGCCCCCACCAAGGGTCTGGGGCTTCCCCAGAAACCGGGCCCCACTGCCCTGCCTCTCCCAGGAGGGCTTTGGCTGGACGAATGGCGTGGTCCTGATGCTGCTGGACCGCTATGGTGACCGGCTGACCTCAGGGTCCCAGCTGGCTTTCCTGGAGCCCCACTGCCTGGCAGCCACCCTTCTGCCCAGCCTCCTGTTCAGCCTCCTGTCACGGTGACAGCCCTCCCCTCTTCACCTGGCCCCAGCTCCTGTCCCATTAAACCTCTGCACCAGTTCCCATCTTCCCCTGCCTCTTCATGCCCTCCTACCTCCCAGCCTGTCCTCAGAGTGAAGTGGGGGGCAGGTTCATGACCTGGAGGTCATGGGTTAGGGCCTAGCTCCCTCCTGGAACCTTGAACAGGGTGGAAATCCTGCTCTAGGGGGAAGACCTATCCCTCCTACCCCAAGTGCCCCAGCGCCAAGTCCCACACCTCCGGCCTTCCACTCACTTCCGTAGTCCAAAGGCTTTATTGTTCTGCTGAAATGCTTACAAATACTGAAAACCCCCAGCCTGGGCCCACGCAACCAAGGGCTTAATGCTGGGAAGGAGAGAAGGGGAGGTGGGCTTTGTGTTAAGGCGTGAAGGGCGAGGCCGGACAG
Source organism: Macaca nemestrina (assembly GCF_043159975.1). NCBI lineage: Eukaryota > Metazoa > Chordata > Mammalia > Primates > Cercopithecidae > Macaca > Macaca nemestrina. The sequence continues at coordinate 118,505,478 of NC_092136.1, read as the reverse complement.
CTGGAGGCCTGGTCCTCCACTCTCCATTTCCATCGCCCTTCGGAGGCTGAAGGAAGGGCAGTGGCACCACAGGGCCCTTCCCCTCTGCTGCATCATCTCCTGCTCAGGCTTTCCCTCTAGGAGCATCGGAGGAATCCTCTTTCCCTGTCGGAAACTCGACCCTGTACAGAACTCAACTATAACCTTTCTAGCTTCCCCTCCCAACCGCATTGCTCCTCCTCTGTTCCCTAGATCCCCCGGCTTCATCCCTTCTGGCTCTAAGCAAGGCACCAGTGGAAGGGAGAGGACTGGACTGGGGGGCTGGCAGGCTGTGCATAAGGGCTGAAGACACAGGCATGGGGCAGGGAACAGGTGTTCAGTCCCTTTCCCCCAGCATGAGATGCCCAGGGGCCTGGGCTGGAGAGATGATGGCACGTACCCTCAGATGGCCCATAGCTGAAGCAGTGGGCTGGGCCACAGAGCTGCAGCAATTAGTATGTAACCATGGCAATGAAGCAGTCGCTATGGTAACCATGGTGATGGGTCTGCAACTAGGGGATGGAGCTGGGACCTCAAGGATGACACTTGAGATCTCTGGCCCTTGAGCAAGGTGATACAAAGGATATGGGAAAGGAGAACAATGGGGCAGAGTGGGGTTTGAGAAGTGGGAAGTGGGCTGCCTGAGCTATTACCCCACTCTGGATGTGGTTCTGCTCAGCCCCCAAAGCCCCTGGCAAAGGGGTCTGAGGCAGGAGGGGATCTTTGGCAGCTTATGGTACCATAATTTGTCTTTTAGAAAAGAGAAAACAGGCTGGGGAGAGCAGGTGTCAGGTCGGAGCTGAGGCCCTCTCTGTAACAGCTCCTCAGCCCTGGCTGGGCCCGGGGCAGGACCCTAAAGGGTTACTGCAAGTTCTGGGCTCCCAGGAGGCAGCAAAGCCACCTCCACTTTTCTTCTTCTGGCTGGTTCTTCAGGAGGCCAGAGCCCAGAAACTCACAGGACCAAGCTCTTTACAGAATATTAAAGTCTTCTTATACAAAAGCCTCAGTTGTGCTCTGCCAGGAGGCCCACAGCAGTTAGTTCATGAACTGAGTGTAGCCCTCAGCCCCTGTGACGATGACATCCATCCAGATGCGCATGGCCTCTGCAGATGGGGCCACCATGTAGTACAGCCGGTCATGGGTCTTCACGCAGAAGGTGAGGGCTGGGTTTGGGCTCTGCCAAGGGAAGAGAGGAAGGTCTAAGATGGGGCTCACCCATGCCCAGGAATAGTCTCACCTGCCTCCCTATCTGCCCTTTCCCCTCCCAGCCCCCAGAAAGCCCTGGAGCTTAGGACTGAGTCCTAAATAGGCCCAGAGCCTAGTCCCCACCAGTCCATGTGAGCCCCAGGCTGAAATGTTCCCTTCCCACACCACAGCAGTCCTGGGCTCTCTAAACTCCCTGGACCCTGACAGAGCTATACCCTGACAAGGGAGGCTCTGGTCCTTGACACCCCAAGTTCAAAAGTGAGTATCAAGAGGATCAGACACAAACGGCTATTCCAGTGAGGACCAGAGTTTCCTCTCAGCAAAACACGGGCAGACAGAAAAAGCTATAAGTAGGGTACTAGGCCCCGGGACCCCAGAGGAGCAGAGACCAGGACTGGGGTGGGCATCAGAGGGTTGGTGGCAGGGAGGCTGACTTGCATTAGGGAAGCAGGCCCCAGCCTCAGATATCTCCTGTGAATCAATTCTCCCTATCAAATCTAGTCTCTGAGGGTCCCCTCCACCCCTTCCAGCCATCCCTTCTGTATCAGCCCCCCATGGGGAGGTATCCTGCTGTCATTTCCAGGAGAGGAGGGAGGCAGCAAGGAGAGGGAGGCACCCAAGCCCAGAGGAGCTTCTTGCTCTTTGCAACCTGCTTTCTGCTCCTCTCTTGGGCCTGGGGGAAGTGAGGGGGGATGAAGGGGAGAGTCAAGGGTCAGGGATGAGTGAGGTACAGGAGGTGTTAATGTGCTGGTTACAGCTAAGTGGGGAGGGGTACCTCAGTCACCATAGTGAAGCGGAAAAACCTCTTCTGGGAAGGGGAGAGGGAGAAAGGAAGAGAAAGTTGACAAAGAGAACAAGGACTGGGTTGGAGCCTCTGTAGAGAGCAGGCTGGAGGCCTTTGCTCCCAGAGCCCCACCAGGCCACCCCTTCCCCATGGCTGTCCCTCTGGCCCCCCTCTGGTGCCCTCCACCCCTGACCTTGGCTGCACTGCGCAGGTGGTCGTAGTACACTTCCTCAATGGCCTGGAAATAGATGACTCCCTTCAGCTTCGTCTCATGCTTGTCTGCAAAGCAAGTAAGGGTGGGCTATGGAGCCAGTCACACTTCAGGTCTAGCTCCATTTATGTGGAGTTCCACGGCCTGAGCTTCCAAATCTGGGAAATGGGGTGAAGATCCCAGTCTCCCAAGACCCCCAAACAGAACCCAATACAGAATCCTAAAGATATGGATAATGCTCAGCCTCATTCATAATCACAGAGAAATACAAATCAGAGCTTCACTGAGAGACCACTTCTCGCCTAACCCAATGACGAAAACATACAATAAATATACAGCACGCTTTTGGCAAGTCTATGGTGAAGGAGGTAGTCTAACGACAGGTGGGAGTATAAATTGGTAAAACCCTTATGAACGATTTGGCCATGTCTATCAAAATTAGAAAGGCATTTATCTTTTGATCCAATGCTTACATTTAGGAGAATTTCTCTTTCACATATACAAAGTAACATATACAAGATTATTAAGTATAGTATTGCCTATAGTCACAGAAGATTGGAAACAAGCAAAATATCAATCAAGTAGAGACTGGTTAATAAGTTAGTGTGTGCCACATCACGGAAGACTAAATATAGCTGTTAAGTAAAATGATATAGGCCAGGTATGGTGGCTAACGCCTGTAATCCTAGCATTTTGGAAGGCTGAGGAGGGTGGATCACCTGAGGTCAGGAGTTCGAGACCAGCCTGGCCAACATGGTGAAACCCCCGTCTCTACTCAAAATGCAAAAATAAGCCAAGTGTGGTGGTGCATGCCTATAATCCCAGCTATTCGGGAGGCTGAGGCAGGAGAATCACTTGAACCCGGGAGGCGTAGGTTGCAGTGAACCGAGATCACACCACTGCACTCCAGCCTGGGCAAAAAGAGCAAAACTCTGTCTCAAAAAAAAAAAAAAAAAAAAAGAAAGAAAGAAATATCTGATACAGATACAGACTCAGAAATAAGCCTATAGTATATACCCAGATATAATATCTAGATATAGATAAATTTGATATAGAATGATCTCTAAGACACATTAGGAGGTGAAAAAGGAATGTACTGTATGCCACCTTTTGTGCAAGAAAAAGTATTTGTTTATATTCTCCTACAGAAACTCTACAAGGGGCCGGGTGCGGTGGCTCAAGCCTATAATCCCAGCACTTTGGGAGGCCGAGGTGGGCGGATCACGAGGTCAGGAGATCGAGACACTGGCTAACACGGTGAAACCCAGTCTCTACTAAAAATACAAGACAATTAGCTGGGCGAGGTGGCGGGCGCCTGTAGTCCCAGCTACTCAGGAGGCTGAGGCAGGAGAATGGCATCAACCCGGGGGGGCGGAGCTTGCAGTGAGCCGAGATCGCACCACTGCACTCCAGCCTAGGGCACAGAGCAAGACTCTGTCTCAAAAAAAAAAAAAAAAAAAAAAAAGAACCTCTACAAGGATACACAAGAGATTAATGAAAGTAGTTACCTGTACTGGGTAGGGCATAATTCTCAATTTAAACCTTTTTATATATTTTTTATTTTTGAACTATATGAATACTGTTACCTTTTTTTTTTTTTTTTTTTTTTTTTTTTGAGACGGAGTCTCGCTCTGTCACCCAGGCTGGAGCGCAGTGGCCGGATCTCAGCTCACTGCAAGCTCCGCCTCCCGAGTTGACGCCATTCTCCTGCCTCAGCCTCCCGAGTAGCTGGGACTACAGGCGCCCGCCTCCTCGCCCGGCTAGTTTTTTGTATTTTTTAGTAGAGACGGGGTTTCACTGTGTAGGCCAGGATGGTCTCGATCTCCTGAGCTCGTGATCCGCCCGTCTCGGCCTCCCAAATGCTGGGATTACAGGCTTGAGCCACCGCGCCCGGCCTTTTTTTTTTTTTTTTTTTGAGACGGAGTTTCACTCTGTTGCCCAGACTGGAGTGCAGTGGCACGATCTCGGCTCACCGTAACCTCCGCCTTCCAGGTTCAAGCAGTTCTCTGACTCAGCCTCCTGAGTACCTGGGATTACAGGCGCCTGCCACCATGCCTGGCTAATTTTTTTGTATTTTTAGTAGAGACGGGGTTTCACCATCTTGGCCAGGCTGGTCTTGAACTCCTGACCTCGTGATCCACCCGCCTCCCAAAGTGCTGGGATTACAGGCGTGAGCCACCGCGCCCGGCTACCTATTTTTTTTAAAAAAAGAAAGGAAGTAGCCGGGCGCGGTGGCTCAGGCCTGTAATCCCAGCACTTTGGGAGGCCGAGGCAGGTGGATCACCTGAGGTCGGGAGTTTGAGACAAGCCTGACCAACATGGAGAAACCCCATCTCTACTAAAAATACAAAATTAGCCAGGCATGGTGGCGCATGCCTGTAATCCCAGCTACTCGGAAGGCTGAGGCAGGAGAATCACTTGAACCTGGGAGGCGGAGGTTGTGGTGAGCCGAGATCGCGCCACTGCACTACAGCCTGGGCAACAAGAACAAAACTCCGTCTCAAAATAATAAAATAATAAATAAATAAATAAATAAATAAAATAAAATAAAATAAAAAGAAAGGAAGCACACTCCCTTGATGTGTACAGAGCATTTAGCATATACATATAGCATATAGCCTCTGGAAGTCAGAGGTGGCAGGAAAGGGGCCAACTACCTGAGCAGAGGTGACCATTCAGTGAGAAGGGGCAGGATTCCTGTCAAGGGAAAGCACAGGGCCTGGGCCACCTTGTCTGTGGCACTGCTCAGATGCTACAGCTGATATCCTTAACAGTGAGCCTGAGTCCTACAGGAGAGGTCACGCCAATCACTAAACTCAATGGTGCCGGCTGGAAGTAAGCTCCTCCCCGAGTGCTCCTCCTCTCCCCAACCTCCGTGGCTTGGTAAAGGCAACTTACAGACTGGTGCCAACATGTCCCTCCAGCCTTGTATCACAACCTTCCCCTGCATGAGTCCCAAGTCCTATCTGAGCTTCTCACTGTTCCCTTAGTAATACACTTTGTATGCTGGAACTGTCTCCTCCAGCCCATTTCCTTGGCAAACTCCTAAACAATCTTCAAGACCCATCGCAAAATGTCACCATGACAGTGCACAGTTGTGCTCTCCTGTGTTCCCACAGCACAGATGCCCCTCTGTATAGAACTGATGCTGCATCGGAATCCTCCTTTATCCATTCATGGTCTACCTCCCCCAACACAAACAACTATGTGCCTGGCACACAGTAGGTACTCAATGCTGAATGAATGAATCCTAGACACCGGGATTCAGAGAGAAGTCAGAGACCTTTCTCTTAGGAAACTACAATCTCACAGGGAGGAAAATACAGACACTCAGCTATGTAAATAGCTAGTAAAGGCATGGCTAGGAACTCCATGAGACCACCTACGCATCACAGGTTTTCATGAGTATTAAATGAAAGAACACATTTAAGGTATTCAGCACAGTGTGTGGCACATAACATGACACTGTTATTGTATCATTACACTCCTGGATTGATGTCACATGGAAAAACAGATGCTGGATAATGCAGGGGTTCAGAGGAGGATGGGAATCACTCCTAGTAAGGTGGGGTCAGGAAAGGCTTCCTAGAGATAATATGTAATCTGGACTCCATGCAATGAGGGGGTTTCTATCGAGTTGGCAGGAAGAGGGTCCAAGCGGAACAGGCACGGCACCCAGGGCCCTTATCCAGGCCCATTTCTGACATTTCCTCCTTGGAAAAGGACCAGCCCTGCCTGGCTCTGGGCCTGCTCAGCCCTCCAGCCCCTGTTCTCTTTCATCCCTTCCTTCACAGGAAATAGTAACACACTCCTGCCTCCGCTTCCTTACCACCCACCTATCCTCAATCTTGTGCAATCTGGCTCCTGGCCCCATGCACAGCAGAAAGCCTTCTCTTGACAAGCTCCCATCCCTGAGTCTAACAGCCTTTGGGCCACATCTTTCTTGGCCTTTCTGCAGCATCCATCATCGCTGGTGACACCTCCTGCTTGTGAATGTCTGCTCCTTTGGCTGGCTTCCTTCCCTGTTTCTGCTCCCATTTCTATTCCTGCCATCTGAACTTGGTCTCCTTTTGTTTCACAGACGCTAACTAAGGCCACATATGCCAAGCACCAGCCCAGCACCTGGCATGTGGTTAGTGCTGGCTTCCTGTCTCCTGCCCCTTCTCCCTCTGCTGGTCTCTCCTTTCTCCTTCCCCACACAGGTAGGCCTGCCCCAGGGTTTGGCCCTCTCCCTCCCCTCTTCTCTGCTCTGAAGTCTGACTGCCCAGGTTCAGACTTATCTCTGTCTCTTAGGAGCTGTGGGACCTTGGGCAATTTACTTAACCTCTCTGAGCATCATTTTCCTCATCTGTAAAATGGCATAAAAATAGTGTTTCCCTATAGGATTATTTCAAAGATTAATGAGATGATGCATTCAGAGTGCTTAGCATAGCACCTGGCTCATTCAAGTGCTTGATAAAGGTTATCTGCTATTACTATTATTCCACCTGATTCAACTATTACTCCACCTCTAATCCTAACCATCCTCCTAAACCTAGATGTCCCAGAGGCACCTCAATCTCAACATGCCTCAAATGGAACTCTTTTCCCCAGGCCTGTTTCTTCCTCTCCAAAGTCCCTAGTCCCTCTACCTTCCTGGCGCAGAGAGAAACATGGGACACCTGTGCTTCTGTCTCTCCTGCCTCCTCAAAACACCCAGGACCCAGGCTGGTCAGGGAAGGCTTCTTAGAGGAGCCAGCAGGTGATCAGGGACCAGGTTAGGGGGGAAATGGGCACTCCAGACCTGAGCATCTCTGGCACCAAACTCTGCAGCCCTTTCCCCTCTTCTGAGCTCCTAGCAGGATTGCTCTTCCCAGCTCTGTGGCTGGGTGAGGCTGTGTGACTGGCAGACAGCCCCACCTATGAATTGAGGACAAAAATGATGTGTGTCACTTCCCAGCTGAGACATTTAATACCAAGGCCAGGCTCACTTAAGCCTCTCTTTCCCTCTGCCACTGTGGCCAGAAATGTTCCCAAAAGGCATGCTGAAGTAAAGACAACACTGATGCAGGGCAGAGCCCCCACCAACTCACGATGTGCAGTCCACATGTATTGGGCATAAGGAAACCTAGTACTTGTAAGCCACTAGGATTTTCCTTTTTAATATTTCTTTTTTTTTTTTTTTTTTGAGATGGCGTCTTGCTCTATCGCCAGGCTAGAGTGCAGTGGCATGATCTCAGCTCACTGCAACCTCTACCTCCCGGGTTTAAGTGATTCTCCTGTCTCAGCCTCCTGAGTAGCTGGGACTACAGGCATGTGCCACCATGCTCAGCTAATTTTTGTATTTTTAGTAGAGACGGGGTTTCACCATGTTGGCCAGGATGGTCTCGATCTCTTGAGCATGTGATCTGCCCACTTCGGCCTCTCAAAAGTGCTGGGATTACAGGCATAAGCCACCATGCCCGGCCTTTTAATTAATTTTTTTGAGACAGAGTCTCACTCTGTTGTCCAGGCTGGAGTGCAGTGGTGCAATCTCGGCTCACTGCAACCTCTGTCTCTTGGGTTCAAGCAATTCTTGTGCTCAGCCTCCTGAGTAGCTGGGACTACAGGCGCATGCCACCATGCCCAGCTAATTTTTGTACTTTTAGTAGAGACAAGGTTTCACCATGTTGCCCAGGCTGGTCTCAATCTCCTAGCTTCAAGCTCTTTGCCCGCCTTGGTCTCCCAAAATGCTGGGATCACAGGTGTGAGCCACTGCACCTGTACAGCCACTGGGATTTTATGACTTCTTGTTACTGCGGCATACCTTACCTTCTCATGACTAGGGTATAACACAGCATCCCACGCTCCAAGTGGGAAAAGTACAAAGGGAGTTCCAGGGATGGGAAACTAGGCTAGAGGCTCGAACGGAAAGAACTGACGGAGCAAGAGGGTCTAGTCGGCCTGTTCCTGGGCTATCTTGAGCACTCCTTGGCACTGTTCAACTGCTTGTCTTGGAGTCTTTGATGGAATCTGTCCAAGGGGGAGTTCCCAGCCCAACTCCGACCATAAGACCCCATGCTCCTGCAGAGCCTGGATGTCTCCTATCAGCATACACATTGTGCATTGTTATAATTCTTGTCTGCTTCCCTGACTATAAGCTCCATGAGAGAGCTGTGGCCATCTTACTTATCACCAGAGCCTAGAACAGTGCCTGGAACTTATTAGATGCTTAGTAACATTGCTGAATGAAGGAATGAATGAATGAACACTAAATGGAGGTGAACCAGGTACATTGTGTACATTTCAGGGAAGGAGGGCAAGGCCCAGTCCAAGCCTCTGGTCCCCTACTTGGAAGCTTGGCCTCCTTCTAGAAGGCCAGCCATCCTGGGTAACAGAGCCCAGGGGTCCTGGCTGGCCCCCGGGACGGCCTTGTTGGAACTCACCCACATAATAGGAAAGGGTGCGCTTGAGCCGGTCGAAGACAAACCAGCGCTTCTTCCATGATTTAATCTTGCCGCCCATCTTGACTAAGTAGCCACGGCAGACCTGGTGGGAAGCAGGAGTAAAGAAGGACCCAAATGTGCAGCCCTTAAGCCTTAAGTGTGTGCCATCGCCTGTGCCTGTATTCATGGGGGACTGTCCCCAACATCTCTTCAGGCCAGCACACCAGGTCCTGGGACAGAGATCTGGTTAGATAAGGGTAGAGACTGACGCCACTATTCCAACGACCCAGGAGGTGCCTCTCACCATGGGGTCCTCCCTCTCCCCAGCACCCCAGGGCCACACACGCCTTGTACCTTGCTGCTGAGCACCACGTGCAGGCAGGTATCAACACCATGGCCTGATGACTCAATATGTGTCTTCAGGTCAAAGTCCTCCTTCCGGATTGGCAGGTAGCGGGTCAGGGGTCGTGCCTGGGAGCAAGAGGGAGGGTCAGGAGAGTCTCCTCTCTTCCCTCATTATTTCCCTGTCCAGGCCCCTTGGCTTCACTTCTAAACCCCAACAGCCTGACATCACCCATCCCCAGACCATGGTGGTCACTCTGGCTCCATAGGGCTTATGGCAAAAGTGGGGACCTACCATGCCTATGTTGACTCTATCTAGGGCCAGGCAAACTGCGAAGTCACTCTGTGCCTCAGTTTTCCCACCTATGACCAAGACACAGCATCTTTGTCTTGCCCTGTCCCTCCTTTCCCTCCTGAGCCAAACAGAATAAAGCAAGAGGCCAGATAAGAACATGCTCTGGGAAGAAAAGCCCAATAAGAAATCTAGTCTCTGACTTCCCATGGGACCTTGTTTGGGTCACATCCCTTCTCTGGGCCTCAGTTTCCTTCCATGTAAAACACGGGCTTTGAACTAGGTAATTACTAAGGTTTACTCTACCTCTGATACTAACTAGAATTTTCAGTCAGCTGGAATATTTTTCTACTCTTCCTTTCCTAGAAGAACATTAAAATGGCCAGGAAACATCACACATTATTTAAAGAAAAAACAAAACACACAACCCCATAGATAGCTGATTCTACCCATCTCCCACACCAGACACCAGTGGCCACTACTGCAATGCCTGAGCCCCAGGACAGGGGCTAGAAGACAGACTCCCAGAGCAGTCACTGACTGAAGCAGGAAAGGGAAACCAGGCATTTTACAAATATTCCAACCACAGGGGTAAAATTCACAGAGCTTCATTTTTTTTGTTGTTGTTTGTTTTTTTTTTCCTGAGACAGAATTTCACTCCGTCATCCAGGCTGGAGTGCAGTGGCACGATCTCAGCTCACTGCAACCTTCATCTCCTGGATTCAAGCAATTCTCATGCCTCAGCCATCAGAGTAAGCTGGGATTACAGGTGTGTGATACCATGTCCAGCTAATTTTTGTATTTTTTGTAGTGATGGGGTTTCGCCATGTTGGCCAGGCTGGTCTGTGAACTCCTGGCCTCAAGTGATCTGTGTACCTTGGCCTCCCAAAGTGCTGGGATTACAGGTGTGAGCCACTGTGCCCAGCCCCTTCTCATTATTTCCCAAACCCAATCCAGTTGACCTATCCCTTAGAATTTATTTTGTTGCATTGTAGGAAATGAGGGAGCTGTGATCACTGCTTGGGAAAGATTCCACAGGACTCCCAACCTGGAGAAGCCTACAGAGACCTAATCAGAAGGGACAGCCTATCTAAGTCCTACAGATTCTCATGGGGGGTTGTAGGAGTCAGGATTTGGGACCAGAGACATGGGCAGATTTCCCAGCCCAAACCAATTTCTCCTTCTGCTTTCAATTGTTCTGCTCAAGTCTCCTGTTTAAGGAGAAAGGGTAGGGCTGGCTTTTGGGCAAGGAGGGATTTCTGTCCCGAAGAGAAACTAGTACAGTTCTGTCTTGGAGACGTAAAACAAAAGTCAGAGTGAGGTCATCCACTGATGATGGGGACTGGAGATGAAAGGTCCTGTAGGGTGTGGGGCAGCACACCCTGAAGTTCCACATGCAGGAAGGGCAGCAGGGGAAGCAGAAGGGAAGGTGCAATGCAGGCTCATGAAGCAGATCTGAAGCCCTGGAGAGGCCAAGGGGAGCCACTCTGATTCTTGACTACCAGCTCCCATCTCTGGGACACCTATCCAGACCCTCTTCTCTGATCCTGGATGTCTGCAAGGTGGCCTGTCACATCCTTACAACCCACTACCCCAGCACACACACACACATTTGAACAGTCCTGGTAGGTCTATGTTTAGGGGTCAATGAGTCCCAGGTAGAATTCTGCTTGTGTTAAGCCAACAGCAATCTTTTCTGGAGTAGAACAGGTCTTACAGCCCAACACAGAAACCCTGGGGTCTCCCCACTTCTCTACAGCCCTCACCGTCAAGCCAACCACCACTGTGCTCCACCGCCCATTCACCTGGGAAAATTGTTTCTCCCGCATCTTGACCTCCTTCTCCACCAGCTGCTGCCTCCGGGCACTCTCACTCTGTAGCCTCCGTTCTACCTGCTCACGCCTCCGCCGCTCCTCCTCCAGGGCCTGCCGCCGCAGCTCCATCTCCCGCTCCTGCCCCCAAAGCCAAGGGGTCAGCACCTATGGCCATCCTCTTTCCCCCACTGGCCCTCGTCACACCTGGGCAGGGCTGCAGGAGGCATCCACCTCAGGGTAGTCTGGCATGAGGAGGCATCATCTTCAAAGCCCACCCTCTCCAAGAGCCCTGGCTGGTTAAAGAGAAATGCTTTAAGCATGACTGTCCTGACTTCAAACCCTGGCCCTGCTACCACTATGGGCTCTGTGATCCTGATAAAATCATTTAAACTTTGTTTTTTTTGTTGTTGGAGACTGAGTCTCACTCTGTTGCCCAGGCTGGAGTGCAATGGCATGATCTTGGCTCACTGCAACCTCCGCCTCCCAGGTTCAAGTGATTCTCCTGCCTCAGCCTCCCAAGTAGCTGGGATTACAGGCACCTGCCACCACGCCTGGCTAACTTTTTTGTATTTTTAGTAGACAGAGTTTCACCAGGTTGGCCAGGCTAGTCTCGAACTCCTGACCTCAGGTGATCCGCCTGCCTTGGCCTCCCAAAGTGCTGGAATTACAGGTGTAAGCCACCGCACCCAGACATTTAAACTTTTTAAGCCTCAATTGCCTCATTTGTGAAATGAAGTTAAGAATACTCATTCAGCCGGGCGCGGTGGCTCACGCCTGTAATCCCAGCACTTTGGGAGGCCGAGGTGGGAGGATCACGAGGTCAGGAGATTGAGACCATTCTGGCTAACACGGTGAAACCCCGTCTCTACTAAAAATGCAAAAAATTAGCCGGGCGTGGCGGCGGGCGCCTGTAGTCCCAGCTACTTGGGAGGCTGAGGCAGGAGAATGGTGTGAACCCGGGAGGCGGAGCTTGCAGTGAGCCAAGATCGCGCCACTGCACTCCAGCTTGGGCACTGAGCGAGACTCTGTCTCAAAAAAAAAAAAGAAAAAAAAAGAAAAAAGAATACCCATTCCTGGAATTATAGTGAAAATGAAATTAGATCATGTATATAAATGCTCATTACTGATTCCAGTAGGAAAGCACTCGAAAAATAAATGGGGCTCTGACAATTGTATCTGAATTCTCGGAACGTGGGTTATCTAGATAACTTTTTTTGACAGCTAATATATAGTCCTTTCCCAATCACTAACTGAAGGCCTTTTGAAACTCCAAATTAGAAACATCTGCTATCGAACTTCAAACTTTATGGGCACAAAGTGACTTCAGACTAAGGTCAGAACTGAACTTATAAAAGCCACTATAAAAGGATTTTAGAAGTCATTAAAACAAATAATTAAATACAGAGCATGTCAGTGATGCTTTATATGTCTTAATTACTAATAAAGACCTCCTATACCATTAACTCCCATTTACTATTTCTTCCCAGCTCAAAACTCAGCAGAATCTCCTTTCCCCACATTTGCCAGGAGATGCTTACACATTTGCCATACTTAGACATAAATAAGATAGGAGGCATTCTTTTCTGGCTGGTCCTCCATTCAAACTGTCCGTATCTGTTTTTTATTAAATCCCTCAAACTGCTGACCTTACTCTCTGTGTCCCACTCTCATCTCAAACATGCACAGTGCCTCGAATGGTGGACACAGAACAGCTTCTGCAGATCCTTTATTTATTCTCCTTCCTAGGCACACATTTCATCAGCCTGCCTATGCCCAGGATAAACCACGGGTCCCTCTTTGCTGAATCCCAGCTCCATGCCCATGTGAAGGAGCTGTCAGCCCTCTCTGCTCCCAAGGCTCCCCAGCCAACACCTCTACTCTGACTTGGACATCTGCCTCCTCCTCTGGTCTATACTTCACCCACAGTTCCTGCCTTTCCTAACCAGTCCCAAGAGGAATGGCCTGCCATGCAGGTAGACAGGAATCAAAATTCCTGTAGTTGCCAAAAAGTCTACAGAAGTAAACATGCAAAAACTGGAAGTTTCCATACAAGAAATTATTGGTGGGAGAATGGTTACTGTGCTGCCTTCTCTGTTCCTAAGAGCCATGAAGTTGTAATCTCACCAAGGTTCCCTAAACCTGTTTGAGGAATACAACCTTTTAAAACATTTTCTACCCCAAGGGAATGTGGCAAGGCTAATATGGGTGGAAGGGCTTGAGGTGGAGCACAGGCCCTTGACAGGCAGCAGGCAGCTCTGTGCCCCATCACCTTCTGCCTCCCTGATCCAGGTCAGACTCACCCTCGACTCCATGAGCCGGTTCTTCTCTGCGTGAGCCTCTTTCAGCATCTTCTCCATCTCCTCGATCTTCCCCATGTCCAGACCACTCGCACTGGGGAGAGAAGGGGAAGAGGAGGTGCATCAAGGAGCTGAGGCGGTGGCTGAAGGAGGCTGTGGGCCCAGGCATGGGGGGTACCTGGACATGTTGTCAGGGGAGCAGGCCGAGTTGCCCCCAGTGGAGATGCTGGTCTCCATGCTGTCAGAGCTCTCCAGACTCAGCGTATCGTAGGCGTGCTCACCCTCCTCCCCACGCTCCCGCCCCACAGGCAGGTGGTGTAGGATAGAGTGGTGCATGAGAGTGGGGAAGCCCGAGGGGCCCGCTGGGAAGGGGGCTGCCCCGTGCAGGGCATCCCACTGGCACTGTGCCTCAGCTGCCGCTTTCTGCTTCAGCTCAGCCAGTCGCCGCCGTTGCTCTTCAATCACCTGTTGTCCTGCAGGAGAGACAGATGGGAGTCACAGTGGGCTCCCCACCCAGCTAAGGAGCAGGCCAGTGGCAGCACCACACACAGAAGGAGGGGCAAGCAGGGAGAGGTTAACACAGAGCAGCCCCCTCTCCCCGCAGCTTCCCTAAGGCCCCTGCCGCTCCAGGCCTGGCTGCTTTGCCAATGCTTCAGTCGCCTGCACAACCGGCCACAGATGCAGAGTCTGGCTTCAGTGCTCTTTCGCATCCTGAGTCCACATAGGACACCAAACCTACCCAAATAGTGCCCAGGCAGCATGACAGCCAGCTGGCTCCAGCTCACAACCAAGGCCTAAGTAGGTCTAGGCAGGACGCATGCACCCACCCTGCCTGCTGGAGAAGGGAGAAAGAAGAGATGGCGGAAACCCCATGAGCACCCAGAATGCCAATGCAGACCCCCCTGCGATGCAGAAGCAAAAACAACAAACACGGGAAAGAAGGCAGGGGAGACACGGTAGAGCACAGCTGAGGGCAGAAGAGAGGTCAGCTGGAGGGGTGAGGCCAGCAGACACCCCAACCCAGCTCAGCCTGGGACCCTGCCTGCAGGCAGTGGGGACCTGGGCAGGACACATCATGCTGATGCCAGGGCAGGGGCTGCCTGGCCAAAGCAATGCCCTCTGTGACCAACGTTCTACCTGCTGGGTCGTCGGTTGGGAGGGGCTCGGCGGGAAGCGACTCGACTGGCGTGGGGGACCCCGGGCAGAGGGTACGGTAGAGACACAGAGTGGGTAAGAGGAGAGAGAGGCACAGACATGGGCTTTCAAAACAACCAAATTGCACACAAGCAACAAGGACTCCTGGGTCCCCAGAGCCAATATCTCAGGCAACCATTTCTAGAAGTAATCAAATCCATCCCCTGCCTCCAGAGAGGGCAATGTCTAACCCAACTCAGGTCAACAAGCAGTTCCCTTATTGGCTAGGCTCTCTAGGAAAGATGTCACAGTCCTTAGAGACTAAGGGCCTTAGACTAGGCCCTTAGTCTCCAGCCCTGAAGGCTTTAGATAAATATCCAGGAAGCTCTTCTTTAGGTACCCACTCCTCTAAATCCTTTCTGCTCTGGCCTAGATCCCAATGAAAGGAAAAATACCCTGTGAAAGGTATGAACATAGAGGAAGCATGGAAACTATCCAGGGTCCCCTCAGAAGAGCAGGTGGGCTGGCGGGGCAGTCACTCACCCTTCTGTTGCAGAGCTAGTTGGCGCTTGGTCTCGATGTCCTGCAGCGTGGCTGCCAGGTTTCGAGGAAGGCTGCCCGTGCCATTCTGGGTGAGTAGAGCGCTCTGCAGAGGAATGGAGAGTTTGGACCTGGGCTCAGAAGGCCCTCACCCCCATTCCCAAGGCTTTTATGGGTGGTCTTGGCCTCTCCCCAGCATGGCAGTCTCCATCCCTTGCCACATGTGCAGCCCCACCCACTGTCCTCAGACCTTTGGGGAGGGGCTACGCCCCAGGGTAGCCAAGCTGAGCTGGGAGGAGGAGGAGGAAGAGCCAGAGGAGGAGGGGAGGGGGCCGCTGCGGGTCCGGGGAAGGGGGCTAGTGGCCTCGCCATCCATCTTGGAGCGGTAAACCTGGAAAGAAAAGATAGTGCCCAGTGACTTCTGGCTCCCCCATTGGCCACCTCCCCCATGTCACCTAGTCTGGCTGTGATCTGACGTATCACTCTGGCACTAGGCCTCAGGCCTTCTGGTTCTGACAACAAGCCTCCTGAGCCAGCCCAATGGCCAGATGCTATTGGCAGCTGCCAATTCTCCTTTCCATGCTGTTCCTCCCTGGGCCAATCCCTAGCCCAACCCTGGGTCTAAGAAAAGACCTGTAAACAGACCCATGCAAGGATTTAATGTCAGTCAGGCAGGGTTGTGCAGGAGACCAACTAGAAACTGGGTTCCCTCTGGTCCTAGCTCAGTCACACACCTCCCTACTCTGGGCCTTGGCTTCCTTCTCTGCAAAAGAAGGGGGTAGGACTAGACTAAATAATGGCCAAGCTCCCCTACAGCACTAGCATGTGGTAAATATGGCCTTTAGCGTCACAAACCCTGACTTGGCATAAGCTCTGCTACTTCTTAGCTGTGTGGCCTTGGAAAGATTACTTATCTTCTCCATGCTCCAGTGTTTCACCTATAAAATGAGTTAACTTCATCTACCTCAAAGGCCTATGGTGATGATTAAGAGAATCAAAACATGTTAAAGTCTCTAACCAGCTGGGTACACAGTAGAAGTCTTATATGATCAAACTCCTCCCCAAGGAAACATGAAATTTTAGCTGAGGTCACAGTCTTACAGATACAGTGCCTTCACTCAACGGATGATCTTAAATGGTCAATGTCAGGCACTGCAGCAGGTCAGTGGAGGAAACCTAAGGAGAAGACTAGCCCAGCTCCCTTTCCCACCCCATGGTCAGTTGCTTGCTGCAGGTTCAGGTAGGCCCACGCCCTCCATGGCAACTCTGAGGAGGCTTGGGCTCTCACTTCAGAGTCTTTGCCCCTTGTTTTCCGCTTCCAAGTGTCACTGCTGGAGAAACCAGGAGAACAAGCAGAGAAACCAGGAGAACAGCAGTTCTCCCAGGACACACTAATTCCAGTTGCCACAGGCCCAAGAGCCTGTCAGGCCACCAGACTGGGTGAGAAGCTCTGGGTGTTGGGAGCTGCCAAGCATAGGCCAGACCCACAGCCTAGCTCAGCACAGGGCACTGAACAGATCCCAACCTGACCACAGCTCCAGAATCCCCTTCCACCAGACACTCAATCAGACAGTTTTAGGCTATGGAGGCTGGCCCTCTGGTTGCCCAAATGCTAGGATAGCTGCCCAAGGAGTGACCTTCTCAGGGCCCAGAGGTGCCCTCATTGCCCTGACTGGGCTGACACCTCCACTCAAGGTGGTACTGTGTGGCTGATGGATTGGCAGGAGGAATCAGAGTGGACAGGTGCAAAGGCTGGGGAGGATGGGCAGTGAAGGAGGGGTTACCTGCAGCTGACGGGAAGCTTTGGCGGGCAGAGGCGGGGGAGAAGAGTGAGGGGAGGCTGCAGTGGGGCCAGTCCCCAGCCCGGCCATCAGCTCCTGGTACCACTGCTCTAAGTCTACAGCAGGGAGCAGCAGCTTCTCCATCTGGAGGTGGGAATGGGGAGGGGAAAAGGGGACAGGAGGGGAAGGATGGAGAGGAAAGGCCAGGAAATAAAGGGAAAGGAAAAGGCAGGAGAAGGGAGAAAGAAGAAAGAAGAGGAAGAAGGAGGGGAAAGGTTAAAGGAAGGCCATATCAGGGAAATGGACAAGAAGGTGAAGGAAGAAGGGGAGGAAGGAAGGGAGAAAGGAGAGCATCAAGAAAAAGAAGAGAAAAACAGTGAGACAACAGTTGCCCTGAATGTACTAAGGGCAAAGAGAAACAGTCAGGGTACAACTTCCAGATCACAGACATGTGCTACACCAGCCATGAAACCAGCCACCAGACAGAGCCTGCAGGCACTGGGCACTCCCCTTGGGCTGGCCAAGAGCCAGGAGGCCAGGTGAGCAGGAGCAAAACACACACGGAGCACACCAGTCGTGGGTGGGGGTTGCAAGAACTCACAGACCACCAACCTTGGGTGAAGGCGTGATGGAAGCAAACGAGGAGGAGGGCAGCATGGGAGGAAGGCAGGTGGTGGGAACCAGGTCCCGGGAGGCGGAGGCCCAGGGAGAAAGGCCTGGCACAGGGGCTGGGGGCATGGGCGAGGTGTCCCGCATCACCTTTAGCTGCTCAAGCATCACGTACTTGGGGCAAGGCCAGATGCAGGAGGGAATATAAGAGGTTAATGGAGCTAGAATACATAAGATGGCCCTACCCACAGGGGAAGAGAGGGAAAGGACAGGAAGTACAGAGCCTGCAGCCTAGGAAAACCAGTCCTCTCAACTCGATGCCCTCATCCTAGAGCAGAAGGCCTGCCCCTTCCCAGGCCATAGGAGCTGAAGAAAGCTCCCAAGGCCCCAGGGAAGAAAAGAAACCACTCCCAACCTCCCCTTATACAGGCTGCCCTTCTCCCTCTCTGTCGAACACAGATCCTTCTGTCCCCCCAGCTCCACCCAGGCCCAAGGGGGAATCTAGGCCATCCATAAAGAGGTCTTTGGGCATTGGTGGGCACCCTCAGTGGCTGGTACCTCACTGTCAGGCAGGGGCTGGGCGAGTACACTGGGGGGGGTGGCAGAAGCATAGGGGTCCAAGCGGGAACACAGCTGGAAAACTTCTGCCAGGGTCACATATTCCTGGGGTGCCCAGTGGAAGGGGTAGGGGTGGGCAAAGAAAGGGGTTAACAGGGTTCAACAAGGTGCCCAACACCCCAAACTCCATGCCAGGCCACAGGGCCATCACTCCAGGTCAATACAAACTCCAAGGCAGGGGTAGGGTGACTGCTATGCCCATAGATGGCTGCAAGGAGTGACAGAGACCAGAAAAGGGCAGCAGAACCAACAGTCTGAAGGCTCCTCCTGCCCCTCCACTCTTGGAGCCACCTTGGCATCCAGTCCTGCCCCAAGCAGACCCTGAAGGCCCATACCTGAATTCGCCCTGGGCTGGGGACAGGCAAAGAAGCCCACAGAAGGCCTTTTAAGAGTACACTGAGGATCAGAACCCAGCTCCCAGAGAACCCCCATCCCCAACAACCTGGCAGTCCCCAGTGGAGCACACACATGCAGCATTGGGCACCAGTCACACCATTCCCCAGGGTCCCCTCACACCCCATCAGCCTGGGCAGGAGCTAGAAACAGGTGGGGAAAGGTAGAGACATCACCAGGGCCTGAGCAAGATGGGCTGTGAGAAAGAGGCCTTAGCAAGGAACAGCTAAAAGCCTAGCAGAAAAATGGGCCTACTGCCCAAGGTGAGTCCTTGGAAAGATGCCAACACATTCAACTGTGGGTTGGCAGAACAGGGACTGTCGTATTCATCACCTGTCCTTAGAAACTGAGCTTATCTGGGTGCTGGGAGCATGGTAGACTTCCACAATGCATGCTGAATCAAAGCGCAGGATCATAAGCCTGCCCTACCCAAGGCCCACCCAGGCCTAGCGCTAGAACCAGGTTGTCCTCTGGGGTCATGGAAAAGAAAAATGAACCAGAGGGTCCAGCATGTTGTGAGAACTGATGAATGGCAAGCAGAATATAGGCAAATTAATATGCAATTCAATGGGCTGCCCAGGCACTCTATGGAATGGCGGCATGGCACACTCACACACACTCTCCCAAACTCTAGCCAGCCAAGAAACTATCACCACATGCCCTTCAGCTAAGCCCTGGGAGGAGCTGTAGGCAGGGGCTCAGTGGGCAGGCAGGCAGGCAGTGGGCAAAGCAGAGCACACAGTTAGCTGTGATTACCTCTTGTGCTTTGGGGCAGAGAAGAGTGGAAGCAGGTGGGGTTAAAGAGACAGAGGAGGCCCCAGCCTGAGAAGACCCTGGGAAAAGGCCCAGAGCCTTAGTCCCCAGCCCCATCTCTGAGGACTCGGAGATGAGCAGCTCGGCCTACAGAAAGGGGACACGGTGAGGGGCTGCATCCCTCACTCTTGGCCCAGTTCCCCACCCCAGGCCTAAATTGTTTGTGTAGTGAGGCAGAGAGGGAGGGAACGAAGTTGGTAAACCAGATATGTTCTATTTGGAACTCACACACCAGACATACAGACTTGGGAAGAACCACTTAAGGGGCCTCAATATCCTCTTCTGAGACAAACGCCTAACTCAGGACTGAAGCCCAGGAGCCCCAGGATCAGCACTCCTATATCCACATGCTCCCCTTCAAGGTGAGTCCATCCAGCCCAGCCCCTACTAAGCCTCTGAGCTGTCTACCCACCCAACCCAGGCCCCTGAGTCCCCCCACATATATTCAGCCACCAAAACAGGGAAATCAGTGGGCTCCTGGGAACTCCAAAGGCAACTAAACAGAGGCAGCTGGTGGCCATGGAAGATCAAATCCCAGAGCTTGGGGCCATTCCTCCTCAAATCTCTCCCATTCAGGGAGATGCCCCCATACAACCTCAGCCACTTGGGTGAAAGTGCTGTGTGTTACTCAGAGCCTCCCAGGACACCCCCTGGGCCTGAAGCTGGGGCTAACCCAATCATGATACCTCTTTGAGGGTCGATGTAGTCTTCGGGAAAGGCCTGCCCCCCGTGAGTGAGTGGTATCTCCTTTCCAGCACAGTCAGTTTCTCCTTCTCCTGCAAGCCCAGAATGGCAGAGAGTCAAAGAGGAGTGGGAGCCAGGAGATTGTGTGACAGGAGCCCTGTGCTCCACCCCAGCATGTTTGCACCCCAGCCCTTCTGCATTCCCCTCCCATTTACCCTACTCAAAATCCCCCAGCCCAACCTGACGGACCCTACCTTTTGCAGCAGCTGTAAGGAGGCATTCTTGTCCCGGGCCAGGCGTTCTGACTCTTGCACGGCCTGAGCCCGGATCTGCCCAGCCTGACTGTCCAGGACGGCCAGGCGCTCCTAAAGGAGATGGGGTGGTTGATCAGGCCCTGGGGAGACAGGGCTGAGCTCAAGGTGAGAACTAGCTGGCTCTCCTGCCCAGAGACTCAAGGCTCAGGTGAAGGGGATCAACCAGCTCTTCTGCTTGGCCTCAACTCACCCTAAGAAAACACAGGCTGCCATGTGGGCTCCTTCCCTCAGGCCTTCCTCCCTCCCTAGACCAACGATCCCTGTGCCATTAGGCACACCACTCAGATCCTCTAACCTCCCTTCCCTTACCCCACAACCAATGGGTCCCAAAGCCTAGAGACACTCCATCTGCCTCATTCTCCCTGTCCCAACCCCACTTGCCACCACTCAAATCCAGGCCCTCTGCTTCCCTGGTCTGGACCTTCTCACCAGCCTCTGCTTCCACTCTCTCAACTTCCTGATTCACTCCACACTGTCACAAATGTCTTCCTAAGATGACTTTGAGGTTTGTTTGCTTATCTGAATTTTCTAATCTTTCTAAAAAGAAAAATTACTTTCTAAAAAGGAATATTACTTGAATAATTTTTTAAAAATCCACAAATAAGATCAGATCATGCCTCTCCTCAAAATCTTTCAGTGGCTCCTCATTACACACAGAATAAAGCACAGACTCCTTACCAGGCATTCGGGGCTCCCAAACCCTTTGCAGCTCCCCTCCCTCCTACCGCCTCCATGTCCTCTCAGCTCAGCCACACTGTACACTCAGCTGTGTAGCTGTAAACTCTCAGGCCTTTCTTTTTTTTTTTTTTTGAGACGGAGTCTTGCTCTGTCACCCAGGCTGGAGTGCAGTGGCCGGATCTCAGCTCACTGCAAGCTCCGCCTCCCGGGTTCACGCCATTCTCCTGCCTCAGCCTCCCGAGTAGCTGGGACTACAGGCGTCCGCCACATCGCCCGGCTAGTTTTTTTTGTTATTTTTTAGTAGAGACGGGGTTTCACCATGTTAGCCAGGATGGTCTCGATCTCCTGACCTCGTGATCCGCCCGTCTCGGCCTCCCAAAGTGCTGGGATTACAGGCTTGAGCCACCGCGCCCGGCCACTCTCAGGCCTTTCTTATGTCACTTCCTTAGGCCAGAAGAGCTGTCCCAATCTTCTCTACCTATCAAGAGCTTACTTATCATCTAAGATTAGACCAAATGCTACCTCCTCTCCAAAGCCTCCCTTGATTGCCACTCAATTTCTTTGCTCCTTCCTCTGTGCTCACATTCTTCTGTATCACCATCTGCCTCTATTATTGTTATTTGTGAATATATCTGTTACCACTACCACCACCCTGCCCCAAACATAAGATCCACATTGTCTTTTCTGTCTTTATACCCTCAATAGGGCTTTTAGAACAGTACCTGGCTCAACAATCATGTGCTAAAAGGAAATGAAAAGATAATAAGGGGGAAGGACGAGGGATAGGAAAAATGGGCTGGGTTAATCCCAGGAGGGCTTCCTGAAGAAGGCAGCCTTAAACCACCACCCTTAGGAGCAAATCATGGGAAAGGAAGAGTTAAAGAAGGATGATGTCCTAAATCTGGGGTCAGTCCAAAAGAAGACCAAAGTAGGCTGGCCGGGTGTTGTGGCTCACGCCTGTAATCTTAGCACTTTGGGAAGCTGAGGAGGCTGGATCACCTGAGGTTAGGAGTTTGAGACCAGCCTGGCCAACATGGTGAAATCCCATCGCTACCAAAAATACAAAAATTAGCCAGGTGTGGTTGGGGGCACCTGTAATCCTGGCTACTTGAGAGGCTGAGGCAGGAGAATTGCTTGAACCCGGGAGGTGGAGGTTGCAGTAAGCTGAGATACCATTGCACTCTGGCCTGGGTGACAACAGCGAGACTCTGTCTCAAAATCAACAACAACAACAAAGTAGGCTAGGCAGTAATCCTCACTGCAAGAGCCACCATCTACTAAGAACCCATTAGGAGCCAGGAACTCTGCTAAATGTTTTGCATTTGTTATGTCATTTAATAAGCTCCCTTATGAGGCAGCTGCATTTATATCCATTTTACAGGTGAGAACACCAACATATTTAGAAGCTAAGATCTCTTAGCCAGCTAAGTGGTAGAGCAAGGACTAGAATCATCTATTGAACTCCCAGGCCAGTACTCTGAGCCACTCTGAATCAGAGTGGAAAGGGCAGGGGGGCACAGGGCACCAGGGTAGACAGAGCCTAGGTGGGACACTAGGGTCTGAGAATGAAAGCTAGATAAGGTTCCTAAGGAGGAGCATGGGGAAGAATGTGATACCCCAGGTCCCAGGGGTTTAGCTCCGGTTTCCCAGGAGCCAGCGTGGGTGTGGGAAGAGGAA
The DNA here is from genome assembly GCF_043159975.1 of Macaca nemestrina. Lineage (NCBI taxonomy): Eukaryota > Metazoa > Chordata > Mammalia > Primates > Cercopithecidae > Macaca > Macaca nemestrina. The sequence goes on along the minus strand of NC_092136.1, from coordinate 118,482,869 downwards.
TCCACTACTGCCAAGCCCTCCCAACCTCCCTGGAGCTTATACTCACCAGAATCCCAAAGGGATGAGATTAGCTGATCTACAGCTCCCTACCTCCAGGAAGAAGGAGGAAGAGGCTAGAGAAGTGCCCACCCCTAGCCTCAGTGCAGTACAGTAGAAGGAACATGGGATTTGGGCCAACAGGCCTGGGTTCCAATTCTGACTCTGAAGCTTATATTATGGGAGGCTTTGGGCAAAATGTGTAGCTTCTCTTACTCCTAGTTTCCTTGTCTATAAAATGGGGATAATAGCACTTGTCTTGTGATACCATCCTAAGGACAGCATGAGGTAATCCAAGGAAGGCTCCCAGCAAGGTGCCTGACACACACTCATGTGCTTAGGTGTGTCAATTTTCTTCCTTCCATTCATCAGTCAGTGCATTTGTAAGACAGCAGCTCAGGGAGAGAAGCATGGGATCTGGACTCAAGGAAAGTCCAGCAGCTCCCCACTTACCACCAACCCCAGGCTAGCCAGCAAATCTTCTAAGTCGCCAATTTTAGACACCCCTCCCCAATCTCACCATGCTCACTTCCTCCATACTAACTCCAGTCAGGCATAATGTACATGCATGTGTGCATGTGCCTGGCCACAAGCTTCAGCCATAAGGGTGGAAGCTGCTTGAGCCATCCTCTCCAGTCCCTCTCTCACCTCTTCCCAACCCTTACTAACACATACCTCCTCCCAGCTTTACTCCCCACCCTCACACACAGGCACCTGCGCCACCATCCTGTGGTCTGGCTGAGATCAGGAGCAGACAATCACAGTATCTAGCTAGCGTGTCAGAGCCAACCAGGCCACAATACGCAATAACCCTTGTTTTACAGCTCGGCCAAGGCAGGACGGAGCCATGGCTGGAACCCAAATGAATGCCCTTTCTTTTTTTTTCTTTTTGAGACAGAGTCTCGCTCTGTCGCCCAGGCTGGAGTGCAGTGGCTGGATCTCAGCTCACTGCAAGCTCCGCCTCCCGGGTTTACGCCATTCTCCTGCCTCAGCCTCCCGAGTAGCTGGGACTACAGGCGCCCGCCAACTTACCCGGCTAGTTTTTTGTATTTTTTTTTTTTTTTAGTAGAGACGGGGTTTCACCGTGTTAGCCAGGATGGTCTCGATCTCCCGACCTCGTGATCCACCAGTCTCGGCCTCCCAAAGTGCTGGGATTACAGGCTTGAGCCACCGCGCCCGGCCATGAATGCCCTTTCTAGGGCCCCTAGCTGGCTCTAATATCCAGATCTCAAATCTTTCTGTGTGTCCCAGCACTTCCACCAGACAAGAGCTCTGCACGCACGGGGCAAACCTCCTCCTCCTCCATCTTTCACCTTCCTGACAGGCCAGTGCCAAGCTCTGAATGGGAGCAGAATCCACTTTCCACTGGAAGACCGAGGGGAGTCAGAGCTTAATAATAATAGCTATTCTTCACCGAGTGCTTACTACAATCACATCTTATTCTGTCTTTACATCTTGTTTAATTCTCATAACAACCTGTTATAATTCTCATTTTACAGACAAGGAAACCCAGGCACAACAGGCGAAGTTAACTTTTGTTAAGTCATTGGTATTCAAACCCAGGTCACAGGCCTCCAACAGCACGCAGCAGGGAACGGGGTGGGGCACACCTTCCTCTTGGTGATGCTGCGGAGCAGCTCAGCCTTGCTCCGGAGCAGCCCCTGACCCGCCAGCTCACGCTCCTCCTCCACGCGGCTCTCCCGCTCCAACTGCTGGAACTCCAAGTCCTCAAAGACCTTTGTCTCAGTCTCCAGGGCCTCTGCCTCCTTCAACGACAGTGACAAAGGGGGTTGGGTGGTGCTTGCAATGCCACTCTGCACCTGGAAGGCCAGGCCACAGGGACATGCGTTGTATGGGGCTGGACCCGGGGAAATTGGGTAGGAAACCTGCCTTCACCCAGCTCCCGCTGTACTTGGCCTTGCCCTTTCGCGGGCATCATGGCCTGGAGCGCTGACCCCGCAACCTTCCCGGTTCCCTCCAAGCCACAGCACCGACCCTGGTGTCCGGCAGGTACTGCAGGGGCCAGGTGGTCCCGTCCCACCGCTCTCCTCTCTTCCTTCTGGGGCGTGGCCCGCGGGGGCCGGGGGAGGGGGGGCGGTGGAACTGACCCTTCTCAGCTGCTCCTGTAACTGTTCCCGCACTGACTCGGGGCAGTTATCGAGCTGCGTCTGGAGCTCGGCGTAGAGCGCCTGGCGGGCCTCCAGGTGCCTCCGTCCCGCGGCCAGCTCCGCCCTCTCCTGGTCGGCGGGAGGGCGAGGGAGAGGGCGGGGCACAGGGGAGAAACAGAACACACACTCCTCAACTCCGGCCCGGCAGCGGCGGGAGGGGAGCGCGGGAGGGAGGCCAGGGCGGGACAGAATGGGGGTCGGCAATGGGGGTTGAGAGAAGAAAAAAGGCTGGAATCAAAGAGGAGAATAACCAGGTGAGGAGAAGAAAAGAGTAGAAAGGGAAAGTGAGGAGGGAAAGAGGTGAAGAGGCAGAGGGCCCGAGGCCAGGAGCTGAAGGGTAACACAGCAGTCAGAGGTGCAGGGGGTGGGGTAACACAGGCAGAGGTGTGGGGGCAGGGCACAGATTTTGGTCTCCTGGGGTCCCTTAAACTGAAATTGTTGGGTAGGTCCTGAGAAAAGGCCCTCTGTTTTCTCTCCAAACCAGTCAAGGCTGGTTCCGCATCACAGAATCGGAGCCTCCAGTTCTCATCCCTCCCCTTCTACCACAGCCCAGAGACCAAAATTTAACCCAGGGTAAAAAGTGATGGTGAAGGTTAAATCCAGGGTTGGGCGTGAATCAGGAGCTGAGGATGTTAAAGCAGTGTGGCAGAGTGGACCCCAGCCCAACACCCTTGGCCTCCCTCCCCTCCTGCCCAGGATCAGGGTGGGGTGTTGGCCCTGCAGGCTGAACTTCAGGGATAAGGGTTGCAATTAGTTTGGGCTGTTGTCATGGTAGTAAGACTCCCAGGAGTGGGTACAGAGGGGGTGGACTGTTCTGTCTGGGGTGAGATGACACCTCTGAGGGCGGGAAGGGGGATGAGGGGAGGGTTTGGTGAGTCACCCCTCAAAGGACAGGCAGAGGAGAAACTGATTACTGATTCCAAAGTCAGAGTGGAGCCATGGGCTGGGGGCAGGGGAGGGAAGCCGAGTGAACCCTCCACACCACTGCCATCACTACCACCATCACCACCACCACCGTCACTACCACAGCCTCAAATAACTTCTTTCTTCCCCACAGAGAAAGTGAAATCCAGGCCTCCAAAACACTCCAGGTCAGCGGGAAACGAGATTAGGCAGGTTCCTTCTGAAATGCTGAGCTTTATCCCTGGGAGTGAGGCCCTGTGCTGAACCCAGTCACTCCCACCCCTCTACCCAACTCATCTACCCATCCCCAGAGAGGAGGACCCGATCAGGCCAGTTGCTGAGGTTTAGGTGCTTCCTCAGCCTTGGACTCAGGCTGTAAAATACCCTGTGTTATAGGTGGCTCGGGGTGAGGGGAAGAGTAGGGGCTACCCATTACCAACCTCTGATGGGTATCTGAATTTAGGAAGCCCCAGGGGAAAGCTAGGAAGGGTAGCCACTGTGTTGGCAGAGAAGTCCTGTTCAAGCCCTCCAAGACCATGCCCACAACTGGGCCTCCTTGCTCCTTGGCTCCAGAAGGCAGGCAAGGGAATAGGTGGAAGACAGCCTGGTCTGCTGTACAGGAAGCTGCCAGGAAGCTTCCTTGAGTTATCTTATGCTGTCCTCAGACAGTAGCCTAAGACAGCAGCCTAGGCATTTCCAATGGGAAGAACTTCAGTCTGAGCAGCGCCACAGCCAAGCATTTCCCCCACCCTTATACCCCTCCTGCCAATGCCCCCTTGAGTAAAGTTGAGCTACCAGTCCTCCTGCCAATTCCTTTCATATCAAAACTCTGGGGTCCCACACCAAGAAAAGAAGGAGGCAGCATTTGGGGAGAGGCCAGGGGCACGGAGGCACCCATTGAGTTAGTGCAAAAGCGGGCATGGCTCAGCCCTACCTGGGTGGCACTGGCAGTTAGGGGCATGCGGAAAGCCCAGGTCAGTGATTAGAAGGGGCGTTAGTGTAGGCCTAGTTGGCAAGCATGAAGTTAATTTGGCACAGAATTTGGGAGTGTGGTTTTGGGGGCCAGAGCCAAAGCTCCAAAAAAAAACAAAAAAAACCCAACGGGTCAAAGAATTTTTAAGATCCTCAAAACTGAGGGCAAGAGGAAGAAACTCAAAAAATCCAGAAGGAAAATTAAATTATTGGAAAAATACTGTCAGATCCAGAAATAGATGACCCCTCTCCACTTCAGAGCTTTTGGCACGGTGTTGGCCATCCGGGAGTGGCCCCTGCAGGCTGGCACGAAATCTGAAAGGGGCAGGGGCAGAAGCTAGGGTCACCTGGGACAGGAGGCTGCAGATCCTGAAGGCTCAAGGGAAGCAGAGGCCCGAGGGTCATCTCCCAAAGATCACAATGTAAGCACTTGTGGCATGCTTGGAGGGAGATGTTCTCCAGATGGTGGGACCCAAACTTGAATCACTCCCCAGTGTCAGTCCCTCGGGCTGTGCTCACTGCCCAAGAAGGGGCTTTGGCACTTCCTAGAAGGGCCTTAAAGGGCCTAGGATGGCAGGCACCCAGAGGTAGCACACAGACCCAAACAGAGGAGACCCCAGACACCAGCCCAGCCCCTGACAGTGCCCTCCAAGCTGGTACCTTCCACAGAGGAGGACAAGTCACCCTGTCCCTGGAAGGCCACAGAGACCACTTGTACTGCAGAATGGATGATGAGGTGAGGGGTGCAGGGCCCCAGAGAAGACGTTTCTCCTCTCCCAGGCCACTGGTACCCAGTACTAAGCCGGGCCAGGTGTGGGTTACCTTGTCCCTCTCCTTCTGGATGCCTGTCTCCAAGGCCACCAGCTTCTCTTGCAGTTGATCCACTGCCTTCTGCTCCTTCTGCAGCAGTGCCCGCTCTGCCTCCCTCTCTCCCTGCAGCAGTGCTCGCTCCATTTCGGCCTGGGGGCAGACACCAGGGTCCCCATCAAAGCAGATGACTGTGGCCCCTCTCTGGGGCCTTCAGTTGGCCTAGGGAAGAGTCTAGCTAGGGCCTTCATGGCTCACCTCTCGGGCTGACTCCTGCAGCTGCTGCTCTAGCTCCTTCACACGGACCTTGAGCTGTTCCACGCGCCCCAGCACCTGAGCCCGCTCCTCTTCCAGGGCTAGCACCTCTCCCTGGAGCTTGGTGCTAGGTGTGTCTTCGTGCTGGAGGGGAGGGAAGCTATCAACTGAGGAAGCCTAGAGCTTTTTGGAGTCAGACCAAGAAAATGGATCACCTGTTCCTCCACGCACTTGCTGAGGAATAGCTGGACTGAGACAGGAGGCTAATTCCCTGCCCCCCCACCCCTACCTTTGAGGGGAGCAATAAGGGCTCTGCTGAAGATAATAAAGATTTACCACTGAGTGCCAGGCCTGGGTGGAGCCCCATGGAAAGGCAGGTCATAAAGCATATTTATAGCTTGGGAAGCTCATCAACACCTCCCTTCTCTTCCTTGTCTCATTTCTGCACCTCTGCTCTCGAATCTCTTCCCAAACTTGATCCTTCTCCTCACTGGACCTTGGCATTCAATACACTAGCCTCTTCTGCCCCCAGCAGGTCCAACCTCAGCCTCTTTGTCTTGCCTACCCCTCCATCTCACCTCCTGCTGGGTGCTCTCAGTGCTGCTGCACTCCTCCTTGAGATTTTCCTCATCTGAGCGCTCCATACTCTCCCACAGGCGTTGGGTGGCAATTCCAGGCTCCTCGATGCTCCGCCCAGAGGCCCCTGCAAGGCCTCGTGAGGGCCTCCGGCCTGCCAGTGCCAATGCTACGGTGGCCTCCCCAATGCTGGGGAGCTCCCCGGCCTCAGATCCCCCATCAGCCCGGCTGTATTCGGCACACAGGTTCAGGATGGTCTCCAGGCGCTGGCGTTCCTGGGGAGGATGGACAGAGCAGGACATGAAGGGGAGGAAGTTGAGCCCTGGTGGGGATAGCGCCAGGTTCAGTATCCTGTCAGGAGGGAGAGCAAGGTTACTGGTGGCTAGGTCATCAGTGTCAAGTCAGGAGATGCCTGACTCCAAGACCTGGGGGAGGCAGAGGGAAATAGGGTGCCCCAGAAGTGGGCAGGAAGAACCAGGCTGTTGTGCCATGTGGACAGGTGCCCCACTTCTGGGGCAGCCCCTTCCGTCTTCCTGTTCCTTTCTTTTTTCAATCTACCCCAGGACAGGGCTTCCTCATGGACACAAAGGAACACACCAAACACATACGGAAACATATTGTTAAGTAGACTACAGACCACAATGAGACACAGATAAACTCGGGTGCTCGTCCTAACGCAGGTACACACAGAACTACAGACACGAGGACACACACTGACACACCAGCATTGATGCACAGGCACACAAGGACACAATATGTGCCCTGGACTTGCATTAATAAGCAGGTACAAAGACACCAGCCCTGACATGCACAAATGCACACTGATGCACACTCACAGATAAACACAGTCTAGCATACAGACAGGTGGGCACGTATGCAGACAGACAGGGCTGGAAAACAGACCCACAAGCCCACAGGGACCAGACACCCAACCACAGACACACATGGAGAAGAGGTAAACCAAGGACATGGCCCTCTGTCCCCACCTCAGCTCCAAGTTACCTTCAGGCAGCCCTTGGCTGTTTATCAGCAGGATGGGCTGCTACCAGTCCTTGAATGCCCAGGCCCATGAGTGAGTACTCCCATGGCCCTACCACTTCATCCACCCCTCTCCACATACACACCCACCAAGATACAGTCACCTCTCAGGGGCCTAGGAAGTAAAGGAGGGATGATACAATCGCATTCCTGGTCTTTGTCGCCTTCTCCTGCAGGCCTATCTATAGGCCTGAAGCCTGGCTTGTGAGGCTCCCATGGCTCTCTAGGGTTCCTAGATCTCCTCAAGTGTCTCTCACCACTTACATTTTGGCCATGAACCCAAACCGCAGGAAGTGGAGAGAAGGCTGGAGAGGCGTTCTCATACACTTACCCAGCTTCCCTCCTGTTGCTTGCCCAGTTCCATGGCAAAAAAAAAAAAAAAAAGGAACAGAGCCTCGGCACCTGGGAGGCTGGGCCAGTGCCTCCGCCCCTGCCCCAGGACCCAGATAAGCAGCCTGGTTGCGGTGGGAGGGGCAGGGCGGGCAGCCTCCAAGACTTAAAGTGGCAGGTGAGGCAGGTCAGGACTAGTGGTAAGATGTGTGCTTATGTGTGGGAATAGGGTTGGGGAGACTGATGGAGGAGTTGGGGGAGACTGTGCCTGCCACTCTGCCTGTGCCAGGCTTACTGCCCCCTCTCCAGGATGAGACCCCAGCTTAGAATGGCCATGCATTCCCATCTAGACCAATGCAAAAACAGTGAAGAGAAGATGCAGCAGGCCGGGCGCTGTGGCTCAAGCCTGTAATCCCAGCACTTTGGGAGGCCGAGACGGGCGGATCACGAGGTCAGGAGATTGAGACCATCCTGGCTAACACGGTGAAACCCCGTCTCTACTAAAAAAATACAAAAAGACTAGCCAGGCGTGGTGGCGGGCGCCTGTAGTCCCAGCTACTCAGGAGGCTGAGGCAGGAGAATGGCGTAAACCCGGGAGGCGGAGCTTGCAGTGAGCTGAGATCTGGCCACTGCACTCCAGCCTGGGTGACAGAGCGAGACTCCGTCTCAAAAAAAAAAAAAAAAAAAAAGAGAAGATGCAGCAAAGGAAAAGACGGAATCTGCCTCATCTCACCCCCATCCAACACAAACACACAATCCTATACCCTCATCCAAAACTGTCCCAACCTCTTCCAAAAGCATCTCCAGATGCTTCAGTTCTGGTTCTCATCAGTTCTGATTCTCCTCCTCAAACCAGTCCCAGGGTTCCTGCTCACCTCCCAAAGAACCCTGTTCTGCTTGCAAGGACAGAGGGCAGAATCCATTCTTCTGTACATGGGCTCGACTGTGTACACACCAGCCAGAGCCCCTTAAGCTCCCTGAGTTATCTGGGGAATCCTGGCCCCGACCCAGCTCAGATGCCATCTCCAGGACAGCTGCCTAGAGCCACACCCGGCCCCTGCACACACCCACACGCATGCACACGGACGCACACAGTCACAATTACAGAGGCTGGCTAACGGTCAGGCCAGGGTTGCCTATCCTGCTCTGTCCTTCTTCCCTGCCACCCACACTCCTAGATGATACTGCCTGGGCCAGGGTGAGCAGCTCCCACCCACTTGTAGAAGCCAAAGAGAAGCAAAAAAGGACAAGGTACTTTTCTAAAAAAAAAGTCTTAGAGTCAGGAGACTTGGGTTCCAATTCCAGCTCTGCCAGAACTTGCTGTGTGACCTTGGACAAAGCCATTCCCCTCCCTGAGCTTCAGCCTACTCAACCTACTTCAACTTGCTTCTCAAACTGGGAGGTTCAAGGTCTTACCATACCTGTGGTATGTTTTCCTAGAGCTTCACTGTGCTTGAGTAAACAATGTGAAATTTAATTTATACATTAAAACAAATGCTATGTTGAATAAATGCAAAATTAGCACGAATTTAAAATAAAGCCTTAGAAATTTCAAAAGAATTTCTTCTTCAGGGCACCAGAACCATAAGATATTGATCACTAAAGTGTATCCTGGAGGTGGGGAACCTTGAGAAGCCCAAGCCCTGTTTGAGGGCCCCTCCCGCTCTGCCAGCTGGCCTGCTCGAGCCCTGGCAGAGACTCTGCCATGGACAGTGGCAAGCCTCCCTGGCACCTGCTCACCAGCCTCTCCATCTCCTGCTCCCGGAGCCGCTCTTGGCGCTGTCGCCGGTGGTACTCCAGGAGGTCGTCCTCATTGTCACTGATCTCTGTGATGCTATTTTTCCGCTCCCTTGTGACAGGCACCCGCAAGTCCCCGCTGGAGAGCTTCCTCTGGACACAGGGACTTTGGCAGGGTGAAGCCCCAGTAAGAGAGCCCAGACTGTAGGCTGGGCTCAGCCTGCCACTGAAGCTGCCCTTGCGGGGTGCCAGAGACTCACCCAGTGTGGGTGAGGGGCTCCGTGTCCTACGGCCTCGTGCCCCCAGCGTCAGGGAGAAGTCCTCTGGTGAAGCCCCATGGGCTGCCCAGCGCCGGGGCCGAGGACTCTCTGCCACTTCCCTGCTTAGCTTGGGATCTGGGGTGGTCCGGGTGGGCAGTGGGGAGAGGGCTCGCCGGGACAGAGATGGACTTAAGGGGGGTAGTTCTCGCATACTGTCCAGGCCCCGCCGGCCCAGGCGGGGACTCTCAGGAGGCTGCAGGGTACGAGTGGCTAACCCATCTGAAAATGTTCGGCCCACCAGTTGGCGTGAGGGGCTAGTTGTTAGCACCCGCTCACTGCCTGGAGGCTCACGGAAAGGGCTGGGAGGGCGGTCCTGGAGTGTGCCAATCTTGTTTCGGGGAGCAGGGACTGGAGGCTGGAACTTAGGGCTGCCAGGAATGCTGGTGGGTTGACTGAGAGCACCAGAAGCTGGGTATTCACTCAGGCTGATGGCCACCACAGGCAGCTGCCCACCCAGCCGGGGGCTCTCAGTGGCTCTCCGGGCCTCCGCCAACACAGTAGCTGCAGGGCTGTCTGTTAGCAGACCCCGGAGGCCAGGGCTGGGAGGCCTCTCATGGCCCCCTTTCCTGCTCAGCCGAGGACTCTCAGAGCGAGCACCACTTGGGCGGGACTGTGGGGGCTGCAGGGCCAGATGGTAGCTGGAGGAACGGGCAGGTACCAGCGGGGGCACAGAAGGTCCTGGCTCTTGCCCACTGGGTGAGTGACTGGCACAGCTTCCACTGCTGGCTGGTGAGGAGAGTGGAGAGAAGGCTGGAGAGGTGTTCTCATAGCTGGAGCCCACAGACATGGCACCAGGGCTGGTTGGGGGAGACAGCAGGTAGCGCCCACCATTAGCCATCGGCGACAGTGGAGAGGTTGTGGCAGGCTTCTTGCCAGCAGCTCCAGGCTCCTCTAGCACCAGTGAGTCCATGATCTCTTGCAGGTCCTTCTCAATAGAGCTCACCAGGGAACTGTGGCTGGCACAGGCCGAGGGTCCCCGTGTTGCAGGCTGTGGGGTGTGGTTCCCATTTACCAGACTTTCTGATTCTGCTGGAGGGAAATGCAAAGGTCTTTGACTTTGGGGAGCTGCATATGCATAAGAGCCAGGGCACTAGCCTACTTCCTCCTAGCACAGTGAGACTAACAGAGCTCTGGAGAAGAAGCCAGGAGATCTGGTTCTGGTACCACCTAGCTCTGCCACTGACCTGCTATGCAACCTTAGCCAAGTCACTTGTCCTCAGTTTCTCCTTCTGTAAAGGAAGGGAATTGGCAGGGCCTTCCTGCCTGTGACTTAAAACAGTTAACAGTGATAGGCACTCTAAGCCTATTGTTGTCAATTCACCCCAAGACTAGACTCCTCCAATCTATATCCTATATCCCTCCTCAAGAAGGGCAGGTAAGCCAGGCACAGTGGCTCACACCTGTAATCCCAACATTTGGGGAGGCCGAGGTGGGCAGATCACTTGAGGACAGGAGTTCAAGACCAGCCTGGCCAACATGGTGAAACCCCACCTCTACTAAAAATACAAAAAATTAGCTGGGTATGGTAGCACACGTCTGTAATTCCAACTACTCAGGAGGCTGAGGTACGAGAATCACTTGAACCCAGGAGGTTGCATTGAGCTGAGATCACTCCTGCCTCCTGGGTGACACAGCAAACTGTCTCAAAAAAAAAAAAAAAAAAAAAAAAAAAAAGAAGAGGCCAGGCATGGTGGCTCACACCTGTAATCCCAGCACTTTGTGAGGCTGAAGTGGATGTATCACCTGAGGTCAGGAGTTCGAGACCAGCCTTGCCAATATGGTGAAACCCCATCTCTACTAAAAATAAAAAATTAGCCAGGTGTGGTGAAACGCACCTGTAGTCCCAGCTACTTGGGAGGCTGAGGCAGGAGAATCACTTGAACCCAGGAGGTGGAGGTTGCAGTGAGCCGAGATCGCGTCACTGCACTCTAGCCTGGGCGACAGAGTGAGGCTCCATCTCAAAACAAAAAAAAAGAAAAGGCTGGGTGCGGTGGCTCAAGCCTGTAATCCCAGCACTTTGGGAGGCCGAGACGGGCGGATCACGAGGTCAGGAGATCGAGACCATCCTGGCTAACACAGTGAAACGCCGTCTCTACTAAAACATACAAAAAACTAGCTGGGCGAGGTGGCGGGCGCCTGTAGTCCCAGCTACGCGGGAGGCTGAGGCAGGAGAATGGCGTGAACCTGGGAGGCAGAGCTTGCAGTGAGCTGAGATCCGGCCACTGCACTCTAGCCTGGGTGACAAAGCGAGACTCCGTCTCAAAAAAAAAAAAAAAAAAAAAGAAAAGAAAAAAGAAGGGCATTATAAAAAGAAGATGGGCACCTGCTGCAGAGCTGGCCAGAAGTTCCAGGGGCTCCTAGTCTAATAGTATGTCAGGGCCTCCCACCATAGGAACCAGAGGCCCAGGATTAAAAAAAAAAAAAAAAAAAGAAAAAGAAAAAGCCTCCAGGGCTGGGCGAAGGGTGTGTCTTCATCCAATCAGAGGTAGGGGAGGGAGCTGGTGCTAATGGCTGGTTCCTGGAAGCCAGGCTGCCAGCAAGGAGGTGAAGCTCAGTGCCTCCAATTATCCCATTAAGCCATGCCAGCAAGAGCCTGCTTTTGCCATGCCTCAGCCCTAGTCAACCATACAGGAGTCCCTGGAACCACTGCCCCAAACAGCTAAGGGAGTGACATGACAAGGCTGGGGTGAGGGCAGGGTAAAATTAACTAGGGAGTAAACTGGGAAACCAGGCTTCTGAGCCCCCAGAGGACTGGAAAAGATTGAGGGTGGGGAGAAGAGAAGAGAAAGACTTTGCAAGACTGAGTCTGGGTCCAAAATTATGGGGACTGTGTGGGATATAGTCAGAGGGGTTGCCATGGATACTGGTAATCCCAGTGACCACTCACCTTTCTTTTTTTTTTTTTTTTTTTTTTGAGACAGAGTCTCGCTGTGTCGCCCGGGCTGGAGTGCAGTGGCTGGATCTCAGCTCACTGCAAGCTCCGCCTCCGGGGTTTACGCCATTCTCCTGCCTCATCCTCCCGAGTAGCTGGTACTACAGGCGCCCGCCATCTCGCCCGGCTAGTTTTTTGTATTTTTTAGTAGAGACGGGGTTTCACCGTGTTAGCCAGGATGGTCTCGATCTCCTGACCTCGTGATCCACCTGTCTCGGCCTCCCAAAGTGCTGGGATTACAGGCTTGAGCCACCGCGCCCGGCCGACCACTCACCTTTCTTCAGGTCCCCAGGCTATCCACTTAGGCTGCTGCTACCACCCCCCTAGGTGTACGTGACATCCATGTCCATCTGTCACCTGTCACCCCATAGCCATCTAAATGCCAGCGCAAAGTCTGAGATGGTAGACCCAATAATAGCCTCCTGGTCTGCACCCCATCCCCTATGCAGCTGGGCTGAGGGGTCCTGTGTTGGTTCCCCAGAACAATCACCAATTCTTTTCTGGGGATCAATAATTCACACACAAAATACAGCTGCTCCACTGAGTTATCAGCGGGCAAGGCATAGAGTGAGGGTTGGGCGAGGCCCAAGGACATGATCCCCACCACAGCTTACAGGGAGTTCAACCTAATGCTTCCTTCTGCCCCTCAGGACACCCTAGAGGGTGAGGCTCCCTGTGGTGACACAAGTGGGCCAGAGTTCCAGACACTGAGTGGCAACCTCCAGGGCAGTGGGGTATAAGCTGGCAGAGCCCGCCATCCCTTAAGACACATAATTTCTCAGTTTTACCTAAGCAGCACTGCCTTGGTTAGCTCTCGGTGGTCCCACTGCCTGGCATTCTCCACCAGCCCATGGCCGGTGGCAGTGAGCCCAGACCTTAGGTATTGTCTTGCCCTAACACTCCAAGTGTGGCTGAAATGAGCAAGGAGGACTGCTGAAGGAACACCACCAACCCAGCCCCCTGTGCCCCCCCCCACTCTGGTACCTACCAGGAACAGGGCTGTAGGGGGGCCCAGGGGCTCGGCCCCCTGCTGGAATCATGCTTTTCATCCACTTGGCTTCAGCCGGGTGGTTAAAGCGAAGGAAGGTGGACTGACCCAGGCACAACATGCAGCCTGCAGAGAAAGCAAACACTTGAATACCGGGTGTGGTGGCTCACACCTGTAATCCCAACACTTTCAGAGGCAGAGGCAAGTGGATCACCTGAGGTCAGGAGTTCGAGACCAGCCTGGCCAATGTGGTGAAATCCCATCTCTACTAAAGATACAAAAAATACAAAAATTAGCCAGGTGTGGTGGTGGGTGCCTGTAGTCTCAGCTACTCAGGAGGCTGAGGCCAGAGAATTGCTTGAACCCAGGAGGCAGAGGCTGCAGTGAGCTGAGATCACGCCACTGCACTCCAGCCTGGGTGACAGAGCAAAACTCCGTCACACACAGACACACACACACACACACAAAAATGTTCAGCGAACACCAACACCCCTGTCCCCCAACCCCAACCTGTATGCATGATCCATCTATCTGCCCCTTGGGGAGAAGGGTAGAAGAGTCAGTCTGAGAGGCAGCAACTTCCAGGGTCACACAAAAAAGCTCTGAGATAGGGAACAAGGGGAGAAACCATAGATCAGTCCGATGACCTGGGGGGGTCCTGAATTTGCTCCCACTCTTTATTGTTTTGTGACCTTAGGAGAGCTGTGTGCTGCAAGTCTAGGGTGCGATCACCACCTTTCTTTCTGACTAAGCACCTTCTGCATGCTCCCTGGTCTCCCCTGGCATCAGGCCAAGACTAGGCCACTGGGCCCGGCCTCAGCCAAGCACATTCCCGGGCAGTAGACACAAGCCCAGTCCTGCCCAGGAAGTGTGAGCACCTGGAGGGGGAGGGCATGTGGGAGCTGGAAAATGTAGCCAGGGGCACCAGGAGTGTGCACAGTGGCAGGTGTGCCCACAGGCATCTAAGTGTAGCTGGCAGAACTCCACCTCCCAGCCACACCAGGTGCTGGCGGGCTCCCGCAGAAGATACTATATTGGGAGAAGCCAGAGCCCTGTTGCTCTCTACCACCAATCCTTCCAATTTGTCCACACCCCTGGCCCCCGGTCTCAGCCTTGTGTCTACCCAATCTGGTGCCACTTGGCACCCCAAGCTTCACGTCAGTCTAAGACTGGCAGAGGAGTCCACATTCCTGGACGCTGAGACAGTTCAGCTCAGGCAGGCCACAAGGGCAAGGGGCATCCCAGGCCACGTGGGTACCTTGGCAGGTCCCTAACTAAGAAGCTCAGGAGTCTGTTCCTGGGATCCTGGGCATTGCTTGGGTTGGGGGTTTAGTAGGCTGAGAAGCCCATGGCAGATAACCATAGTGGATAAAGCCACTCACTATCCTGGCATACACAAAGGCCCTCCCAGGTAGCCAGATACCAACAATTCTAAAGGATAGAGAGGGAGCCTTCCCTGCCAAGTCACCAGTCAGAGAAGAGGATCCCACAGTATTCATAACTGGAATAAATGATAGCCAACCACACTGTCCACATAATTACAACCACAGCTGTTTCAGAAAAAGCCCTGTCAAGCCCCTCCCCCTCCCTTTAGCCATTTAACAAGCTTATTAGTGATGAGTTCACAGGGTCTAGACAGACCCACTCAACCCAGGGTCATGGGTGGTGGGGATCAAGAGCCTGACCACACAATCCAGGCCGGGAAGGAGGTGGGGAGTCTGAGTGGATTCCAGTCCAGCAGTGCCAGGCCCACCCAAGTAGGATGTAGGCATCTAGGGATCCTTCAGTTGGGCCCCTATAGCTGTGTGTTTTCTGCCCCCTCCTCAGCCCTTCACTCTCCCCCACATAAGGGGGTGTGGCCATGCTGCCTCTGGGCTATAAATAGTGATGCCAGGCACCAGAGCTGGATCCATATTAATAGAGCAGGCAGGAGGGCAGCAGGACTGAGAGCAACCCAGCTCCTGCCCAAATTAACTTTCTATTTGCATGCAGAAGCTTCAGGCATTGCCCCAGTGCTGGCCCCTACGGCCCCTAGGGGTCTGGCCGGCCTGTTTCTGGGAAGAAGCCTCCTCTCTGCCCACTCCCACCCCACACCCCCAAAGGCCAGCCCTTTCAGGGAGCCCAGGAACCCCTGCCCATCCTGCCAAAGTCATGGTCAGTGTCCCCCATGCCCAGAGGGGATCAGGGTCCAGCTGTGTGCAGGTGGGTGGAGGAGCTGCACATCTGGAGGGGAAAAACTAGGCGAAGGAGAGGGTGAATCCTATCTGTGAGAGATGCAGAGGAGAAACACCAACACAAACAGGCTCACACTCATACACACTCATAGTAACACAACAGACTCATGGGCGTACATGCTCACACACTCTCAGAGCTACTGTCACTGCCTCCCTGGTCACACAAATAGAGTGGACTGGCCAAAGGGAGACCGAGTGAAGGGAATATGGGAGGAAGGGCCTTGGTCCTTCCTATCAGAGACCCTCCTTGGCCATAAGGTAGACTCCCCTCATTCTGACCAGGACCCTTTAACCTCATCTGAGGGAGGTGAGTCCTAAGGAGGGGACTGCCGGAGCGCTGGGGAAGATAAGGTCTACCGACTGAGAAGTGCCCCCAAGCCCAGAATCCCCATTTAGAAATGTTCAGGGAACACACACAATCGAGTCTCTCCGCCTCAAGCTCCCAAAGAAGGTCAGAGGACCCCATGCCCCTCCTCCCGCCCACCCTCCTCAAGACGCCCCTCCCAGCCTGAGCTTCTCCAAGCTTGGCGGCTTGGGGGCTGTGGCTGGCCCGGGGCTGAGGACTCACCGCCGAAACCGGACCTCCGGACCGCTCGTCCCCGCTAGCTCGGGTCCTCCAGGTCCCGGGCCCGCCCGGGGCCTTTGAGGGGGCGGGCCGACCTCCCGAGCCGCCGGCTCCAGGATCGGAGCGAGCAGCGAGGCAGCGAGCAGCCGCCAATGCCCGGGGAGGGGCGGGCCGGCCACCAGCGGCGGGGGAAGGGAGCCAGGGAGGGAGGGACAAAGGAGAGGAGGAGGGGAAGAGGAAGTGATGGAGGAGACGAGTGGAGAGCTGGATGAAGAGGGCGGGGCGGGAGGATGCAGAAAGGCAGCCGGCTTGGGATCCTGGACCCGTGGCAGGAAAAAAGTGGGCGGGAAGGAAAGGTTCAAGGGAGGTGACTGAGTGAAGGAAAGGTGAGAGGTAAGTACAGAGGCCAGAGAGTGAAGAGCCAGGGGCCAGGAGTGAGGCCAAGCAAAGGACAGGGTCTCATTCCCAGCCCCCTGTGGTAAGAGGTCAGTGGTAGCCAGGCTGGCCGGCTCTAACTGGCTGTAGTACCTTGGGCCAGTCACACCCTCTGGCCTTGGCTTCCTTATCTACAGAAAGTCAGCTCTGACATTCCATGTCCACATCTGAGGGAGAGAAGGAGAGGAAAAGAGCAGGGGCTCTACAGGTCCAGCTAGGTCACTAGGTCCTGCTCTGGCCCTTAGGCTGTCACTGTAACAAGGTCACCCTAGGAGTTCAGGCCAAAGCAGTGCTCTGTACAATGCAAGCACTCAGCCCACCTCCTGTCTCCACCCTAAACACCTCCTCTTCCGGCCCCACTCCCCGTAGCCCAACCCATGACCCAGAGTGGACCAAGGCACTGCCCTTTCCAGCCAGCCAACTTCCTGGGCCCTTGGAAGCCAGCCCGCACCCCAGCCACAGCCTCCAGTTGTGCTAGACCCAGCAAAGAGCCCTCCGACCCCAATAAGGTACCCATCCTACTTGGGAAACAGATATCTGGAGCCCCCAAAGTCAGGCTGAGATTCTGAGTCAGGCAGGTGTTTTGTTTTGTTTTGTTCTGTTTTTTTGAGACGGAGTTTTGTTCTTGTTGCCCAGGCTGGAGTGCAATGGTGCAATCTCGGCTCACGGCAACCTCCACCTCCCGGGTTCGAACGATTTCTCCTGCCTCAACCTCCCATAGCTGGGACTACAGGCATGCGCCACCACACCTAGCAAATTTTGTATTTTTAGTAGAGATGGGGTTTCTCCATGTTGGTCAGGCTGGTCTCGAACTCCCGATCTCAGGTGATCCGCCCGCCTCAGCCTCCCAAAGTGTTGGGATTACAGGCATGAGCCACCGCACCCAGCCCAGGCAGGTATTAATACCTACTATCCAGCCAGGTCCCCCAGTTCCTCTTGTTCCAGGGACCTGGCCCCTACACACCAGAGCCTTACGGGACACAATGTTGTATGCTCTCAGCAGGCAGCTCACACAGCCTGACACAGTGTCCCTCAGATACACACCAACACTTGCTCAGTCACGCTGACACTACATCTCTGCGTGCTCTGAGTCACACAGACACCCTCATTAAACACACTGTCTCTCACACACCTTTATTCTCATGCACACATCCCCCAGACAACTCCTTTTAGTTACACACTCACCCAGGCATAGCTTTCCTTTCACTCAGTCCCTGGAGAAACTCTGAAATAAAATCAACCTCTTAGATGAATAATCAGGCAAGTTTTCCATTCTTGCTGAACAGCCCACTAGCTCACTCACCCATGCTGCCAACTATGTGCATACACATGCACACGCTCACGTGTGCACACGTATCTTATTCCCTTCTGAGGAAAAAGGAAGAACCATATAGGGTCAAATGCAAAATGAAGGGAGGCTTAAAAAAAAATCTCCTCAGGAAGAGTGATTCATCGGTCTGGAAACTGTGATGGCCAGCTGGATAGACCTAGGCAGACACAGAGGATGCCCGCCAATGAGAAATAGGGCAGGAGGCAGACACAAAGAAGTGGGAAGCTGGGAGCCTTCACTCTGCCCTCCTTCCTTTGAGCTTTATTAGTCAAGATTGTTATCAGTCTCATAACAGAAAAAGGTTGAAGGCTTCACTCCCAATTTACAGATGGAATAACTGGGTGGGAAAAAAAGAGGTTCAATATCGTGGATCCCAGAGAGAGGCAGCTGGATAACCCAGAGATCTGGCTCCCCAGCCACACTCCTCTGCCAGCCCCCACATAAGCCCCTACCCACCAATGAGAGACTTAGGGAATGAAGGAGACTGGAGACCAGTGCTCGGAGGAAATGCTAGGAGTAGATGGGGACCTACTGTCTAGACAGCCTGGGCCCTGAGCTGGTGGCTTTCTGGGTCCTCCCCTGCTTGGTTCCCTCCCAGATCTTTCATGTGGTCTGGCGCTGTGGTCTCAGGGTGGGGCAGCCTAGACCCAGATTGAGATTCCTCCTCATTCCCTTGGTCCTATTCCGAGCTCCACCCCTTGCTCTGTAGAGAAGAGGGCAATGTGGGATGTGCCAAGATGCCTGGGTACAGGGGGTGGAATCAGGACCTTCCTGGCTCCCTCACTTCATGCTCCTATGTTCACAGCTCTGTGCTAAAGGTTGGCATCTGTTTTCTGCCCGCCTCCCCCTTTCCCTGGCCCAAGCATATTCCTGCTGGAAGAGCCTGTCACTGCCATCTCTGCTTGTCATGAAGTGTGTCTCTCCAAGTTGCCTATGGCTGGGCACAGTGCCCAGAATGATGCATCTAAGGCCAAAGTAGGCTCCTTGTTATTCCCAGGGTAGCCCTTGTTTTTCAAAGAGGAGGGTCGCCTCTACAAGGCCAGATTAGGGGAACAAGGAAGGGAAAATGATCCTCTTGTATATATGCCAACAGATAGGCATATGACCAGTGAGGTCTCATATACACATAGGAGTACATACACAGACATTTTGGTACCATCAGTCCTGAGTTCACCCCTACCGCCCACTTGAACACACTGATCCATAAATACAAAGAAAGACACAAACACAGAGATTCGTAAGCCCAGAGTCACAAACACATCCGGAGCTACATAAACACACTCCAGTTACACAGACACACAGAGATAGCACATGCACCCCCGAACCACCCAGTTTCCAGGGAAACACACTCCCAAGAATGTCCGGAGTGGGGCCAGGCAGGGCTGGGCTTGGTGCCTTGCTCCAGAGATGAGACAAGGAAACCCTCAGCTCCTGGAGCCCACGGGAGGGGGAGGACTGGGGAGAAGAACACCCATTCCTTTGTGCCTCTGCCTACCCCTCCATAGGCTGCCAAGCTTTGGAGACAGGCAAGCCCAGACAAGAAGGCTATGGGGGATGGGGAGAGAAAATGGGAAGGGGTTTAGGGTCAGAAGAGAGTGGGAGGGTACATACTTGGCTGGGTAGGCTTCTGGCTGGAGAAGAGTCGGGAGGGGTCACTGGGGCCACAGGAAATGCCTCAGAATTCCATCTTGGCCCCAGGCTCTCCCTCTTCTCAGGGAGCTAAATGATGCACCGGAAAGAATGAACAACACAAGCATACCCTGCTCGCAACATGCAGGGGAACAACGTTCTTACCGATGAATGTGATGGGTTTGGGGCGGGGGTAGTAAGTTCTGAGCCTTCTTTGAATTTTGTCCTGCCTCTCCTTGCTGCTCTACTGTCTCATCTCCATGCTCCCAAATCTTAGAGAAGATGCTGTCTCTGAGACTGAACAGGACTGTTAGGAACCTGCTGCCATCGTAGCCAAGCTCCAATTTTGGGGGATTCCTTCTCTCATCCAAAGTCAGAGACCGTGAAGTCCTGGAGAAGGCAAGGGCCTGCATGCTGCTACTGGTGGACCTGCCTCCCTGAAGTCAATTTTTGCATGCCCTGCCCCCTACCCGAGGGCAGGAAGAAAAGACTGGGGTTAAAAAAAAAAAAAAAATTAGCCGGGTGTGGTGGCAGATGCCTAATCCCAGCTACTTGGGAGGCTGAGGCAGGAGAATCACTTGAGCCTAGGAGGTGGAGGTTGTAGTTAGCCGAGATCGTGCCACTGCACTCCAGCCTGGGCAACAGTGCGAGACTCCGTATCAAAAAAAAAAAAAAAAAAAAAAGATTGGGGAAAGGTCAGGTCTCCTGAATCAGCGTGAAGGAAGTGACATTGAAAGGCCTTAAGGAGGCCGGGCGCGGTGGCTCAAGCCTGTAATCCCAGCACTTTGGGAGGCCGAGACGGGCGGATCACGAGGTCAGGAGATCGAGACCATCCTGGCTAACACAATGAAACCCCGTCTCCACTAAAAATACAAAAAAATTAGCCGGGCGTGGTGGCGGCGCCGGTAGTCCCAGCTACTCGGGAGGCTGAGGCAGGAGAATGGCGGGAACCCGGGAGGCGGAGCTTGCAGTGAGCCGAGATCGCGCCACTGCACTCCAGCCTGGGCGACAGAGCGAGACTCCGCCTCAAAAAAAAAAAAAAAAAAAAAAAGGCCTTAAGGAGGATGAAGAGGAGAGAAGGAGACAGTGGAGTGAGTAGGATGGCCACTTCCAAGGGGCTTCTAGGCAGTAAGAGCCCCCAGAAAACAATGCTAGGCCATCAGAACCTGCTCAGAGCCAGGCTTAGCCCAAAGTTCCTGTCCTCCTGTTAGCCTTTAACCTCACCTCTATCCTCCACCCAAATCTGTTTTTCTCATTCTCCTAATCTGACAACTCACTGTATGAACTGATGCCCAGAACCCTGTTTCCAGGGTGAGCATACCTGGTCTGTCGAAGTGCCACCTGGGCCAACCGCTTACCTGCCTGCTAACCATAGTAATCAGGGGCCTAGATTTTATTTATTTATTTATTTATTTATTGAGACGGAGTCTTGCTCTGTTGCCCAGGCTGGGGTGCAGTGGCGCCATCTCATCTCACTACAACCTCTACCTCCCAGGTTCAAGCGATTCTCCTATCTCAGCTTCCTGAGTAGCTAGGACTATAGGTGCGCACCACCACACATGTCTAATTTTTGTATTTTGGGTAGAGACAGGGTTTCACCATGTTGGCCAGGCTGATCTTGAACTCCTGTCCTCAAGTGATCCACCCGCCTTGGCCTCCCAAATTGCTGGGATTACAGGCGTGAGCCACCATGCCCAGCCAGGGGCCTAGTTTTTAGAGCCACCTCACACAACAGAATGGCCTATTGCTTTGGGTTATATTCGTGACCCAAAAGCTACTGTCAGCAGTCTCATAACAGGAGCAGGCATGTCCTCAGATTTCACCCTTGCCCCATCCCCATCAGGAAGTATTGTCCTCCTCTTCAGCTTCTCAAAACAACTTCCTCTTGGCATCATGGAACAATGCCATTGATACCCTCTCACTGCTGCTCCAATTGCTCTTCCCCAACAACCACTAACAATCCCATCATGCCCCAGGCCCTCTGATGGCGGGAATCAGAACCTCTTCTCTCCCTATAGTATGTGGAGGCAGGTTGGGGGTAACCAGAGAAGAAAAGCAGGTTGAAAACATGTCTGGATGCTGAGACGGTTTAGTATGTTGTTTAGGCACATCCAGATGCACCTGAGTACTCCATTCCCAGTATGGGCACTCAGGCAGTTGCCATGGCAACTACTACAGCCAGTTTCCCCTGTGCCTAACACATACAAGCCTTTAAACAGAGGCCCCCTCCATCTGGAGGTGTCCAGCCTTACCCTGAGTGAGCCGGGTAGGCTGCCGGACAGGGAGACCATCAATAGTGCAGGCATTGCCACAGGGGTAGAGGGTGAGGGTGCCCCGCAGGTTCTCGATGTAGCAGTGCTCTGGAGCCAGGCCTGGGCCCTGTAGTGAGATGTCTCTGGCTGCAGAGCCAATCACCGTCCTCCCTGGAGACAAGAGGCAAACTGAATCAGAAGGGTTGTCCAGGCTGAGGAGGCAGTGACAGGGCAAGGAGGGCCACAGTGGAAACATATTCCACCTCCTACTCCAGGGAGAATCTCTGCCCACCATTGGCCACCCCTACTGGGCCCCTGAGCCTGGTCTATACAGTAAGTGATAGAAACTCTTCTCAGAGAAAACTCTGCCTGAGAATGGGAGGCCCAGAGATGGGAAGACCCAGACTCCACAGATGGAGAAGGAAGATTGCTTTTCTGCAGATCCTCCCTTATTCCCCCAACTGCCTCTCCCTGTTGTCCTTTTTTCATTTTCCCCTTCAGCCTACTCCTCCTTTCTTCTAAATCTCCCTTTCTCTCCTTCTTCTCTCCCCCACTTCTGCTACCTGCAGCACTTCATCTCCCTCGCTAACCTCTCTGTTCAGTGCAACCTCTCTTCAGTGCAGGCTCTCCCCTAACTGCAGCAAGAACAGCCCCTCCCACTGACAGAGCCCCTGGGACTGGTATTTGGAGAATGTGGAGAATGTAGTATCACCCAGGCAACAAGTGCAGCCAGGAGAGGAGAGAGGGCGGGCAGAAGCTGAAAGGTGAAGGGGGCCGTGCCAGGGCCTTATCTTGGGAGATCTTGCCCCCGACTCCCATCTCTCCATTCTCTACCTACGGTATAGCCTCCTGTGCAAGCCAATGCCCTGGAGTGGGGCCCTTTTTCTTCTTGGCCACATTGGTTGCTAAGAGCAATGTGTTCTCCTGTTTCTCTCAGTGCTCTCTTCATGGTTTCTTTTCTTCTTCTTTTTTTTTTTTTTTTTTGTGATGGAGTCTCGCTCTGTTGCCCAGGCTGGAGTGCAGTGGCACGATCTCGGCTCACTGCAACCTCCGTCTCCTGGCTTCAAGTGATTCTTCTGCCTCAGCCTGCTAAGTAGCTGAGACTACAGGGTCGTGCCACCACCAGCTAATTTTTGTATTTTTAGTAGAGACGGGATTTCACCATTTTGGCCAGGCTGGTCTAGAACTCCTGACCTCGTGATCTGCCCACCTCAGCCTCCCAAAGTGCTGGGATAACAGGCGTGAGCCACCACACCCGGCCTCTCCTCCTTGTTTCTAAGCTGATCTTTAAGCCCACTCATGGAACCAGATTATGTACCAAGGAAGGCAGGCAGTCTGGGGAGGCAGAGAGAAGGGAAGCAAGCTGGTGGGGTGGGGAGGCAAGCATTGCCAGCAGACAGTAGAAGGGCCCCAACACATGCAGGAGCTGGGCCTCCAGGGTAGGAATGCCTACAAGGATAGAGGGGTGATGAGTGAGATGCCCTGTTCACACTTACCTTCCTCCAGCGGCAGGAGGGTGATGGCTGTGCTGAGTCGCCCACTGCCCAGGCTCACCAGGTGGGGTTTGTCCGTTTGCACTTTCAGCCCTTTGCCTGTCTCGATCAGGTCCAAGGGTCCTTTCTGTAGGTAGTAGGGGTGGAGGACAAGCATCATTAGACTCAGCACCTTACCACCCTAAACCAGTCACACCAGTACTCTCTCCAGCCCTTGCCCCTCTCCAAAGGGCTCTGAGGGTGCTGAAAGGCTTAGCACAAAATCTTACACAGAGCATTATTCCACTACATTGTAATTAGATCTGAATCTAGGCCACTAACTCGTCCCACTGGATTTATCTCAAGTCTTGGCTTAACTGTCCCTTTTGTCTATTAAAACAGAAGCAAGGAGAAAGTGGTGGGGGGTGGGGGTGGCATTGGATAAGCAGCAGGGGTACTGTAGAGGAAGGCCAGTCAAGCTCCCTGCAGACTTGTCCATGGCTATCCACTTGGCCATTGCTTGCCCCTGCTAATCTCAAGTACAGGGAAGGTAGAGGCATGGATCAAGGAGAGTGATACAGCCTAGGGTCAATCTGTAAACTGCTTTCTGACTTTCGACGGGTACTTTCTGGGTGAACCAATTAACCTGATTCAGATAAAGACTGAGCTGTTAATAGGCTTGGGACCTGGGGAAGGGCAGAGAGGAACAGAATTGCTCCTTTCATCCTTCGGCTGGGACCATAAGGGGGTAGAAGAGCTGATCCCATCCCCACCATATCTCTCTTGCCTCACAGCCCTGATCCCACTCACCTGCACCATGGTCTGGGTCTTGCATCCAGGGCCTATTTGGTTCCTGTTGAGAGTGTCCATGGTCCTAAGGCTCCAGAGCTCCTAGGGACACAGCAGAAAGCTGGTGAGTGGGGAGGCCAGGGCAGAAGTGGGAAAGAAGTAGGTTCCGTGGCAGAGTTCTCAGGGCAGAGGTAGCACCAGTCACCAACATTCCCCAAATGCTCATGCTGAAGGGAAGTAGAGGCAGCTAAAGAGCTTGGGTGGGAGTTGTCTGGGAGCAGTGCCAAGTCTCCAGCCAGCCACAGCATGGATACTACACCATACCAGTCCTGCCTCTTGCCACTGTAAGCACAAACAGTCCTATAGGGCTCAATCTATACCTCTGTGCTTTCTTGCCCTATGCTACTCAGAACCCAGATTTTGACAGCTGAAGACCCTTGGCCATTGTGGAGCCTTAAGCAGGGTGGGGAAAATCTACCTTAGTGGGAGAAGCAGCAAGGAGGCCCTCCAAGGACACTGGTAGCCAGAGGGCCCCCAGGTAGGTGGCAGGGCTAAAACAGGAGCTCCCTCCTGAAATCTTTCATTCTCCTCTTCACCGTTTGTCTCTTTTCCCAGGGCTTTAGTAGGATGTTTTCTTAAAGGAGACACAAAAGAAAAACTCAGCCATTCCTGCTATCTCCAGATGTCTCAACTCCTACACCTTTTCTTCCCCAGAAAGCAACCTCAACCCAACACAATCAGTTAAAAAAAAATTTTTTTAAATTAAAAACAAAAAACTTTAGTGATAACTAATACTGGGAATATTGGGCTCTTAACTCTTGGGTTCTTAATTGGCTAGGTGCTATAGGAAGCTTAGACCATTAGAACCAGGAGTAAGACAGATTCCAGAGCCAGAACTTGAATCCTCCCCACCACCACCCCACTGCCTCTCACCCACCACCCATCCCTCTCTCCCTCTCACCCACCACCCATCCCTCTCTCCCTGGCTCATGTTTTTGGTATCTGGGATGTGAGGACATTTGTGTACTAATGTGTGCCCCCATGCCCATCCCTTGGCCAACTAGCTAAGCTGAGAAACTTCCCACTTGCTGCTGAAATGTTACTGGGGAAAGCTAAGAGTGTGACTGAGGGGTAAGGAAGCAGACCCAGGGAAGCAGGGTTTCCCTCCACTCTCTCTTCAAGCCATCTACCAGGGGACTTGGAAAGGAAGTAGGGGCAGCAGCCAGCATTCCAAGGAGTGTCTGACCCTGGCAGTGGGTCCCGAGGACCTTAGCTATGGTGTTACTAAATTTACCCTCCCAGCTTCCACCCTTCCGGACCTGGACTGCATCATCTCCGTCACCATTTCCACCCAAGCTGGCGGAAGAGAGGCCGGAACCCAGGCTGGGGCCCACCCCAAGACTGCCAGGGAAGAGAGGAGGAAAACGCCATTAACCTATGCAAAGCCCCAAGCTGGTCTGGCACCTTCCCAGAATTCCTTGCCATGGAGAAGAATTTCCAAGGACAAAGATTGCTGTACTGCTTCCTTAGACTCAGGGAAATCCCTCAGCATTTTCTGAGTGAGGAGGGGCAAGAGAGTGGGTTAGGAATGGGGAGTTTATGTAAAAGAGGGGTTAAGAAAAACAGAATAATAAATAATGGTGAAGGAGAAATATCATCCTTTGGTAGAAAGAACTTTAGACTGGGATATATAAAGCCTTAAATTCTACCCTGACTTTATTTATTTATTTATTAGTTATAAGATCCTAGACAAGTTATTTAACTTCACTGATTGTCGAGTCATTCTTCTATAAAACTAGAGTAACGAAAAAAAAAAAAAAGACTGTCTGGATCAGTGCTTGCCTGGGGCTAGGGGTGGAATGAGAAGTGACTGTAAAAGGGCACAAGTTTGGTGGGGGTGGGGCGGGGGGAATGTTTTCAAATTAAATTGTGATGATGATTGCATGGCTCTGTAAATATACTAAAAGTCTTTGAATTGCATACTTAAATTGGGTGGATGTTATAGTATATAAATTATACCTCAATAAAGCTGTCAGTTTCTTAAAAAGGACTGTCTGAACATTCAGGTATTACATTAAATGGCATTCTATGAAAGCAAAGCACAATAAAAATGCCGTTTATTATTATTATTATTAGATGGACTTTCACTCTTGTTGCCCAGGCTGGAGTGCAGTGGCGCTATCTGGGCTCACCACAACCTCCACCTCCCGGGTTCAAGCGATTCTCCTGCCTCAGCCTCCGAGTAGCTGGGATTACAGGCGCACGTCACCACGCCCAGCTAATTTTGTATTTTTAGTAGAGACGGGGTTTCTTCATGTTGGTCAGGCTGGTCTCGAACTCCCGACCTCAGGTGATCCGCCCGCCTCGGCCTTCCAAAGTGCTGGGATTACAGACGTAAGCCACCGCAGCTGGCCCCGTTTATTGTTATGAGCTGTGTAACCTGGAGCAAGGCACTTCACCTGTCTGGGCCTTAGTTTAATTCAGCTGTCAGATTGGAGTATTTGTCACTATCGCCATGTGGGGCAGCTGTGGTGTGCTCATTTATTTACACCGAAGAATTTCAAGTGGAAATCAAGATTGTAAAGGAGTAAGTCCGAAGGAGAACCAGAGTGATTAGAGGAGAGAAGAGAAGAGAATAAGGAGGCGAAAGTAGAGAGAGAGATAAGGAGAGAGGTGTAGGGAGAAGATAAGAAAAGATGGAGAGATTGGGAGGTACGAGGCTGTGGCCTCAGCACACTAACCTGATCCAAGAGAAGTGGAAAGAGACACCAGGCCAACCTGCCCTGCACTCAGGCGGTGCTTTCCCCAAAGGGCGATCGCCGCAGCCGAGAGCGGCCACCTGGGGGCGCCCTCATCTTGACCCCCAACCTGGCCGGGGCGGCGGAGTGGCGCTGCGCTAGGGACGCCCTTCACCTGCGGCCCCGCTTCCCCCGGCCCGCGGCTCCCCAGCACCCCGGCTGTCACTACCCGCCCGCCCGGCCCCGCGGCCAAAAAAAGGCCCCTGCGGTGCGCGTCCGGCCCTGGGTGTCCTCGCGCACGCTGGGTACAGACGCCCCAGCGCCGCCCCGGGAGCCGAGTGGCGGAGGCCCAGGTGTCTGGATTTGACGAGCGTCGGGCAAGGCCCTCTGTGCGCGAGGCCGCCCGGCACCTTGGCCTCCTCCCCCGCGGGAACGCGCCGACACCCCAGCCACGCGGGACACCAGTCCGAAGCCCTCTCCGCCGAGGGGAGCACCCAGAGTCAACTCTCGGGGGTCTCGGCCCGCGCCTGAAGGAGGCCGGGGAAGGACCGACCGGCTCCGGCACCAACGGGCACTGACACAGCTCCCGGGCTCCCACGGGGTCCTAGGACAAGGTCCAAAGCCAGCCCCAGAGCACCAGACCCGGCCCTTCGCGAGGCCACTGCTCGGGCGCTCCCGGGAGCCCCGCGGGTCGTTCGGCCTCACCTGTGTCCCTGGGGGTCGGCCTCGGCCTCGGCCCGAGCGGTGCATGGCTGTGGCCAGAGACCCGCCAGGCCGAGCTGGGGTCCTCTCGGCCGCCGCCTTCGCCCTCCAGGCGCACATCCGCCTTCGAGAAAGGGCCGCCGGCAGAGGAAGGAGTCAGGAAGGGAAGGAAACTGAGGCGGGGAGCCCAGCGGGGCACGCCCGAGTGGGGAGGGGGACGAGAGAACTTAAGGATGAGAAAAACCTGGCAGAGATGAATGGGGGTGTGCAGAGGGACGGGGCGGGGAAGGGGAGCCACCGGGATGTGAAGGGGAAAATGAAAGGCCGACTAAGGGATGCGAAAAAACGCAAGTTGGGGAGGGGAAGACCGAGGGCAGAGGATGCGGCGGGGAGACTGAGGAACACAGAGGTGGAGGGGTCGGGGGAGACAGGACAAGCGGGTCCTCAAGTGGAAGGGACAACAGACGGGAGGACTGGGGATGCGCGAGGAGGTATTGAGGGCAGCGGAGGGGAGACTGACGGGCGGGGAGATGGGGCGAAGGAGAGGGAGGCTGGGGCCGACCGGGACCCCAAAGGCGGGAGAGAGGAGAGATGGGCGGCCCGAGGAGAGGGGGAGCTGGGAGAGCGCGGATGGAGCCGGGGCTGTTGAGTGGGTGTCCGGTGGTGGAAAGGTGCCTCTCCGCGGTCCGCAGGGCCGAGGGAGGGAGGTTTCCGCAAGGGAGCGGCCCCTTGCACCCCTCGGCCTGCTCCTGCCCAGGCCGCCCGCGTGGGACAAGGCCGCAGTGTTGGGCGCCTGCCGTGGCCGCCCGCCCGCCCCTGACAAGAGGCCTTTCTTTGGCGGGGCAAGGAGAAGGAGCCGCTTGTTTGCGCGGCCGGGAAACGGGGCGGCCCCACAGACATCTCCCGTTCCCAGCCTGGCAGCTGCGGGAAGGGCGGCTGAATGTGTGTGAGGGGCCGCGTGTGTGAGCTGGGGCTGTGGTGTGAGCTGGGCTGTGTGTGTGACTGGGGCTGCATGTGTGAGGGGGCTGCATGTGTGAGCTGGGCTGCGTGTGTGAGGGGCTGTGTGTGTGATGGGCTGTGTGTGTGACTGGAGCTGCATGTGTGAGGGGGCTGCATGTGTGAGCTGGGCTGCGTGTGTGAGGGGCTGTGTGTGTGATGGGCTGTGTGTGTGTGACTGGGGCTGCATGTGTGAGGGGGCTGCATGTGTGAGCTGGGCTGCGTGTGTGAGTTGGGCTGTGTGTGACTTGGGCTGCGTGTGTGAGGGGGCTGCATGTGTGAGGGGGCTGCGTGTGTGAGGGGCTGTGTGTGTGATGGGCTGTGTGTGTGAGCTGGACTGTGTGTGTGATGGGCTGTGTGTGTGAGCTGGGGTGTATGTGTGAGCTGGGCTGCGTGTGTGAGCTGGGCTGTGTATTGAGCTGAGCTGTGTGTGTGATGGGCTGTGTGTGTGAGCTGGGCTGTGTGTGTGAGCTGGGCTGTGTGTGAAAGCTGGGCTGTGTGTGTGACGGGCTGCTTGTGTGAGCTGCACTGTGTGTGACGAGGTGCTTGTGTGAGATGGGCTGTGTGTGTGTGACGGGCTGTTTGTGTGAGCTGGGCTGTGTGACTGGGGCTGGGTGTGTGAGCTGGGCTGTGTGTGTAACTGGGGCTGTGTGTGTAACTGGGGCTGTGTGTGTAAGCTGGGCTTCGTGTGTGAGCTGGGTTGTGTGTGTGACTGGGGTGCGTGTGTGAGCTGGGCTGTGTGACTGGGGTGCATGTGTGAGCTGGGGTGCATGTGTGAGCTGGGGTGCGTGTAAGCGGGGTTGCGGGTGTGAGGGGCTACATGAGGGCGGGGCGGTTTCCTGTGAGGCGCAGCACATGGAGTGTGTGGGCAGGCCTCGGCGTGTGGGCGGGTCCGGGTGTGTCAGGGTGGCGTGACGCAGGGACGTAGGTATGCGAAGTGTCGCGGAGGCTTGCGTGTGTGCCGGGTGGGAGCTCGGCTTGGTGGGGCGCCTGCGTTTGCGTGTGGCGGCTGTGGGGTGAACCCGCCGTCCAATGAGTCAGCCTCCAGAGGCTCCAGGACCGCTGAGCTAACGGCCCAGAATGCAGCCCCGCCCCGGAGCCGTGGGTCCCCGGCCGGGCTGTGCGGTCGCCGGGCCAAGTCCCCACTCGAGCCTGCCTCGGCCGAAGCGCCCGCGGGCGACTCGGCCACCCTGCGCCGGCGCCCCCACCCAGCCGCCCGCCCGCACTTTCCTATCCCGGGGGAGCCCAGATGACTTGGGTCAGCCTCCGCTCGGGGGAACTCTAGAGATTCTAGTCCGGACGGCGCGGCGTGGCAAGGCGCCCCAGGCTGCCTCCCCGGCCCCCGAGGACGTGTGGCCTTGGGGAGTGCCTGGGAGGCCCCAGGCGGGCTTCCCATCTCCTGGACACCCCCAGGCATCCCTCCTAGACGCCCAAGACTCTGAGCCGGACTCCGAATCCCTTCCTGGTCCATCAAGGCGGCCGGCCTGGGGACAGGGGGAAGACGTCACAGGAGATACCCCCATTCCCCAAGGTCCTACTGTGGGCGGACAGGGGGAGGTGTGGGGCGCTGGAGGACGAAAACCCGCGCGCGCGCTCGCCACCCAACACCCCGCGAGTGTCCGCCCGGCCGCATAGGTGCCCGCGGGAGAGAGTCTGGATGGGGCCAGGATCAGCGTTTCTCCAAGGTGGGGAGAGCGCCACGGCCCCCTCTGGCGGTGGCGTTGGCAGCGGCCGAGGAAGGCAAAAGTAAGCGGCTCACAGGAAAACTCCCCACAACGCCCCTTTCGCCTCTACGCACTCACCTGGGGTGCCCTCACTCCCCCACGGGTTTCTGCCGAGCTCCCTAGCCTAGAGCTGATCTCAGGGCTCTCGCCAGGCCCCAGGGACTTCCCCTTATCCAGTCCTAGCACCGCAGTGAATGGGACCCGCAAGTGTAGTGGGAGGGGGCACTCTTACCTAGAGGTGGGGGGGACAGGGAGACACTGGTCCCTTAGCCCGGCTCGGCTCGGTCGCGGTGGCCTCAGGCTTAGGAGGACACTGTTGCCTTTCCCCGGGAGCCCGCTGAGTAGGAGGAGAGCGAGCCTGTCCCGCCCCGCTCCCGCCAGTCCCCGCCCCCGTCCCCCATCCCGTCCGCCTGGCCAGCCAAAGAAGACGCCCTTGTGGGGCTGGAGCCCAAGGTCCCCCCACCCACCCTTTCCCACAGCAGCACCTCCCCCAGCCTGCACAGCGCCCGCTTTGTTCATCTTTGCAGCTGGGCTCTCCACCACCACCACCACCACCACCACCACCACCACCACCACCACCGCCACCACCAAGACCACACACCCCCCTCTCCTCCCACCCTGCCCTCCCGACTCTCCTAGACCACCCTCCACTCCTAGGCATTAACGCGCTTCTGAGAGGGTGTTTTTGACAATCCGTTTCCCCGCCCCCAAACTCTCCCCTCTTTCTTTTTGCCTTTGATGCTGGAAACCTCCACAGGCTCCTAGTGAACCTCCTAAATCGAAGCCCCTACAACATGCTCTCAATATCTCCAGAACATCTACTGAGGGTACGCAGGTCTTCTCCCTGTCACCCCCTCCCCTCGCCCCATTCGCCCCATTCTAAGCTCCACCATGAAGAGCTGTAAATGGGATTGATAACCACGCACATCAGGCTTCACAGACTTTCTTAAGGATAGGCACAAGAAGACACGTTAAAGTACCATGCAAACTCCAAAGCACAGGAAAGCGGAATGGAATTCTCATCTTGCACCCATGGAGCGCCACACCCATCCAGGCCGACAGACCTGCTGGTTACAGATTGGGATATGGAGGCAGGCTGTAGACTTACAGTTGAGCACACCAACCTGTAGTAGGAGTGGGAGTTAATAAGGAAGAGAAGGAAGCACTAAACACTTAAAAGCGACCCCCAAATTGAGCTAGGTTGAAGTCATTCTCCATCTCAACCTCCACCCCGAAATCCAATGCTGACAGTGGATCCTAACCTTGCAAAGCCAGCTCTTGGCCCAGGAGACTGGCTGGGGAAACCCTAGGGAGCTGAACTCAGCTAGACTTCTGGACTTCTTTGACCTGCACTAGAGGGACCCTGGAGACTCTTCTCCACTGAAGGAAGGAGCAGAAAGCCTGTAAGTCTGGTCTAAATTCCAGCTGGGGTGGATAGCAAAAAATAATTTTTCCTCTTTGAGATGGACAAGTGCTGTTCTGATTCAATGAGTTTAGTTAGTGCTGTCTCTCCCTAACCCAGGAACAGCAGGAGGCTGAACTACAGGAATCTCTGGTCACTCATTGACAGGGCTGGCCTTAGCAGGGGGCCCCCCACGGCTGGAGACTGAAGCTGACAGGGGCCAAGCAGCAGACAAGGAGGGGGAGGGGAGAGGCCTCCCTTTGCTGCCACCTGCTATAGCTAATGGAGGTGGAACACTCAAGCTCCAGAATATGCTGTGGGTACCAGGAAGTCCTAGGATGTGAGGAGCGAGACTCTCAATTTTTCCTTTCTTCATATTGTTTGAAGTCATGAAAGTAATTGTGGTGAACCTTCATGAGGCAGATCACAAAGGTAATAGCCCATTCGGGTATGTAAAAAAACGAAGAAAGAAAAAACCCAAACTGTTGTATCCCATGTGCCAAGACCCAGCACTGAGGGGAGGGGTCCAGATTGCGGTACCTCAGAGGCTTTTCACTTCATTCTGTTTCACCACCCCCAGCTCCTCTTTACTGTACTGGGCAGGAGGAGTTTCAGGGAATAATCAAGCCTGCCATGGAGGCAGCAGATGCTGAGGCAGAGGATCGAAACAGCACCCAACTTCTCTCACTGTCCTCCCAACACAGGGACCAGCTGACCCTATGATAAAGGCGCTGTGCAATGTGTCCTCTCTCCTGCTGTGTCAGGCCTCTATGTTCCCACAGTTAGAGCACTCAGGGGACTAAAGACCTACCGCCCCCACTCTTCATCCCCGCCCCGCTCCACATCTGGAGCCCATCAAAAAACTCAGTGCTCTCTCATAGTTACGCAAGAGGTCGAGCAGCTGGGAGCTCAGGAAAGGAGGAGGAGGAGAGGGAAATAAAGCAGAAAACAGCTTTCCAGGCTTGCTTCAGACTTTCCGAAGTGGAAGCAGGGGGAGAGGGCAAAGCCTGGGTGTGGAAGGAAGGGTGGATTTTTCTAAGGCCCTCTGCATTGGCTATGAATGTCAGGAGTGGATTTCCATACTCCTGCTTTTGCCTTGGCACATTCCCCACTTTGTCCCACCTCTCAAATTGTACTCCCTCTAGCCCCAGAGAGGTGATTATTGCTCATACAGCATGCAATCCTTGTAGATACACACCCTCTTCCAGAAAGCTATCCCTTTCTGGCCTCTGGATCCTGAAGTCACCATCATTGGTGTAGGCATGGTGGTAGCAATGACCCTGCAACAACTTGGGGAAAAGCTCAAAGCTGTCTTTTCAGCTTGTCTTAGAAATTGCAGTCTGCTTCTACCCAAAGCTAACACGCATTCAAGCTGAGTGGGAAATTTGGGGAGGACAGAAAACTGGTCTTGTGTACCTCCAAGGCTAAGGGCTTTCCTAATGAGCTGAAAAGAACAAGCATTCATTTGGGCAAAAGAATGGGAAACAAGACCTATTTTGATTTCTCTCATTGTCTTGAATTTCTAATACTTCTTTCAAACAGCCCCTGTCCTGGTTTGGTAATCAATCTGATCACAGAGTACACCTAGGGCAGCTTTCCAGAATTGGTTTAGACCCTAAATAACCACTTAGCCCCTTCCCTAAGAACAGCAGGTCAAATAACTTTGGTGGGGGGTGGGAGAAGTGGCCCAAGCTTCTGAAAACTCTAATAGCTTGACTTGTGATTGTGAGGGAAAACAGCCTGGTTTGGAAAGATAGTCTAATTTTCCTAAAGGCCTACCTCCGTATCAATCACCAACTCCCCAGGATAAGACGTTAAGACGTTTGTAGTGTTGCTGTCTGCCCTTGGGTAACAGCAATGCACAGCAACAAACCTACTTGTGGATCTTCTAAGATGAGGGAATTTGGGGTGAGGGGGTTGTAATAAGACAGATGTGCATAGCAAAAGAAAATCATTTGTGAGATTTTGCTTGTGATTTCTCTAAAGCCTACAAGACAGAAGCCATATTCGCTACTCTCATATAGATCCATGTTTAGTACTAGCTGTAGTTAACACTTGTCTAACTTGAAAAAAAAAAAAAAAAAAAAAAGCCTTTGCAAGCAAGGATAGTCATTGCTTCTAGTTAGACTTTAATCTTCTTGAGGATGACTTTTTCCATTTTTCTCCCGTCTCCTTCCAATAAGCCCTGCCAGATGTGAAGTTTAATAAAAAGCTATTCTATAGCAACCCTGTAAATCTCAGACCCTACCTACAGTGTGAACAACTTTAAAACTGTTCACAATTTAAAAATTAATTGGAGGGCAAAGTTTCCCATCAGAGATGCATGGGTTGACAAATTTGAAGCTACAGTGAGTAAAGGAATGACAGA
Source organism: Macaca nemestrina (assembly GCF_043159975.1). NCBI lineage: Eukaryota > Metazoa > Chordata > Mammalia > Primates > Cercopithecidae > Macaca > Macaca nemestrina. The sequence continues at coordinate 118,449,171 of NC_092136.1, read as the reverse complement.
CCTTAATCGTTTCATTCGAGTAAGGCTACAGTCTCACTCAGACAGCTAAGCCACACTTGAGCAACATTAGACCAGATACTTTTTCACCAAGGAAAAATCAGAATCTTAGCTTTCAACGTTAAATTAAAAATTTCTCATCCCAGATACTTATTAATAAGGGAGAATAATTTGCCTTCCAATGTTTTGACACTCAATAGTTTTTCCAAGTTAAATTTTAAAAAAGCATAAGAGAGTAAGCAGCTCTGGCCAGGTGCGGTGGCTCACGCCTGTAATCCCAGCACTTTGGGAGGCCGAGGCGGGGAGATCACAAGGTCAGGAGTTCAAGACCAGCCTGGCCAACATGGTGAAACCCTGTCTCTACTAAAATACAAAAAAAATTAGCCGGGCATGATGGCGGTTGCCTGTAATCCCAGCTACTTGGGAGGCTGACGCAGGAGAATCGCTTGAAGCTGGGCGATGGTGGTGGTTGCAGTGAGCCGAGATCGCGCCACTGCACTCCAGACTGGGCAGCTGAGCAAGACTGTCTCAAAAAAAACCAAAAAAAAACCCAAAAACAAACAAACAAAAAAAACAAAAAAAAAGTAAGTGGCTTTACCCAAGGGAATTATCAACAGTTCCCAAAAATTGTTCCCATTATCCCTCATCCCTGGAACACTTCTCATCACGGTCTAATGGGGAAGAGAAGACTCCAGGATTAAAGATGAAGCCTGACTTTTCTGACTCTCCAACTGCCATCTGACAAAATTAAGACTCTAATCCCCCAAACGGCCAGAAGTAGCATCAGATTCAAAAGCTACACTGTCAGGAGTGCATGTATCAAATGTAGAAAAATACACAAGGAAGCACAATACATATAATATGGAGAAAAGGCAATGAATACTCTCAGAGATTATTTTCTCTTAAAAAAAACATGTCATTAATTTTTAATCTTAGGTCCCATTACAGCATCCTGAATCAACAAGCAGACACCAAAGTGAGTCAAGAATCCAATAAACATCTCATTTTATAATGCTCTTTATTTGATTAAAGAATTTGCCTTCTTTGTATACACTGGAATGTTATATTCCCTATGTATTTTACAGGGTTACAAAATGTCTCTCATTTTAAATATTACCCCAAAAGTAATCTCAGAAAAAAAAGGTTTTTTGAAATTAAACTTGACTTTTAAAAAATCATATGGACAAACAACTTTCAAACAAAACTGGATTAGTAGGATTTCTTGCCTACTTAACTACATGACAGACTTCTTGTCCCAGGCCCCTTTCTCAGAAAAACCTCATGTGGAAACTAAGCTAGAGATAAGAATTCTTCCCTGATGCAGTTAGGGGAAAGGGAAAGGCTAGAAACTTCTTTGGCAAGCAATTCCATACACAGCCATTTATGTGCGAGTGCTCTGCTTCAAGTACAGTACACTCTTTGCAGGGAAGGCCAGATGTTGTTCAGAGGGGGAGTGGTACTTGTCAACCAGCTAAAAGCACAGAAGTCCATCTAGTCATCTGCCTCTTCCCACTGCCAGTGCCTGCAGCCTTGTAGCAACTTTTCACCACCCTATGGACTGGAATACTGAGTTAAAAGCCAAGGCTGAGCTGGCTGACACTGTAGTCTCCATTGAAAACAAAATGGATGAGATGGAACCGAGAAACCACCAGTACATGATGATACTCAAAAGGTTTAGAGGGAAGAGAAGGATGGATTTCAGAGACGGGGACAGATAGACTGGTGGAAAATGTTGGGCTGACTGGAAGGAAATGGGGTATACATGAGTAATCTGTACATACCAAAACAATCAGTTGCCTCCTAAAATGCAAAAAATCGAATGGTGAAATGAAGCCTCCTTGACAGTTTAGGGCCAACAGGATTGGCACAAAGACTCCCTGAACCCACAGCCTTCAAAATCATAACCCTGTTTCTGTTCGAAAGGAGAGGACTGATGACGGAGAGTGCAGTCTAGAAGTGGGAGGTGGTGAAATTGAGGAATGTGAATGGATTACAAAGACTGAGGCTATTACGTTTTAGCTTAAGTACCCAAAATGTGGAGAACTGGAAATTTGGGTAGCAATAGCAGCAGACATGATTACATGTGGATGTGAAATCCCTAACTGGACAGACATAACCATTCTTTTAGACATCTTGAAGAGGGACTGTGCCATTTGAAAGGTACATCTCAGCTATCTTTAATATTGACACAAGTGGGATTCACGGTACTGTTCTAAACTGGAAGGACAGGCCCTGAAAGGAAAACAACTTGGCAAAGAGATGAAGGAATGAATGGATATGGGAAAAGGACAGAAGACATCCTTATCTTTTAACTTCTAGACCCCACACCCCTCAAACAGTTCACCTGAATAGTCCAAAAATCAAGAATGGGTTAGATATACTTGTTGCAGGAGTGCCAAATAAATACAATGCCTGTAAACAGATGATCCCAGTGCCTGACTGAATGTATAGAAAGAAAAACCTAAAGGTAAAGGGTATGAAAGATTAAAATCTTCTACAGAGAAAACTTTTTAAAAACAAAGTATGAAATATAACTATATTTAGGGATTATATATTTAGGGATTAAAATAAAGGAGCAGCCAGGTGCAGTGGCTCATGCCTGTAATCCCAGCACTTTGGGAGGCCGAGTTGGGTGGACTTCCTGAGCTCAGGAGTTCACGACCAGCCTGGGCAACATGGTGAAACCCCATCTTTACTAAAATACAAAAAATTAGCCAGGGGTGGTGGTGTGCACCTATAGTCCCAGCTACTCGGGAGGCTGAGGCAGGAGACCTGCTTGAACCCAGGAGTCAGAGGCTGCAGTGAGCCAAGATCATGCCATTTCATTCCAGCCTGGGTGACAGAGCAAGACTCCGTCTCAAAAAAAAAAACCCAAAAATAATAATAAAATAAAAATAAAGGAGCAACTTAGGTAAAGGAAGAGGAGGTATTTAACTGGGGGCATTCTCTGGAGAGTTCGCTTTCCTGCTGGCCAATAAAATCTGCCAAAGAAAATTAGCAGCCTTTCCCTTTATGTTTGTGCCATTTCTTTATCAAAGAATGTCTCCGTGACACTGAAACATGGGGGTGAGTCGAGGGTCCTTGCGCGCAGAGAATCGTGCATTGTATCAGAAAAAAGGGGTCTCCAATGGCTTGTAAATTTGGGAAAAACTCGTCAGCCATCGTTGGCGTCTTCTTTATTAATCTGAAAATTTTCCTTTTCAGCTCCCTCTTCTTGGTATTACAGGATTTCATACTTATCCACTAGGAAAGTGGTCTCTGTGGAAAACCTGACAGGGCTGTTTCCATCTACCTGGGTCACTTTGGTAACCTAGGAAAATAAACAAAGAGGAAGGTAAAGCAGGAGGTTTGAGTCTCCATGATGTTGACTACATTCTCACTACAGAACATATCAATTTCCCTAAAAGTGGTATTAAAAGTAACTGTAGGCCGGGCGCGGTGGCTCAAGCCTGTAATCTCAGCACTTTGGGAGGCCGAGACGGGCGGATCACAAGGTCAGGAGATCGAGACCATCCTGGCTAACCCGGTGAAACCCCGTCTCTACTAAAAAATACAAAAAACTAGCCAGGCGAGGTGGCGGGCGCCTGTAGTCCCAGCTACTCGGAAGGCTGAGGCAGGAGAATGGCATAAACCCGGGAGGCGGAGCTTGCAGTAAGCTGAGATCTGGTCACCGCACTCCAGCCTGGGTGACAGAGCGAGACTCCGTCTCAGAAAAAAAAAAAAAAAAAAAGTAACTGTAAAATACTAGAAAAATGTTCAATTCATAACCGAAAGTCACAGCATCACTCTTCCCCACCAACATGATTAAGCTGCTCTCCTTCTAGATAGAGAAAAGACAACTGTTGGGATGAGATGTACAGTAGTATTAAGTAAAAGCTCCAAAATGAGTGGCCATAGCCCAGCCCTGCCCTATATAACCTATGAAATTCATGGACATTCTATCAGGATGATATATTAACATTCTGACCCAAAACGCAATGTTCTAGCTCTTCACATTATTCATTTGTTCTGCTCCCAAAGTCCCGTGTTAAAAGTCCCTGTAAGCTGCTCTATCATACTTATTTTTTAGGCATGGCTGGGTCCTTCCAATGAGGTTTCTCCTTTTTAAATAAATAAATGTCCAGTTTAATTAATTACCTGTAGCAAAGGTACCTATAATGGCACCAACACAACACTTGAACCACTGATTCATACTTTCTAATGAGGTTTTGGGAGAGCAACTACACTGTCCTAATCTTTGAAGAGCCCCAACAGGAAAATTTACCCATTTCTATCTAATGTCTTGAGTTCAATACAGTAGCTTCCAACACTGATGGGGTTATGTCACTAACTAACTGGTTAGGGAGAGAGAACTGCTCTTTGGAATTATCCAAGGGAGGAAGCTGCAACTTTCTAAGCACTTACAGGGGAGATGGAGACCATACGGGAAGCTAAGGTAGGGGCAGAACAACAAGCAAGTCAAAAAGAGGGGAATATTAACAATATAAACTAGGTTCTAGTAACTCAAATTCAAAAATTGGAAGAATGGTCAGGCGTGGTGGCTCACTCCTATAATCCCAGCACTTTGGGAAGCCGCCAGGAGTTAGAGACCAGCCTGGTCAACGTGGTGAAACCCCATCTCTACTAAAAATACACACAAAAAATTAGCTGGGTGTGGTAGTGCGCACCTGTAGACCCAGCTACTTAGGAGGCTGAGGCAGGAGAATCACTTGAACCCGGGAGGCAGAGGCTGCAGTGAGCTGAGATCGCACTGCACTCCAGCTTGGGTGACAGAGCGAGACTCCATCTCAAAACAACAACAACAAAAACTGGAAGAATGATGAGTTAAAAAATAACATTCCGGGCTGAGCACGGTGGCTCACGCCTGTAATCCCAGCACTTTGGGAGGCCGAGGTGGGTGGATCACGAGGTCAGGAGTTGGAGACCAGCTTGGCCAACGTGGTGAAACCCTGTCTCTACTAAAAATACAAAATTAGCTGGGCATGGTGGCACGTGCCTGTAGTCCCAGCTACTCAGGAGGCTGAGGCAGGAGAATCACTTGAACCTGGAAGGCAGAGGTTGCAGTGAGCCAACATCATGCCATTGCACTCCAGCCTGGGCAACAAGAGTGAAACTCTTAAAAAAAAAAAAAAAAAAAAAAATTCCGCTGGGCACGGTGGCTCACGCCTATAATCCCAGCAGTTTTGGAGACTGAGGCGGGTGGATCACCTGACGTCAGAAGTTCGAGACCAGCCTGACCAACATGGAGAAACCAAAACTGCTGTGAGCCAAGATCGCATCACTGCACTCCAGCCTGGGTAACGAGCAAAACTCAATCTCAAAAAAAAAAAATCCGAAGGAACAGTTCACACATTTCCATTGCTTTGCCTACCTAAAGGACAGAGTTTGCAACAGAATTGGCTCATGATTATTTGTACTAATAAAGGGAGCTGTGACATAAATAACCCCCAAATAATTTCCATTTGTAATAGAATGAATTTTTTTTTTTTTTTTGCAGGAATTTTGTCTTCCAAATAAAACTTTCATTCTTTGGTTATAAATCAAGTGACAGCAAGGCCTTAAAAAACCATGTGTTGGGTGTTTTGGTAAATCAATTTTAAAATATATAAGGTTAAAAAAAATAGGCAACTAAGTGTTTATGAACCCTGCACAATCCACAAGTACTTTTTTACGTATTAATATTCAATTTCTTTACTTTGTCTGATCTAGAGAGGAAAACTGAGGTAAAGTGATAAAGAATTTGACCACGATCACACAATGAATTAGAAAGGGAATTCTTGGCCGGGCGCGGTGGCTCAAGCCTGTAATCCCAGCACTTTGGGAGGCCGAGACGGGCGGATCACGAGGTCAGGAGATCGAGACCATCCTGGCTAACACGGTGAAACCCCGTCTCTACTAAAAAATACAAAAAACTAGCCAGGCGAGGTGGCGGGCGCCTGTAGTCCCAGCTACTCGGGAGGCTGAGGCAGGAGAATGGCGTGAACCCGGGAGGTGGAGCTTGCAGTGAGCTGAGATCCGGCCACTGCACTCCAGCCTGGGCGGCAGAGCGAGACTCCGTCTCAAAAAAAAAAAAAAAAAAAAAAAAGAAAGGGAATTCCTGTAGAAGACATCAGCTTTTTTCTGAGCTTTATCTGACTACAAAAAGCCATGCTACCTGTCTGGCATCCTATACATGTTCGTACTGTCCTACCACTTTCCCTATACATGTTCTCAACTAAAATGGAGTACCTGTATGTTACAGTAATTTTTCTTGGAGACAAAGGAAACTTGAACAGGGAAGAAGTCATTAGGCTGCCCAGCAATGCTAAACTCCAGGCTGCCACTCTTATTTTTGGCATCAATCACAGGCAGGCACCACTCTAGGGTATTTCGTCGACTGTCATGTCGATACTCCCCATCGATCTCACCGATAACAGGCGCGCCGACACCAGACCTGTTGTAAGAAACATTCTGGTCAAGGTAGCTGTTCAGAGCTGGAACTCTACCAAGGAAAACCAACCCCAAATTTGATTACGATCCTCAAATTCTGCCTTCTAGGACTACAATTTCAGGGAAAAAAAAAAAAAAAGGCTCCCTAATAACTTCAAGGATCAAACAATGAAGTCCTAGCGCCTTGGCTAAGAGTTTCACTCAATTCCCTCTGTAGATACAGTTAATATGCAAAAATAGGTATTTGGCAGATATGTCTATGGCTGCTCCAATTTATGGACTAGATCTGGGGACTGCGACCAACAAATGTGTTAAGATGGCTATGTTTCCAAAAACCCTGCTGCCTTGTAAATAAGGAATTTTAACATAATGTAGCACTCTTTATAGGAGACAATAGGGAAACAAGCAGGTTGATTTGGGGGGAAACTCTAAACATCAATAATGGAGATGAATGGAGGCCTCTGAGAGAATTTATTTTGCTTTGTTTTTGAGACAGAGTCTCACTCTGTCGCCAGGCTGGAGTACAGTGGCGCAATCTCAGCTCACTGCAACCTCTGCCTCCCCAGTTCCAGTGATTCTCCTGCCTCAGCCTCCCAAGTTGCTAGGACTACGGGTGTGCACCACTATGCCCAGCTAATTTCTGTATTTTTAGTAGAGGCAGGGTTTCAACATGTCGGCCAGGATGGTCTCAATCTCTTGACCTTGTGATCTGCTTGCCTCGGCCTCCCAAAGTGCTGGGATTATAGGTATGAGCCACTGCACTTGGCTGATAATTTGTTTTTAAAGATTTCAGAATGTTTCAAACTTACTGAAGTTGACACCAATGGGTTTATTTGATTTACAATCCAGTAAATGGACTTTTATTTGATAAGTGAAAGCACAATTACCCCTGGGGCAAATGGAAACATGATGGGAGAAACAGATACATAGCTGTCCTTAATCTGCAAGAGAAGCAGGGCTAGTTAAGATTTACTCTGCACCCCTACACATGGCTGACAGGCAGTGTCACCTACTCCTACACATTCTAAATTTACTGGCTTTTAATTCACCAGTGACACTCAATGTTTATATTAGGGATAGGGTAAATAAGGGAGACAAAGTAAACTTTACGAGTGGCGTAAGACTATTAATTCTTCCCTATCAATTTCAGGGTCCTGGTTCTTTTATGTTCTTTCTCTGTGCACTTGCTCTAATTCTGATTCTGATCTCTTCTAATTTGATCAGTTCTAGACAATGGGAGTAAAATGTTGTATAAGGGTCTCTTCTGGAGACCATTGCAAAACTGAACTAGAATACAGGAAACCACCACAACCACAATTATAGGGTAGACAGGCCTCAAAATTGTGGCATTCTATAAATAGTCCAGTAAACGAAATCTTGACAAACAAAACTCTACCTGTCACCAACGCCCAAGTCCTACAACGGTCCAAGGCAGCCATCTACTGTTCTGAAGCAATAACCATACTGTAGAGGATAAGATGGTTACCCATTAAAGGGGATACTAGTAATAAAACATGTTTTAAAAAGTGGAACTAAGAATGACTAAAACCAGACCTGATAATGTAAAGGCCTGAATTATCAAAAAGGGAAGAAAAATATGAATTAAATTAGTACCCTTTTCTCTGCAGCAATAACTGAGCAATATAACAGTAAAGATACACTAAGGATACACTTACTGGTACTCATAATTAGACCCTGTGCTTAATCATGAGGGCTGATGGGCAGGTGAAAGGAGCTAGGATTTACTGGTGAAGTAATAATTGCATGCTCACTGGAAATGCTACTAAACAGATAAGGTAGATACCATTTCCAGATGATCCTAGAGAGTGGGACACTTAGGGTGTACAACAAAAGCTTATTGGAACTCAACTTCTGGGGTTGAAAGACATTTTTGTTATCTTGATTATGGTGGTGGTTTCACAGGTGTAAACATGCCAAGACTGCACAATTAAAATATGTGTAGCTTGTTGTATATAAATTATGCTCCAAAAGGGCTGTTAGGAAATTTACTGTAACTAATATAGACATCTTGTTTAACAAGAATCAACAGTTCCCTTGAACACACTCTCATCTTTAGTGAAAGTTTAGAAAGCACGTGAAAATAAAACATTCAGCCTGATAGACTCAATTTCTTTGAAAGTTGCAAAACAGAAAGCTTGACTGAGAAATGGCTCCTCCTTCTGGAAACCTTCATTACTACACAAACAAGCTGAGGGCCAACATCTAAAACCGGCTCCAGGCCAGGTGCAGTGGCTCAAGCCTGTAATCCCAGCACTTTGGAAGGCCAAGGCAGGTGGATCATTTTGAGGCCAGGAGTTTGAGACCAGCCTGGCCAACATGGTGAAACCCCATCTCTATTAAAAATACAAAAATTAGGTTGCGTGTGGTGGCTCATGCCTGTAATCCCAGCACATTGGGAGGCCGAGGCGGGTGGATCACAAGGTCAGGAGATCGAGACCATCCTGGCCAATATAGTGAAACCCCGTCTCTACTAAAATACAAAAAAAATTAGCCGGGTGTGGTGGCCCGTGCCTGTAGTCCCAGCTACTTGGGAGGCTAAGGCAGGGGAATTGCTTGAACCAGGAGGCAGAGGTTGCAGTGAGCCGAGATCGTGCCACTGCACTCCAGCCGGCAACAGAGCGAGACTCCATCTCAAAAATAAAATAAAATAAAATAAAATTAGCTGGGTGTGGTGGCACATGCCCGTAATCTCAGCTACTTGGGAGGCTGAAGCATGAGAATCTCTTGAACCTGGGAGGTGGAGGTTGCAGTGAGCCAAGATTGCACCACTGCACTGCAGCCTGGGCGACAGAGTGAGACTCTGTCTCAAAAAAATTAAAATAAAAACAGCCAGGCACGGTGGCTCACGCCCGTAATCCCAGCACTTTGGGAGGCCAAGGCTGGTGGATCACCTGAGGTCAGGAGTTTCAGACCAGCCTGGCCAACATGGTGAAACCCCGTCTCTACTAATAATACAAAAATTATCTGGGCAGGGTGGCACATGCCTGCAATCCCAGTTACTCAGGAGGCTGAGGCAGAAGAATCACTTGAACCCAGGTGGTGGTGGTTGCAGCGAGCTGAGATGGCACCACTGCACTCCAGCCTGGGCAACAAGAGCAAAACTCTGTCTCCAATAAAAATAAAAAATAAAAACAGCTCCGGATCTACAACTGGCTTGTTTGTTCAATTTGGTTTTAAAGTCAGTAAAATCCATCCATTCAAAGTGCTCAATGTATTTCAACAAGTGTGTGCAGTAAGCACCACCACAATCAAGTCACAGAACAATTCTTGGCTGGGTGTGGTGGCTCACGCTTATAATCCTAGCATTTGGGAGGCCAACGTGGGCAGATCACTTGAGCTCAGGAGTTTTGAGATCAGCCTGCACAACACAGCAAAACCCTATCTCTACAAATAATACAAAAATTAGCCAAGCGTGGTGGTATGCGCCTGCAGTCCCAGCTACTTGGGAGGGTGAGGCAGGAGGATAGCCTGAGCCTGGAAGGTGGAGGGTGCAGTAAGCTGAGATCGTGCCAGTGACCTCCAGTGACAGAGAGAGACTCTCAAAAAAAATTTCTTTGCTTTACTTATTTATGAATATGAAATGTTTCATAAAGTTGTATGTCAGCCTTGCACACGGGCCATGCTAATCTTCTCTGGTTCCAATTTTAGTACCTGTGCTGCCAAAGCAAACACAAGTCCTAGAACATTCCTATCATTCCCAAAAGTTCCCTTGTGCCCCTCTGAAGTGAAGTACCTTCTTCTCTACCTCCTCATTTTTATTCAATAGTATTACCTTTTCCAGAAAGTCAAAGAACTGGAATCACATAACATGCAGCCTTTTATATCTGGCTTCTTTCACAACTAGCTTTTTTAAGAATCAAGTATCTCTGAATGGACCGTCAGGTCAGGTAGGTGCTGACTCCAAAATGAGTTCCAAAAGACCAGTTCTGTAAGTCCAACATAGGGGACACGGGCACAGCACTTACGGGAGTGGGATGGTGATAATCACGTCATTCAGTTCTAAATTATCTTCTTGTAGCTCATATTCTATGTTGACATCACAGCCATTTCCACTCTCCGAGGGCCAGCAATTAACTGAGAAGAAAGCAAAGCAGTCATACTAGAATATTAGAAAAAGATGGCTGGGTGTGGTGGCTCATGCCTGTAATCCCGGCGCTTCAGACAACCAAGGTGGTAGTATCGAGGTGGGAGGATTGGTTGAGGCCATGAGTTCAAGACCAGCCTAGGCAACAATGTGAGACTCCACCTCTCCAAAAAAAAAAAAAAAAAAGCCAGGGGTGGTGGCACTTCCCTGTTCTCCTAGCTACTCAGGAGGCTGAGGTGGAAGATCAGCTGAGCCCAGGAGTTGTAATGAGCCATGATCACACCACTGCATTCCAGCCTGGGTGACAGACAGAGGGAGTCTGTGTCTTTTAAAAAAAAATTAGCTGGATGTGGTGGCATGTGCCTGTAGTCCTAGTCCCAGCTACTCAAGAGGCTGAGGCAGGAGGATGGCTTGAGTCCAGGAGTTAGATGCTGCAGTGAGCTATGATCGCCCCACTGTACTCTAGCCTGGGCAACAGAAGACGACCTTGTCTCTAAAACAATAACAACAACAAAACCACAATGGTTTCAAAATAAAAGCTAGTAAAAATGAAAACTAATGATAAAAATATACAAAATGCAGCACCAGGTCCATTTCAAAAGAAAGTCATTTTGTCAAAAAGAACTTTGCTATGGCAATAAAAATAAAAGTGTACAAGCAAGGGCTATTTCCAGTTCTCAATGCAAACTAGCTTAGTGGGACTGGCCAGAGGCACTTACTTGTCAGTGGAATAAAAGATTCCTCTGTGGTTTGTAGTCTCCACTTTAGCACCCCTACGTCACTGTTGACTGGAAATGACTTCTCTGGATTCTTCAGGCCAATTAGAGACTCTGCAGTGAAAAGTTTTTTATCCACATTTGGATGGGTCTAGAATGAGAAGGAAAGGAAAACTCCTGAGGTTCAGACAGACAAGAAACAACCCCTCTCTAGGCTTATATGGCCCATAATCCAAACATCTAAAATAGAGTACCTAACAAATTCCAATTCTTTTTCATTTTGAAGAAAGATTTCCCTTCTTCAAAGACTTTTAAAATAATTTAATAATCCCAGCACTTTGGGAGGCCGAGACGGGTGGATCACGAGGTCAGGAGATCGAGACCATCCTGGCTAACACCGTGAAACCCCGTCTCTACTAAAAAAAATACAAAAAACTAGCCGGGCGAGGTGGCGGGCGCCTGTAGTCCCAGCTACTTGGGAGGCTGAGGCAGGAGAATGGCGTAAACCCGGGAGGCGGAGCTTGCAGTGAGCTGAGATCCGGCCACTGCACTCCAGCCTGGGTGACAGAGCGAGACTCTGTCTCAAAAAAAAAAAAAAGATATTTAAAAACCAGTAATTTTTTAAAAAAAATAATTTCAACTCTAAAAGCCATTATAGAACAAGTTTGCACCTGAAAAAGTTAAAAGACCATTAACCAAGTCCTTTCCAAAAATACTTCACATGGAGCAGGTTCATGGTGGGGCCAGGTTTGCCAAGCAGAACGTTCCAGTAAGACCCTGATCAGCTGCCTGGGTCAAATAGCATTTTTGGCCTTATATAAAGTAGCAGAAAAGGGCAAGCTCTGTGTAAAGTCTAGTTGCAATTTTGCCTAGAGACTTAAAGTTGTTAAAATCCAAGCCAATTAAGATAGTCTTATCTTTTTAAAATAAATTGTTTTTGGGGAGGTTGAGGTGGGCGGGGCATTGGAGGTCAGGAGTTTGACATCAGCCTGGCCAACATGGCAAAACCCCATCTCTACTAAAAATACAAAAGTTAGCTGGGGCTGGACATGATGGCACATGGCTGTAATCCCAGCTATTTGAGAGGCTGAGGCAGAAGAATGGCTTGAACCTGGGAGGCAGAGGTTGCAATGAGCCGAGATCACACCATTGCACTCCAGCCTGGGCAAGAAGAGTGAAACTCCGTCTCAGTAAATACATAAATACATAAATAAATAAATAAATAAATAAATAAATAAATAGCTGGGTGTGGTGGTGCACACCTATAGTCCCAGCTACTATGGAGGCTGAGGAGGGAAGGACTGCTTGAGCCCAGGAGGCTGAGGCTGCAGCGAGCCAAGGCTGTGCCGCTGCACTCCAGTCTGCATCACAGAGAGAGACTCTGTGTCAAAAAAACAAAACAAAACAAAACAAAAACAAAAACAAAAACAAAAATACCCAGAAGGGCTGGGCATGGTGGCTCATGCCTATAATCCCAACACTTTGGGATGATGACGTGGGCGAATCACGAGGTCAAGAGTTTGAGACCAGCCTGGCCAACATGGTGAAACCCCGTCTCTACTAAAAATAAAAAAAATTAGCTGGGCGTGGTGGCAGGTGCCTGTAATCCCAGCTACTTAGGAGGCTGAGACAGGAGAACTGCTTGAACCCAGGAGGCAGAGGTTGCAGTGAACCAAGATTGTACCACTGCACTCCAACCCGGGCGACAGAGAGAGACTCCATCTCAGAAAACAACAACAACAACAACAACAAAAAAACAGAAATCACTTTTGGATAGCACTTTACAAGCCAGCAAAAATGTTGTCAAATAATATAAGCACTGCTTCCAAAAGACAATTCTGTGCTGACTATGGGAGGTAAAGTAGACAAAAACACTCTTCCCTAAAAAGGCTTTGTTCTTGTGACAAGATGTTAAGCTAAATGAAATGTGACAACAACACCTGTAATATAAAGAAGGGCTTATATATATCTCTATCCAATAGTTGGAACACACACACTTATACTGAAAGGATTTTATGTACTTTTCAAATACATCATTAGATACTGCCCTTCAGTTAACAAAACAAGCACTGGTAGTTTAATAGCAGAATGAGTAAATTTCGCATTGTGCCACCATGCCTGGCTAATTTTTTAAGTTTTTGTAGAGACAGGGTCTTGTTGCTCAGCCCTCATTGCTCAGGCTGTTCTTGAACTCCTGGGCTCAAGCGATCCTTTGGCCTCAGCCTCTCAAAGTGTTGGTAATATAGGCGTGAGCCACCACACTTGTCTTTTTTTTTTTTTTTTTTTTTTTGAGACGGAGTCTCGCTCTGTCGCCCAGGCTGGAGTGCAGTGGCCGGATCTCAGCTCACTGCAAGCTCCGCCTCCCGGGTTTACGCCATTCTCCTGCCTCAGCCTCCCAAGTAGCTGGGACTACAGGCGCCCGCCACCTCGCCCGGCTAGTTTTTTGTATTTTTTAGCAGAGACGGGGTTTCACCGTGTTAGCCAGGATGGTCTCGATCTCCTGACCTCGTGATCCGCCCGTCTCGGCCTCCCAAAGTGCTGGGATTACAGGCTTGAGCCACCGCGCCCGGCCCCACACTTGTCTTAAAGTCTTGTTTTTTTATTTATTTTTATTTATTTATTTATTTATTTATTTATTTATTTATTTTTTTGAGACGGAGTCTGGCTCTGTCGCCCAGGCTGGAGTGCAGTGGCCGATCTCAGCTCACTGTAAGCTCCGCCTCCCGGGTTTACGCCATTCTCCTGCCTCGGCCTCCTGAGTAGCTGGGACTACAGGCGCCCGCCACCACGCCCGGCTAGTTTTTGTATTTTTTTTAGTAGAGATGGGGTTTCACTGTGTTAGCCAGGATGGTCTCGATCTCCTGACCTCGTGATTCGCCCATCTCGGCCTCCCAAAGTGCTGGGATTACAGGCTTGAGCCACCGCGCCCGGCCAGCCTTGTTTTTTTAAAAACTATATTTCAAGCAAGATCCTAAGTGATTAATTTACTGTTTTCATAACAGCAAAAAATAAACATCTCTTTGTACCTTTTGCTAGTGAGTATGAAGTCATTTATTAGATTTCAAAATGACCTTTTATTCAGTTCCAATATTTAAAAGCCATCCTAACACAGCTGCTTTACTCACTCTCAGGTAGCTACTGTATGCAATAAATCAACTTCTTTCCTATGCATTTAGAGTGATGCTAGTTATATAACTTAAATAATTTTCTGTGGTTCATATTGGGAACTCTAGTTGACAAAGACTATAATAGGTAGACAAAGTGTTAACACTCCCTATCAAAAGCTTCTACACACCTGTAGCTGCACCCCTTTCTTATCTTCATTTTCCACATGAAGACGAATTCGGCCATATTTGTCATCTGAGATCCTAAGCATGATCATGCCATGCAACTCCATATTCTGTAATCCTCCGTCTCGTCCACAGGTTAATGTGATCTTTTCTTCAATTTTCATATGTACACTACAAAGAGAAAGTAATACATTTGTTCAGAAAGGTAGAAACCCATGGCCGGGCACGGTGGCTCATGCCTATAATCCCAGCACTTTGGGAGGCCGAGGTGGGCAGATCACCTGAGGTCGGGAGTTCGAGATTAGCCTGACCAACATGGAGAAACCCCATCTCTACTAAAAATACAAAATTAGCCAGGCGTGGTGGTGCATGCCTGTAGCCCCAGCTACTTGGGAGGCTGAGGCAGGAGAATCCTTGAACCAGGAGGCAGGGGTTGCGGTGAGCCGAGATTGTCCCATTGCACTCCAGCCTGGGCAACAAGAGTGAAACTCCATCTCAAAAACAAAACAAAACAAAAGAAAAAAGAAAGGTAGAAACCAGAAATCCCTTTCTCCAAGGTCTAATGATTAGCCATCAACAACGTTTTTTTAAAGGTGCTACTGCTATAGCTATAAACATTTAAAAGACGATACCCTTTAATACAGCAATTCAACAGACAAATTCTCATCTGTGCAAAACAATCTGCTAAGTTATTCACTGAAGGATTGTTTTTAATGGCAAAAGTTTAGAAACGAATGTCTGCCACTGGGGGCTGCTTAAATAAAGGCATATCCACGGGCGCAGTGGCACACACCTGTAATCCCAGCACTTTGGGAGGCCAAGGTGGGCGGATCATGAGGTCAGGAGATCGAGACCATCCTGGCTAACACAGTGAAACCCCATCTCTACTAAAAATACAAAAACAAAATTAGCCGGGTGTGGTGACGGGCACCTGTAGTCCCAGCAACTCAGGAAGCTGAGGCAGGAGAATGACATGAACTCAGGAGGTGGAGCCTGCAGTGAGCTGAGATCACGACACTGCACTCCAACCTGGGCAACAGAGCAAGACTCCACCTCAAAAAAAATAGAAAGGCCGGGCGCGGTGGCTCAAGCCTGTAATCCCAGCACTTTGGGAGGCCGAGACGGGCGGATCACGAGGTCAGAAGATCGAGACCATCCTGGTTAACACGGTGAAACCTCGTCTCTACTAAAAAAAAATACAAAAAACTAGCCGGGCGAGGTGGCGGGCGCCTGTAGTCCCAGCTACTCGGGAGGCTGAGGCAGGAGAATGGCGTAAACCCGGGAGGCGGAGCTTGCAGTGAGCTGAGATCCGGCCACTGCACTCCAGCCTGGGCGACAGAGCGAGACTCCGTCTCAAAAAAAAAAATAAAATAAAATAAAATAAAATAAAAAATAAAGGAATATTCACCCAAATGAACAGTAGGCAATGGTGAGAAAACAACTGAAAAAATGTTCTATTTGAAAATATTTTCAAGCTTAAAAAAATTAAAATTATACAAGGAAGACATATATACCCTTTTCCTGAATCACCTATTGTTAACATTTACCCCATGTTTTATAATTTGCATATGTGTGTCTCTCTCTCTAAACATTATATATGTATGTTATACATTTGATTTTTTTCCCCTGAACCATTAAGAAGCAGATTATATACATCACAGCACTTTGCCCCTAAATACTTCAGTGCTTATTTTTATAAGATTAGGGATATTCTGTTACATAATCATCACAGTACCATTATTAACTACACAAATTTACACTGATACTTTTTTTTTAGCTTTTTGTTGT
Source organism: Macaca nemestrina (assembly GCF_043159975.1). Lineage (NCBI taxonomy): Eukaryota > Metazoa > Chordata > Mammalia > Primates > Cercopithecidae > Macaca > Macaca nemestrina. The sequence continues at coordinate 118,432,846 of NC_092136.1, read as the reverse complement.
TGTTTTGAGATGGAGTTTCACTCTTGTTGCACGGCTGGAGTGCAATGGTGCAATCTCGGCTCACTGCAACCTCTGCCTCCCGGGTTCAAGTGATTCTCCTGTCTCAGTCTCCTGCATAGCTGGGATTTCAGGCGCCTGCCACCACACCCGGTTCAATTTTGTATTTTTAGTAGAGTCAGGGTTTTACCATATTGGCCAGGCTGGTCTTGAACTCCTGACCTCAGGTGATCTGCCCGCCTGGGCCTCCCAAAGTGCTGGGATTACAGATGTGAGCCACCGCCCCCAGCCTGTTGTTGTTTAAGAGATAGATCTTGCTATGTTGCCCAGGCTGGAGTGCAGTGGCTATTCAGAGGCACAATCACAGTTCACTATAACCTTGAACTCCTGGTCTCAAGCAATCCTCCTATCTCGGCCTCCTGAGTAGCAAGGACTATAGCCATATGCCATCATGCCAGGCTAACACTGATATAATAATTGTATCCAATCTATCAATCATGTCAATTTCATCAGTTGACCTAATAATATTTTTAATAGTAGTTGTGATATTATGATATACATATGTACTGGTTTTCATCCATGGTTCGTGGCTCATAACTCCCATATCCCTTATTATACATAATGTTGGGGCACTTTAGGCCTCAGGAGCAGCCCTCAGAAAACAGAATCTCTCTTTGACCTTCTCCTGCCCTCCTTTCACCCGCCCAAGGCAGGACTCTAATCTCCAAAAAGGGTCCTGCACCATATCCTGGAGGAAGATTAATGTTGCACAGAGAGGCTAAGAATCTGGACAGGCCTTGCTGGGTTTCCCCACTCAGCCTATCAGTATTAGGTCATACCCTTTGTCCAATCACATTTCTGCACACCTGTCAATCATGCCTATCCAATGAAGTCTCCATAAAAGGCTCAAGAGGACAGGGTCTGGGAAGCTTCTGGACGGCTGAACACATGGAGGCTTACAGGAAGATGAACAAGGTCTCATCCATTTTCCAAGAGAGTGGTGTACCCCTGCTCCCTGGGGACAGAAGCTCCTGTACCCAAGACCCTCCCAGACCTTGCCCTATGTATATCTCTTCATCTGGCTGCTTATTTGTGTCCTTTAAAATATCCTCTGTAACAAATTGATAAATGTCAAGTAAGTTTCCCTGAGTTCTGTGGGGTGCTCTAGCAAATTAATTGAACCCAAAGATGGGGTCGTGGGAGGCCAAACTTGAGGTCAGTAAGAAGTTCTGAAAGCCTGGACTTATGACTGGTGGGAAGGAAGAATCAGTCTTGGGGGACTGAACTCTCAACCTGTAGAATCTGAGGCTATTCCCAGGTAGATAGCATCAGAATTGAACTGAATGGGAGGACACCAGCTGGGTGTGACTGCTTGATGTGTGCAGAAAAACCTAAACACACTGGATAACAGAAGTCTTCTGTGTTGATTGTTGCTGTTGAATGAGAAAATAGAAAAAAAGAAACAGTTTGAGTTGTTTTTTCTACACTACAGTAGTAGAGGATCCAGTCTAGGTAAGGTATTGCATTTACCCTAGTTTCAAATAAAGAAATTCTTATCTCCAAAATAATTAAGTGAAAAATGCAATTGGAAGATGTGTCTAGTTTTACTGCTTTGCATAAAAGGGGGAAAAATAGACACACTGTATACACGTTTTTTATTAATCTATATATCATAGACCATCCCCCTCAGAAGGATACAAAAAAAACTCTGTTAACACTAGTTGTCTCCAAAATGAGAAACTGGCATGGCTGTGTGAGAGAAAGACTTCTGACCGTTAACAACTTTTGAATTTTATACTATATTAAAGTACAATCCAATTTTAAAAAGATTAAAAAGTGCTGCTGTTACAGGCAATTACTAAGTACAATCTATTCATATTCAGTAATAGAAATATGTTTGGTTGGATGAACTACAGAGGCTACAAAGAGTATTTTGTTATCCTACCCTGTTCCCTGTTCCAACCTCTTAGGTCTTCCTAGAAACAAAGGCATCAGAGTCAAGATCATAAAGGAGTGTATCTTAAGACAATGCATGGCACCATTTTACCTTCAAAAAAGTTTGCTCTGTGCTCAAGAGGCATTTTATCATTTAGAAAAAAGAGTGTCTCAAATTCTCTGTAATATGTGATGATCTCCAACATCTTTTTTTTTTTTTTTTTTTTTTGGAGACAGAGTCTCACTCTGTCACCCAGGCTGGAGTGCAGTCACTTGGCTCACTGCAACCTCTGCTTCCCAGGTTCAAGCAATTCTCTTGCCTCAGCCTCCTGAGTAGCTGGGACTACAGGCATGCGCCACCACACCCACCTAATTTTTGGTATTTTCATGGAGAAGGGGTTAATTTTTTGTATTTTAGTGGAGACGGGTTTTCACCATGATGCCCAGGGCAGTCTCATGAACTCCTGGGCTCAGGCAATCTGCCCACCTCAGCCTCCCAAAGTGCTAGGATTACAGGTGTGGGCCACTGCACTCAGGAACATCTTTTTAAAAGTGTGAAGCCTGTCTCACTCAAAGCAACCACTAGGAAGAGCACAGCGGCTTTAGTGAATCAAGAAATTTATCCCAGTGTAACCCTGTTCATTTCATACAGAACAGGGCATATAAAGAGTAAATACTTGGCTGAGCGTGGTGGCTCATGCCTATAATCCGAGCACTTTTGGGAGGTGGAGGCAGGCGGATCACTTGAGGTCAGGAGTTCGAGACCAGCCTAGCCAACACGGCAAAACCCCATCTCTACTAAAAATAAGAAAATTAGCCAGGCGTGATGGTGTGCCCCTGTAATCCCAGCTACTTGGGAGGCTGAGGCAGGAGAATTGCTTGACCCCAGGAGGTAGAGGTTGCAGTAAGTCAAGATTGTGCCATTGCACTTCAGTCTGAGAGACAGAGAAAGACTCTGTCTCCAAAAAAAAAAAAAAAAAGGCAAGAAAGAAAAAGAGTAAATACTCCTCTTTTATGCACACCTGATAGAGGTATCCTCCTGGTATTATCTTTCACTTGACCTCAAAACCATCAGCAACAGTAGAAGGTCTGACTTCAAGACGAGAAATCTGAGTCATGAATATGTGAACTTGATAACTACCACTTAAAAATGTCACCAGCCAGTACCACAGTCCTGAGATAGAGATGAATCAAAATATTCCATACCAGCTTCAAATATTTGAACTGCAAAAGATGGCTGGGCATGGTGGCTCAGGCCTGTAATCCCAGCACTTTGTGAGGCCGAGGCAGGCAGATTGCTTGAGTCCAGGAGTTCAAGACCAGCCTGGGCAACAAGGCGAAACCCCATCTCTACCAAAATACAAAAATTAGCCCAGCATGGTGGTGCATGCCTGCAGTCCCAGCTACTTGGGAGGCTGAGGTGGGAGAATCACTTGAGCCTGGGAGGCAGAGCTTGCAGCAAGCCGAGATTGCACCACTGCACTCCAGCCTGGGTGACAGAGTGAAACTCCATCTCAAAAAAATAAATAAATAAAATAAAAATGAAAAATATATTAATTTGCTATTAAAGATATCTACAAGTTTTGGATTAAAGATCAGCTCTACTTAAGAGTTTTTAATTATAAAAAGTCATGCCAAAATACAGTCTGGGGTCACTATAGCTCTAGTCCCCTAATTCAGGTCCATTCTAAGAGATAAGCTACACACTAGGTGTGACTATGAGTAACTTTAATTTAGCTGTAAAAGGAAAGTTCTAAACTTCATAGAAAACAGGTGGCTGAGGGCCCACCAATCAGGGTTTAAGGAAAAAAAAAGATCAGGTGCAGCAACACATGCCTGTATCCCAGTTACTTGGGAAGCTGAGGCAGGAAGATTAACTGAGCTCAGGAGTTGGAGGCCAGCCTAGTCAACATAGTAAGACTCTGTCTCAAAAAAATAAAACAAAACAAAACCAAAAACGACCTTATGTTAATACATAGAATATGCTCTGAATAAATCTTTTAAATCAGGAAAGATTACAAGACAGAAAAAGAATTCATAGCACACTGAAATAAGATTTTTAAAAAATTATGTGGACTGTATTCAAAGCTTGAATTCTTACTCAAAGTTCCTACTTACCTTTCCATATTAATAGGTGGAGCATGCACTTTGGTAGCTTCAGAAGTACGCTTGCCCATACTGGAGGACATGATGGTTTCACCTTCAGATTTCAATTTGTCCACAAAGTTATCTACTTCCTTTCCTTTGGCTCCAAGTTTCAAAGCCTTGCTGGGGCCTGAAGGCCTAAGTGGAAAAATTTGAAATTCATTACCCAAAGGTATATTTTTACAAGCACACATGATCTGATGAAAACTTTGTATCTTCCATCCAGAGAAACATACCTGTGCACAAAATTTTGCATATAATTTCACGTAATTCACAGATTACCCCTAAAATCAATCTTTGAACATCAAGATTAAAAATCTACATTCCATAAAGCATTAAATATCCCTTTCTCTCCCACAATAAGGCAACTCTCACAGGAAACTGAGGTCATGACATAATTTATAACTCTCTTTTATACAAAAGGAAAAACATCACATTCAGATTTCTTCTTTATCCTCACATTTTATGTGGCCAAATTTAACATCATATCTTACTTCATCAAGTCCTTCATTATTTACAGCTTTCCAAGAAATCAGATTATCACTTCAAAGATAGACACATATACACCCGTCATCTGGCATTCTAAAGTACAATGGATTATACCTGGCTGGTGCAGGTGCCACTTTTGGTTTATCACTTTCAATGATGGTTTCTGTGATCATGGCAGCTGTGCTGCCTCCAGATACTGCAGAGCTGCCAAATCCGCCAAATCCTGGTGCTTTTTTGCCCTGTCTCTCTGCATCTCTTCGGGCCTGTTGTAATTCCTTTGCTTTACGACGCATCTCAGCCTTAGCTTCACGTTCTTGAGTCTACAGAAAAAGACATACATGAATGTAACTGGTTTTTTTTTTTTTTTTTTTGAGACAGGGTCTCACTCTGTGACCGAGGCTGGAGTGCAAGTGGCACGATCACGGCTCACTGCAGCCTCAACTTCCTGGCCTCAAGTGATGCTCCCATGTCAGTCTCCCAAGTAGCTGGGACCCACAGGCACGTGCTACTATGCCTGGCTAATTTTTTTTTTTTTTTCTAGAGACAGGGTCTCACTATGCTGTCCAGGCTGGTCTTGAACTCCTGGACTCAAGTGATCCTTCCACCTCTGCCTCCCAAAGTGCTGGGATTATAGGCATGAGCCACTGTGCCCAGCCTGGATGTAGCTTTGAATACAGTCTATACATGAGCAAGTAAAAATTGGAAAATCAGATTAGTGAAGCCTAAGAGGAAGATACACAAACAGATAGTCCCAGAGAAGATCCTATTTACCTCTCTGACGGCTCTAAACACCTTCTCCTCATGAGAATCCATTTCTGTGAAGGTTCTGATCTGTGCCAAGTTAACATTCTCCCGGTATCCCAGGGCAACAATTTCATCAAAAGCAAAAATCAAATCAAAACAGTGCTCAGATATTTCATTCTCTTCTAAGGCTCGGCAATATTCAGGGATCTAATCGTGGACACCAATAAAAAAGAAAGATTTAGAATTTATCAGCAGCTATATTTCCAAGTCTTATCCTTTAAATTACATAAATTTCAATAACCCAAATCCCTTAGCTACTTCTAGTCTTTATTTTATTTTTTGAGATGGAGCCTCACTCTGCTGCCCAGGCTGGAGTGCAGTGGCGCCATCTCGGCTCACTGCAACCTCCATCTCCCAGGTTCAAGCCATTCTCCTGCCTCAGCCTCCGGAGTAGCTGGGACTACAAGTGTACGCCACTACGCCCAGCTAATCTTTGTATTTTTAGTAGAGACAGGGTTTCACCATGTTGGCTCGGCTAGTGTTGAACTCCTGACCTCAGGTGATCTGCTTGCCTTGGCCTCCCAAAGTGCTGGGATTACAGGTGTGAGCCACTGGACCCAGCCTAAGACCTTGATTTTTTTTTTTTTTTAAGACAAAGTCTCACTCTGTTGCCCAGGCTGGAGTGCAGTGGCACGATCTTGGCTCACTGCAACCCCCGCCTCCCGGGTTCAAGCAATTCTTGTGCCTCAGTCTGCTGAGTAATAGGATTTCAGGTGCCCACCACCACACCCAGCTAATTTTTTTGTATTTTTTGCTGAGTAGTAGGATTTCAGGTGCCCACCACCACACCCAGCTAATTTTTTTGTATTTTTAGTAGAGACGAGGTTTCACCATGTTGGTCAGGCTGGTCTCAAACTTCTGACCTCAGGTGATCCACCCATCTCGGCCTTCCAAAGTGCTGGAATTATAGGCGTGAGCCACTGCGCCCAAGACCCTGATTCTTACAGCCGGGTGCAGTGGCTCATGCCTGTAATCCCAGCACTTTGGGAGGCCAAGAAAGGCAGATCACCCAAGGTCAGGAGTTCAACACTAGCCTGGCCAACATGGTGAAACCCTGTCTCTACTAAAAATACAAAAATTAGACAGGCATGGTGGTGCACATCCGTAATTTCACCTACTCAGGAGGCTGAGGCCAGAGAATTGCTTGAACCTGGGAGGCGGAGGTTGCAGTGAGCCGAGATTGTGCCACTGCACTCCAGCCTGGGCAAAAGCGAGATTCTGTCTCAAAAAAAAAAAAAGGAATTGGGGTCTTGCTGTGTTGCCCACACTGAAGTATAATGCCTATTCACTTGAACTCCTGGCCTCAAGCAATCCTTCTGCCTCAGCCTCTTGAGTAGCTTGGACTACAGGCACATGCTACCGCACCTGGCCTTAGTCTTTTTTTTTTTTTGAGACAGAGTTTTGCTCTGTTGCCCAGGCTGGAGTGCAGTGGTATGATCTTGGCTCACTGCAACCTCCGTTCCCTGGGTTCATACCATTCTCTTGCCTCAGCCTCCCGAGTAGCTGGGACTACACGTGCCTGCCACCATGCCTGGCTAATTTTTTTTGTATTTTTTAGTAGAGACGGGGTTTCACCGTATTAGACAGGAGGGTCTCGATCTCCTGACCTTGTGATCCGCCTGCCTTGGCCTCCCAAAGTGCTGGGATTACAGGCGTGAGCCACCGTGCCCAGCCTTAGTCTTCATTTTAAGCAAGACTTTGGCATAAAGTCTTAAAGAGAAGTGTGTGTGTGTGTGCGCGCGCGTGTGTGTGTGTGTGTGTTTGGATCAGTAAGTCTTACCTAAAAAACATTATCTAAAAAGCACAACCAAACAAGTATCAGAACTAGAACGGCAGATTAGAACAACTGCTTAAGAACTGGGAAATGAAAGAGTAGTTCCCATATTCTTTTGGGACACCTATATTCTAAGAGGACACCCAATAAATGTCTGCTGAATAAACAAGGAGCTGCAGCAGTAAGTCGCTGAGGTGGGGAGCAGGAGCCTGCAAACTGGTGAGCATCAGCTGCTTTGGAGGAAAAACTAGTTTCGCACAAAATGTAAAAAAAAAAGTGGAACCCAGTATTATAGCAGTACTCTTACCACTCTTGAGAAGAGCCTTAGGGTCTCCAAATCTTCTAAAATGTTGCTGTTTTTGGTAGTGATCAGTACCATATAGAGTTTCTCCATAGGCTGGTAGACATATCTTACACTCTCTGTTTCAACAAACGTATGTTGTTTTCCAGTGTTCATGAGCTTTGGAAAAGCTGCTAATAAGCCCTCAATCCGAGTTCGGGTCATTTCCACAAACTGTCGAGAGACAATAGCCTTTCCTGCTTTTGTGCAGACCGCTGCTGCCAACAGCACCTGCCAGGAACATATGCATAAATAAGTACTATTATTTCTTCACATCTGTTTTCTCAACATCCCAGGAAATGTTCCATAAAATGACATATTTATTTAGTGACAGAACTAGTAGTAGTATTATTTTTAAGACAGAGTCTCACTCTGTCACCCATGCCGGAGTGCAATGGCAAGATCACAGCTCACTGCAATCTCAAACTACTGGGCTCAAGAACTCCTGAGTAGCTAGGACTACAAGTGCGTGCCACCAAGCCTCGTTAATTTTTAAAAAGCTTTTAGTAGAGACAGTGTCTACTAAAAAAGTTTAGTAGAGACCACTATGTTTCCCAGGGTGGTCTTGAACTCCTAGATTCAAGCAATCCTCCTGCCTTGGCCTCCCAAAGTGCTGAGATTATAGGCGTGAGCTACCACGACCAGCTGACATGACGAGCAATAGAATACTGACTTTCACGGGCACAGTGAAACGCCTCCCGGGTTTACGCCATTCTCCTGACTCAGCCTCCCGAGTAGCTGAGTCACACTGACTTTCACACTGGCTCACACCTGTAAACCCAGCACTTTGGGAGGCCAAGGTGGATGGATTACTTGAGGTCAGGAGTTCGAGACCAGCCTGGCCAACATGGCAAAACCCCATCTCTACTAAAAATACAAAAATGAGCCAGGCATGGTAGCATGCACCTGTAATCCTAGCTACTCAGGAGGCTGAGGCACGAGAATTACTTGAACCCGGGAGGCAGAGATCGAGCCACTGCCCTCCAGCCTGGGCAACAGAGCAATACTCTGTCTTTTTTAAAAAAAAAAAAAAAAAAAAAGAATGCTGAGTTTCAAACTTTTACTCCATTGTTCTTTTCATTGTAATACGTAATTTATAAGACAAAGCTAAGGTAGAGGAAACTAACGCTATTATTCCTGTTTTTCAATAACATACCTATAGAAAAACTGTGTAATGAAATGACCTTTTTCCAAGACCATACATATATTAATGAGTCTCCTGTGACTCAGAACTGGGTTGCTCTCTGCTTTGGCAAACCCACAAAGAACAGCTTAAAACTTTTTCTAAAAAGAGCAAGATATTTCCAAGCCCATGCTGAAGTGTGATCAGGCAGATTAAAAATATTAAAGACATAAGAAGCCCCTTACATTTATTATTTTTATCTAGAATATGAACCCAAGCTACTGAGTCTAAATTTATCTTCTGCTGCTTGACTAACTTTCCCATTCACACTGTCTTACTCCCAGATATCCAAACAATCTGCAAAATAAAAATCTAAATGGCTCAATGTTTCACATAGGTTTTGATATTAGGCAATGATCAAGACCTAATAGCCCCCTATTTTAGCATCTGGCATTTCACTAAACAAAACAAATAAAGTACCAAAGGAAGCAGCGGAGACCTCAAATGCCATGAGCAGGGGAGTAAGAAAATTAAGTCCAGTCTCCTCAGTGCAGGAACCCAAGAGCTCATTCACAAGCACAAGTAACAAACACTATTAAAACATTTAGGAAGCCTCAATGCTAGGATATAACCTCTGAAATATCAAAATCCTACTGGTCAGGCTTCTCAGCTTTATAGAAAGCTCTACAGGTGAGTAGCTTGAAGAAAAACAAGTTAGCCAATTTAAATAAATATTCTTTTTTTTTTTTTTTTTTTTGAGACGGAGTCTCGCTGTGTCTCCCAGGCTGGAGTGCAGTGGCGTGATCTCGGCTCACTGCAAGCTCCGCCTCCCGGGTTCACGCCATTCTCCCGCCTCAGCCTCCCAAGTAGCTGAGACTACAGGCGCCCGCCACCACGCCCGGCTAGTTTTTTGTATTTTTAGTAGAGACGGGGTTTCACCATGTTAGCCAGGATAGTCTCGATCTCCTGACCTCGTGATCCACCCGCCTCGGCCTCCCAAAGTGCTGGGATTACAGGCTTGAGCCACCGCGCCCGGCCTAAATAAATATTCTTATAGTTTCTTTCTTTTTTTTTTTTTTTGAGACGGAGTCTCGCTCTGTCGCCCAGGCCGGAGTGCAGTGGCCAGATCTCAGCTCACTGCAAGCTCCGCCTCCCGGGTTTACGCCATTCTCCTGACTCAGCCTCCCGAGTAGCTGGGACTACAGGCACCCGCTACCTCGCCCAGCTAGTTTTTTTTTTTTTTTTTGTATTTTTTAGTAGAGACGGGGTTTCACCGTGTTAGCCAGGATGGTCTCAATCTCCTGACCTCATAATCTGCTCGTCTCAGCCTCCCAAAGTGCTGGGATTACGGGCTTGAGCCACTGTGCCCGGCCTAATATTCTTATAGTTTCAATACATCAATAGTTTTATATTATAGGAGAACATAACATCCTTATCCACTAAAAATAGGTAATTAGGGTATGTGGGAGACAATCACCATCATGCTTATTTCTCAACAGCAAGTGGTCCCGAATAGCTGGAACTACAGGCGCCTGCCACTACGCCCAGTTAATTTTTTTTTCTTATTTTAACTTCCTTTTAAGATGGAGTTTCACTCTTTTTGCCCAGGCTGGAGTGCAATGGCGTGATCGTAGCTCACGGCAACCTCCACCTCCCAGATTCAAGAATTCTCCTGCCTCAGCCTCCCAAGTAGCTGGGATTACAGGTGCATGCCACCATACCCAGTTAAATTTGTATTTTTAGAACTTAGTACTCCTAAGTTCGATCACCTAAGGTCAAAGTGATCCACCCGCCTCGGCCTCCCAAAGTGCTGGGATTACAGGCATAAGCCAACGTGCTTATGCCCTTTTTAGGGCATAGGCCCTAAACAGTTTTTAAAAAGTAGTCTTGGGCCACGCACAGTGGCTCACACCTATAATCCCAGCACTTTGGGAGGCAGAGGCGGGTGGATCACCGGTGGCCGGGAGTTCGAGACCAGCCTGACCAACATGGAGAAACCCCATCCCTACTAAAAATACAAACACACATTAAAAGAGACTTAGACATGTCAGTCCATCACAATGTACAAATCAAATTTGAACAGTGATTGAATAATTGATAATACTAAAAAATTAATGCTAATTTTTAGGTGTGAAAATATGCTATCATAGTAATATATTTTTATGGAAGGAATACTTACATATTTTTTAAAAAGAGTTATGTAGTTTTGAATCCTTCCACAGTCTGTCATATTAAAGGTGCTCCCTCAATGACTATATTGAACTAAAAGAGTTGTCTGGGATACACCTTATCTTCAAACTATGCTAGTTTTGCATGTGGTAGCAACGAAAGGTCACTGGATTTAGTAATTATCCTGCGGATCAGAATTCACAATTTCTTTTTTTTTTTTTGGAGACAGGGTCTCACTTTGTCACACAGGCTGGACTGCAATGGTGCGATCGTGGCTCACGTAGCCTCAACTTCTGGGCTTGAACAATCCTCCTGCCTCAGCCCCTTGAAAGGAGCTGGGACCATGGGCAGGTGCCACTACGCTTGGCAAATTTTTGTATTTTCAGTAGAGGTGGGGTTTCACCATGTTGCCCAGGCTGGTCTTGAACTCCTGGACTCAAGTGATCAGCCCACCCTGGCCTCCCGAAGTGCTGGAATTACAAGTATGAGTCACCACGCCTAGCCAGAACTCACAATTTCATGGGTTGAATATCAGTTATAAATATTCCTTTTAAAAGTAACTGTCCTAATATTATATAAATGGGTTTTTATGACTTGGGATAAAATTTCCCAAACTGCCAACATATCACACATGGATTCAAAACTGCTAAATAGCAAACTGATGATTCAAAAAGTGGCCCAAGTGATATGATGTTCATAAAGAATCTAGACAAAATTGCTTTATGAATATAAAAATGGAAAAAATTATTTCTAAATTAAGATTTATGTAATTTAAAACATATATGTAAATTATTAACTATTTTAAGAACATATTGGACTATTTTTGATATTTTTTTAAAGTACAATTTCCATTTTGTTTTTCTCCAGAGAATAGTCTGTCTTCAGTCTTTAAGGACTCAGCTCCCTACATGGGCTTTGGTGGGGGACGTGGGGCAGCAATCTGTAGGTCTAAATTGGGGAGGGGGTGTTTGGTTCTTGCGGGCTTCCCGAGATTGATTCCTGACTACTTTGCTGTGAACTGCACAACTCACACAGTAATGTAGCTTCACATACAGCTTGGGAAGCACATAGGCATCAAAGATGCTCGCTTCAGAAATGTCCCTGACTGCTGCTGTGGGACTATGTTTTGAATGACGAATTTCTTAATGGCCTTGTCCTTGGGCACACATCGAGCACAGTTAGTGCAGCGAATAGGCTGCATGTGGCCGCGGCCCGTTTTGGCATGACCGTTGTTCCTTCTTTTCTTTGTCATCTTGGAGGCACGGACCGAAGAGAGGAGTTTTTTGGTTTTATTTTTCGTTTTTTTTCTTTTTTAAAAGACAGAGTTTTGCTCTTATTGCCCAGGCTGGAGTACAATGGCAAGATCTTGGCTCACTGCAACTTCCGCCTCCTAGGTTCAAGCGATTCTCCTGCCTCAGCCTCCTGAGTAGCTGGCATTACAGGCACCACCACCACGCCCAGCTAATTTTTTTTGTATTTCTAGTAGAGATGGGGTTTCACCATATTGGTTGGCCAAGCTGGTCTCGAATGCCCGACCTCAGGGGATCCACCCAGCTCAGCCTCCGAAAGTGCTGAGATTACAGGTGTGAGCCACCGCGCCCGGACTATTTTTGTTACATTCTTCAAAGTTTATATAATTGGCAAAAAGCTTTTCTTCTTAATAGTCTCATCAGAAAAGTGGGGAATTCCCTTATATTTGGGATCATATCACATTGGTTTCTCTTCTTCCCAAAGATTGAGTTAGAATTAGTGTCCCAAATTTGCAAAGAACCAAGCTGATATATCAGAAAAACTAAATGACTGGGAGTGAGAAAATCTATATTCTAGTTTTGTTCTTCTATTTACCATCTGTCTGACCTTCAGTTACTCAACCTCTCTTAACCTCGTTTCTTTTCCTATAAAATGCAGCATTATCTAATGACCTTATAAGCTATTATGAGGGCCAAATGACTATAATGAAACTGTACTTCAAAAGTGCTATACAACTTGTAGCACATATATTCATGATGTAAAACAGCACCATTAGTAATAACAAACATGCATCTCATGAAAAAAAATTATGTCACTTCAAGGTGATGGATTTTCTTTTTTTATTAAACAAACAAAAAAAAAAGTAGAGACGGGGTTTCGCCATGTTGTCCAGGCTGCTCTCAAACTCCTGGGCTAAAGTGATCTGCACACCTCAGCCTTCCAAAGTGCTGGGATTACAAGTGTGAGCCATAGCATCCGGCCAAGGCAATGGATTTTTGTCTTTGTCAATATTTTGATATTCAAATAATGAATATTGATTCTCCCCCCCAAAATTTTACATATAGTTTCAGGGAATGCATTGATCCTCCAGAGAAGTTATTCTCAATGGCCCACAGAAAATCCCCTCATGCAATGAGAGATATTATTAATAAATGGGAGCATATTGTAAATGTAATCCCTGTAGGGCCTCCTATCCTTAAAAGTTTGAGAATCACAGCTCTAGGAAGTTATGGTCCTCTATGTTAGAATTTTATGAGGTTCTTAAGGAATAAGACAAATGAAATGCACATCTAAAGAAAGGACAGCTCAGACCAAAACTTCAGACCTTTATAAACATGCTGCATTTAATAGAAATCCCATATCTAATAATAAAACTGTTAGAAACAATGTTTACAGGCTCAAGGGTAGTTCTTAGGTTTCCAACTAGAGTTAAAAACACCTCTATACCATACAGGTAAAATTTAGGTAAAAACATCAAAGGCAACTTGAAAGGGAAAAAGGAAAAAAAAGGTGTATGTTACTATCCACTTTCTTTATTTTTTGAGAGAGTGTCTCACTCTGTAGTCCAGGCTGGAGTGTAGTGGTACCATCTCAGCTCACTGCAAGCTCTGCCTCCTGGGTTCAAGAAATTCTCATGCCTCAGCCTCCTGAGCAGCTGGGACTACAGGTGCAGGCCAGCACCACCAAGCCTGGCTAATTTTTCTATTTTTAATAGAGACAGGGTTTCGTCATGTTGGCCAGGCTGGTCTCCAACTCCTGGCCTCAAGTCATCTGCGCGCCTTGGCCTCCAAAGTGTTGGGATTACAGGAGTGAGCCACTGCACCCGGCCCATCCACTTTACTGTTGAGCACGTTCAAAAACTAATTATAGGTACTGGTAATCTCCATTTTTGTGATGTTATAAGAATTAACTAAGTAATTATTTATTGAACACCTACTATGCATACAACATGCTTTCTGAGAATTAAGATGACACAGACTAGCATTCTGCCTACAAGAAGCTTAATAGGGATAAGACACAAATGCAAGTCCCTGTAATGTATGGCAGAATGTGTTAAGTAACGTAAGAGAGTCACTGATAAAAGTGCATAGAAATTTAGAGGAAGAGATTACTTCCAGCTGGTAAGGTCAGGGATGACTTGATAGAAGAAACAGCATTTAGACAGGGAGCAGTGGCTCATGCCTTAATCTCTGCACCTTGGGAGCCAGGGTGGGCGGATTACCTGAGGTCAGGAGTTCGAGACCAGCCTGGTCAAAAAGGTAAAACCCTGTCTCTACCAAAAAATATAAAAAATTAGCCGAGTGTGGTGGTGCACGCCTGTAGTCCCAGCTATTGGAGAGAGTGAGGTGGGAGGATTGCTTGAACCTGGGAGGCGGAAGTTGCAGTAAGCCGAGATCACACCACTTTACTCCAGCCTGGGCTACAAAGTGAGACTCTGCCTCCAAAAAAAAAAGGAAACAGCATTTAAATCATGCTTTAATGAATTCCAGGATTTTTTTTTTTGTTTTTTTTGTTTTTTTTTTTTGAGACGGAGTCTCACTCTGTCGCCCAGGCTGGAGTGCAGTGGGTTTGATCTCAGCTCACTGCAAGCTCCGCCTCCCGGGTTCACGCCATTCTCCTGTCTCAGCCTCCCGAGTAGCTGGGACTACAGGTGCCCGCCACCTCGCCCGGCTAGTTTTTTGTATTTTTTTAGTAGAGACGGGGTTTCGCCGTGTTAGCCAGGATGGTCTTGATCTCCTGACCTCATGATCCGCCCGTCTCGGCCCCCCAAAGTGCTGGGATTACAGGCGTGAGCCACCACGCCCGGCCTCCAGGATTGTTTTGAGACAGAGTCTTGCTCTATTGCCCAAGCTGTAGTGCAGTGGTGTGATCTCAGCTCAGTGCAGCCTCAACATTCTGGGCTCAGGTGATTCTCCCACTTCAGCCTCCCAGGTATCTGGGACTACAGGCACATGCCACCACACCTGGCTACTTTTTATATTTTTCTGTAGAGACAGGGTTTTGCCATGTTGCCCAGGCTGGTCTCAAACTCCCAACCTCAAGTGATCCACCTGCCTCAGCCTCTCAAAGTGCTGGGATTACAGGCATGAACCACCACACCTGGTCAGAATTCCAGAATTTCATATGTCAAGATGAAGAAAGCAGTAGGGTAAAATCATATGTCTCTCTTTGAGTCATTCCATTATCCAGATACAAGCAAAACAAGGCTTCCAAAGTAGGACCAAAGTTCCCCATACTAAGTATAGCATAAATATCAAAACATCCAGGACACCACAAATCACAGGTTCTAGGCAGTTGACATAGGTCTCTCTGTTACAGCTACTAACACGGCTAGAACGTATGGTCACCTCTAAACATGATAAATTTATCCTATCCTAAATTAACATTTGTCTTCTTAAAGTTCTTGAAATAATAAACCTCTTCATATCAATGTTTACTGGTTTAACAATTATTAAAATATAGCATATACTAAAAGGTAAGTTAACAATTTTTCCTATTGAAATTTGATCTGATTTTCTCCAAGGAAGAATTAATAAACATGATTACGAAGTTTTTGTTTTTTTAACATTTTTGGAAAAAAACATTCCAGATCTAAAGAAACTTGCAAGAGCTCTTGATTGTCTTATAGATGTGAAAACTGAGGGCCCATAAGTTAGATGATCTCTCCAGGACTGCTTAAAAAAAAAAAAATATTCCCCCATTAAATTAAGCTTTGCCAAACAACTTTTAATAACTCTTACATGGTTTGAGTACACTATCTTTGGACTAAATAACAACTCTCTGCTACACAGACTTAACTACATGAATTGTTAAGTGCCTCAAGTTAAGAAACCTGGAGAATTAGGTTTCTGTTCTGCCTTTGCCACTAATCATGTGACCTTGGATAAGTCACTTAATTGATTATTGAAATATCCCTAAAGTAGGACGTTAGTTTATATGAAATCCAAAGTGCTGTGTCTTTAAAGTTCTATAAGTCTAAGCATTTGAAAACTACAGTAACAGAAAAAAAAAAAAAAAAACACAGTGACAGAAAACGTACAAACTTCCATTTTATACCCACTGCTCCAGTTCTAACCACTTTGGAACAATATTTTATGTTAGTATCAGGCTGCAAGACGGCAAACTGTCTAACCATAACAAATTGTGTGTGCTGTGCAAGAGAGGTACAAGAATAACAGGTGGTATAATAATTCAGCATAAATATGCACAACTCTCTCTCAAAAAAAGTCAAGTTCTTTCTTGAACCTCTAAATGCTTCAGGATTCCTTACTTTCAGAATTATAGTCACCTTCTCCTTTGTAATTCACTGCAATATTTTATACACACACACACACACACACACACACACACACACACACGATTCATGGCCATACTAAGGCTAGTTTCTATAATTGTCAGGGAGGACTGTTCTGTCTTTCTTATTTACGTGAAGCTATTATAGATAAAATCAGAAAGATTACAATAAAATGTAGACCACATACAAAACCTAAAACTTGAAAAGTAATTCACTCAGTGAGGGTTTTAAATCCATCACATTTCTATTCTAAAACAAAAGCTTGTAGAGAATTAAAACACACACACACACACCCATTATCAGTTTCTGCAGTGAACTTCTATATGAAGACATAAATAGATGGCAAATCAATGGAAACTCAAGAGAATCATTTTCATTCTCTGCTGTCCTCTCAAAACACAATTAAAAAGATACATAAAGAATACAGTGCTGGGCATGGTGGCTCAATCTGTAATTCCAACACTTTGGGAGGCTGAGGTGGGAGGATCACTTGAGGTCAGGAGTTCAAGACCAGCCTGGCCAACATGGTGAAACCACATTTCTACTAAAAATAGAAAAATTAGCTGGAGATGGTGGCACATACCTGTAATCTCAGCTACTTGGGAGGCTGAGGCAGAATAGCTTGAACCTGGGGGGCAGAGATTGAAGGGAGCCAAGATCGCGCCACTGCACTCCAGCCCTGGTGACAGAGTAAGATTCCGTCTCAAAAAAAAAAAAAAAGAATACAATAGCTGTGCTGCTGCTGTATCATATATGAAAAAAAGGGGCTGGGCGCGGTGGTTTACGCCTGTAATCCCAACACCTTGGGAGGCCGAGGGCAGATCACAAGGTCAAGAGATAGAGACCATCCTGGCCAACATGGTGAAACCC
Source organism: Macaca nemestrina (assembly GCF_043159975.1). Lineage (NCBI taxonomy): Eukaryota > Metazoa > Chordata > Mammalia > Primates > Cercopithecidae > Macaca > Macaca nemestrina. The sequence goes on along the minus strand of NC_092136.1, from coordinate 118,415,655 downwards.
TGTCTCTACTAAAAATACAAAAAATTAGCTGGGCATGGCGGCATGCGACTGTAGTCCCAGCTACTCAGGAGGCTGAGGCAGAAGGATAGCTTGAACGCGGGAGGTGGAGGTTGCAGTGAGCTGAGATTGTGCCGCTGCACTCCAGCCTGGAGACAGAGTGAGACTCAGTCTCGAAAACCAAACAAACAAGAAAAAAGGTCAGAACATGTTCTCATTAATTTGCAGAATACAAGAAAAAGATCAAATCAAGGCCCGCATGTCTACAGTCCCAGCTACTCGGGAGATGGAGGTGGGAGGATCGCTTGAGGCTAGGAGTTTCAGGCCACAGTGCACTGTGATAGTGCCTGTGAATAGCCACTGCCCTCCAGCCTGGGCAACATAGTGAGACCCTGTCTCTTAAAAATGTAAGTAAATCAAAAGATGCCTTTCTTTGTACTTTACTTTATGATGAAGTCATGAGAAGGCATTTGTTTTTGCATTTGTTCACTTATTTATCTATTGGAACTTTGCAGTCTAGGACATTGTGCACTTCAATAACTAAAGCCAAAAGGAATTTATTTTTAAAAAATCAATGTTTATGTACTGATATCTGCAACTTACTTTGAAATGTATATTTTTTTTAATGGAGAGAGGGATGGATGGATGGTTAGATGCATGATGAAATACAGTGAAATGTTAGTTACAGAATCTAGCTGGTGGTTACATGGGTATTCACTACAAAGTCCTTTCAACTTTTCCAGATGTTTGAAAATTTCATAATGAAATGTTGAGCTAAAATAAATTGCTAGAAGTTTTGATACAACTTTCAGATCAATATTTCACCCTATCTGGACATTTCTACTGTCCAGGGATATGTTTGTAAAGGAGCAGGACCCAAAAACATTACACAGAAATAACACCAATGTCTTAAGACTCTACAGAGCAGAATGTACTGAGATAAATTATTCTCCAGAGTACACAAATCTATGGGTATCTGGATCATGCTAAGTCCCAAATAATTCAGAAATATGTGACACAACTCTATGTATACGTACACATGTCAAAATAGCATGCAAAAGTTATATTTTATATATATAATGTAGGGCTTTACCATCCCTCAGTTATCAATGAATTAAAAATACTAAATTCCAATAACCTTTTAACAAATAAGATTTTTATAAAGATTATCTATATCTGGTTTACATAATACAAGACCTTAACTTTACCATTAAAATAAAAATATGCTCTAAAATGCACTATTAATTCCAGGGTGTAAACAGGAACTGAGTTTCAAAATCACTAACCAAATACAGGACCTCCTGGAGAAACTGAAAATACAAGTTTCTGTAAATTTTACGTCCAACACAAAAATTTTAGGAGGCAAACCTGTTTGATGCAATTTATATACCTGAGGCTGAGAAAAGCTGTTCAGTGGCTTAAAGCTCAAGCATGAGTTCCCCCCATTATCCAAGTTCTTATCTACAGGGTTGTCAATAGAACTGATTAGGATTGGCACCAAATTACATTCTGTCATCTCTCAGGTACACTGGACGATGTTTTAAATCAAGTTATCTATTGACAAAAAAATAAAAAAGAACAGAACAGAATATCCTTCAAAAGATTAAAGGACATAAGGTGCACTGAAAAATAAACTACTAGCTTTTTTGAAACCAAAGAATGTCTACTACTTTATGAATATCTACAAATCACAGCGATAAAGGAAGATTGAGTGATGTCAGCAGTTCTAATTTCCTCCATCCTCAACCACATTAACCTTTCTCATCCTTGTAACAGATTAGTATACAAACATAACGCATGTGAAGGCAAGTAACTGGTCTCAGAGGATAACTCACCCCTCTTACTCCTCCTCCTGTGAGACATCTGACTACGACATGCCACATACACATTTTACTTCATCTGAACAATAAGTTGCTTGAAGGCAAACCCTGTGTTCTCTGGAACTTGCTCACATTTTCCCAGTGGTCTACACAGTGTATGTACCCTGAGTCACACTAACAAATGGACACAAGTGAGTTCTACGGAAGTAGTGGAAGGTTTCAGGGACACTTGGGTCCTATAAATTAATGTTAGAAGTTACTCCTTTCCGCTCTGTGTCTCCATTTCTCCCTTCTGAACAAACAAAAGAAAAATTTCTGGACACCAGTGGATTTGCATTTCGAGTTATCAACGGCCTAGCAAATACTGGGGGTGGGAGACAAGCTGGTTAACAAGAAGGACCAGAACCTCCGGAGACAGGCCCAGCTTGCTGAGCCTAAGCGCCAGGGAACCGGCAGGACAGCATCAGTTCCGAGGTCCGCAGCCTGGGACCCGCACCACCACCACGAAGTTCTCGCAGGCAAAAACGCCGGGCCGTCTCAGGGGCAGGTCCCAGCAGACGAGGGAGTCCAGCTGGTTGGGGGGTGGTGGGGAAGCGGGCACGACGACAGATGGACTGAAATCAGCTCCGTCGGATCTCCAGGAGACCGGGCACAGGAGGCCACATTGCTCCCAGAGCCCCGAGCAAAGCACCCGGCCCTAGACCCTCAGGGCGGGGCTCCTCCGGCCCCGGCCCCAGGCCCGCCGACAGGGAGAGACTGTGAGGCTCGGACCCCAGGAGTTCGGGTCCTGGCTCGGATCTTACCATGGTGAGGGCGGTGGTGGGGCGCGCCCGCTCTCCGGCTCCACTGGGGATAGGGGGAGGGTCTGGGGAAGGGGAGCACGGGCCGCTCTGGATCTGCTGCCCGCTTGACAGGAGCCGCTGCCGCTTCGCCTCTTGCCAAGATGGCGGCCCCGAGCCACGTCTTCAACCGGAAGCGGCGGAGGTCAAAGGGCGGGGCGGGGAGGGGCCTGCGGGCTGGGGAAATTGAGGGTACCCTGCTCGGGTTAAGACTGTGCCCAGGAGGTGTAGGGAGCGTTCACCCCCAGACTGTGGAACCTTATATCTCTGCCCTTTTACTGTCATCGCCTTCATTTATTTTGCGTCACATCTTACAGTTTATTAAGCCGCTGGCACAGCCACTATTATTTAATAAATATACAAGATAACCCGTGTGCATAAAGGACTAGTATCCGGAATATAGATAAATAAAAAAATTTTTTTTTTTTTGAGATGGAGTCTCACTCTGTCGCCCACTCTGTCGCAATAGGGCGATGTCGGCTCACTGCAACCTCCGCTTCCCACGTTCAAGGGGTTCTTCTGCCTCAGCCTCCCGAGTAGCTGGAATTACAGGCACGGGCCACTACGTTCGGCTGTTTTTTGTAGTTTTAGTGGAGAAGGGGTTTTGCCATGTCGGCCAGGCTGGTCTCGAGCTCCTGACCCCAAGTGATCCACCCGCCTCAGCCTCCCAAAGTGCTGGGATTACAGGCGTGAGCCCCCGCGCCCAGCCTAAGAACTCTTATAACTCAGCAATAAGAAGACAAATACAGTATTCCTGTCTAAAAATGGGCTTCATCTGCAAAATGGAGAGAGTAGAAAACAAAAAATTAAAATGAGCAAAAGATCTGAATAGATATGTGTCCAAAGAAGATATGTAAATGGCTAATATGCACATTAAGAAATGTTGAATATCCTTAGGGAAATGGAAATCAGACCCATGGTGAGATACCACTTCACACCCACTAGGATGGCTATCATAATAATTGTTGGTGAGGATGAATGTGAAATAGTGCAGCCACGTTGGAAAAGAGTTTGGCAGTTCCTCAAAAAGTTAAACAAAATTGCCATATGACTGAGCAATTCTACTCATAGGTACATACCCAGGAGAACTGAATATATGTCAACACAAAAATGTGTACCCTAATGTTCATAGCAACTTTATTCATAGTAGCCAGAAAGTGGAGACAATCCAAACAAATCCATTCATCAATAGATGTGGCATATATATGGAATGGAATATTATTTAATCACAAAATAGAATAAGGTACTGACATGCTACAATATGGATGAACCTTGAAAATATTATGTGAAAAAAGACAGATACAATGGGGCACTCATATATGATTCAATTAATATGAAAGATCCAGAACAGAAGAAAACCCACAGAGACAGAAACTAGCTTAGTGGTTTCCAGGGGCTCAGGAATGGTAGGAATAGGGACTGAGAGCTAATTAGTGTGAGATTTATTTCTGAAATAATTAAAACATTCTGGAATTAAGCCAGGCATGGTGGCATGATCCTAGAGTCCCAGCTGCTTGGGAGGCTGAGTTGGGAGGATGGCTTGAGACCAGGGGTTAAAGGTCAGCCTGTGCAAAATAGTGAGACTTAGACTCTTAAAACAAAAACAAACAAACAAAAAATAGTAGTTCTGGAACTAGATAGAGGCAAATATACTAAAAACCACTAAATTGTATACTTTTAAAAGGTGAATTTTTATGATTTGTAAATTATATCTTTAAAAAAAAACATGCACAGGAAGCAGGGCAGTTGTGCTTATGTCCATTTTGTATATGAAGAAAATGATGAAAAGTTTAAGGGACTTACCCAAAGTTTCTAAACCAGTATATGATGGAACCAGGACTCAAACTCTGTTCTTGTGATTCTCATGTTATTTCTTGTATGCCAAATTTCAGATTTTTCAGAGTATAGCTGATTCAGTAGTTCATCCTTAAATCATTTTTTTTTTTTTTTTTTTTTTTTGAGACAGAGTCTCGCTCTGTCGCCCAGGCTGGAGTGCAGTGGCCGGGTCTCAGCTCACTGCAAGCTCCGCCTCCCGGGTTCACGCCATTCTCCTGCCTCAGCCTCCGGAGTAGCTGGGACTACAGGCGCCCGCCATCTCGCCCGGCTAGTTTTTTGTATTTTTAGTAGAGACGGGGTTTCACCATGTTAGCCAGGATGGTCTCGATCTCCTGACCTTGTGATCCGCCCGTCTCGGCCTCCCAAAGTGCTGGGATTACAGGCTTGAGCCACCGCGCCCGGCCCATCCTTAAATCATTTTATCCCACATCCTTAGCTCAACCCAACAGCACTCACCCATATTAAACCTGTATGTCCACAATTAAGTATAATAGCAACTTTTAATTGAGTGCTTAATTTGTGTCAGGTACTTTACACATGTTATTTCCAATCCTTTACAACAATCCAAATAAAGATACTGAGGATCAAAAAAGTTAAGCATTTGTCCAAACTCACACAACTAGTAAGTGGTAGAGCCAAGTTCAAAGTCAGTTTTTTCCTGGCTGGGCAGGGTGGCTTATGCCTGTAATCCCAGCACTTTGGGAGGCTGAGGTGGGTGCAAGAGATCAAGACCATCCTGGCCAACATGGTGAAACCTCATCTCTCCTAAGAGTACAAAAAAAAAAAAAAAAAATTAGCTGGGCGTGGTGGTGTGTGGCTATAGTCCCAGCTACTCGGCAGGAGAATCGCTTGAACCCGGCAGGCAGAGATTACAGTGAGCTGAGGTCTCACCCCTGTATTCCAGCCTGGGCAACAGAGTGAGACCCTGTCTCAAAAAAAAAAAAAAAGTGACAATGGGTACAAGCTTTCTTTAGGGGATGATGAAATGTCCTAAAAAAGATAACAACTGTACACATTTATGGGGTAAATTTTTATTTATTATTTATTATTTATTTATTTATTTTGAGATGGAATCTCGTTCTGTTGCCCAGGCTAGAGTGCAGTGGTGCCATCTCAACTCACTGTAACCTGTGCCTCCCGGGTTCAAGCGAGTCTCCTGTCTCAGCCTCCCGAGTAGCTAGGATTACAGGCATGCACCACCACACCTGACTAATTTTTGTATTTTTAGTAGAGACGAGGGTTTCCCCATGTTGGTCAACTGGTCTTGAACTCCTGACCTCAGGTGATCCACCCGCCTCGGCCTCCCAAAGTGCTAGTATTACAGGCATGAGCCATCTCGCCTGGAGCAATTTTAATTTTTGTTACTTAAGCAGACATGTTTTAAGAAAGATGGAAACAAATTCTTATTTTTTTAGAAAAGTAAAAATCCTGTTAGAAACTATTGCCTTATTGCGGCACCTTCCAGGTCTTCTGACTTGGATCTCAGAAGCTGTGCAAGACCAATTGATGCTGATTCTTCGGAAATATAACTGTAACTGAATTAAACCACAGAAGAAAAATCAACCTTGTAAGCATTCTTCTCAAGGAGTCCCATAGTGGCAGTATATTATAATGGTTAAAAGCAGAGACTTAGGAATCAGACTGACCTATGTTTGGCTGCTGTTTTCAGGACTTATTAGCTGAGTGACTTCAGGCAAGTTACTTTAACTGTCTAAGCCTCAATTACCTAATCTGTAAATTGGCGGTAACATCTATCTCATAAGGTTGTGAAGTAAATTAGATGATATAATCTAAGTGCTCCCCTGCAAAAAATCTAAGTGCTCCTACATAGTAAGTATTCCACATTACATATCCACTATTACGAGCAAAATACATCACAAAATTTTTTTTAATGCAGTTCCATTTTTAACTATCAGTATCCCAGAAAAGGTGTCTCTCATTTTTAAAAGCCACTTTCCTTGTTTTCCTCTGGCAGGTTTTCAGGATCAAATTTCCAATATTATTTTCTTTTTAAAATTTATTATTATTATTTTGAGATGGAGTCTCGCTCTGTCACCCAGGCTGGAGTGCAGTGGCGCGATCTTGGCTCACCACAACCTTTGCCTCCCAGGTTCAAGCAATTTTGCTGCCTCAGCCTCCCGAGTAGCTGGGATGACAGGTGCACACCACCATGCCCAGCTAATTTTTGTGTTTTTAGTAGAGATGGGGGTTTCACCATGTTGGTCAGGCTGGTCTCAAACTCCTAACCTTGTGATCCACCCACCTTGTCCTCCCAAAGTGCTGGGATTACAGGTGTGAGCCACCGTGCCCAGCCAAAAAATTATTATTATGATTCATTATTTATATTTGAGGTGGGGTCTCGATCTGTTGCCCAGGCTGGAGTGAATGCAATGGTCCAATCTCGGTTCACTGCAACCTCTGCCTCCCTGGCTCAAGCAATCCTCCTGCTTCAGCCTCCCGAGTGGCTAGCACTACAGGCGTCTGCCACCACACCTGGCTAATTTTTTTTTAATTTTTAATTTTTATTTTTAATAGAGTGGAGAGGGGCGTTTCTCGCTATGTTGCTCTAGCTGGTCTCAAACTCCTGAACTCAAGCAATCCTCCCGCCTCCGCCTCCTGAAGCGCTGGGATTACAGGCATGAGCCACCACACCCGGCCTCCAATATTTTATGTTTCTCTCTCCCTGACTTCCCAAATTAATTATGTCCACAGTTTGAAAATATGTGTTCCTTACGTCTCCATTCACTCATTCCTTGATTCATCCACCCGATGAGCATTGTTAGTGTCTAATTTCTGCAATGTACTGGTGTTACAAAGTTTAAAAATTACTTAGACACAGATCCTGCTTTAAATAAGTTCACAGTCGGCCGGGCGCGGTGGCTCAAGCCTGTAATCCCAGCACTTTGGGAGGCCGAGACGGGCGGATCACGAGGTCAGGAGATCGAGACCATCCTGGCTAACACGGCGAAACCCCGTCTCTACTAAAAACACAAAAAATTAGCCGGGCGAGGTGGCGGCGCCTGTGGTCCCAGCTGCTCGGGAGGCTGAGGCAGGAGAATGGCGTGAACCCGGGAGGCGGAGCTTGCAGTGAGCTGAGATCTGGCCACTGCACTCCAGCCTGGGCGACAGAGCGAGACTCCGTCTCAAAAAAAAAAAAAAAAAAAAAAAAAAAAAATAAATAAATAAATAAATAAATAAGTTCACAGTCTTCTTTAGCAAATAAGAAAGACAGGACACAGAGTAAACTTTGAACCTCAGATACACAAGGAATAATTTATTACTGTAAGTATGTCCCATGCCATGGCACCCTGTGGAGGGGAAAGACTACAATGTAATATAGTGCTAGAAAAGGACGTACAGAGTGCTGCGGAATTTCCCCTGGAGAGTGTGTCTACATTCCTGTAAGACTGATCTGGGAGGAACTGCAACCCCAGAGATTGTTGTCCTACGGGAACAAACGCACACCCTGTTTCCAGATTGGAGGGCTAACTCTATACCAGCCCGAAATTTATCAACCGGCGTTGCCACCCGCAGCCGCTAGATGCCGTAACAGACGCATTTACTAAAACCATAGACAAACAGGCGACTTGGCCGCCCAGAGAGGCTTTCCGTGGCCCCTTGATTTTCTTCCTGCGCAGAGAGCCTTTGCGGGTGAGGCGTAACGTGCAGGAGGTCTCACGAGAGTGGAAGCAAGTCTCGCGAATTTTAAAATTTATCTTTTTGCCTAGCGACTGACAACAGGCTGGTTGCTTGGCGTGGAATGGTAAAGTGGCCTGGCTTTGAGACTGGAGTGAGACCCCAGCCCTAGGCTGGGGTTCTTTCCATTATAGAGGAGACGGATTCAGAAGGGCTACAGGTAATTAGTACTCACCCCAGCAAAAAGGGAACTGTTTTTCTAGAGAGGCTTAAGAGGACTCCCCTTTACCCCATTCCCGGTTACCTCTTCCCATCTCCGTGGTAACTGTTCCTTCGTCACCTCACCACCAACCGTCCTGCTTCCTTTATTCACCAAGAAACTTAGGTGGGATCCTATCTGCAAGATAAGGGTGAAACTGGAGGTGATGCTTTTCTGATTATTGGATGGGACCGAGAGACTGGAGTTTCCCTTCTCTTCCGGGACCCTCCCACCCCACCCCGTCTCACCCCACCCCACCCCACCCCAGAGGTGGCTCCAGAGACAGAACTCTTTCTAGAACCTCTACAGCCTCCCCTGAGAAACCTCAACAGCCTTGGCCATCCACATACGACGAATAGTGTTCTGCCCTCGCGCGTGATGGTACAGCTTTGGGAAGCTGCAGAAGTTGGCTTTCTTTCCCTCCACGATTCCCTCGTTCCTCAGCCAGCCTGCCAGCAGTTCCTAAATAAGGGCTGCAACAGAATGACTTAACTGCTTGACCGAGGGCCAGGAAACCTTAAGGAAAGTTTGGATGGGGTGACGGTTTTATGAAAAACTAGTTTCTTGAGTAAGGAAGAGGAGCCAATGCTGGTTTGGAATATACCTCCTGGCAGAGTGCTTGATGTCCCATGATAGGAACTATGTAATCATGTCTCCTTTTGCTTAGACCAAGGTTATTGAAAACCAGACATATGATGAACGTCTAGAGATTAACGACTCTGAAGAGGTTGCAAGTATTTATACTCCAACCCCAAGACACCAAGGTAAGAGAGGAAAGAAGAGAAATGGTACTCAAAGAGCAGGATGGATTCACAGTTGTCTTCAAGAAGTTCCTATTTTATAATAGCAAATGTTGACTTTCAGAGTCAATTTACTTCACTTGCCATTGTTTGTTTTCTAACTAGTTAAGGTGGAGAAATCATAGCCTTCCAAATTACAGGATCTTCCCCCAGTTCAGCCCTGTCACCATTTACTTCATATTACTGCTTTGCTCACTATCTGCCAGGAATTCACTGTACTGTTTTTTTTTTTTAACATGTTTTTCCTGGCTTTGAAGATGCTTCATAACCTCCCCTTAGACTGCAACCCCAACCAAAATCACAGTGGAATGTTTTTAACGGGCTGAACACTATTTATTTATTCAAGAAACTATTTTTTGCTTAATTTTATAGAGACGAGGTCTCACTATGTTACCAAGGCTGATCTTGAACTCCTAGCTTCAAGCAGTCCTTCCACTTTGGCCTCCCAAAGTGCCGGGATTACAGGTGTGAGCCATCGTGCCTGGCCAACAAGCATTTAAAAATGCCTACTGTGTGCCAGCCTTATGCCTGGCACTTGGGTAAATAGTGTTAAATGACACAATGTCCTTGCCATCCCGATGCTTGTAATCATGGGAGGCAGATGACAAATGAGTACACACATTCCAAATGTGGTAAGTGCACACCGATGGAGGCAGATTGTTTCTGTTAAGGAGAGTAACAGTGAGGAAGGAGACCTACTTATTTTTATTTTGATTTTTTTGAGACGGAGTCTCACTCTGTCACCCAGGCTGGAGTGCAGTGGTGCAATCTTGGCTCACTGCAACCTCCGCCTCCTGGGTTCAAGCGATTCTCTTTCCTCAGCTTCCCGAGTAGCTGAGATTACCACACCCAGCTAACTTTTGTATTTTTAGTAGAGACAGGATTTCACCATGTTGGCCAGGCTGGTCTTGAACTCCTGACCCCAACCGATCTGCCTGCCTCAGCATCCCAAAGTGCTGGGATTACAGGCGTGAGCCACAACTTCCGGCCAGAGACCCACTTTTGATAGGGTGGTCAGGGAAGATCTAAAGGGGTGACATGTAAGACTGGTAGATGGCAGGGATCCAGACACTGAGGAAAAGTAGACCAGGAAGAGGAAACAGTATGTGAGATGTGAAAAACCTTGAAGCCTGAAAGAACTTGGCTTAGTTTGAGGACCTGAAAGAGACCAGTTTACGGTAGAGGGGACTCTACCGTATGATATGGTCAGATCAGAGAGGTAGGGCAGGAAGCATAATAAGCAGAGCTTTTGAGGCTGTGTTGCTGTCGTGTGTGGAATGGACTGTTGTGATGGCTGAGTTGAGATGATAGTGGCTTGACCTCTGGTGAGGAAGTTGACAATAAAGAAAAGAGGCAAATATGGTACAAGACAGATTGTCGTAGAATCACTAATACTTGCTGATGGATTCGATTTGACTCGAGTTAGGAATCAAGGATGACATCCAGGGTTTCTGTTTGTTTATTGTGGTAAAATATACATAACATAAAATTTGCCATTTTAACAATTTTTAAGTGTGCAATTAAATAACATTAAGTACATTCACAATGTTGTATGGACCATCACCACTATTTCCAGATCATCCTGAACAGAAACTCCATACCCTTTTTTTTTTTTTTTTGAGACGGAGTCTTGCTCTGTCGCCCAGGCTGGAGTGCAGTGGCCGGATCTCAGCTCACTGCAAGCTCCGCCTCCCGGGTTCACGCCATTCTCCTGCCTCAGCCTCCGGAGTAGCTGGGACTACAGGCGCCCGCCACCTCGCCCGGCTAGTTTTTTGTATTTTTAGTAGAGACGGGGTTTCACCGTGTTAGCCAGGATGGTCTCGATCTCCTGACCTTGTGATCCGCCCGTCTCGGCCTCCCAAAGTGCTGGGATTATAGGCTTGAGCCACCGCGCCCGGCCCTAAACTCCATACCCTTTAAACAATAGCTCCTGATTGCTTGCTTCCACTCTTCCCTGGTAACCATTATTCTACTGTCTCTATGAGTTTGCTTGTTCTGGGAACCACATAAGTGAAGTCATGCTGTATTTATCCTTTTGTGGCTGACTTACTTCACTTACTGTGATGTTTTTAAGGTTCACCTGTATAGAATGTAGACTTTCTTTTTTAAAGCTAATATTCCATTGCATGTATATGCAAGTTTTTTTTTTTTTTTTTTTTTTTCTTTTTTTGAGACTGAGTCTCGCTCTGTCACCCAGGCTGGAGTGCAGTGGCATGATCTCGGCTCACTGCAACCTGTGCCTCCCGGGTTCAAGCGATTCTCCTGCCTTGGCCTCCTGAGTAGCTGGCACTACAGGTGCACACCACCACACCCAGCTAATTTTTTTGTATTTTTAGTAGAGATGGGGTTTTACCAGATTGGCCAGGATGGTCTTGATCTCCTGACCTTGTGATCCACCTGCCTTGGCCTCCCAAAGTGCTGAGATTACAGGCATGAGCCACCGCGCCTGGCCTATGCCACATTTTTTATTTATTTTTTATTTTTATTTTTATTTATTTATTTTTTGAGACGGAGTCTCGCTCTGTCGCCCAGGCTGGAGTGCAGTGGCGCAATCTCGGCTCACTGCAAGCTCCGCCTCCCGGGTTCACGCCATTCTCCTGCCTCAGCCTCCCAAGTAGCTGGGACTACAGGCGCCCGCCACCTCGCCCGGCTAGTTTTTTGTATTTTTAGTAGAGACGGGGTTTCACCGTGTTAGCCAGGATGTTCTCGATCTCCTGACCTCGTGATCCGCCCGACTTGGCCTCCCAAAGTGCTGGGATTACAGGCTTGAGCCACCGCGCCCGGCCGCCCCACTCGTCTTCTAAATTTCACTTGATAGCTCTTAAAGTAGGCCTTATTCTTAACAACTTTAGCAAACCCCATCCTGCGGAACAGAGACCCGTGTCCGCGGCTCGACAGAGACCTGCAGGCACAGCAGCGCTAGGGGGTGGAAAGGCAAAATCTTTTTAAGTAATTTGTCTTCAAACCCACTCTTGGTATAAATTCAGCACTCTGTGCTTTACTAGTGTAAACTAAGGGCAGAGTGTATATTTTTTTCTTTGTCTTTCCTTTTTTTTTTTGAGACAGGCTCTCACTCTGTTGCCCGGGCTGGAGTGCAGTGGCATGAACACTGAATGCTGCTTACCGCAGCCTCAAACTTCTGAGACTCCTGGGTTTAAGCAGACCTCCTGCTTTAGCCTCCCGAGTAACTGGGACCACAGGCGCACACCATCACACCCAGCTAATTTTTTCTTCTTCTTTTTTTGTAGATGGGATCTTGCCATATTTTTCAGGCTAGGCTCAAACTCTTGGGCTCAAGTGATCCTCCTGCCTCCCCTTCCCAAAGTGTTGGGATTATAGGCATGAGCCACTGCCTCTGGCCAGTTTATATTATTTATGTAATGGCCGATAATTTGATTAGTATAATGTCTAACCCAATGCCTTAAGCATAGTAATATTTAGTAAATATATCTTGAATTGAATTGGCAGAGCCATGACTAGAATTCAGTCTCCTGTCTTTTTAGCTAGATGTTCCAATAAACCTTGTTTTATAAAATGGTTAGAGCATAAAATGTTACAAACTAAAAAATATTTGTCTTTAAAAATCATTTTAACAATAATCTAGCCGGGCGCGGTGGCTCAAGCCTGTAATCCCAGCACTTTGAGAGGCCGAGGCGGGTGGATCACGAGGTCAGGAGATCGAGACTATCCTGGCTAACATGGTGAAACCCCGTCTCTACTAAAAATACAAAAAACTAGCCGGGCGTGGTGGCGGGCGCCTGTAGTCTCAGCTACTTGGGAGGCTGAGGCGGGAGAATGGCGTGAACCCGGGAGGCGGAGCTTGCAGTGAGCCGAGATCACGCCACTGCACTCCAGCCTGGGAGACACAGCGAGACTCCGTCTCAAAAAAAAAACAAAACAAAACAAAAAAAAAAACCAATAATCTAAAGGAAAACCTTTTTTTTTTCTAAGGACTTCCTCATTCTGCCCATCTTCCTAACAAGGCTATGGCTGATAACAGCAGTGATGAGTATGAAGAGGAAAATAACAAGGTACAGTAATACTCACAGCTTCTTGTAGAATGTCTGCTTTGGGTTTTTAGTAGTTAGAGATTACACCAGTTTAATGCTAAACATTTCTTGAACACTCACCTTCAGTGGTTAGGGACTTTTGAGCTCATGGAGGAAAATCAGTTACAAAGAACCTTGAGATTTTGACCCTTCTTCAGGAATAAAGCCTACTATTACAATTGACTTTGGTGAGGAATTTCATGTAATGTAGGCCAGTGTTTCACAAACTTTCTTGATCATAAGGCTCAACTGAGATACTTATTTTTAAATATACAGATTCCTGGCTGGGTGCAGTGGCTCACACATGTAATCCCAGCACTTTGGGAGGCGGAGGCGGGTGGATCACCTGAGGTCGGGAGTTCGAGACCAGCCTGATCAACGTGGAGAAACCCTGTCTCTACTAAAAATACAAAATTAACCAGACGTGGTGGCGCATGCCTGTAATCCCAGCTGCTTCAGAGGCTGAGGCAGTAGAATCACCTGAACCCAGGAAGTGGAGGTTGTGGTGAGCCGAGATCGTGCTATTGCACTCCAGCCTGCGCAACAAGAGCGAAACTCTGTCTCAAAAAAAATAAATAAATAAAATAAATAAATAAAATATACAGATTCCCGGTCCCACCCCAGAATCTCAAAAGTAAAAGCCTGGGAATTTATATTTTTTAGGAAGCAGTTCAGGTAATTTTATGCTAAAGCGAGTTTGAAATTATTAGTCTAGGCATTTTTTCATTATCAATATTTGTGATACTGTCAGTATTTTGTGAAAGAGATTTTAATTTTGAGGTCTTAAGACCCAGATACTGGCTGCTGTTATTCTGTGAACCTAGAGAACCACCCTACTTCTGTAAGAAAGATGGCAAGATGCCCATCTCTCTAGAAACATGTAGGACCTTAGAGTTGTACATGTGATTTCTTTTTTTTTTTTTTTTTTTGAGACGGAGTCTCGCTCTGTCGCCCAGGCTGGAGTGCAGTGGCGCGATCTCGGCTCACTGCAAGCTCCGCCTCCTGGGTTTACACCATTGTCCTGCCTCAGCCTCCTGAGTAGCTGGGACTACAGGCGCCCACCACTGCACCCGGCTAATTTTTTGTATTTTTAGTAGAGACGGGGTTTCACCGTGGTCTCGATCTCCTGACCTTGTGATCCGCCCGCCTCGGCCTCCCAAAGTGCTGGGATTACAGGCGTGAGCCACCACGCCCGGCCACATGTGATTTCTTAAAAACCATTTGTGTTGGCCGGGCGCGGTGGCTCACTCCTGTAATCCCAGCACTTTGGGAGGCCGAGGCGGGCGGATCACCTGAGGTCAGGAGTTTGAGACCAGCCTGCCCAACATGGCGAAACCCCGTCTCTGCTAAAAATACAAAAAATTAGCTGGGCGTGGTGATGGGTGCCTGTAATCCTAGCTACTCGGGAGGCTGAGGCGGGAGAATCACTTGAACTCGGGAGGCGGAGGTTTCTGTGAGCCAAGATCGTGCCACTGCACTCCAGGCTGGACGATAAGAGCGAAACTCCGTCTCGAAAAAAAAAACAAAAAACAACCATTTATGTTTAGCCTTAGCACATTATCCAAAGGTTATGTTTTTTTGTTTTGTTTTGTTTTGTTTTGAGATGGAGTTTCACTCTTGTTGCTCTGTTCACTGCAATCTCTGCTTCCCAGGTTCAAGTGTTTCTCCTGCCTCAACCTCCTGAGTGGCTGGGATTACAGGTTCACCACGCCTGACTCATTTTTGTATTTTTAGTAGAGACAGGATTTCACCATGTTGGTTAGGCTGGTCTTGAACTCCTGACCTCAGGCAATTCACCCGCCTCTGCCTCCCAAAGTGCTGTGATTACAGGCATGAGCCACTGTGCCCGGCCTGTTTTTTTTGTTTGTTTGTTTGTTTTTTGTTTTTTGAGATGGAGTCTTGCTCTTTCACCCAGGCTGGAGTGCAATGATCTTGGCTCACTGCAACCTCCTTGGCCTCCCAAAGTGCTGGGACTACAGGTGTGAGCCACTGCACCTGGCCTGATGGCTGCATTTTAATGGTTTTTTTTGTTTTGTTTTGATACAGAGTCATCTCGCTCTGTTGCCCAAGCTGGAGTGTAGTGGCACGATCTCAGCTCACTGCAACCTCCACCTCCCCGGTTCAAGCGATTCTCATGCCTCAGCCTCCTGAATAGCTGGGACCACAGGCCTGCACCAACTCGCCTGGCTAATTTTTTTATTTTTAGTAGAGACGGGGTTTCACCATGTTGGCCATGTTGGTCTCGAACTCCTGACCATGTGATCCACCCGCTTTGGCCTCCCAAAGTGCTGGGATTATAGGCGTGAGCCACCGCCCCAGGCTGACAATATTCTTAAAAGTTCCCTGTGCCAAAACTGCTTCCTATGTGACTAAGAATAATTTTGGCTAATCTTGAATTGAGAAAGAATGCTCTAGAAAGTTTTTATCAATCATATACTAATAAGGCATAGTCACTGAATAAATTCTGCAACTGTGTTTCATTATCTGCCATGCATATTACAGCTTAGTTAGAATATACTTTTATCTACGTATAATAAATTTGTTATTCTTAGAGCAAAATGTGACCAAAAGCAGTTTTTGGTGTCCTGTAACGTGTCACAATTTTGTGTGCCAATAGCTGCTTTACCATAAAAACAAATTAATTTTAAACAACTGGAATCAAACGTGTTAACCTCAGTATAAGACATGTGGTATATAGAAACCAAGTTTTGAAAACCTACTTTTAAAGGGGGCCAATTGGTCATCCTTCAGGTACTAAGGGAGGGCATGCCACAGGCTCCAGGCCACAGAGGCAAAGACATGGACCCTGTTCCACCTGCCCCTGAAAGTCTCAAGTGTCACCAGACCCCTTCTCATGGACTTGAGAGGGTGGGATGGTACAGAGAGAGCCAGAAGCACAGAAAGGTAGGTTATAATGCCAAGGACAGAAGAGCTGCTTATCTTGAGAGAGAATGTGTAGTCATTGTATGTAATTTATGGGGTAAGGGAAGGGAAATACGGATAGGTCAGATACTCCATGAAGATAAATATCACTGAACAAAAATGGAAAGTCCATAGTCTCTGGAACTGCTGGTTAGATGGGCACAAGGTTAATTTTGAACTTTCTTCTTTTGATAGTTTCAAGCAGCTTACGCTGGGCAGTCTTGCAAATTAAGTACTAGATTTCCTCTCTATGGTCTTTGTGAGTATTAAGACCCCTAAAGTTTCTATTTCCACTTCATCTTCCCCGATTTTCTTCCAAAATAACTAGAGTTGCCATCTTCTTCTTTGAAAGTCCATAGCTTTTTGGGCCGAAGCTGTCTAAAGTGTATGCAGAGCGCTGAAGATCTAAGTAATATGTACAGTAGATAAACTTAGATGGAATTTATACCCCAGCCTCAAGTAGAGAAATGGAATATGGTTCTAGCAAGTGGAGTCCCCATTTGTAGCTGAGCAGGGGCAGAAGAAGGCTCTCAAGCCCCTTCTGGGAAGTGCTCCCTTCTCTTTCTGGTGATTAGGTGCCAGGTGGTTGGGGTATTGGTTAGAGCGATAGAGAACTGGGCATAGGTACGTTTGATTTTTTTACTTGAAGCTTTCTATGCCTGCCTTGCCCTATCTCAGGAGAAGAAGAAGACCTCACAGTTGACACCTCAACGGGGCTTTAGTGAAAATGATGATGACGATGATGATGATGATGATTCATCTGAAACTGATTCTGATTCTGATGATGATGATGAAGAGCATGGAGCCCCTCTGGAAGGGTGAGGAAAGAACACCCAAGCCAAGGGTGTTCTTCAGAATACCTCCTTCAAAACACTGGAGTGGGAGGACGTCAGTTAGAAGTGAAATTCCAGCATCTCTTTTGATCTCCTGTATTTAGGATTTTCAGGTGTCTCAGAAACCCAACATAATAATGAGTTTTCCTCCCTTTCTGACTCCACTACCTCATCCAGTCCTATAGTATCACTTGTACTATCTGAAACATTTGTGGGCTTGGGGATTACATGAGATTTTGCTGAGTAAATCTAAAAGGTGGTGGCCAGGCATGGTGGCTCAAGCCTGTAATCCCAGTACTTTGGGAGGCTGAGGTGGGAGGTTTGGTTAAGGCCAGGAGTTCAAGACCAACCTGGGCAACATAGCAAGACCTCGTCTCTACAAATTTTTTCTTTTTTTTTTTTTTTTTTGAGATGGAGTCTTGCTCTGTCGCCCAGGCTGGAGTGCAGTGGTGTGATCTTGGCTCACTGCAAGCTCCACCTCCCGGGTTCCTGCCATTCTCCTGCCTCAGCCTCCCAAGTGCTGGAACTACAGGCAACCACCACCATGTCTAGCTAATTTTTTTGTATTTTTAGTAGAGACGGGATTTCACCATGATAGCCAGGATGGTCTCGATCTCCTGACCTCGTGATCTGCCCACTTAAGCCTCCCAAAGTGCTGGGATTACAAGCATGAGCCACCGTGCCTGGCTGCCCAAAAATTTTTTAAAAATTAGCCTAGCGGGCCGGGCGCGGTGGCTCAAGCCTGTAATCCCAGCACTTTGGGAGGCCGAGGCGGGCGGATCACAAGGTCAGGAGATCGAGACCACAGTGAAACCCCGTCTCTACTAAAAATACAAAAAATTAGCCGGGCGCGGTGGCGGGCGCCTGTAGTCCCAGCTACTCAGGAGGCTGAGGCAGGAGAATGGCGGGAACCCGGGAGGCGGAGCTTGCAGTGAGCCGAGATCGCGCCACTGCACTCCAGCCTGGGCAACAGCGTGAGACTCCGTCTCAAAAAAAAAAAAAAAATAAATAAATAAATAAATAAAAAATAAAAATTAGCCTAGCATGCTGGTGTGTGCCTATAGTCCCAGCTGCTCAGGAGGCTGAGGCAGGAGAATCACCTGAGCCCAGGAGTTTGAGACTGCAATAAGCTATGATTGGGCTTCTGCACTCCAACCTGGTCAACAGAGTGAGACCCTATCTCAAAAATAAATTTTAAAAAAATAACACTGCTAAAAACACTTGTATAAAAATTTCTCTTTTTTTTGGTGCAAACTATTTTCATGTCAGATATTTAAATCTCTCTCTCTCTTTTTTTTTTTTTTTTTGAGACAGAGTCTTGCTCTGTTATCCAGGCTGGAGTGCAGTGGTACTATCTTGACTCACTGCAACCTCTGCCTCCCAGGTTCAAGCGATTCTCCTGCCTCAGTCTCCTGAGTAGCTGGGACTGCAGGTGTGTGCAACCACACCTGGCTAATTTTTGTATTTTCAGTAGATAGGATTTCAACCATGTTGGCCAGGCTGGTCTTGAACTCCTGACCTCAGGTGATCTCGCCCGCCTTGGCCTCCCAAAGTGCTGGGATTACAGGTGTGAGCCACCATGCCCAGCCCTAAAATCTCTTGTTGTACTTTTTCTTGTCATCCTTTCATTAAAAAAGGGTGAACCATTTATGCTACATTTTAACATCAAAAAATATTATATTTTGGATTTTCTGCACCTCTGTCCTTCAGAGTCAGAGATAATTGAGAGTTAAGTATGATCAACTTTAAAGTTGCCTTGCAAGCCACCAGGAAAGGCAGATATTAGAGAGGCAGAAGCTAGGTTTAGGATCATGTCCCTATAGTCAGTAACACAGCAGTACCTAGGACCCTGCCACCTCTGCTCTTCTCTGGCCACCTCGAACAAACTATTTTCCTTTTTCCAGGGCCTATGACCCTGCAGATTATGAGCATTTGCCAGTTTCTGCTGAGATTAAGGAACTCTTCCAGTACATCAGTAGGTGAGTACTAGGACCTCCCACCATACCCCACTATCCCTACCTTGCCCCAAACCTTTCCTACCTCTAGTCTGAAACAAGGCCATTCTCTGTAGATTTTTTTTAGCCTGAATAGTAAAGTAATTTTCTCTGACTGTCTCCACCTTCCCTTGGCAATATCTCCTAGGTACACACCTCAGTTGATTGACCTGGACCACAAACTGAAGCCTTTCATTCCTGATTTTATCCCAGCTGTCGGGGATATTGATGCATTCTTAAAGGTATAGTCAGTACATACTGAAAATGACTCCTTAAGTGTTTCTTCTGATGCCCCTGTTACTCTTAACAGTTTCCCTAATTTCTTTGACTAGCGTTGGCTAGTCATGTTCATTTCATTGGAGTTCTTAACCTTGCTCTCAACTCCAATTTATACTCATTGCTCTTAAGTAATACTTAATATCTCATTATACATGTATTTGCTTCCTAATTATCTAGGACAACAGGTTTATATTTAAGCTGCTATGGATCATATATTTTTTTCTGGATAGTATTGAGTACAGCAGGATAAGCATGCTTTTAATACTAGTAATAATGATGAACCAGAAGAGTTCTTCCTCTTTAACTTACTGGAAACATGTTCCTTTCTGCTTTCTTACCTTTTCCTTAACCAGGTCCCACGTCCTGATGGAAAGCCTGACAACCTTGGCCTGTTGGTATTGGATGAACCTTCTACAAAGCAGTCAGACCCTACAGTGCTCTCACTCTGGTTAACAGAGAATTCTAAGCAGCACAACATCACGGTAAGATACTAGCTTAGTATAGGCCCCAGCTGGAGAGGGCCAAGAGCGGAGGAGGCCTTGCTGGCACTCATACAGTTGACTTACTGCCTATCAAAAGAGATGGCAATCGCTTTTGGCCAGCCCTATTTTTTAAATGACAGCTTTATTTATATATAATTTATATACCAGCAAGTTTAGCCATTTAAATGGTACAACTTATTTTAATATAATCACAGTTGTATAGCCATCACCACTACCTAATTTAGAATATTTCATCACCTCAAAAAGAAACTTCATACTCATTAATATTCACTCCTCATTCTCCCACTTCCTCCTAGACCCTGGTAATGACTTCATTCCTTTATTACGGCTGAATAATATACATTGTGTGGATTTACCAGATTTTCTTTATTCATTCTCTAGTTCTTTCCACTCTTATTAATAATAGTGCTTTGAATATTTGTATACAAGTTTTTGTGTGGGTATATATTGTTATTCTGTTGGGTATATACATAGGAGTAGAATTGCTGGGCCATATGGAAACTCTATGTTTAGCCATTTGAAGAACTACCAAACTGTTTTCCAAAGTGGTTGTACCATTTTACATTCCCACCAGCAGTGAATGAGAGTTCCAGTTTCTCTACATCCTCACCAATACTTTTTGTATTTTTTATTCTAACCATCCTAGTAGGTGTGAAATGGTATTTATTTTATTTTATATTTTTTTGAGACAGTTTCATTCTTGTTGCCCAGGCTGGAGTGCAGTGGTGCAATCTTGGCTCACCATAACCTCTGCCTCCCGGGTTCAAGCAATTTTCCTGCCTTGAGTAGCTGGGATTACAGACATGCACCACCATGCCCAGCTAATTTTGTATTTTTAGTAGGGACAGGGTTTCTCCATGTTGGTCAGGCTGGTCTCGAACTCCCGACCTCAGGTGATCCACCCACCTCAGCCTCCCAAAGTGCTGGGATTATAGGCATGAGCCACCAAGCCCCGCCTAAATAGTATTTCATTATGGTCAGTCCTGCCATTTTGACCTGTCCCCTTTCCGTGGCTCCAGCAAATTATTATTTTTTTTGAGACAGGGTCTCGCTCTGTCACCCAGGCTGGAGTGCAGTGGTGTGATTGTGGCTCACTGTAGCCTCAATCTCCTGTGCCCAAGCAATCCTGCTACTTCAGCCTCCCAAGTAGCTGGGACAGACCACAGGTGTGTGCCACCATGCCTGGCTAGGTTTTTTTTGTTGTTTTTTTTTTCAATTTTTATTTTGTAGAGACAAAGTTCTCCCTATGTTGCCTAGGCTGATCTCAAGTGATCCTCCTGCCTCAGCCTCCCAAAGTGCTAGGACTGCAGATGTGAGCCACTGCACTTGACTTTTTTTTTTTTTTTGAGACGGAGTCTCGCTTTGTCGCCTAGGCTTAAGTGCAGTGGCACGATCTCGGCTCACTGCAGGCTCCGCCTCCAGGGTTCATGCCATTCTCCTGCCTCAGCCTCCAAGTAGCTGGGACTACAGGCGCGTACCGCCACGCCCGGCTAATTTTTTGTATTTTTAGTAGAGGCGGGGTTTCACTGTGTTAGCCATTATGGTCTCGATTTCCTGACCTCGTGATCCGCCCGCCTTGGCTTCCCAAAGTGCTGGGATTACAGGCCTGAGCCACCGCACCCGGCTTTTTTTTTTTTTTTTTTGAGACAGGATCTCGCTCTTGCCCAGGCTGGAGTGTAGTGGCACAATCGTAGCTCACTGCAACCTCAAACGCCTGGGCTCAAGCAATCCTCCCATCTCAGCCTCTAAAGTAACGGAGACCACAGGCATACACCACCACGTCTAGCTAATTTTTTAATTTTTAGTACAGACAAGGTCTCACTGTGTTGTCCAGGCTGGTCTTGAACTCCTAGTCTCAAGTGATCCTCCCACCTCAGACAGCCAAAGTGCTAGGATTACAAGTGTGAGCCGCCATGCCTGGCCTGGCTTCAGCAGATTTTATCAGGGTTTCCTATCCCCTTCATTTGACTGCTGTTTCATGTGGCAGCGGCTGCCATCAGCAAGCCTGAATATGAAACAACAGTGGATATAATGAGGACACTGTAAAAACAAGAGAGCTACTTCAGTGCCATCAGCTAGGCTTTCTCCTTATTTTCCTAGCAACATATGAAAGTAAAAAGCCTGGAAGATGCAGAAAAGAATCCCAAAGCCATTGACACGTGGATTGAGAGCATCTCTGAATTACACCGTTCTAAGCCCCCTGCGACTGTGCACTACACCAGGTAAGAAATACCCCATTCTTTACAACAGTAACACATAGTAACCTTCACCACCTGTGAACTATTGCTCCTGAGAAGAGGCCCAGAGGCTGGGAACATATTTGATCAACCTGAGGTCCTGTGGATCCTGGCAACTGCTAGCTGAGATTGTAGACATAAAGATTGTAATTTCTCTAGTATTACTTAGCTAGCTCCTTCAAACCCCAGGCCTGAGTAACTTTGGTATGCCCAGTCTAGGTTCTCCTGAAGGCTTCCTGATGTGCAGATTGAAGACTTCTCCTTCATCCTAGAATATGCTGATCCAGAGGTTGCTGATGTTATCATTTCATGTTTCTTGTTCATATTTACCTTTATACTTTTAGGCCCATGCCTGACATTGACACACTGATGCAGGAATGGTCCCCAGAGTTTGAAGAGCTTTTGGGCAAGGTGAGTGGAAGGTAGCCGGAGGTAAGATAAGAAAATATGGTATTCGCTCTAGGGCCCAGTGTTTTTTCTCTTCCCTCATTATTATTATTGGCAACTTTTTCTTTTTTTTTTTTTTTGAGACGGAGTCTCGCTCTGTCGCCCAGGCCGGAGTGCAGTGGCCGGATCTCAGCTCACTGCAAGCTCCGCCTCCTGGGTTTACGCCATTCTCCTGCCTCAGCCTCCCGCGTAGCTGGGACTACAGGCTCCTGCCACCTCGCCCGGCTAGTTTTTTGTATTTTTTAGTAGAGACGGGGTTTCACCGTGTTAGCCAGGATGGTCTCGATCTCCTGACCTCGTGATCCGCCCGTCTCGGCCTCCCAAAGTGCTGGCTTGAGCCACCGCGCCCGGCCTATTGGCAACTTTATCTTTTTTTTTCTTTTTTTTTTTTTGGAGACAGGGTCTTGCTCTTCCCAGGCTGCAGTGCAGTGGCATGATCATGGCTCACTGCAGCCTCTACCTCCCAGGCTCTAGCGATCCTCCCACCTCAGCCTTCCCAGCAGCTGGGACCACAGGCATGCACCACCACATTCAGCCAGTTTTTTAATTTTTGGTAGAGATGAGGTCTTGCTTTGTTGCCCAGGCTGTTCTCAAACTCCTGTTCTCAAGCAATCCTCCTGCCTCAGCCTCCCAAAGTGCTGGGATTACAGGCACGAGCCACTCCGCCCAGAGATCATTAACTTTCTTTTTTTTGAGATGGAGTCTCACTCTGTCGCCCAGGCTGGAGTGCAGTGGCATGATCTCAGCTCACTGCAACCTCCACCTCCCAATTCAAGTGATTCTCTTGCCTCAACCTTTCTAGTAGCTGGGATTACAGGTGCTCACCACCATGCCACCATGCTAATTTTTGTATTTTTAGTAGAGAAAGGGTTTCACCATGTTGACCAGGCTGGTCTTGGTCTTGAACTCCTGAGCTCAAGTGATCCGCCTGCCTTGGCCTCCCAAAGTGCTGAGATTTCATTAACTTTTTAATGATAACACATGAAACCCATGTATATATTGTAATTTGATATATAAGAAAGAAAGATTTTTTTTTTTTTTAGACGGTCTCACTCTGCTGCCCAGGCTGGAGTACAGTGGTGTGATCTCGGCTCACTGCATCCTTCGCCCCCGTGCAGGTTCAAGCACTTCTCCTGCCTCAGCCTCCCAAGTAGCTGGGATTACAGGTGCCTGCCACTGTGCCTGCCTAATTTTTGTATTTTTAGCAGAGGAAGTGTTTCACCATGTAGGCCAGGCTGGTCTTGAACTGCTGACATCATGATCCACCCACTTCTGCCTCCCACAGTGCTGGGATTATAGGCGTGTGCCACCGCGCCCAGCCAAGAAAGATAGTTTTTTAAATGATTGGTGATAGAATGAGGGTATAGTGAGACAATTGACTATTTGAAAAAAAATTAAATTAGGTTTCTGCCTCAACCATATATGTATGTGAATTTCAGATGAATTAAAAAGTTAAGGTGGGTTGGGCACAGTGGCTCATACCTGTAGTTCTGTCATTTTGGGAGGCTGAGGTGTGAAGATTGCTTGAGCACAGGACCAGCCTGGGCAACATAAGGAAACCCTGTCTCCAAAAAATAAATAAATAAGTAAATAAATAAATAAGGGAAAAAAAGAGTTAATGTAAAAATAAAGCCGTGTAAGTAATATAATAAAATATAGGAGATACAGAAGGAGCATGACTGAAAAAATAAATGAAATAAAATATAGGAGAAATTTAATTCTCTCTTTTTAAAAAATTCAAGTGTCTTATAACGTAGGGAAATTTAATTCTATTAGGATGGTTAGGTGTTTCTCAGTGTAAAAGAAACTTAAAAGTCATATTGAGGCCGGGCGCGGTGGTTTAGGCCAGACGTGATGGCTCACACCTGTAATCCCAGCACTTTGGAAGGCCAAGGCAGGTGGATTACCTGAGGTCACGAGTTTGGACCAGCCTGGTCAACATGGCGAAACCCCGTCTCTACTAAAAAAATACAAAAATTAGCCAGGTGTGGTGGCGGGCACCTGTAATCCCAGCTACTCGGGAGGCTGAGGCAGGAGAACCACTTGAACCCGGGGGCAGAGAGGGGCGTGGAAGTTGCAATGAGCCAAGATTGCACCACTGCACTCCAGCCTGGGTAATAGAGCGAGGCTCCATCTCAAAAAAAAGAAAAAGTCGTAATGGAGTGGGAGGCCGAGATCGGAGGATTGCTTGAGCCCAGGAGTTTGAGACCAGCCTGGGCAACATAGATCCATCTCTATTAAAACAACAAAAAAAGGCCAGGCGCAGTGGCTCACTCCAGTAATCCCAGCACTTTGGGAGACCGAGGTGGGCAGATCACAAGGTCAAGAGATCGAGACCATCCTGGCCAACATGGTAAACCCCATCTCTACTAAAAATACAAAAATTAGCCAGGCGTGGTGGCGAATGCCCGTAGTCCCAGCTACTTGGGAGGCTGAGCCAGGAGAATTGCTTGAACCCGTGAGGCGGAGGTTGCAGTGAGCCGAAGTCGTGCCACTGCTCTCCAGCCTCGTGACAGAGCGAAATTCTGTCAAAAAAAAAAAAAAAGTCATGATGGAGAAAATGTGACAGTTTAAACTCATAGAAATGAAAGGTTCTACATACGAATAGATACCATAAAGTTAAAAGACAGTGGCAGTCTGAGAAAAAATATTTTATGTATGTATATAATAGAAAAAATTACTATCCAAGCAAAGAGCTCTTATATATTAATAAGAAAAGGAAACTGGGCCAGGCATGGTAGCTCACACCTGTAATCCCAGCCTGTAATCCCAGCACTTTGGGGGGCTGAGGTGGGACAATCACTTGAGGCCAAGAGTTCAGGACCAGCCTGGGCAACAATAGGAGACTCTTCCCTACAAAAAAAGAAAAGTAAAAGGAGCTGGACGCGGTGGCTTATGTCTGTAATCCCAGCACTTTGGGAGGCTGAGGCAGGTGGATCACCTGAGGTCTAGAGTTTGAGACCAGCCTGGCCAACATGGTGAGATCCTGTCTCTATTGAAAACACAAAAAACTTAACTGGGCGTGGTGGCGCACATCTGTAATCCCAGCTACTCAGGGGGCTGCGACAGGAGAATCACTTGAATCCGGGAGGTGGAGGTTGCAGAGGCCAAGATCATGGCTCTGCACCCCAGTCTGGGCAACAAAGCAAGACTGTCTCAAAAAAAATTTTTTTTTAAGTATCAAAAAAGAAAAGGAAACTGAACAAAGATGCCCAACAGGTCCTTCCTAGCCATCATGTTTAAATTGCTGCGCCAGCTCCCCAGCATTCCTTGCCCTCTGTCCCTGGTTCTTCTTGATAACACTTATCTTCTAAGGTACCATAGACTTTATTTATTTAGTTTGTTCTTTTTTTTTTTTTTTTTTTTTGAGACAGAGTCTGGCTCTGTCACCCAGGCTGGAGTGCTGTGGCCGGATCTCAGCTCACTGCAAGCTCCGCCTCCCGGGTTCACGCCATTCTCCTGCCTCAGCCTCCCGAGTAGTTGGGACTACAGGCGCCCGCCACCGCGCCCGGCTAGTTTTTTGTATTTTTTAGCAGAGACGGGGTTTCACCGTGTTAACCAGGATGGTCTCGATCTCCTGACCTCGTGATCCGCCCGTCTCGGCCTCCCAAAGTGCTGGGATTACAGGCTTGAGCCACCGCGCCCGGCCATTTAGTTTGTTCTTTCTTAGTAAAATATAAGCTCTATGAAGACAGATTTTTTTTTTTTTATATGAGGAATTGATTGTAAAACGCAAAGAATTTGGAAACAGTCGCTTGAGCATTTTGAAGCTGTAGTTGATGGGAAGGTGTCTGATTAGGGGATTGAATAGCTAGGTTGCAGTACAGCCATTCAGTGAAATACTATGCAATGGAATATTATTTAACCTTATTTTGCTCTAATACGAAGAAATAACAGTGATATGTTTTTTTTTTTTTTTTTTTTTTGAGACAGAGTCTCGCTCTGTCGCCCAGGCCGGAGTGCAGTGGCCGGATCTCAGCTCACTGCAAGCTCCGCCTCCCGGGTTTACACCATTCTCCTGCCTCAGCCTCCCGAGTAGCTGGGACTACAGGCGCCCGCCGCCTCGCCCGGCTAGTTTTTTTTTTTTTATTTTTTAGTAGAGACGGGGTTTCACCGTGTTCACCAGGATGGTCTCGATCTCCTGACCTCGTGATCCGCCCGTCTTGGCCTCCCAAAGTGCTGGGATTACAGGCTTGAGCCACCGCGCCCGGCCAAGTGATATGTTGTTAAATGAAAAAAGCAAATCATAGCAAGTTGCAGAACTATATGTACTCCATTTTTTGTAAAAAGAGAAAAGAAGTTTTAAGAAACCAGTTGTTTAAAAAGTTCACACTGTGGCTTTTTAGTTTCTCTGTTTAGATTCAGAGCCTGTTACCTGAGTTAGACGTCATGCCCATTTTCTCTGTTCATATGGTGTCCTGGGATCATTAGGCATTATAACACCAAGTAATGCATATATCACTGTTAATACTTGCCCATAACTTGGTATCCGTTTCTTTTTCACAGATTCCCACAGGAAAAGAGTATGGCAGTGTATTTTACCTATAAAATGTATGACCAATTCCATACTGATCGGGGGGAAAAAGTAGCATTTTGTATTATTTTGCTAGGCTGCCATAACAAAGTACCACAGACTGAGTGGCTTAGACATCAGAAATGTATTATTTCATAGTTCTGGAGGCTAGTAGTCCAGTAGTATACTGTCTAAGATCAATTTGTTGGCATGGTTGATTTTCCTTCCTTACTTCCTTTCCTCCCTCCCGCCCTCCCTCCTTCTTTCCTTTCTTTCTTCCTTCATCCCTTCCTTCCTTCCTTTTTTTTTTGGGGGGGGGTGTTACTCTGTGCCCAGGCTGGAGTGCAGTAGCTCAATCTCAGCTCACTGCAGCCTCAATCTGCTGGAATCAAGCGATCCTCCCACCCCAGCCTCCCAAATAGCTGGAACTACAGATACTCAGCACCACACCTGGCTAATTTTTTTGTAGAGATGGAATTTCACCATGTTGCCCAAGCTGGTCTCGAACTCCTGGGCTCGGGTGATCTGCCCACCTCAGCCTCCTACAGTGCTGGTATTACAGGTGTGAAGCCGCCATGCCCCACCAAGGGTGATTTCTTCTGAGGGGTCTCTCGTTGGCCATCTTCTGTCTATGTCTTCACATGGTCTTCCCTTTGTTATGTGTCTCTGTCCTGATTTCCTCTTCCTATAAGGACACCAGTCATGTTGGATTAAGGCCCACCCTAATGACCTTGTTTTAACGTAATTATCTCTTTAAAGATGTTATCTCCAAATATAGTCACATTCTGAAGTCCAGGGAGTTAGGAACTTAATATCTGAATTTTAGGGGAACACATTTCAGCCCATAACATGTGTCTTATGCTAGAAGCTCTTTTCCTTCAGAGAGAGAGTGGTTCTGGGACCACTGACACCAGCCTTTTGACTTTGGTCCTTCCCATGCCTCTTCCAGGTGAGCCTGCCCACAGCAGAGATTGACTGCAGCTTGGCAGAGTACATTGACGTGATCTGCGGTGAGTTCCTCCTTCCTTTCCTCGTCCCCATCTCTGGTCAGAGGCGCTCTAGGCTTTTGGACAGGCTTGTTTACTCTGGGAAGATAGCATCTTGAGTTTCAGCTTTTACGTTAAGCCCGTTGTGCTCTTTGGCAGCACTCGAAGGTGGTGTTTGGGCTTATGTGACTACCTGCTGGGTATTTAACCCCCAAAGTCATGGTGACACCCCATCTGCCAGGGGTTTGGCTATCCTAAACAGAAGTGCCCCTGATTCCCAGAGTTTGTTTGGTTCTGTTCCTGGAAGTTCTTCTTCATTTCAGCCATTCTAGACATCCCTGTCTACAAGAGTCGGATTCAGTCCCTCCATCTGCTGTTTTCCCTCTACTCAGAATTCAAGAACTCCCAGGTGAGCCAAGCATCAGGGGTTGACTTAAGCTGTAGAGAGGATCACTAGTTTCTACTGTTCTGAACCTGCTGTGATTGCATCCTATAGCGATGTAGGATGTCTCTGCCCAGTTACCTTTGCCCTTTCCCATAATTAGGAGAACAAAGGAGGCAGGGATGGGGTTTTCAGGGGGAAAGTGGAGGAAAAAAAGGGTGGGGGGAAGTAAGAGATGTGGGCCTTAGGTGAAATTAGCCAAGGATCTGCAGAGGACACTCATTCTTTCAGGAGAACCAATGGCCTCATGAATGGAAGCAGGAAGGAAATAAAGGGGGGTCATTTTAAAGAAATTAATTCTTGCTAAAATATAGCAACTAGCATATCCCTAATACTCAATGTTCCCTCTCCTCTTTCCTTGCAGCATTTTAAAGCCCTCGCGGAAGGCAAGAAAGCGTTCACTCCTTCATCCAACTCCACCTCCCAAGCTGGAGACATGGAGACATTAACCTTCAGCTGAGACAGCTCCCAAGCTGCTGTTTCAAGGCCGAGCTGGCCCCTCTGCCCCAGCTGAGATGGACAGATCGTTGTCAGCTACTTGATGTCCTTGCCTATGCCACAGCTTGGGTCAGGGCCAGTGCATGCCCTGCTGCCCTCTCTGCCAGAGGGCACAGAACATGTTTGTTTAATGAACCTGCCTGCCTCAGATTGCTGTCCCTGGCGAGTTAATGCATCTGTACCACTGTGGGGATTTGAGTTAGAAGAATTGGAATTTCTGAGATCCCACGGAGTTTGGATTGGGAGGAAAGCTTAAAAGATTTCCTTTTTGTGGGAGGGATGGAATTGTTTTCTTTCCTTCGTAAAGTTAGTGGGTAAAAATTTTATAAATCAAATGCTCTATTATATTGTCAGATTATTCTGCTATTTAATATGACAGAGAAAAGGCTGACTGAGCATAAGGCAGAGACACAGGAACTTTGCTTAGTAATGGGCATTAAATGAAGAGTAGTTAAAGCAAACACATTTTGTGAAATAAAATGAAACCCCAATCCTCCAAGATTGGCAGTCGAGGGGAATCATTTTTCTGCTGGAATTTAATTTTTCTAAGGGTCTCTCTTCAGTTAATGCTGCCTTCCTGAGGCTGTCTGGCTCCAGACCTGTCTGGTTGTGGTCTCAGGGAGCGTAGCTATTGCAGTAATCTGGGTGAGAGGTGATTGGGGTGGCAGTAGTAGAGATGGACAGATTCAGGAAATATTTTGGAGTTCTGTCAGCCAAGCTCCAGTCAGGAAGTCTGAAACCATGCTAGTTATTTCTAACAAAGGGTGTTTAGCCAGGCACGGTGGCTCATGCCTGTAATCCCAGAACTTTGGGAGGCTGAGGCGGGCAGACCATGTGGTCAGGAGTTCGAGACCAGCCTGGCCAATAATATGGTGAAACCCCATCTCTACTAATAATACAAAAATTAGCTGGGCATGGTGGTACATGCGTATAGTCCCAACTACTCAGGAGACTGAGGCAGAAGAATCACTTGAACCTGGGAGGTGGAGGTTGCAGTGAGCCAAAATCGTGGCACTGCACTCCAGCCTGGGAAACAAAGCAAGACTCCGTCTCAAAAAAAAAAAAAAAGGGTGTTTAATATGGGGAATTGGCCAGGTGCAGTGGCTCATGCCTGTAATCCTAGCACTTTGGGAGGCTGAGGTGGGTGGATCACTTGAGGACAGGAGTTCAAGACTGGCCTGGCCAACATGGTGAAACCCTGTCTCTACTAAAAATACAAAAAATTAGCTGGATGTGGTGGTGGGCACCTGTAACCTCAGCTTACCAGGAGGCTCAGACAGGAGAATCACTTGAACCCAGGAGGTGGCAGTTACAGTGAGCCAAGATCGTGCCACTGCACTTCAGCCTGGGCAACAGAGCAAAACTCTTTCTCAAAAAAATATATGTAATAATATGATAAATTGGTTACAAAAGTGTTGTAGAGGCTGAAGGAGCAAAAGGGAGAATGGAGGGTACTGAGGAACATAAAAGTTAAGGGGGTGGTAGCCATTGCCGGCGCTGGTAGCAGAGGTGCTCGGCTGGGGCCAGGTCTTCAGTAGCCGAGGAGGTGCCACACTCGGTCGGGCACTGCTGACCACCACAGGTGTGTACTCCCACCACTACAGTGACTAGAGCAGTGGCTGCTGCTTCCTTCTCCTGCTGGTGCCTGCCACTGGCAGAGGTTAATAGTTTGCCAGGGAATCTGGCAGTAGAAAGCAGAGTGTAGAAGGGAAGGATAGGACTGAGAGACGACAAAGAAATATCCAGTAGACATAGAACCAAGAGAACTTGCTGATTGAGTCAGCGTGGGGGATGGAAGGAAAGAAATCAAGGATGACTCCCAGCTTTTTTTTTGGCTTGAGCAGCTGAATGGATAATGAAGCCAAATACTGATACAGGACAGAAATTGTTTGAAGGGGAAGATTACATTAAAATGCTATACCAGGCCAGTTGCTTTGGCTCACGCCTGTGATCCCAGCACTTTGGGAGGCCAAGATGGGAGGATCATTTGAGTGCAAGAATTTGAGACCAGCCTGGGCAGCATAGGGAGACCCTGTCTCTACAAAAAATAATTAATTGGGCATGGGAGGCCGAGGTGGGAGGATCCCTTGAGCCCAGGAGGTCAAGGCTGCAGTGAGCCATGATCATGCAACATAGCAAGACACTGCTGTCTAAACAAAACAAAAAATCGATACCATCAGCCTAACAGATACACAATAAACACATAGGAGAGGAACTGTTTCTTATAAACCCTTTAACTATGATCATCATGCTTGAAGCCTCAGTTCTGTTTTGTTGTTTTTTAAGAGACAGGGTCTTGCTGTATTGTCTAGGCTGGAGTGCAGTGGCATTTCATAGGCCCCTACTCTTGGGCTCAAGCCATCCTCCTCCCTCAGCCTACCAACTAGCTGGAACTGCAGGTGCACCACCATGGCTGGCCTAAGTTTGACATTATATCAGGCCCACATGCTTTGCTCTCAGATAGGTACCATTAATGCTCACATTCAACTCATAGGGAATGAAGGGAGACAAAATTGGATAGGATTCCATTAGGTTTGCTCCATTAGGTTTTCAGGAAGCAATCAGATGGCCTTCTGAGCTGAAAGATAACACTAATAAATACAGTTGATTCTCATTCATGGTGGTTATTCTGTAAAGTCACTGTGAACACTTATTTAGCAAATACTGAACTATAGAACCATTGTTGCTAGAGGAAATACAGGGTTAGGTTCCTGTGTAGCTCTGGTCATAACATCTTATCAGCTGACCACTAATTCATTGAACTCGTAGCCAACAGCACTATAACTCATGCCTGAATGAGCTATACTGCTAACACATATTTTCTCCATGGGGCACATCATAGCCTTCTTGCACCTAAGAACACAAGATAGCACTTCAGCACTACTCTTGGAAACCATTTTAAACAGCGAAATTACCATCAAAAATTACCATCAAAATGTAGCACTACATAGACTGCAAAAAGGACACTTGTTTCTAATATGAGTTGAAATGAGGCAGAGTGCCGCCTTCAACCTCAGCTGGGAATGTGGGCATCAGGAAACCAGCATTTTTCAGTGTTCTGAGCATGTCCAAAAATGACCATGGAAACAAGTAGTAATTTGGGGTTGCAAATAGATTTTAGCAAGTAGGTGAATTCACAAATACAGAATCTGCAAATACTGAGAATCAGCTTGACTCCCTGCCTAAGTTCCTGGTTGGTGCCTGGGCCTTTCAGCTTCTCTGTCTCCTCCAGCACATCCACCACACCTCTTCAGGGATCATCTTCAGATGGCTTTCACCAGGCTTCTCTCTCCAACAGTCTCAAGTTACTCCCTTTTGGCTACTTGCTCTGTAACCCTAGGAAAAGTCAATTAACGTCTATGCTTGCTTAACCCAGCCATGAAACAGTTACAATAAACACTAACTTTGTCCTGTGGATAAAAATAATGTGAAAAGATTAAGTGGGCTGGGCACAGTGGTTCACACCTGTAATTCCAGCACTTTGAGAGGCTGAGTAAGGAGGATCAATTAAGCCCAGGAGTTAAGAGACCAACCCGGGGAACAAAGCAAGACCATGTCTCTATAAAAAATAAAATAGCTGGGTATGGTTGCGCATTCCTACAGTCCCAGCTGCTTGGGACGTTGAAGCAGGAGGATCATTTGAGCCCAGGAGGTGAAGGTTACAGTGAGCTACAATTGCACCACTGCACTGAAGCCTAGGTGAGAGTGAGACCCCGTCTCCAAAAAATAAGTGCCAGTGCCATAAAATGTAAAATATAATAATTTTGTTACTAAGTATAAATTTTCAACTCTGGCCTTTTAGACTTTCCATTTGGCTACTCTCTCCCTACCCCAAGATCCTCACTTTCTACAATTGTCTGATGTAAACTGCAAAACCAATTTGCTTGTCATGCTCTGCAGGTGACTCATGAGTTCTCTGTTCCAACTAAACTTTTAGGTAGGCGATTTTCCTTGCTGAAAGTGTCCCTCGCCTTCTCTGCTGATCCTAGGCTCTTGGCACTTCCAAGTAAACAAAAATCAAACTCAAGTATTTACATCTTCACTCCCTCCTTTAATCCTACTAAAATGTCAGTATAGGAAACTACATAGATGTAAACCAGCAAGGATAGATAATAGGAAAGAAAATGATGGGAGACTAGAGGGCAACAATTGTAGAAGATGAAGGGTTAACTGATTTAGTAGGAGAAAGATAAAAAACCTGAAATCTAACTCCATGTGGAGGACAGGGTCTGAGAGTCAGTGAGAAGTAAGCCACTTCACACTGTGGAACCCTGGAAAGGATCGGGAACAGAAAGTGCCAGATAATTCTGATAGCAAGTGTATAGGGTGGGGCTGAAAACAGGAGGTTGGTTGAAGGTTTATACGGGAAGCAGATCCCCACAACCTTCCCCCACTGTGCACCCACCTCCTTATCTTAATAGAAAATGGGCACCTTTGAACCAGGTAGGCTCAGACATGAGAATACCCAGCAACTATGAGGACAGAAGTAAGGGGCAATGTTTAAATAAAAGGATTAAATAAAGGAATGAGTTTGCATCCAGCCCTGTGTCAAGCTTATACCTCCAAAGCAGGATACTGAAAGAGTCTACTTCCAGGAAATTGATCAGGCAAAGACGAAAGACCTACAGATACTGACAATTAGGATTCTTTAAGCAAATGTCCAGATCCTACCTATACCTCAACTTCCAGATTTTTTGTCTTAATCGTGTGTGCACACACAAACCACAAACTACCATACAGAAGATAAGAAGGAAATAGAGGACTTCTTTTTTTTATTTTTTTATTTATTTTTTAAGAGAGTCTCAGGCCGGGCACGGTGGCTCAAGCCTGTAATCCCAGCACTTTGGGAGGCCGAGACGGGCGGATCACGAGGTCAGGAGATCGAGACCATCCTGGCTAACACCGTGAAACCCCGTCTCTACTAAAAATACAAAAAACTAGCCGGGCGAGGTGGCGGGCGCCTGTAGTCCCAGCTACTTGGGAGGCTGAGGCAGGAGAATGGCGTAAACCCGGGAGGCGGAGCTTGCAGTGAGCTGAGATCTGGCCACTGCACTCCAGCCCGGGCTACAGAGCAAGACTCCGTCTCAAAAAAAAAAAAAAAAAAAAAAAAAAGAGAGTCTCATTCTGTTGCCCAGGCTGGAGTACAGTGACGAGATCTCGGCTCACTACAAACTTCCCTTCCTGGGCTCAGGTGATCCTCCCACCTCAGCCTCCTGAGTAGCTGGGATTATAGGCATGCACCACCATGCCTGGTTTTTCTGGTTTTTTGTTTATTGTTTATTTTTTTTACTTTTTAATTTTTTTTGTATTTTTAGTAGAGACAGGGTTTCACCATGTTGGTCAGGCTGGTCTTGAACTCCTGGTTTCAAGTGATCCACCCACCTTGGCTTCCCAAAGTGCTAGGATTACAGGTGTGAGCCACTATGCCCAGCCAGAAATAGGAAACTTAATAAATCAATCAGAGCTAATAGAAATACAAAACACTTGGCCGGGCGCGGTGGCTCACGCCTGTAATCCCAGCACTTTGGGAGGCTGAGGCGAGCGGATCACAAGGTCAGGAGATCAAGACCATCCTGGCTAACATGATGAAACCCCGTCTCTACTAAAAATACAAAAAATTAGCCGGGCGCGGTGGCGGACTCCTGTGGTCCCAGCTACTCAGGAAGCTGAGGCAGGAGAATGGTGTGGGCCTGGGAGACGGAGCTTACAGTGAGCCGAGATCGCACCACTGCACTCCAGCCTGGGTGACAGAGCAAGACTCCGTCTCAAAAAAAAAAAAAAAAAAAAAAAGAAATACAAAACACTCTATCTAACAACAGCATACAGATGCTTCTCAAGTGCACATGGGACATTGTTTAGGATAGACCATATGTTGGGCTACAAGTGCCAATAGATTTAAGAGACAGACATACAAAGTAGTTTCTCTGACTATACCAGGATGAAGTTAGAAATCAGTAACAGAAGGAAAACAGGAAAATTCACAAATTTGTGGAAATTAAGCAATATACTCTTAACCAATAGGTCAAAGAAGAAGTCACAAGAGAAATTAGAAAATTAGAAACAAACAAGCTGGGCGTGGTGGCTCACGTCTGTAATCCCAGCTCTTTTGGAGGCCGAGGTGGGCAGATTACTTGAGATAAGGAGGTGGAGACCAGCCTGGCCAACATGGTGAAACCCTGTCTCTACTAAAAATATAAAAATTAGCTGGGTGTGGTAATGGGCACCTGTAATCCCAGCTACTCAGGAGGCTGAGGCAGGAGAATCACTTGAACCAGAGAGGCAGAGGTTGCAGTGAGCTAAGATCATGCCACTGCACTCTAGCCTGAGTGACAGAATAAGACTCCATCTAAAAAAAAAAAAAAAAATAGAAACAAAAAATGAAAGCACAACATACCAAAACTAACGGGATACAGCTAAAGCAGTGCCAAGAGGGAAATTTATGTGTAAATGTTTATATTAAGAAAGATCTCGCCGGGCATGGTGGTTCACGCCTGTAATCCCTGCACTTTGGGAGGCCAAGGCGGGTGGATCACAAGGTCAGGAGATCGAGATTATCCTGGCCAACATGGTGAAACCCTGTCTCTACTAAAAATACAAAAATTAGCTGGGTGTGGTAGCACATGCCGGTAGTCCCAGCTACTTGGGAGGCTGAGACAGGAGAATTGCTTGAACCCAGGAAGTGGAGGTTGTAGTGAGCTGAGATTAGAGCACTGTACTCTAGCCTGGTAACAGAGTGAGACTCTGTCTCAAAAAAAAAAAGAAGATTTCAAATAATCTACAACTTAAGGAACTAGGAAAAGAAGAGTAAAACTGAAAAACAAACAAACAAACAAACAAAACCACAAAAACCCAAAGCTAACAGAAGAAAGGAAATAAAGATTAAAGCAGAGTCTCATGGTTTGAAAGCCGGCTCAGCAGCAGAACAATAGAACAGGTAGAGGTTTTTGACGCCAGTCAGAGGTTTTTGACGCCAGTCCCTGGCATTTGGATGGCATTTCTGGACCCACTGGGGCCATGGGGAACTTGCCACCCTACAGGGAAGGTCACAGGCCTGTCTGCCTTCGCCATCTGCTGACTGTATAGCCCCCAGGCCCTTGAGTGAACATAAGCGGTAGTCACATAGTAGATACAAGGGCCTTAGGCGAGACTCAGTGCTGTGCTGGCTTCAGGTCTCACCCAGTGAAGTACCAGTGGCGGTGGCCAGAGGGGTTCTTATGTCACCCCACCCCCGGCTCCAGGTGGCCCACCACACGGAGAGAGAGACTCCATTTGTTTGGGAGAAAGTAAGAGAAGAGAACAAGAGTCTTTGGTAATACAGATAATTCTGGATTTTATCCAACACCACCAAGGCAGTACCTCTATGAGTCTGCAATAACCAGAGTGTTATTGAGCTTGGGGTGATCCCTAATGCAGAGACTGCTTAGATCACAACATCAAAGTCCTTTTGAATACCTGGAAAGTCTTTCCAAGAAGGATGGGTACAAATAAGCCTAGACTGTGAAGACTATGATAAATACCTGCCTCTTGAATGCCCAGACACTGACGAATATCTACAAGCATCAACACCATTCAGGAAGACATGACGTCACCAAACAAACTAAATAAGGCACCAGAGACCAATCTTGGAGAGAGAGAGGTATGTGACCTTTCAGACAGAGAAGTCAAAATAGCTGTTTTGAGGAAACTCAAATCAAGATAACACAAAGAAGGAATCCAGAATTCTATCAGATAAATTGAACCAAGAGATTGAAATAATTTAAAAGAATCAAGCAGAAATTCTAGAGTTGAAAAACGCAATTGACATATTGAAGAACACATCGGAGTTTTTTTTTGAGACAGAGTCTCACTCTGTTGCCCAGGTTGGAGTGCAATGGTGTGATCCCACGACTCACTGCAACCTCCACCTCCTGTGTTCAAGCAATTCTCGTGCCTCAGCGTCCCAGGGAGCGGGGATTACAGGCATGTGCCACCACACTTGGCTAATTTTCTGTGTTTTTAGTAGAGCCCGTTTTGCCATGTTTGCCAAGCTGGTCTGGAACTCCTGGCCTCAAGTGATCTACCTGCCTTGGCCTCCTAAAGTGTCGGAATTACAGGCATGAGCTACCATATGTGGCCCATGCATAAGAGTCTTTTAATAGCAGAATTGATCAAGCAGAAGAATTAGTGAACTGAAGACAGGCTATTTGAAAATACACAGTCTGGGCTGGGCATGGTGGCTCATGCCTGTAATCCCAGCACTTTAGGAGGCCAAGACAGGTGTATCACTTGAGTTCAGGAGTTTGAGACCAGCCTGGCCAACATGGTGAAACCCCATCTCTACTAAAAATACAAAAATTAGCTGAGCATGGTGGCGGACACCTGTAGTCCCAGCTACTTGGGTGGTTGATGCAGGAGAATTGTTAGATCCCAGGAAGTGGAGGTTGCAGTGAGCTGAGATCACACCATTGCACACCAGCCTGGGTGACAGAGTGAGACTCTGTCTCAAAAAACAAAACAAAACAAAACAAAATAGAGGAGATGAAAGAAAATAGAATAAAAAAGAATGAGGCATGCCTACAAGATCTAGAAAATTGCCTCAAAAGGGCAAATCTTTTTTTTTTTTTTTTTTGAGATGGAGTCTGTCTCTGTCGCCCAGGCTGGAGTGCAGTGGCCAGATCTCCGCTCACTGCAAGCTCCGCCTCCCGGGTTCGCGCCATTCTCCTGCCTCAGCCTCCCGAGCAGCTGGGACTACAGGCGCCCGCCACCTCGCCCGGCTTATTTTTTTTTGTATTTTTAGTAGAGACGGGGTTTCACTGTGTTAGCCAGGATGGTCTCGATCTCCTGACCTCGTGATCCGCCCATCTCGGCCTCCCAAAGTGCTGGGATTACAGGCTTGAGCCACCGTGCCCGGCCATTCAAAAGGGCAAATCTAAGAGTTACTGGCCTTAAAGAGATGGTAGAGAAAAAAATGGGGTAGTAAGTTTATTCAAAGGGATAACAGAGAATTTCCTAAGCCTAGAGAAAGGTATCAATATCCAAGTACAAGAAGGTTAAAGAATACCAAGCAGATTTAACCCAAAGACTACCTCAAGGCATTTAATAATCAAACCCCTAAAGGTCAAGGATAAGGAAAGGATCCTAAAAGCAGCAAGAGAAATGAAACATACAAAGAAGTCCAATACATCTGGCAGCAGACCTCTCAGTGGAAGCCTTACAAGCCAGGAGAGAATGGCTTGACATATTTAAAGTGCTGAAGGAAAAAAACTTTTACCCTAGAGTAGCATATCTGGTGAAAATATCCTTCAGACATGAAGGAGAAATAAAGACTTTTCCAGACAAAAGGTGAAGGATTTCACCAACACCAGACCTGTCCTACAAGAAATGCTAAAGGACATTAATGAGCAATAAGAAATCATCTGGGCCGGGCGCGGTGGCTCAAGCCTGTAATCCCAGCACTTTGGGAGGCCGAGACGGGCGGATCACAAGGTCAGGAGATCGAGACCATCCTGGCTAACATGGTGAAACCCCGTCTCTACTAAAAATACAAACAACTGGCCGGGCGCGGTGGCTCAAGCCTGTAATCCTAGCACTTTGGGAGGCCGAGACGGGTGGATCATGAGGTCAGGAGATCGAGACCATCCTGGCTAACACGGTGAAACCCCGTCTCTACTAAAAAATACAAAAAACTAGCCAGGCGAAGTGGCGGGCGCCTGTAGTCCCAGCTACTTGGGAGGCTGAGGCAGGAGAATGGTGTGTACCCGGGAGGCGGAGCTTGCAGTGAGCTGAGATCTGGCCACTGCACTCCAGCCTGGGCGACAGAGCATGACTCCGTCTCAAAAAAAAAAAAAAAAAAAAATACAAACAACTAGCCGGGCGAGGTGGCGGGCGCCTGTAGTCCCAGCTACTTGGGAGGCTGAGGCAGGAGAATGGCGTAAATCCGGGAGGCAGAGCTTGCAGTGAGCTGAGATCCAGCCACTGCACTCCAGCCTGGGCGACAGAGCGAGACTCTGTCTCAGGAAAAAAAAAAAAAAAAAGAAATCATCTGAAGGTACAAAATTTACTGGACACAAGAAAAGGACATTAATGAGCAATAAGAAATCATCTGAGGCCGGGCGCGGTGGCTCAAGCCTGTAATCCCAGCACTTTGGGAGGCCGAGACGGGCGGATCACAAGGTCAGGAGATCGAGACCATCCTGGCTAACACGGTGAAACCTCGTCTCTATTAAGAAATACAAAAAACTAGCCGGGCGAGGTGGCGGGCGCCTGTAGTCCCAGCTACTCGGGAGGCTGAGGCAGGAGAATGGCGTGAACCTGGGAGGCGGGGCTTGCAGTGAGCTGAGATCCGGCCACTGCACTCCAGCCTGGGTGACAGAGCGAGACTCCGTCTCAAAAAAAAAAAAAAAAAAAAAAAAAAAAGAAATCATCTGAAGGTACAAAATTTACTGGTAATAGTAAGTACACAGAAAAAAACAGAATATTATAACCTCGTAACTATACTGTATAAACTACTCGTATCTGAAGTAGAAAGACAAAAAGATGAACCAATGAAAAATAGTAACTACAACAACTTTTCAAGACATAGCACAAGATATAAATAGAATCAACAAAAAGTAAAAAGCAGGGATACAAACTTAAGGTGTAGAGTTTTTATTAGTTTTCTTTTTGCTTTTTTGCTTATGCAAACAGTGTTGTTGTTCTCAGATTAAAATAATGAATTATAAGATATTATTTGCGGCCAGGCGCGGTGGCTCACGCTTGTAATCCCAGCACTTTGGGAGGCCAAGGCAGGTGGATCACTTAAGGTCAGGAGTTTGAGACCAGCTTGGCCAACATGGTGAAACCCTGTCTCTACTAAAAATACAAAATTAGTCGGGTATGGTGGTATGCGCCTGTAGTCCCAGCTACTCGGGAGGCTGAGGCAGGAGAATCACTTGAACCTGGGAAGCAGAGGTTGCAGTGAGCGGAGATTGCACCACCACACTCCAGCCTGGGTGACAGAGCGAGACTCCATCTCAAAAAAACAAACAAAACAAAACAAAACAAGATAGTATTTGCAAGCCTCATGGTAACCTCAAATCAACAAACACACAATGGAAACAAAAAATACAAAGTGAGAAATTAAATCATATCAGAGAAAGTTACCTTCACTAAAAGAAAAACAGGAAGGAAGGAAAGAAGGAAGAGAAGGCCAGAAAACAAATAACAAAATGGCAGCAGTAAGTCTTTACTGATCAATATTAACATTGAATGTAAATGGACTAAACTCTCCAATCAAAAGACACAGAGTGGTTGAATGCATAAAAAAATACAAGACCCAATGATCTGTTGCCTACAGGAAACACACTTCACCTAAAAAGACACATAGACATAAAATAAAGGGATGGAAAAAGATATTCCATGCCAGTGGAAACCAAAAAAAGTGCAGTAGCTATACCTCTTTAAGAAAAAATAGATTACAGACAAAAACTATAAGAAGAGACAAGAAAGGTTACTGTATCATAATAAAGGGATCAATTTGGCAACAGGGTATAACAATTGCAAATATATATGTACCCAACACTGGAGCACCCAGATATAGAAAGCAAATATTATTAGAGCTAAAGAAAGAGATAGACTCCAATGCAATAATAGCTAAAGACTTCAACACCCCACTTTCAGCAGAGACAAATCTTCCAGACAGAAAATAAACAAAGAAACACCAGACTTAATTTGCCCTATTAACCAAATGGACCTAATATATATTTAGAGAACACTTCACCCAACAACTGCAGAATACACATTCTTCTCTTCAGCATGTGAATATTCTTAAGGGTATACCATATGTTAGGTCACAAAAGTCCTAAAACTGGAAGTCAAAAATTGAAGTAATATCAAGCATTTTCTGTAACCACAATGGAATAAAACCAGAAATAAATAACAAGAATTTTGGAAACTATACAAATACATGGAAATTTAAAAATATGTTCCTAAATGACCAGTGGGTCAATGAAGAAATTAAGAAGGAAATTGAAAAATTTCTTTAAACAAATGACAATGGAAACACAGCATGCCAAAACCTATGGAGAACAGTGAAAGCAGTAGTAAGAAGGAAGATTATAGCTATATGTGCCTACATCAAAAAGAAGAAAGACTTCAAATAAACAACCAAACAATGCATCTTAAAGAACTAGAAAAGCAACAGCAAGCCAGACCCAGTTTTAGTAGGAGAAAAGAAATAATAAAGATCACAGCAGAAATAAATAAAATTGAAATGAATAAAATAATACAAAAGAGCGATGAAACAAAAAGTTGGGGTTTTCTGGTTGTTGTCTTTTTTTGAGACGGAATCTCACTTTTGTCACCCAGGCTGGAGTGCAA
Organism: Macaca nemestrina; assembly: GCF_043159975.1. NCBI lineage: Eukaryota > Metazoa > Chordata > Mammalia > Primates > Cercopithecidae > Macaca > Macaca nemestrina. Next base: position 118,374,429 of record NC_092136.1, on the reverse strand, counting down.
TGGCGCACGGCCTGTTTTTATTTTTTTATTTTTATTTTATTTTTTTAAGTTAAAATTGGCAAAACTTTAGCCAGACTAAGAAAAAAAGGGAGAAGACTCAGATAAAATCAGAGATGAAAAAGGAGACATTATGGCTGGGTGCGGTGGCTCACGCCTGTAATCCCAGCACTCTGGGAGCCTGAGGAGGCCAGATCACCTGAGGTCAGGAATTTGAGACCAGCCTGGCCAACATGGTGAAACCCCATCTCTACTAAAAATACAAAAATTAGCCAGGCGTGGTGGTGGGCACCTATAATCCCAGCTACTCGGAAGGCTGAGGCAGGAGAATCCCGTGAACCCAGGAGGCAGAGGTTGCCACTGCACTCCAGCCTGGGCAACAAGAACAAAACTCCATCTCAAAAAGAAAGAAAAAGGAGACATGACATTACAATACTTCAGAAATTCAAAGGACCTTTAGTGGCTACTATGAGCAATTATATGCCAAGAAATTGGAAAATCTAGAAGAAATGGATAAATTCCTAGACACATACACCCTACCAAGATTCAACCATAAAGAAATCCAAAAACTGAACAGGCCAATAACAAGGAACAACATGGAAGCCGGAATAAAAAGTCTTTCCGGCCGGGCGTGGTGGCTCAGGTCTGTAATCCCAGCACTCCGGGCGGCCAAGGCGGCGCACACCTGTAATCTTGTTTACAATAGTCGAAAGGCGGAAACAACCCAAATGTCCATTGAGAGATAAACAGATAAACAAAATGTGTATATGTAAGGAATGGAACGCTATTCAGCCTTAAAAATGAACAAAATTCTGACACGTGCGACAACATGGATGCTTTATTATTATTATTTTTTTTTGAGACAGAGTTTTGCTCTTGTTGCCCAGGTTGGAATGCAGTGGCGCAACCTCAGCTCACTGCAACCTCCACCTCCCAGGTTCTCCTGATCCGCCCGCCTCAGCCTCCCAAAGTGCTGGGATTACAGGCGCGAACCACTACGGCTGGCCAACATTTCTCAACAGAAGACATACAAATGGCTCTTTCCCATCTTGCAAGATGGCGGGTGAAAAAGTTGAGAAGCCAGATACTAAAGAGAAGAAACCTGAAGCCAAGAAGGCTGATGCTGGTGGCAAGGTGAAAAAGGGTAACCTCAAGGCTAAGAAGCCCAAGAAGGGGAAGCCCCATTGCAGCCGCAACCCTGTCTGTCAGAGGAATTGGCAGGTATTCCTGATCTGCCATGTATTCCTGAAAGGCCGTGTACAAGAGGAAGTACTCAGCCGCTAAATCCAAGCTTGAAATGAAAAAGGAGAAGGTTCTTGCAACTCTTACAAAACCAGTTGGTGGTGACAAGAACGGCAGTACCCGGGTGGTTAAACTTCGCAAAATGCCTAGATATTATCCTACTGAAGATGTACCTCGAAAGCTGTTGAGCCACAGCAAAAAAACCCTTCAGTCAGCACGTGAGAAAACTGCGAGCCAGCGTTCCCCCCGGGACCGTTCTGATCATCCTCACTGGATGCCACAGGGGCAAGAGGGTGGTTTTCCTGAAGCAGCTGGCTAGTGGCTTGTTACTTGTGACTGGACCTCTGGTCCTCAATCGAGTTCCTCTACAAAGAACACACCAGAAATTTGTCATTGCCACCTCAACCAAAATCGATATCAGCAATGTCAAAATCCCAAAACATCTTACTGATGCTTACTTCAAGAAGCAGCAGCTGCGGAAGCCCAGACACCAGGAAGGTGAGATCTTCGACACAGAAAAAGAGAAATACGAGATTACAGAGCAGCACAAGATTGATCAGAAAGCTGTGGACTCACAAATTCTACCAAAAATCAAAGCTGTTCCTCAGCTCCAGGGCTACCTGGATCTGTGTTTGCCCTGACGAATGGAATTTATCCTCACAAATTGGTGTTCTAAATGTCTTAAGAACCTCATTAAATAGCTAACTACAAAAAAAAAAAAAAAAAAAAAAACAGACATACAAATGGCTAACAGGTATATGAGAAAATGCTCAACATCACTAATCATCAGAGAAATGCAAATCAAAACCACAATGAGCTTACCCCAATCAGAATGTCTATGATTAAGAAGACAAAGCTGGGCATGGTGGCTCACACCTGTAATCCCAGAACTTTGGGAGGCCGAGGTGGGCAGATCATGAGGTCAGGAGTTCAAGACCAGCCTGGCCAATATGGTGAAACCCCGTCTCTACTAAAAATACAAAAATTAGGCCGGGCGCGGTGGATCAAGCCTGTAATCCCAGCACTTTGGGAGGCTGAGACGGGCGGATCACGAGGTCAGGAGATCGAGACCATCCTGGCTAACACGGTGAAACCCCGTCTCTACTAAAAAAATACAAAAAACTAGCCGGGCGCGGTGGTGGGCGCCTGTAGTCCCAACTACTCGGGAGGCTGAGGCAGGAGAATGGCGTGAACCCGGGAGGCGGAGCTTGCAGTGAGCTGAGATCCGGCCACTGCACTCCAGCCTGGGCGGCAGAGTGAGACTCCGTCTCAAAAAAAAAAAAAAAAAAAAAAATACAAAAATTAGCCAGGCGTGGTGGTACATGCCTGTAGTCCCAGCTACTGGGGAGGCTGAGGCAGAAGAATCGCTTGAACCTGGGAGGTGGAGGTTGCAGTGAGCTGAGATCGCACCCCTGCACTCCAGCCTGAGTGACAGAGACTCTGTCTCAAAAAAAAAAAAAAAGACAAATAATTACAGATATTGATGAGGATGAGGAGAAAAGGGAACTCTTATACTCTTATATTGGTGGGAATGTAAACTAGTACAACCACTATGGAAAACCGTATGGGGATTCTCTCTTTTCTTTGGAGACAGGGTCTCACTCTGTGGCCCAGGCTGGAGTGCAGTGGGGTGATCTCAGTCACTGCAGCCTCCGCCTCCTGGGCTCAAGTGATCCTCTTGCCTCAGCCTCCCAAGTAGCTGGCACTACAGGTACACGCCACCATGCCTGGCTAATTTTTGTGTTTTTGTAGAGATGGGAGTCTCACCATGTTGCCCAGGCTGGTCTTGAACTCCTGGGTTCAAGTGACCCACCTGCCTCGGCCTCCCAAAGTGCTAGGATTACAGGTACGAGTCACCACACCCGGCCTGTGATTTCTCAAAAAACTAAAAATAGAATTACCATTCAATCCAGCAATCCTACTTCCGGGTATCTCCAAAAAGGAAATCAAAATATCAAAGAGACACCTGCACCTGCATGTGTATTGCTGCACAATTCACAATAGCAAATATGCAGAATCAACCTAAGTGACCATCAATTGATGAATGGGTAAAGAAAATGTGGGATAAAGAAAAGAAGTGAGTTAAAGGGTACAAACATATAGTTAGAAGGAATAAATTCAATGCTTGATAGCAGAGTGGGGTGAGTATAGTTAACAAAAGTGTATTGTACTTGGGTAATGGACACCTTGAATATCCTAACCTGATCACTACATATTATACACATGTCACACCAGCCTGGGCAATAGAGTGAGACCCTGTCTCTACACATTTTTTTCTTTTTTTTAAGGACGGAGTCTTGCTCTGTCACCCAGGCTGTAGTGCATTGGCGTGATCTCAGCTCACTGCTATCTCTGCCTCCTGGGTTCCAGCAATTCTCCTGCCTCAGCCTCCCGAGTAGCTGGGACCACAGGCGCATGCCGCCATGCCCGGCTAATTTTTTTGTATTTTAGTAGAGATGGAGTTTCACCGTGTTGCCCAGGCTGGTCTCAAACTCCTGCGCTCAGGCAATCCACCCGCCTCGGCTTCCCAAAGTGCTAGGATTACAGGCGTAAGCCACCGTGTCCAGTCCCCCCAGATATTTTTTAATTAGCTGAGCACAATGGCACACACCTGCAGTTCCAACTACTCATGAGGCTGAGGTGGGAGGATCCCTTAAACACAGGAGTTCAAGGCTGCAGTGAGCTATGACTGCACCACTGCACTCCAGCCTGAGTGACAGAGCAAGACACACACATGCGTGCTCTCTCGAGCTCTCTGTATATACACATACATACATATACATGTAACAAAATTTCAATGAACCTCATAACTTTGCACCAAACAAAATCACAGCCCAGTCTGAGCCTTCTGTTCGCATGGGCAGGACAAAGGGGCTCAGCATACTTTAGCCCAGTCCTGAGGTGGGAAGAAGCAGCTGAGTGGTATGGACCAAGTGAGAATGAGATGCTGGTTATAGCCAAGAGTCCCCCACTCAGCACTCCTGAAATAGAAGATGCCAATCCTGCCACTGGGAACAGTGTAATTAAAGAAATATTATTCATTTTTCTGAAGCAAATTTGGTAATGTCAGAGCTGAGTGGTGGATATACAGGTGCTTGCCATATTTTTTTCCACTGTGAGACTGGAAAACTTCATTTAAAAAACATATTAGAAGAAGGCTGGGTGCGCTGGCTCACACCTGTACTCCCAGCACTTTGGGAGGCCAAGGTGGGCGGATCACTTGAGTTCGGGAGTTCGAGACCAGTCTGGCCAACATGGTGAAACCCCACCTCTACTAAAAATATAAAAATTAGCTAGGCATGGTGGTAGGCGCCTATAGTCCCAGCTACTTGGGAGGCTGAGGCAGGAGAATCATTTGAATCTGGAAGGCGGAGGTTGCAGTGAGCCAAGATCGCACCCCTGCACTCCAGCCTGGGTGATACAGTGAGGCTCCATCTCAAACAAAACAAAATAAAACAAAAACAAAAATATATTAATAGAAGAAATGAAGCAGAGATATGTAAATTAATTCAGTCAAGTTTATTAAACTTACTGTGTGCTCAGCACTGTCCTAGGCAGTAACATGAAAAACATTACAAAAGAAGATCTCAACAAGGGAAAAATATATTCTGTACTATGTTAATTTCTAATCATTTACAGGTCGCCTTTTAAAGCGTTCTTAGGTCGTTTTGGGGTATGTGGTCTCCTCCTTTCTCCATGTCCCCCTAAAGCTTCCACACTGTTGAACTATGTGCCTGTGGCGACCATCCTCCAGGAAGGGCACCTTCCTGCTGATGGGGCAACCAGGGGTTGGTCAGGGCTGGGGTCCCATGGTGCAGGAGACGTGCTGAGAGGAAAACCATCAATCCCAAGAGCTCAGGACACTCACAGTGAATCACAGAAGGCCAAATGTGGGGAAGCCACAAAGAGGGCTCTGGGCCCCTCACTCACCTCCTCCCCTAGGGGATGTGCTTAAAGTGCTAACACTGTAATAAAATGATGCATAGCTACAAGCCATCCTGGGTGCTACTAGACTCATCGCCTGCCTCTTCCTCCCTGACTTGTGCTAATAAGCGGTGGCACAGGCCAATAGAAAAGTCTAGTGCCCAGCGAAGTAGTAGAGAAGGTCCAACATGTAACCTAGAATTCTCTGGAGGAGGGGGGAAGGAAGGGGCAGAGAAGAGCAGAGAGGCGTGCAGCAAAAAAGACTTGTGCTTGGCCAGTGCCCCTGGGCCAGGGGTTGGTTCCTGTACAAAGGGCAATTTGGTTCTATATAGCTAGCAGGGTCCTCAATTTTACCTGAGGGAACAAGGATACATAGCATAGGAAGGAGGAAAATCCATGCAGGGCCCTCCCTGTCCCCCACACAGGCACGCCCCCATGCCTACTGTACAAGGTGCTGTGGAGTACTGGGGTGGGCATACAGCGGGCCATGACACACTTGGATGCTGGATGACATCTGAACACCCCTGGCCAAAGAGTCATCACATGCAGGGCCCGCCCTGAGTCAGCATGAGGGGCTTAGGTCCAATCGGTAGCCTTGCCAAAGATACCTGTGTCCCTGTGGGTTACAGCCCAGTGAAATGCATCACATGCATGACATAGAGGGCACCCCGGCCAGGAGGGCAAGCAAAAGTGGCAGTGGCATGACCTCTTCACGTTGGTGACACAGCTAGGCAGAGGATGCCTTGAAGGAATGGGAGGGTGCCCAGAGGCCAAGAGAATACTCCTGTCTCGCCCTCGGCTCAAAGCCAGATCTCATCACTGCTCACGCTGGACACTCGATAGATATAGCCCAGCATTGGGAGGCGGATGAAACCTGCAGGATCAAAGAAGCCCGCAGGGACTCAGTAACGCTTGTTCCTTGGAATTTGGGAGAGCCCTCTCTGCCTCCTGGGCACTTGGAGGCCTTTGGCATAAGCACAGGGCTGGGGGGCAGAGGAGGAGGGTGGCAGGCCCCTTCCCCAGTACCTCGGCTGGTGAGGAGGCCGCCGGGCTCCGGGTCCAGAAGCTCTGGCCGGCTGTTGTTCTGAGCCATCGGCCGGTCTGCTGGTTTCACTGCTGGTTGACAGAGGGCAGTGTTCAGGAACAGGAGTGTGCCTGATGGGGCCTCGCCCCTCCCAAGCACCAAGCTCTCTTTTTCTCAGAAGCACTTCTGGAGATTAAGCAGAGGCAAAGAGCAGGGCCCTAGATATACCTCTGGAATCTGGAGTGAGGTCATTGAGCTGAAGGTTGGACGGGAGGGACATGTTCTCCCGTGGCAGGCGCACGTTGTTGAGTTTTAGGTTGTTGGAGTCACTACAGGGAGGATAAAGGTCGGGATGGATATGCGTCCCAGCACAGGCACTCATGGCTGCCTCTACCAGAAACCCCAGGCTCCCTCCTGTCCCCATCCTGCATTTCGGTTAGGCTTGTCCACCCAGCCCCAGGAGGAATTACCTTGATATAAGAGATGGGCGCCGGGAGGGGCCTGCGGAGAATGAAACCATGTCCCTAATTCTCAACATGCCCTCCCACGCTGGGCTCTCCTCCTACCCTTTCAGAGCCAGGACCCTCAGGCAAGGGGTCTCTCAAATGCCCAGGCTTGGCCCTGGGGCCAGAGACTGGGTTCCCAGTGCCTGATCCTGCTACCTGGGATGCATGTCACCCTACCCATGGCCACACCCTGGAAGTGCTCTGCCACTGTCAGAGACGACTGGTTCTGCCCAGCTGCACTTGCTGTCCTGGCTGCTGCTCAGCCTGACCTCATCCCCACTGCCCCCAGTGTCCCTGGCCTACCTTTGGTTTTCTTCTCTTTCCTACAGACCAGGCAGGCCACCAAGGTGCTGAACCCCACGAGGGTGCCCAGGGCAAGCCCAGCAGCCACAACAATGCCCAGCAGTGGTACTTCCACCCGGGTAGCCAGAAGCCCTGGAGGATGTCCTCTGGTTAGGTCCCAAGTGGGCAGTGCCCCAACCCCAACACGCCATAGGTACTGCTCTGCCCTCCTTGCCCAGGGTGGCTGGGAACAGTTCATCCACAAGACCAACTCACAGGGAAAAAGTACTCCCATTTCTGTATGGGGATGTGGACCCCTGCAACCACCTGAGGCTTTGCTGGGCCAGTTGCTGGCCATGCTCACCTGGGGCTGGAAGTGAGGCACTGGTGACACCCACATCATTGGTGGCCACCACCGAGAGGTTGTGCGCCAGGCTGCGGAGCTGCAGCTGTACTGTATGGTTGGTGAGCCAGGGGTAGTTCTGCGCATCCAGCACCAGGAAGTCAGAGGTGTTGACAGTCACTGGCCCATCCTGGTCGATCCAGGTGACATTGGCAGGCGGGTTGGCACGCACAAGGGCAAACAGGACAACCAGGAGGCCTGGGCCCTGAGCTTCCTGGTACTTGGCGCCGACTTGGGCAATCTCTGGCTTGACTGGTGCAAAGCAGAGGCCAATATGCTCTCACCACAGCCCCTTATACTTCTGGCCCTTTCTTCCCAAACCCAGATGGGAGCCAGGGGCCTGGGCCTCTCCTCAGAGGGCGTGCTGAGGAACAGGATGGCTGGGTCTGCCAGACAGGCAGCATTTCGTAGTGATTATGAGTGTAAATACTAGAGCCAAATGCCCAGATGTGAATCCTGGCTCTGCTTCTTACCAGCGGGATCATCACCCTGGGCGGATTGCTTAACCTCTTTCTGCCTCAGTTTTCTTATTTGTAAAATGGTGACAAAAATAGTAATGACCTCATGGGATTATTCAGAGGATAAAATGAGTTCATATTTGCAAAGTGCTTAAGTGTCTGCTAAATGCCCTGCGGACCACCTGCCTGGTGGGTGCTGGGGGGTCCCTGGGCAGAGAACCTCTCTCCCTGCCCACCTCAGGGTCACTCACATTGCACATTGAGGATGACAGAGGCGTTGGCTGATTGGCCACTGCTGGGGTCCTGCAGGGAGCAGTTGAGCTCATGCTGGGCCCGGTGGGCAGTGACAGTGAAGGTGCTGGTGCCTCCAGAGAAGGCCTCCCCTCCCACGCTCAGCAGTCTTGAGGTGCTGGCCTCCTGCAGCTGTCCATCCAGATACCAGGCCAATCTGGGGGTGCCAGGCCCCCCTGCCACCCGGCAGGTGAAGGCGTGGCGTTCATTCTCCCGAAGTGCCCGCTCAGCCCAGGTCTGACCATCTATTTGTGGCGCCAACTCCCCCCAACCTGGAACACAGCAGGGGGCCTCTGGGAAGGGGTCAGGCAGGGTTGGTACTATGCTGTGACCAGGAATTGCCCCAGTGAGAGGAGCAGCAGGCCAAGGGAAAGGGCGCCTGAGTCCTCTCACCAGGGACTGGCTGGTTGGACCTAGGTAGGTGGGTGAAGGGAACAGGGGCTCCAGGGTTTCAGGCCTGGAGTAGGTACCCAAACAGAAGAGCAGACAGAGGAGAGAGGGGGTTTTGGACTCCAGAAGGACTTGGTCAACGACTGAACAGAGGTGTACCTGAGCTCAGAAGGGCTGGCAGGAGCAGCAGTGTGTGCCGGAGGGTGGCTGGGCCTGGAGGCAGCGCCATGGTGGCCCGGGCCTGGGCCCCAGGCTGCTGAGAGAAGGGGGCGGGCCTCCGTGTCAGCCAGGTGACAGCAGGTAGGTCTAGCAATTGCTCCAGGAATTTACTCTCCAGAAACAAAAAGAACCATGTACGGAGACACAAATATAGACCAGCCCCCAGTGGCGAAGGCACGGACACGAAGGGCAAAGCCCAAAGGTACAGACCCACCCAGCAGACACCTGGACATCCTGCAGGTGCAGAACCGAGCACTGACTCCAGGCTACAATACAAAGAGACACACGCCCGCAGATACACAGAAGCAACCAGCATCCGTGCAACCACACCTTGCACACACGCACACTCACACACACTCATACTCCGTCTCCACGCGCCCCTCCCCCAAAGGAATCGCCTTTCTCCCGATCCCATCCTCTCTCCTGCCCTGTTCCCTCTCCCATCCCTCGCCCTACGCCCCCTTTCCTGGTGTTGGTGGCTCCGGCGGATGTGGGCGGAAGAGGAGGGGGTTGGAGGGTGGGGTCGCCGAGCATCCTGCCCCCGCCCCCCGCCACCGCAGCTGCTCACCTGGCTCCTTCCCCGACCGCTGCCGGAGCAACTGCTCAGGTCTGATGAGCACCGCAGTCCGCTGCAAGGGCGGGGGCTGAGCCAGGCAGGGCCAATCGATGCCCGACCACTGGCCCCACAGGCCCTTCCCCGGCAGGTGGGCGGTCGCGGCTCACCACCCGCCTGGCTGGTCCCTAGCCCGCGCCGAGAGGCCCCACGCACAGAGTGCCCCCGCGTGCCCTTCCCTCCGGGCGCGGGCAGGACGCAGGAGCAGGCGGAGTCGGTTAGGCCCGACGGCTTTATTGGTTCAGGGCCCCCCTCCCGTCCCCTCGCCCACGGACGCGCGGGCCAGCAGCGCTCAGCGGCTGTCGCGGGGGCGGCGCAGCTGCCCCATCATGTCGGCCAGCATGCGGTTGCACAGCGCGGCGTAGGGGTTGAGCAGCACCAGCTGGCGCCGCGCGAAGGGGCTGCCCAGCCGTGCCGCCCTCTCGAAATCCCTGCGGGCGTCGTCGTCTCGGCCCTGCAGCCGCGCCAGGAGTCCGCGCTGCACAAAGCTCTGGCGGGCGGCGCGGCCCCGGCCGCCGCTCAGCTCCACCGCGCGTTCCAGGTCCTCCAGGGCGCCTGCGGGACCGACGAGACGGGCGGGGCGGGGTCAGCGGCCGCCGGGGCGGCCTTGCCGGAGCCCCAGCCCGCCTGCTGCCGCGCGGATCACCGTGGTCCTCGCGGCTCCCGGGCGTGGCCATTTACAACCCGCCTCGCACCTGCTAGAGGTAGGGATCGTTATCCCCATTACACAGACGAAGCCTGTGGAAGAGTTGAGGGGACTGGCCCAGGGCTGTACAGCCAAGCCACTTAGTGGCAGAGCTGGGACTGAAGTCCAGGTCTCGCCTTGTTCCTATTATTTTCCACCGCTAATATACGAAAACATGAACGTTGCGGGATTCTGAATGGTCACTATGTTTATGAGTCTGGCCCACTGCCTGGGCAAGTAGCAGCCAATTTATTCCACACCTGTTATTAAGCATCCACTATGGGCCAGGTGACTGACTCTGAATGTCAGGGTTCAAAAAAATAGTATTAACTGCACAGTCATTTCTTACAAGTACAATCAAGACAGTTTCTCATTGTTTTCCTTTTGAGGGCCCTTTTCTCTTTTCCATTGCTTGCTTTAGAACACATTCTCTCTCCCCTATATCCTGGACTGGTTGCCTTTCGTTATTCTTTGGTTATCTCCATGTATCTAGTTTCCTTGGTCCTGGAGCCAGAGCTGGCCTGCATCGTTTTTATTTTTATTATTCTTGTAAAATACTTGGGTTGGGCCTCAGAACTCTGAACTCAGAACCTCAGGCAGCCAGCCACCTTCTTAAGTCCATCAGGCTGGCTTCTTTCGGACTCTGCTTCAATTCACTCATGTTCTCTAGTCTCCTAAAGAGCCCGAGCCTCCGGAGAAGCGCTCAGATTGCAGTACTCCTTGGTTTCCCTCAGAGGAGCTGGTCTGGAGGAATCTCTAGTTGGAAGCACCTCTGCATCTCCCTGGGGTTTCCGTCTGCAGGCTGTCTCCAGCGATCTGGGGCAGATAACCCTGGAAAGGGGCTCTTGGGAAGTTCCCATTGTTCTTGGAGTGGGCTCAAAACTCCCTAGCCTGGCATTGCTGGTTCTGGGAGGACCTGCGTCACCACTGCTCCTAACAGTCAAGTAGTACTAGGTTTCCGTGGTTTATACCTTCACATTAGCCTCATCTTTGGTCCCCAGTGTGGTCCCGTTGTCTCCACTTAATTAGAATAACCTGAATGCAGCAGGAGTTTGATCCAGTCACTCTCCTGTTAAAATCCTTGAGTGATCCCCCATGTTTTCAAGACAGTGCAGTCTCAGCCTAATACTCCCAAGCTGTTCATCAGGCCCTTGCCCACGGCTCCAGGCTCAGCTCTCCATCCCTCCTCCACTCCCTGCCCCACCCAGCCTGAAGACCTGAAGCTCTCTGTACTTGTGCCTGCTTTTTGGACCTCTACAGACTACCTTCTCCACTCACCAGCTAACTCCTACTCATCCTTTAAAACTCGCCCTTCAGGAACAGGTCCCACGCTGACCCTTCTCAAACTTGTTTTGCTGGTCTCAGAATTATGTGTCTGTTCTGCCCCCTGGAGTGGGAGCGTTCTCAGGAGCAGTATCATGTGGCGATTAAGAGCACACACTCTGGAGCCCTACCACCTGGTTCACATCTCAGCTCTGCTGCTACCTGACTGTATGATAGTGGGCAAGTTACTTAGCCTCTCCATGCTTCAGTTTCTTCATCTATAAACTGGGGATGACAATGGTACCTACTTTTTAGGGTTGTGAGGATTGATTTACTAGTTTATATGTAAAGTGATTAATGCCTGGTACATAGTGACTGCTATATGAATGTTGGCGATTCATATACCCTTTATCTCAGTGTCCTCAGCACCAGCCTACTGCCACATTGTAGGCTCTCATTAACTGTTCCTTAATGGAATGCAGTCTCTTCTGAATTTCACATTAGCCCCATGATATTAGCAGGGCCCCAATACATCTCCTACCTTATAGGTAAGAAGACAGGCTCCAGAGGGGTTTAGCAAGGCCACCCCAGCCCCACAGCCACTTCATTTCTGGTCTGTGCCCTCCCGTGGGCCCTTTTGCAGAGGATACAGGGCATCTCCCCTTACCTGCCACATCTCCCTGGAGTCGCCGGGCCTGGGCACGGTTGTTGTAGGCTGAAGCCCTCTCAGGCAGCAGGCAGATGGCTTGGCCAAACCTCTCCAGGGCTGTGCTGAGGTCCCCAGCCTCTGCTGCCATCACCCCCTGCAGCTCCAGGGCCTTGGACTGTTCCAGCTGTGCTTGAGGGAAAACTTCATCTGGGCCAGGGAAGGAGCCAGGAGGGGCCAGGTGTGCAGCTGGTAGCAAGAATTAAAAGCCACCTCAGGCTTTGGAATTCTGAGATCTGAGACAGAGCTGACTGGGAATGGGTCACAGCAGGGGTCAGCTGCAGTGTTTGGGGTAGGGGGAGATGAGGTCACTAAGGCTGGGAGCTAGCATTGCCTGAGTTCCAAGGGACCTGGAAAGGGGCTTTGGTTGGTTCCCCATTGCCAAGAGAATGAAGCCCAAACTCCTCAATCTGTTAAAGCACTTGCTCCAGGTCACACAGGCCATACATTGCAGAGCTTGGATTTGAACCCAGGTCATTCTGGCTCCTGTCTGCATTTTACTCTACTACACTGCCTCTTATGCAAAGGCCACCATGACATTCCCAGATCATGAACATCACTTCTTATGTATCCCTTAGCATTTCGGCCTGAGTTAGTAAGGTGTAGGCTTTAATCCTCAGAAACAAAGGATATCAAAAACTTCTTCATTAGGGACTAATGGAAAAGCCAGTGAACACACTCACTGCAGAAGAGTTAGCTTGGAGCTTGGCTTGTGACAGTTTTTAACGGATACTAGTTGTGCTTGCTATATTGGAACCACTCAACTGAGCAACCATGCCCTGCCTTACTTCAGTCTTCCGTTCTGGTGGTGGTATTCTCTGTTATGACAAAAATATGAGAATTTAACATCACCTGGCAGTTAAGTTTGGATCATACAATCAATTAAGTGTAAGTTCAGAGGCCTGAGAGCTGATGGATTGAGAGACAAACCCCGGCTTACTCCTCTTGGCAGGACGTCTCTTACCAAACCCCCATCAGTGCACTAAGGAGCAGCCAACCTCTCTGATTCCAACCTCAATCATAATCATGGAACAAGGGGCCTTATAAGACCACTACCTCTGCCACCTCCGGAGGCCAGCAGGCCAGCCTATGTGCAAAGCTACACTTCAGATCAAATGCCCACCTTCTTTTCGTTCTTCCTTTTCTGCTTCCTCTCCGAGGTCCAGTCCAACAATGTCTCCAAATGGGGTGTCAGGGTTGAAGATGGCCTGCAGCACTGCCCGATCATTTGGAGTCCCCATGGTGCCCAACTCCAAAATCCCAAAAGGTGACTCCGGATGAGAGAAGAGGGAGGGACGTGGTGAGGGTGGAGCCTCCAGCAGGAAGTTGATCTGAAAGGATGAGGACCACCCCTTCATGAGGAGTGTCTCCCTGTCCTTGGCCCTTAGCATTTGCTCAACCTGTGGCCTGGAGGGTTGGCCCTGGCTTGGCAGACTATTTGGTTACTTCTCAACTGCCTCTGCCCCCAGGAGAAACAGTAAACAAATCCAGCTTCAGCCTTAAGGTGGAGTGCAGCTAAGAGAAGGTGCTCTCCAGCTTCTCCCTGAAATGCTTTGTTTATTATATTCACAGTTGAGGAGAAAATAGATAAAAATCACTACTTGACCTCTTTGGGTAAAACAGGGGAGCTATGTAGAAGGTAAAGACCCTGTTCCTTTGTCCTCTTGACCCTGCCTCATATCCACAATTAATTAGGTCCTGAACGTACATCACTGATGAATAAAGGAAGAAAATACAGTCAAGAGAGCCAGTGTGGAGCGGACCTGAAGGTGGGCGACAGGGAATGATTTAGTGATGCCACCTTAAGACTGTGGAAGGTACTTTGTGACCAGGTCACAGGCCATGCCCCTCCCCCTCTCCAACCAAAGCCAAAAGGAAGCTTAACCATGTGCAGCAATAAACTTGACATGTTTATTAATTAAACTATCACTTAAATAAAAAAAAGTGCATAGAAAATAAACATGTTTAAAAACTCCTTTTTTTTACAACTATGTACACTTTTTACTTTTACATTCAGTCTTTCGTAGAGAGCTTTCAGCATTATTATTTTTTGAACTATTAAAGTATTTTCCTTCATCCCTGTCACAGGGAGTTAACACTGATGGACTTTAGACACATTTTCCTTTTTTTTTTTTTTTTTTTCTCTTTTTCTCTAACCAGAAGCTTGGAAGAACACAAGGAAAAAAAAAAAAAACAGATCTGTTATACATGATAAAGTTGTCAAAAAATGTCTTATTTCTAGAAAAGAAGCTTGTCATCTGTTGAGCTCTTGAAACAATTATTCAACTACCTGTATTTACTAAAGAGACTGTTAAAAGTTCAATAAAAGAAACACCACAATTCTATTTTCTTGGTTGAAAGACAGAACTAGAGTACCTCGGAACAAGATACCAGGAAAGCACAGAACACAATTTTCCCCTAAATGCAGGTGGTAACCCCAACATTCAAAACCAAAAATAGAGAAACAAGGAGGACAGGTACTGACTGGCAACATTCATGGGCAGAAAAAAATCCAGGTGACACCATGTCTGCATTTTTCTCTGATTCGAGGAATGGACTATTCTACCATTCCTTTATGGTTAGAGGTTCCCCCCGTTGCGGGAATCAGAGGAAAGTGAGCCTGACATCTTCCTGCCGCTACTAGCAACTGTAACACAATCCTTATCTATAGTGTTAAGAGAATTAAAAGCCATGGACTGAACTAGGCTTTGTTACATGGTGCATTACTATATTAGTTCCTATATATATCATATTTATATTTATTTGAAAACCAAAACAAACAAAAAGTTGCAAGTTTCCAGAGTGTGTGACTTGACCAGCATTCATGATTCGGCACAGAACCATCTGCTCAATACCCTTGTATTGCTTTAAAATGAAGGAAATGAAACATAAAATTACACCCAGCCCTTTGCAATGACCCGCTTTTCCTTAAAAACAAAAACAACTTGATTTCTATTTAAAAAAAAAAAAAAAAATCCCAAACCAAACTTAAAAAGTTAACATCTGACAAGGTTTTGACCTTTAGTATTTTCAGATATTTGATTGAATGTCAGTCCTTTAGAAAGATACATTCATTAGAAGATTTTTTTTTATTTTTGTGTGTGTGTTGTATTTTTTTTTTCCTTTTTTTTTTTTTTTTTTTTTTTAAATCAAGGGAGCTACATGGTGCTCACTGCATTGGCCGGGGTTTGACAGAGGCGAGCAGGGTGGCGGGCTGGGTCCCGGCAAAGGAGTCTGGTTGAAAACGTATAGCTGCCAGGGCTTCCCCCTTAATTCTTCTTATTGGTCTAAAAACAGAGGGGCTGTGCGAGAGGTGGTGGGTGGCCAAGGAGGGAGCCAAGAGACCAAGTTCCGGCCAAAGGGTCAGCGCCATGCAGCTATTCTGGTTACACAGTTGTCACTGGCCACCAGGAAATGCAGCCACAACAGGTTCTAGCAGCAAAGCTATAAGTGAGCTGGCTCTCACTGAGAACTGACCAGGTTTGCAGCTGTTACTCCTTAGGGATTTGGGATGCCCCTTGGGGGATTCTTGGGAATGACCCACCACAGTTCCTCAATCTGCACTTTTGTGCAGAGATTCCCTTGGTCACTTTTGAAATGAACTCAGATGTGTTTTGGAGATAGCTATGCCATTTTTGCCGCCTTTCCCTCTTGCAGGGAAACCTTCGCTTATCCCCCAAGTTGCTGGCAGGTGTGCTGAAAATTTGGCAATGGACTCAAGGCTGAGCTAGAAGAGGAATTTCTCATTTTTGTGGTTGACAATTAGGGGGTGGAAAGGCAAGGCAAACCATCTGCAGCTGGCAGGAGAAGGAAGCTGTGGGTTCCTCCCCTGTCCTCAGGGTTTAGGGTTGGTAGAAAGAGAGTGAGGAGGGGGCTCACAGTACAGCATGGCCTAGCAGGGCAGTAACTAGGTCTATTTAGCTGAGTTCCCCCCACCCCCTGACTGGCCTTTGGGTCTTTCTCAAGGTGAATTCAGGACCCATCAGTGCATTAATCATTTCAGTAACAAATGCAGCTTAAGTTTTTTTTTTCTTTAAAAAAAATAGGAATACAAGGATTTACAAAAAAACCTCACACAGTGCAATAATAAAGGAAAGCAGACACTAGTGGAACCCCTAGGGCCACTGCATCTTGTTCATGGGCGAAAGGAGGAAGGGAGGTGAGGTCTGGGTAGAGTGCTTTCCCCAGTCCCCTGCTGGCACTTCTCCATGATGACAAGGAAGTCTCTGCCATCCTGGCCACAGTGCTGGGCTCCCTGCATGACAGTGAAAACAGTGACAATGTTCCAGCAAAGCCACCAGACAAAGTTCTTAAGGTCACGGGAGAGAAGGGAGCCCAGGATGGAAGGCACAGCAGAGCCATGAGTCCTGGGGCAGAGAGTGCTGGGCTGAGTCGTATTGCTTTGCTAGACTTCCATAGGAATGGGCTTCTTGCGGCGAGAAAAGGGTGCCCCACCCTCTACTTGGACTACACTACTCTGAAACCTTGTGGCAGAGGCAGAGAAAAATCTGCTTTATCGTGAGTGGTCAGACTGTGCTTCAGTTTCAACGGGCTGCCCTAAAAGAGGGCACAAGGTGATCAATGGGTTCTCTGCAGATACGAGGCCTTGGTGGGCAGAGGGAAAGGAAAGAGTGGCCTGTGAGGCAGATGGCGATGGAAGATGTCAAGTTGCCATTCAACTTGTTGTTTGCTAACTCTGAAGTAAGAAAGATGAGGGAAATGTAAAAGATTGCCATCTCTCACCACTCTGGAAGTTGCGCCGGAAAGGAGAGAGGCGGGAAAGAAGAGAAACTGTTGTATCAAGATATTACTGTAGCCTTTTGAGGAGCTTCAATAGGGGAAGGAGGGGAGTGGCCCAATGGAGTTGGGTGACCTTCCTTCTCCATTTATTGTCGAAGAGCAAACCCAGGAAACATTTATGTCAACAGGGCACAAACAAGCTACACATTAAACAACAAAAAGTACACCTTCCAGGGGGAAGTTGGGCAGGAAAAACCAGACTTTGTGTGTACAGCTGAATATTTTCTCTAACTTCATCCTATGAAAATAAAAAATTATTAAAAACCGATCTTCTTTTAAATTAGGATAATACCGCGGTTTAAAAAATAGCCTTGTCATAAGTGCTTCTCCCTATGAAGTGCTTCTCATAGAAAAATATACAAAATATATTTACATTTATAAAACCTTAAATAGTCAACTGTAAACAGAACAGAGTAAAATCCAATGACTTAATTTAACAGGTTCAGGACACTGTCTTGGGGAAAGGAAGAGAAGAAACATTTGATGCTGTTTTGACCACATCCTAAGGAGTAATCAGGGCAGTAGTGTCATTGAATTTACTTTAGCCATGGGTTGCACGCAGGTGGCAGAGTTCCCTCAATATAAGGTGGTCTAGTCCCCAAGTTGTGGGCCTTGAAATCTGATTAGTGTTCTGCCTTCAACTGGACACTGACCATTTAAAAATTAAGTCTTCCTATGTCTTAACAAGGGGAAAATAAAGTAACCATGTCTTAGGAATGGGCCCCAGGGGTCATCCTGGCTGTGATACTCTGGTTGTCGCATGATTTAAATCCTATTTAAATAATCTTTTTCATCTCCTAAAAAATCATGCTACTTATGTTTCTTTAAAACTCTTTTCTTTAAAAGCTCCATGGAGCTTTATGAAAACTTTTCCAAATTCTGTCTGGTTATGACCAATGGCTCCTGTCCACTTCCCCACCTGGAGTGCTTACAGGCTCAGGGAACTTTTTGCAGGCACATCCTATGCCCAGCAGGGAGTGTCCTTGAGCAGGCAGTCAGTCTCCCCTACAACCCAGAAAGAAGCATGGGAAAGCAGTGGGATGAAGACAGGGGAAAGGAAGAAAAGGAAGTGAAGAGAGGGAATGGGAGAGGGAAGCCGCTCCTACTGTCAAAAAAGGTAATTGGCTGAGATAAGGCTCCTGGGGACAACACTCCCACTCAAAGCCTACAGGCTCAATGTTTGGTAATTAATTGGCACAACTCCATGACAGCCTTTTGACACCAGAGGTGCTAAGAATCCTGTCTCCCAACCAGGAATGAACTCTCGAGTGGGAGGATAGTAGGGAAAACCACCAGACCTCTGTTTGTTCCACAGACGCCGTAGGTGGGGCCTGGCTGGCAAACTGTCAGGAATCCAACCAACACTCCATTTGGGGCCTTGCCTGACCCACTCGCTTACAGTGCTTGGGAAAGGGCCAACTTGAGGATGGCAACTTATTTCTGTGAGATATTCAGGCCCAATCTCCCAGCATAACCAACCCTCTATAACAGGCTCCTTCCAGGCAAGTCTGCTAGGGACCCCATTCCCACTTTCTAACGGTAAACAACCGGAGGGACCCCAGGAGAAAGCCGATCATAGATCTTTCTTCAAGACCTCAACTCTCTCTCCGGGACTGTGATCACATGTGAGTATAGGACATAAGAGAGCTCAGCCATCACAGAGGCCCCTCAGCTGTGCCCACTCAATCCAGGAGCTCCCAGCTGCTGGAAAAGGCCTTCAGCGTTGCTTTGGATGGCCCCACGTCCTTGCACTCCAACACTGGGGGAGAAGAGCAGCTTCAGTTTAGGAACTTCCGGCATTTCTTGGCGCCACAGTTGCAGGGCAGCTTGTTGCTGGCATCCTCAATGGGGAACTTATAGTCATAAGTGAGTTCCTCTCCTCGGTAGATCTTACGCATGGCAAAGATGACGATGTGCTTCTGCCCATCAATATTGATGACCCGAGAATAGCAGTTGGGCTCACATGAGTGATTGATGAAGCGTGCAGCATTTCCATGCATGGTGGCATCCACTACCTCTGAGTCATCAATTCGGAACATATAGCAACCAATGCCCTGTACATGCAGGAGAAAGGAGAATAACTTGTCATTTCTTATAAACTCAGGTTTAAGAACAGTTCCCAATCTTCTCTTGATATTACCTACAGCTGCTGATAAAGTTTCTTCTAGTAAAATTCCCAGATTTCTCCCAGTACCTATCTTTCAAGATGCTTCCATGAGGAGTTCCTAGATTACAGGCCACTAGTCTAGAGGCTTCTAATGTCTCTGCGGGAAACAGAAACCTAAAACTTGAATAGCTATTTGCTTCTGATACCAGGAGCCACTCAGACAGACCTCTAAGAGTAACTTTCTATGCTAATCCTCAGAGTGGATTCTGTATTTTTACTGGGCCCCTCACGAATTTCAGTTGTTTTTTTTTTTTTTAAATTAACATCTTTGAATTGGTAACATACACTATTTCTTTTGGGATCCAGGGATCATACTGGTCCCTTTCTACAGCAAAACAAAAGAACTGGGTGAGTGCAAGTGGGAGACTTACCTTGCTGTCGTAATACTTTTCCCGCTTGTCAGTCTGGATGGAGCGGATGACGTTGCCGGCATACTCAATTACCATCTCACCTGCATCAATGTTTCTCTTACAGAAAAGACCCCGGCCATGGATGGGAGACCTAGGACAAAGATGGAAAAGAGGTCAGACACAAATTTTGCAAGTAAGGTTAAGTGCATGAATACATGAATAAGTTCTCCTGGTCTGTTACTTCCTCAGGAGGGACATATACTTGAGAAAATAAAAATTTGGACCCTTGATTTGTGTATATTGTTCTAACAAATGGCCAAAGATAAAAGGTATTTCCATTCTGCAACCCACTGGAAGCAGCAATGTTTTAATGCTTATTATGTTAAAGTCCTTGTTCAACACAAGCAGGTGCAGGATCCCAGGATACAAGGGTCAATAAACAGCATCCGTAAAATCCTCACTTACTGAGGAAGGTCACTTCAGCATTTGGTCTACTTTGATTTTGAAAAACTGCATTCGTTTTCTATAGTTCTTTCTAGAATTTTAGCCATACCTGTAGACACCAACTGCCTCCTTAGAAGTCTTTTTTAAGTGCCGGAAACGCATGGGCATTGGCAGATCCATGCTAGTTGCCCTCCTAAGAGATAAGACATACTATTAACGAATTTTCTTCAGGAAATAATGTTTTGAGTCTTGAACTGAAGGTTCCTAGAGAAAATTAGTACACTTTCTGTTCAATGCCAAACTGAATAAGTGCCTTATAAAATGAACCCCATTTTTTTTTGAGATGGGAGTTTCGCTCTGTCACCAAGACTGGAGTCCAGTGGCGCGACCTCAGCTCACTGTAACCTCTGCCTCCTGGGTTCAAGCGATTCTCTTGCCTCAGCCTGCTGAGTAGCTGGGACTACAGGCGCACGCCACCATGCCGGGCTAATTTTTGTATTTTCAGTAGAGACGGGGTTTCACTATGTTGGTCAGGCTGGTCTTGAACTCCTAACCTTGTGATCTGTCTGCCTCAGCCTTCCAAAGTGCTGGAATTACAGGCATGAGCCACCACGCCTGGCCAATGGGCCCCATTTTTAGTATATATAGTACTTTCTGACCATGACGACTATGGTGGTACAACCAAAGCTGACAGAGTATACCGTCATTAAAGAAAATATGCATCTTACAGTTCTTTGAATTTCTCCTCTGTACCTTATATTCCTCACTCCTTACCAGGCACCTACTGCTACTTCAACACAAATGGATTTCAGTCTTCTTAAATCTTATCCAGGAAATTCTGATGCAAACACATTCCTACATAGTGCCCTGACCAGCTGGCGGAGAGGGAAAGCAGTTTCTAATGACTGCACCCCACTCAAGACTTACCGAGCTGACTTCAGCTGTACCTCCTCCTCTTCTTCATCATTGGGGTTGTATTCAGGAGGCTGACGATGTTTAGAAGCCAGGAAGTTAAACATGTCAAATGCTGACTTCCTGGGGCCAAAAGATGAAAAAGTATTTACAGAAATGCTTTAATAAAGCAGTAAAGGACGATGGCATTAACACTGGAAATCTCAAAGGGTATGTGGGAAGACGACTGTGTCATGAGATAAGAAAATCGAGATCCAAAACTGCTGACAGAAAAGAAGGGAACTTGCCTGAGGTGGACTTCAGCCCGGGCTGAGCCATGAGGGTTCAAGGGGGGTTCATTGGCCTCCTCTGGCTTGTGGAAACGGAATTTGTAATTTCGACAGTGCTTGGCACCAGACAGCTGCTCAATGAGGAACACAACTGCATCATGGAGAATCCCCAGCATCCTCAAACCATTAACACCTAGAAGAATCAGAAGCACTAGGGCAGTGAGGAGTGCAGTCAACAGGAAACAGCACAGTCCTACAGAAATGCCTATGCTGGCCGGGTGCGGTGGCTCAAGCCTGTAATCCCAGCACTTTGGGAGGCCGAGACGGGCGGATCACGAGGTCAGGAGTTCGAGACCATCCTGGCTAACACGGTGAAACCCCGTCTCTACTAAAAAATACAAAAAACTAGCCGGGCGAGGTGGCGGGCGCCTGTAGTCCTGGCTACTCGGGAGGCTGAGGCAGGAGAATGGCGTAAAAACCCGGGAGGCAGAGCTTGCAGTGAGCTGAGATCCGGCCACTGCACTCCAGCCTGGGCGACACAGCGAGACTCCGTCTCAAAAAAAAAAAAAAAAAAAAAAAAAAAAAAAAAAAAGAAATGCCTATGCTACAGTCGCTCTGCCAGAGGTTACTCCAGGGTGAATTATAGTACATATTACCTCGAAATTAGCATCAGATAGCCATTAAAATGATGCTGATACAGATCTATTAATATGGAAAATGTTCGTGATAGACGGTTAAGTGAAAAAAGCATGTCACCAAACTACGGACTATTTTGTATGTGCTGTATTACACAGAAATGCTATATGCTAATGCTATATAAACGTGTTATTTCATTTAATGCTCATAATGACCACACAAGGCAGGAATTACTAGCTTCATTTTCAGGTGAGCAAACAGGCTTAAGGAATTGATGTAACGCTGGGTGCGGTGGGTCATGCCTGTAATCCCAGCACTTGGGGAGTCCAAGGCGGGCAGATCACGAGGTCAGCAGATCGAGACCATCCCCATCCTGGCTAACATGGTGAAACCCCGTCTCTACTAAAAATACAAAAAATTAGCTGGGCGTACTGGTGGACGCCTGTAGTCCCAGCTACTCGGGAGGCTGAGGCAGGAGAATGGCGTGAATCCAGGAGGCGGAGATCACACCACTGCGCTCCAGCCTGGGCGACAGAGCAAGACTCCATCTCAAAAAAAAAAAAAAGAAAAAAAAAAAGAATTGATGTAACACTCCCAAGGCCACATGATTTGACAAGATATGAACTCTGGACTGCATAACTATAAATATAATCCATCTAGAAATGGATTACCTAGGTTCTATAAGCTCATATTCCCCCAGATACCTCACTAAAGTTTAATTTTCTTTCTTTTTTTTTTTTTTTTTTGAGACGGAGTCTGGCTCTGTCCCCCAGGCTGGAGTGCAGTGGCCGGATCTCAGCTCACTGCAAGCCCCGCCTCCCGGGTTCACGCCATTCTCCTGCCTCAGCCTCCCGAGTAGCTGGGACTACAGGCGCCCGCCACCTCGCCCGGCTAATTTTTTTTGTATTTTAGTAGAGACAGGGTTTCACTGTTAGCCAGGATGGTCTCGATCTCCTGAACTCGTGATCCGCCCGTTTCGGCCTCCCAAAGTGCTGGGATTACAGGCTTGAGCCACCGCGCCCGGCCTCTTTTTTTTTTTTTGAGACAGACTCTAACTCTGTCACCCAGGCTGGAGTGCAGTGGTCCGATCTTGGCTCAGTACAACCTCCAACTCCTGAGTTCAAGCAATTCTCCTGCCTCAGCCTCCCAAGTAGCTTTGACTACAGGGGCATGCCACCTTGCCCAGCTAATTTTTTTGTATTTTTAGTAGAGACAGGGTTTCACCATATTGGTTGGCCAGGCTGGTCTTAAACTCCTGACCTCAGGTGATCCACCTGCCTCGGCTTCCCAAAGTGCTGGGATTACAGGTGTAAGCCACAGCACCCAGCCAGCCTCACTAAAGTTTAAAAGCAATGTTAATACACCCCTAACACAGAACTCTCTTGTGTTGTTATGATGAATGTGTGGAGTAATACACTCAGTAGCTGCTTTGTTCTACTCACTGTCTCATGCTGTTAATGAGCATTTTAAATTTATTTTTATTTTATGAAAACAACATTTAAAAAGTTTGGTGGCATCAATGGTGAAAGGCTTTCATTTTAAAATTATTTGGCTTTTTCCATTAAAGGGAGAGGGCACAGTTACAACTGCCACCCTTCTTTTTGACACTAGCAAATAGCTAATGTTCTTTATATTTTTATTAAGTAAACAATATTATTTCATTTATAAATATTGCTTTTGGTATTATTAATAGATATAGAAACAGTAATGGTGTCTGTTGTGGATCAGGTATCCATTTCATAAGTGTAACTGTATTAGGACTGCAACTGCACATATGCAATTCCAGCAGACATACGGTTTGTGTTATGAAGCATATTTAGAGATGTAACCTTGGTATAATGTCCTGGCGCAGAGGAAACAGCAGATGAAAAAGCAGATGATCATGCCACTGCACTCCAGCTTGGGCAACAGAGTGAGACCTCATCTCAAAAACAAACAAAAAGAATGTTGTCTCTAGATAAGCAATATTCTTTTTCTAAGAGACAGGTTTCACTTTGTTGCCCAGGTTGGAGTGCAGTGGCATGATTGTAGGTCACTGTAACTTTGAATTTCTGAGCTCAAGCCGCTCCCACCTCAGCCTCCTGGGTAGCTGAGACTACAGGCATATGCCACTGTGTTTGGCTAATTTTTAAATTTCTTGTGGAGACAGGGTCCTACTGTGTTGCCCAGACTGATCTTGAACTCCTGGCCTCAAGTGATCCTCCTGCCTTGGCCTCCCAACTTGCTAGATTACAGGTATGAGCCACTGCACTAGCCCCAGATAAGTGACATTCTTATGATCACAACTGTTGGTCCCCTAAGACTTTGGCTCAAGTATATAACACAACTCTACAAGATAAGAACTTAAGCCATATAAGGCAATGGCAAACTCTTTTTTCTTTTTTTTCTTGAGATGGAGTCTCGCTCTGTGGCCCAGGCTGGAGTGCAGTGGCACGATCTTGGCTCATTGCAAGCTCCACCTCCTGGGTTCACGCCATTCTCCTGCCTCAGCCTCCTGGGTAGCTGGGACTATAGGTGCCCGCTACCACGCTCGGCTAATTTTTTGTATTTTTTAGTAGAGATGGGGTTTCACCATGTTAGCCACGATGGTCTCGACCTACTGACCTCGTGATCTGCCCGCCTCGGCCTCCCAAAGTGCTGGGATTACAGGCATGATCCACCGCACCTGGCGGGCAAACTCTTTTTTCTACAGACCACTAATTTTCCTTAATAATTTTTTCCTGGAAGTTCTAGATTGCTGTGAATTCTTAGGTTAAACAAAAAGACATTGAAAAACATACTACCTACTCAAGTATATTTTCACATAAAGTTCCTTTTAATATGTACGCTGAATGTTCAACTCTCATTCACCAGAGGGATTACAATGAGATTAATATTGTGTTGACAATGAGAAAACAAAGATGCATTATGTGTGGGCCCCTGTCTATTTTTAAGGAGCTCACAGCAGAGGAAGGCAGAGATGTATACAAACCATACAATGTGCAGTGTCCAAATTAAGGTATAATATACAGTACTATGGGAACTCTTAAGAAGGAACAATCTGTTTTGCTTGTGGGAGACTCATTTATTCATTCAATAAATATTTACTGTATGCCTAAAATATCCCAGGCACTCTTTCCATCTTTCCACTGTGCCAGACAGGACCTTGGGAACATAGAGGTGAGCAAGACAGGCAAGGTACCTGTATTCATAGAGCTTTTACTTCATGGAAGAGACAGACAATAAACACATCAAAGATATTCCCACTTCAGGACTTTTTCATCTGCTGTTTCCTCTGTGTCAGGACTTTAGAAAACACAGTTAATTTAATTCAATTTTTTTTAAGAGATGGGTTGCACTATGTTGCCCAGCTAGTGCGTGGCTATTCACAGGTATGATCTTGGCACATTATAAGCTCAAACTCTCCTTCCTCAGCCTCCTAGCTTGCCTTTAGGACTTCCGCTTTATGTATTTGCAATGATTGGCTTCTTCTCATCATCACACAGGTCTAAGCTCAAATGTCACCTCATCAAGAGATTCCAGATTTCCTGCCACCAACTACCCACCTCTGTGTCACTCTCTATTTCATTTCCCCATGGTATCTTCTTCGTGGTACTTACATATACATATACACCACTAGAATATAAGGTCATGAGGGTAAGGACAAGGTGGCAGCACTGGAAATGGAGAATAATGGACAGGTTTTGGATTGGGGAACACAAGGGTCATTGTGGTTAACCTCCAAGTTAAACCTTCTACCCCAGATGATTAGTCTAAGACAATCCTGGGAATCCTAGTCCCTTTGCCAGAGACTGGCTTAGAAATGAACATGGGGCTGGGTGCAGCGGCTTACGCCTGTAATCTCAGCACTTTGGAAGGCCGAGGTGGGTGGATTACCTGAGGTCAGGAGTTCGAGACCATCCTGGCCAACATGGTGAAACCCCGTCTCTACTAAAATGCAAAAATTAGCCGGGTGTGCTGGCATGCACCTGTAGTCCCAGCTACTCAGGAGGCTGAGGCAGGAGAATCACTTGAACCCGGGAGGCGGAGGTTGTAGTGAGCCAAGATTGTGCCACGATACTCCAGCCTGGGCAACAGAGCAAGACTCTGTCTCAAAAAAAAAAAAAAAAGAAAAAGAAATGGACATGGCACCAAATTCTGGTCTGTGTTCCATTTGTTCCTAAGAAAGAGCCTCTCCTGTTCCTCTGAACACTGCAATGACTGAATGTTATTGTGGGAACTGCTGCAGCCATTTGCTATCAGGTTGAAGATGAAGTTTTACTATAGATCGTAAAGTGGAAAGAAGAAAGAATCTAGGTATTTGATGACATTGCAAGCTCCTGTACTAATCGATCTGACGTCTGTCCTACCTCTGGACTTTCTGTTATATAAGATGATAAATTATTTCACTCTTTAAATCAGTTAAGAGTTGGGATTTCCGTAGGCACAGGAAGAATGATCAAAAAAGGTTAAAGAAAAGAGCTGACCTTGAGCAAAGTCTTAAAGGATTAATAGGAGTTTGTTGTGTAAACCAGGGAATTTGGAGAGAAGAGAGTAGATGGAGGAAGTAGGTCCTGGTGGAGGGAACTGCATGAACCATGTTATGCTGATGTGAAAGCACATGTAGGGTATAAAGAATTGCTTGGGGACACATGTTACAAATTCAGCTTTCTCAGCTCCAAGCCCAGAGATTCTGATTCACACCTACAAACTACACTTTAAGACACATGGATGGGCCGGGTGCAGTGGCTCACGCCTGTGATCCCAGCACTTTGGGAGGCCAAGGTGGGCAGATCACGTAAGGTCAGGAGCTCGAGACCAGCCTGACCAACACGGAGAAACCCTGTCTCTACTAAAAATACAAAATTAGCCAGGCGTGGTGGCACATGCCTGTAATCCCAGCTACTCAGGAGGCTAAGGCAGGAGAATCACTTGAACTTGGGAGGTGGAGGTTGCAATGAACTGAGATCACGCCATTGCATTCCAGCCTGGGCAACAAAAGGGAAACTCCGTCTCAAAAAAAATAATAATACAAAAATTAGCTGGGTGTGGTGGCATGTGCCTGTAGTCCCAGCTACTCAGGAGGCTGAAGCAGGAGAATCACATGAACCTGGGAGATGGAGGTTGCAGTGAGCTGAGGTCGCGCCACTGCACTCCAGCCTGGGTAACAGAGTAAGACTCCATCTTCGGGGGAAAAAGAAAAATGGATGGATCTGGAACAGTAAATAGTGTAGTGTGGCTGCAGAAAAGAATGTGGAGCAGTGAGGGAAGCAGGGAAAGCTGAGACTGAACAGATGAATCTGGTTGAAGAGGACCTCGCCATGTAAGGATCCATAGACTGGAAACCTCAAAGAGCAGGGCTGGGTCGCTACTCAGCGACTGTATCCTGTGTGAACATGGTACCAGGCATTTTACGAGTGGTCAGTAAATATTTACTAATAACAAATACGTAAGGGTTGAAGATTGTACTCTGTAACTAGTAGGCAATAGTAAGATTTTGAGGCACCTCTGGAGACTCGGAGGGTACAAGGAGGCGAGATAGGAGACTCAGTTATAGGGCTTTTTAACATTGCAGGTGAGAGAATAACAAGGGCTATGTCAGAGAAAAAGAAAGGGATGTGACTCGTATTTTTGGGGTAGAATTGTAAAAATTATGAGCAGGATTATCTTTTTTTTTTTTTTTTTTTTTGAGACAGGGTCTTGTTCTGTCACCCAGGCTGGAGAACAGTGACATAATCTTGGCTCACTGTAGGCTTGACCTCCCAGGCTCAATGAGATCCTCCCACATCAGCCTCCCAAGTAGTTGGAACCACAGGCATGTGCCATCATGCCTGCCTAATTTAAAAACTGATTTTTTTTTTTTTTTGAGACGGAGTCTTGCTCTGTCGCCCAGGCTGGAGTGCAGTGGCACAATCTCGGCTCACTGCAAGCTCCGCCTCCTGGGTTCACACCATTCTCCTGCCCCAGCCTCCCCAGTAGCTGGGACTACAGGTGCCCGCCACCACACCCGGCTAATTTTTTTGTATTTTTAGTAGAGATGGGGTTTCACCATGTTAGCCAGGATGGTCTCGATATCCTGACCTCGTGATTCGCCCGCCTCAGCCTCCCAGAGTGCTGGGATTACAGGCGTGAGCCACCGCGCCCAGCTATATTTTTATTTTTTGTAGAGATGTAGTCTCTCTATGTTGCCCAGGCTGGTATTGAACTCCTGGCCTCAAACAATCCTCCTGCGTGGGCCACCCAAAGTGTTGGGATTACAGGTGTGAGCCACAGCATCCAGCTGATTAAAATCTTTAGTGTTTGCTCAAAACAAGTGTATTAATAAGTTTGTATGCTACCTAATTTAATATGAAGTCTAATACCAATGGTAAGTGATTTCAACTTTAAGATAACATTTCACACTACCATGTCTTAAAAACAAAAACAAAAACAAAAACAGGTAAGTGTTGGCAAAGGTGGAGAAATGGGAACACCTGTACATTGCAGGTGGGAATGTAAAATGGTATAGCCACTTTGGAAGAAAAACAACAACCTGGCAGTACTTCAAAAAGTTACAGAGTTACCCTATGACCCAGCAATTCCACTCTGAGGTATGTACCGAAGAAAAATAAAAACATGTCTACACAATAACTTGAACATGAATATTTGTGGCAACATTATTTGCAGCAGAAAGTAGAAAACACCCAAATGTCCATTGACTAATAAATGGATAAGCAACATATGGTATATCTACACAATGGAATCTTTGGCAATAAAAAGGAATGAAGTACTGATGTGGAAGGCAAGATGTAACAGAAGGGAAGAACCTGGAAAGTATTGTGTTGAGTGAAAGAAGACAGTCACAAAAGGCTACATATTGTCTGATTTCATTTATATGAAATGTCCAGAATAATCAAATCCATAGAGACAGAAAGTAGATTTGTGGTTGCCAGGGGCTGAGGAATGACTCCTAATGAATAGGGGGTTTCTTTTAGGGATGATGAGAATGTTCTGGAATTATACAGTAGTGGTGGTCGTACAACTCTGAATATATTAAAAACCACTGAATTGTATGCTTTAGATGGGTGAACTGTATGGCATATGAATTAAATCTCAATAAAGCTGTGAAAAAAAATTCTTTTAACTGATTTTTTTTTCCCACAAAATCAACTCTGCCTTAGGCAAACAATTTAGCAGAATATTCTGAGACAGGAGTGGAATAACACCTCCAGTCATTACCTGCAAATGAGAGCTGCTTTAGGCGGGCATTTGATCGAGCTTCCTGAACTTTATCTGTCAGTGACTTCCAGGCATCTGAAAGAAAATAAAGAAAACTGTAAGCCAGAAAATATGCACATAAACCCTTCTGAATACCAATGATGTGCACAAGCACTGTGCTTAGAATCCCTAGAGTGTGAACACTTGACCTCCTAGAACAGTGTTTTGTTATTTTGCTTAGAGTTTAAATCAGTTCATTACATGTGAAAGGAGTTGGAAAGGTGCACTCCTCAGCAGGGCTTCTTTCTGTTGGAGGACACAGAAGCACTAAGGAAAGTCAGACCTTCTGAAATCACATCTGAATCCCCAAGGCATTCAC
Source organism: Macaca nemestrina (assembly GCF_043159975.1). Taxonomy (NCBI): domain Eukaryota; kingdom Metazoa; phylum Chordata; class Mammalia; order Primates; family Cercopithecidae; genus Macaca; species Macaca nemestrina. The sequence continues at coordinate 118,345,293 of NC_092136.1, read as the reverse complement.
AACCCTTGATGGAAGTATGGGTCTCACATCTGAATGTTTGGTACTATTATGTTCCCTGTACCCCTAATCAAAACAGCACTAGTAATGATTTAGGTCAGGCTCGGTGGCTCACACCTGTAATCCCAGTACTTTGGGAGGCCGAGGTGGGCGGATCACGAGGTCAGGAGATGGAGACCATCTTGGCTAACACGGGGAAACCCATCTCTACTAAAAATACAAAGAGAGGCCGGGCGCGGTGGCTCAAGCCTGTAATCCCAGCACTTCGGGAGGCCGAGACGGGTGGATCACGAGGTCAGGAGATCGAGACCATCCTGGCTAACACGGTGAAACCCCATCTCTACTAAAAAATACAAAAAACTAGCCGGGCGAGGTGGCGGGCGCCTGTAGTCCCAGCTACTCGGGAGGCTGAGGCAGGAGAATGGCGTGAACCTGGGAGGCGGTGCTTGCAGTGAGCTGAGATGCGGCCACTGCACTCCAGTCTGGGCGAGAGCGAGACTCCGTCTCAAAAATAAAAACAAAACAAAAAAAAAAACAAAGAGAAATTAGCCATGCGTGGTGGTGGGCGCCTGTAGTCCCAGCTGCTCCAGAGGCTGAGGTAGGAGAATGGCGTGAACCCAGGAGGCAGAGCTTGCAGTGAGCCAGATCGACCCACTGCACTCCAGCCTGGGTGACAGAGCGAGACTCCATCTCAAAAAAAAAAAGATTTAACCAGGACTGTGGGAAGATCATAACCTCTCTGTTCTTAAAGTTAAGAGCAGAACTTGAAAATCCTTACAGTTCCTTCCAGCTCTAACCCAAGATTCTGTGATCTCTTCCAATTTTCTAGGCATTTCCACATGGATTTCTTACATCACTCCACATCAATGTCTTCTGTGGAATTTCCATACTCCTTATCTCCTTTGTTCTCCATGCATTATCTTTTGTTTTAGTCACCCAGGCCTGAATCTTTAGGGTCATCTTTGACTCTCCCCTCTCCATATTCAACCAAGTGTGTTCATTCTTCTTTCCTTTCTTTTCCCACCAAATGTGGGTTTTATTACCAGACATCTCTACTCTAGCAATACTCTCATTAGTGAACTCTCATCTTTGAGCATCTCCAGTTCAATCTGTCTTATATAGAGAGCTTATCACATTATGTTTCCTGAAATTCTGCTTCTATTCACTCCCTCAAGTTTTCAAAGGCCTCATGGTTTGGCACTGAAGGCCCTCTAAAACTTGTCCCAATCCACCTTCCCAATTTTCTTTCTGATTTGTTTTATACGACCACCAGAGCAGGCGCCAGAGAAAAGGCAAGTAAGTAAAGTAAAAAAGAACTTTATTAGCTAGCCAATGTGAAAGAAGATAGGGCGAAGTTCACCGGTCTCCGGCGTTTTCGGGTGAAGTTCCTGGGTCCACATATGAGAAGTGGCCGAGGAAGTTCGCGCCGCGTGGCTGCCCGGAGCGGCTTTTATATCTCGGGCCTGGGAGTGGGAGGGCAGTAGGCCGGCCATGGGCGGGTTGGGGGCCGCGCGGTAGGCGCGGCCAGGTAGGTTTCGGTTTCCCCAGTCAGACGTCAGGTTGCGCCTGCGCAGTTGACCTGTGGGTTTCCCGGGCGCGGGAAAGTTGGTGATGAAGAACCCGGAAATACGCCATCTTAGTCCCTTTTGTTCGTTTTCCTCCTCCCTCCGTCCAGACACTTTCACTACCACCTGACACGGATTTTAACGCCATCTCACCTGACACTACTCTAAACCCACCAAATGCAATCATGCCTTTCTAACTTTGCTTACCTTCCTTCTTCTTCCTAGAGAGCCCTGCATTCTTCTTTGCCTAACCAAAATTCCATTTTCTCCTTTAACAGAACCTTCTATTAATCTTCATGGGTTTTTGATAACCCTAACTCACCCATGGTGACCTTTCTCTCCTTGAACTCTTCTAGTACTTACAGCCTAGAGAACATTTACTAGTCCTTCAAAGGCGGATGAATACCTACATGCTTGCAAAACAAAGATGGATAAGAAAATAAAATTCCAGCCGGGCGCGGTGGCTCAAGCCTGTAATCCCAGCACTTTGGGAGGCCGAGACGGGCGGATCACGAGGTCAGGAGATCGAGACCATCCTGGCGAACACCGTGAAACCCCGTCTCTACTAAAAAATACAAAAAAAAACTAGCCGGGCGAGGTGGCGGGCGCCTGTAGTCCCAGCTACTCGGGAGGCTGAGGCAGGAGAATGGCGTAAACCCGGGAGGCGGAGCTTGCAGTGAGCTGAGGTCCAGCCATTGCACTCCAGCCTGGGTGACAGAGCGAGACTCCGTCTCAAAAAAAAAAAAAAAGAAAATAAAATAAAATTCCAGCCCTTATGAAGAGTTCGCTGTTGAGTGAGTGATAAAAGTAAACAAACATGTACAAAACAAATTTTAAGCTATGAGAGAAGAACATGTAAGATTCAAAAGGAGGGAGAGGGAGGGCTTAGCTACCTCAGAAGGTCAGGAAAGACCGTCTGAGCTGGATCTTGAAGGGTGAGCTGGAGCTCACCAGGTGACTGAGGGCAGGGAGAGAACTCCAGGCAGAGGAGAAAGCATGTGTGAAGACACACAAGGGAGAGAGAAGGGCACAGAAGGCGCATGAGGGAATGGCAAAAGACAAGGCTGGTGGGGGGAAGCAGGGTTCTCATGGGCTCCGCTAAGGTGTGTGCAATGTTGAAAACATAATCTGTATCATTAATTTTTCATGTAAAATATGGCTATTTCTCCAACAAGACAAACTTCTCAAGGACAAGGAAAATGTATGATGCCTCCAGGTATCCCCCATACTTCCTAGCATAAAACCACCACCTAAATGGTGCTAATACTCAGAAAATGAAGCTCTAGCTGAAACAGGGCTTCTGCTGATGAGTCAATCTGATTTAATCCACTCACCTTCAATACTTTCTGCACAGATCTGAAAGCCATCATCACTGGAAATTTCAAAAACAAGTCCTTTCTTGGGTTTTTTCTCAGTAATGCTTTCCTTCCGCTTTTGTTCTTGCTGAAGCCAAAGCATCAGTGGAGAGCTGAAATTACTTTCTTCTTCTTCCACTGTTTTAGGTTCTAATAGGGAGAAAATAGATAGGGGCCAAAGTGGTTGCAGCAACAAATGCTCACTGAGCACTGACTACCTGTAGAGTATTTTACATAAATGATCTCTAAGCCTAACCACATTCCACAGTTGGTTTATTATTCCCATTTACATGTAACAAATCCAAGACTCGAAGAGCTTGCCTAGGTCATTGCTAGAAAATAGTGACTAAAACCAGAATTTTTTTCACATGAAGTTGTCTCTGTGGTAGAATTTCTGGTACGACAATCTGATAGTTTTTCAATAAGCAACTGTCCTCAAAGAGTTATAGCCAGAACTCTCTAATCTTAAAGTGACCATTTGTTTCCTCATCAAATTCATTAGAGCTGATGGAAAATGCTATGGCGATGTATCTGGTATTGTAACCAAAATCTGACTATCTAATAAAAATGGTTCTTAGTTTTCTTTAGTGACAACTAAAAAGTGAAGTCAGGTTATTACTAGCTATTTAAACCTCAGTGCTGGTAAAACCAGTATAGCAGAAGAGTATGGGTATTGTCTTGAGTCCTTAGCTGACAGATGATCATAGAATATGTACTGGAAGAACACTGCACCAAGAGACAGGTGTGCCAAGTTTCAGTCTCCAATGTGGGCCAAATCACTTAACTTCTTTGGAGCTTAGATTTTTTTTTTTTAAACATAGAAAATAAGTAGGTAAAGTGGGTCATTTTCATGGTCCTTTTAACGTTGATATTCTCGGATTCTAACCTGTTACCCACCCACATACCTGTATTTTCTTGCTCATTTGCTGGATTTTGGGTCACCTGAACTTCCGGAAGAACAGCCACTTGCCTAAATAAAAACCAAATGTAAGATATAATATCAGTTAGTTCTTCAATTCGAAGAAAAACATCCATAATTTTCTATACAGCTCTGGTATACAAAATAACTGTTAGAAAATGAACCACAGGGGGCTTTCTGTAGAACTTGTGGAATGAATACAACCACCACACCACTGTATGGTACATAATATAAAACTCTTTTGTGAGATTCTTTACCAAATACTGACATTGTTTCTGTTTTTAAAGTTGTAAATTGTGCCCTTGAAATTCTTCTCATACTCTTAGTATTAGAAAAAATGAAAGGACACTTGTCAGAAGCAATTCTAAAGTTACTTAAATAAGTTAGCTGGTTTAACTAAAAATAAAAAATAAGCTGCATGAGCTTATAAACCACCACCAATTTTCACTTTTTTTTTTTTTTTTTTTTGAGATACAGTCTCACTTTGTTGTCCAGGATGGAGTGCAGTGGCAATCACGGCTTGCTGCATCCTCCGATTCCCAGGCTCAAGCAATCCTCCTACCTTAGCTTGGACTGTGGATGTGCACCACCATGCCTGGCTAATTTTTAATTTTTGTAGAGACAGGGTCTCCCTATGTTTCCAAGGTTGGTTTCAAACTCCTGTGCTCAAGCAGTCCTCCTGCCTTGGTCTCCCAAAGTGTTGGGATTAGAGGCATGAGCCACTGTGTCCAGGCCCAATTTTCACTTTTTTAAACTAAATAAATTCTGGAAACAATCCAAATATATATCACTAGAGGACTCATTAAATTACCGTAGATCCACACAATAGAATTGGGGGCAGCGATTTAAAAAGTGAAGCACACCTATATATACTGGCATAGAAAGATGCACATAAGTGAAAAGCCAAATATAGAACAGTATGTGCAGTATTATTCCTTTTATGTAAAAAAGCATATACATATTCATATATATACCATGTTTATCTGTATATGCATAGAAATGTCTGCATAGATAAAAACAAATTATTAGCAATGACCACCTCTAGGGAATAGACTGGGCGGGGGTGAGGGGGACAAACAGGAAACTACTATTCATTACTTAAATAATTCCTCTGTTCTATTTTTTGTTTACTTTTTTACAAGCCTGTATTATTCCCATTTAAAAAACTTTGGCAAGAAAACAAAAATGTGAATCAGGAAGAACTATTTTTTTACCTTTTTTTTTTTTTTGAGATGGAGTCTCGCTCTGTCGCCCAGGCTGGAGTGCAGTGGCCGGATCTCAGCTCACTGCAAGCTCCGCCTCCTGGGTTCACGCCATTCTCCTGCCTCAGCCTCCCGACTAGCTGGGACTACAGGCACCCACTACCATGCCCGGCTAATTATTTTTGTATTTTTAGTAAAGATGGGGTTTCACCATGTTAGCCAGGATGGTCTTGATCTGACCTCGTGATCTGCCCGCCTTGGCCTCCCAAAGTGCTACGATTACAGACGTGAGCCTGGCCTGGAAGAACTATTTTTTAAATGAGGTGGACAAAATTGAGAACTTAGTCTTTTTTTTTTTTTTTTTTTTTGAGACAGAGTCTCTGCCCATCTCGGCCTCCCAAAGTGCTGGGATTACAGGCGTGAGCCACCATGCCCGGCCGAGAGCTTAGTCTTAAAGGACAAATTCTTCAGCTTACCCTGCAGGTTGCCCACATTCCTTCTGGGAGGACTGCTCCACATTAGCTGTGTCCTGCTGCTCAGCCTCTGCTCCTGGAGTCCTGGAACACAGGCGTTTGTATCTTTTCAAGACAAACCACCAGTAAATATGTACAGAATGTGGAGGTGAGTCGAAAGAAATGGCTCTATCAGGATCTGATAAAGTCTATAAGCCAGCAAAACTGACCTAAGGTCATAAAGGTTAGAATAATGGTTACTTTGAGGGGGCACTGACCTTATAAGAGAAGGCACCCTTGTGGGTTGCTAGAAATGTTCTGTATCTTGATCCAAGTGGTTGCTACATAGATGCACTCTACCTAGGCTGGAGTGCAATGGCATGACCATGGCTCATTTAGCCTCTAACTCTTGGGCTCAAACAATCCTCCCACCTCAGCCTCCTGAATAGCTGGGGCTACAGGTGTGCAACACCACACCACACACACTCTACAAAAAAATTCTTTTTTGTAGAGACAGGGTCTTACTATTTTGCACAGGCTGATCTTGAACTCCTGAGCTCAAGCAATCCTTCTGCCTCAGCCTTCTAAAGTGCTGGGATTATAGATATGAGTCACTGCGCTTGGCTTTCAATGATAAAGTTTTAAAAAAAGGACTCTATGTGGATTTACCAGAGGGAGCTTTGCCCTCAAGATAAGAATAATCATTCTGTAGTATAAGCCTCAGTAAAAAAGAAACAGGAACAAACAGCAACACTGTTTGAAATCAGAGCAAAAAGTAATTAGATGTGGTTCTATCCAAGAGACAAACCGCCCATGGATGGAACTACATTTTGCTATATAAATCACCACTCAGAGAGAAAAAAATTCAAAACCCAGAAAACTCCCAAGTAACGCAACTTGAACAGAAGAGTGTCTCTCCCAGAAGAGTACCACATCAACAGCCCCTAATTTACAGCATGAAATCCCACAGACCTAGCCTAGCTAGTATTTGGCTCTCACCCTGTGCCTGAGGTCAGGGACGTTGCTTCTTGGTCTGGAATGTGTGCTTCAGAAGAACTGGTCCGCAAATGGGAAACTTTGTGCTTCTTGCCATTCCCTTTGTCTAGAGGCAGCTGAAACCGTTTGGTTTTTGGTTTGGGTTTAGTGGGACCCGGCACTGAAGGGCTTGCTGACCGCTGTCCAGAGGATGGAGAGGATGGAGAACCCCCAGGAGAGGTGGAGCTGGCTTGTACAGCTGAGGATAAAGCCTTGTTCTGCTCCAGCCCCACGCTATTAGGAGCATCTACCGTCTGGGTAAAGTTGGATACCTGGGGCCCTGAAGCAGAATCAAGATCACGCTGGGAAGAATGAATCCCAGTTTTGCTGGCAAGGAGCTGGTTCACATGCTGAAGCTGATAGTGTTCGTCTGCTTCCCCAGAAGGTGAAGCGGCTGTTACGCCTGTAGTCTGAGTGGAGGGGAGCACACAGATGCTAGATGCTGCTGTCATTGCAGCAGTAGAGGGGGTCTGTGATGTCCCCAGTTGTGGAAACATTCCTGAACTTGGTGGTAAAGCCACAGGCTGGTCCTGAATCCCCAGGCTCTGCTGGCTAGCTTTGATTAAAAGATTGCTTATTGAGCCAATATCTGGGGTACCAAGCAACCTCGGGTTGGTTAAGGTGACGTGTCCTGGAACTGGTGCACTACTTGTAGGGGTTGTGGTAGTTTGCATGGATACAACATTCAAGACAGAGGAACTGGATGCCAAGCCAGACACAGACCCTGATGTGAGGTGGCTAGTATCCTGGCTTATTGTTGATGTGCCCGACGCTGTGGCAGCAGTTCCTCCCACACTCTGTGGTAACAGGGGTGCCGGTTCAAAATACATGATGCTAGATTTAGATCTTTTTATGATGTTGGGGACAGTTCGATGAGATGAAGTATTAAGTGACCCCAAATCTAACAGATTGGGATGATTAGGAAGCTGGGAGGGTGTGAAGTTAATCAATGTCATATTAGAAACCACATCGGAAGGGGCAATGTTTGAAGGGGTACTAGAGGGAGCAAGTTTTTTATTCTTTCGGGTCTGTAGACGAGATATGGGTCTTTTCTTGAGTCCAGAGGATGGAGTGGCTACTGTGGTACTGAGGTCTGTCCTCTGGCTGGATTCTGAAACCAAAAGTTGGGGATCTGGAGGAGGCTGAACCCCAATAAGCAGGCCTGAAGGAGGACTGCTGATGTTGGGTGGGAAACTACTTTGAGTAGCTGTAGGGAAGGAATGTAAGTGCTGGTGATGAGACATGGGTAGCAATCCTTTGCTAGCAGAAGGGAACAAAGATTGAGAAGTTGGCAAGCTTGGATTTAGTCCTGTGGTGAGGGTGAGACCACTTCCCATGGGCCCCAGTACTGAAGTATTTGTCTCCATCACACTGGGTGTAGAACTAACGGAAGAGGTCAATTGGATTTTTTGTGTCACTCCATTTGGAAGAGTTTGGAGAACATAAAGTGGCTGCATGTTCTGATTAACAACTATGAGTTTCTCAGTGGCTGGCTTCAGGTGGGGTGGAGTGGTCTGGACAGCTGCATTGGAAATCTGAGACGGGCCAGGACTATCAGTAGAATTGGGCACGTACTTCTGGTTCTGGATAGGAACAGTTGGGGAAACAGGTACCTGAAGGCCAGGGGTGCTACTGTTTCTAGTTAAATCCTGATTGTTGCCATGACCTTGCTCTACTGAACCACAAGGAGGGCTAGAGATGTGGTCTGCATCCATGTGTCCTTGGATAAAATGATCAGGAGTCATGTGGCCTTCAGGAGTTGGATCTACTCCTGGGCTCAGCAGTGCTGGGTCACCTTCAGAGGAGGCTACAGATTTTTCTGTGATGGTTACTCTCTTCTCCCCTGAGTCTGAGATTACAGCTAGTCTACTGGGATTCTGGCTGGGGACAGTGGGACTCCGGGTGGTCAAGACAGACAGATCAGATGGTAGCTCTAGAGGCAACTCAAACTGTTCCTCTGCTGAGATAGAGGAAGAGACACTACTATCCACAGGTTCTGTTGTAGGCAGCTGCTGAGAAAATACTTCAAAAAGACCCATGTCTTTTTCACGATTACTGTCAAGACCCAAACCTTCACCAAGATTCAGGAGTTCTGATGAAGATGACTCTGGGCTCTCACCCAAAGCCTGCATGGATGGAGTATTCTTTAGTACAAAGTCCATAATGTCTGAAGGCAGGATATTCCCACAGTCATCACTGTTGTTATTGTCTGAATCTGATTTCAGGAGCTCAGTATTATAGGTGTCCAGTAAATTTTTGTCTGAGGGGGTACTTGTGTGGACTCTGCGGCTTGACTCCAATGAGCTGAGCTGAGCTTCCAAGGAGTCCTGTCCCTGTGTTTTAACTCTGCTTACAGAATGGCAGTTATCCATCTTTGGCTCATTTTTGTGGCCAACAGAACTCTTGATGACATGTTCTTTCTCCCCAGCATCTTCAGGTCGATCAATCTTTAGGTTCTCTGTTCCATTTTCTTTACCGTTTCTTTTTGGAATCTGGCTGCTTTTCCTTGTTGTGGCTGTGACACTAGTATCACTCTCTGTCCCATCATCAACACCATCCAACTGTGAGATTTTCGGAAGATCACACTGTTCCTCCTCCCGAAATAAATTATGGGATGCTAGTCGTTCCTCTCCACCTGAAGAAATCACTGTTCTAGTGAAGTTGTAATAGTATAAGTCGTCTTCATCCGAAGTGCTTAAGTCATCGGCCCCATCCACCTGTCCTTCAGCCGATCTCTTGCCTCGCTTCTTCCCAGTTGAGCTGCTATAGAATGGAATGTCTTCTTCACCATAGGATCTTACTCCATAGAGTGGGGTAAGCCCAAAGAACATGTTAGAACGTGCACGGGCACTGCGACGGGGATACCTCCTTTTAAAAGAGCCATCCTCCTGAGGTTTGGGGCCATCTGGAAGCATTAGGTTTCTGTCCTGTACTGGAAGATTCTGATAGTTGTTACTTTGAGAATCCTGGCATGAGGTATTATTGGGGCTTGGTTGGGCCACTGGACCATCTGCTGGATTTTCAGAGGCTGAAATTGGTTCTGGGGGAGATGTTGACTCTATTTGCAATGGGGAAGCAGGACTACTTTCTTTCAGGGTGTTTTTGGATTGACTCTCATTTTCCATTTTTAGAGGTGTCAGTGTCACTTTGACTGTGCGTTTCCGTGGTGCCTGTAATTCCTTGGCAGATCCTTCTACTTGCATGGGTGGAGCTTTGGGGACTCCTGGCATAGAAAGGCCTTTATCACCAATCTTATCAGAAGAAACATTGTTACATGGTCTTTGGCCCATATACTCAGGCGTCAAAACCTCATCCATAAACTCTGGCTTCAAGTTTCCTTCCTCACCAGTTGTCACCTGACCAGGTTCCAAAAAAGATTTACTGGAATGCTTTTCTTTGAAAGTTTCTTTACAAGACTTTTTTCCTTTCTGTCTCCTGTCTCTGGAACTAGATCCCATATGCTCATTGATAATGGATGATCTGTTGCTCATTCCAGATAGCTTCAAGGTTTTGACTTCAGTATCTTCATCTGGAGAGGGGTTTGCTGATTGGGTAGAATCTGTGTGTTGGTCTCGATCATTCCTTTGCCCTCTCAAATGGAGGTGTGGAAAGGAGAGGGCCTCTTTAGAAGAAAACGACACCGAAGAGGGTTCAGCAAAGGAGCCAATTTTACTAACATTCAGTTCCCTAGATGTTGTGTTATGAACCTGTGGGGTCAGTTTAGGAATTCCAGGGTAAGTCACATTATGTGCAGATCCCTCTGAGCTCTTGGAACTCAGCACTTTGGTCTTCTCTCCCTTTAAAGAGGAGCTCTTGGAGGCCAAGTCTGAAGCACTGGACTGCTTCATTTCTGAAGATGAAGATCCATCCAAGTGACTGTTTTTATTGCCTACAGTAACCACTGTCCTTTGCAAATTTGAAGAGGTGGAAGTGTTTTGCCCTAAACTAGTACTTGAATTCAGTGGCCCTAAGACATGATCAACTGCTTTGGCACTTGATTCAAGATCAGTAGCGGTCCCAATGGTGGAGACTGAGGAAACATTATTCCTAGAGTAAGTATTCCCAGTTCTCATTGGAGACATTATCCGGAGTTTGGACCGCTGAGGTGATAAGGAAGAGGTACTGTGACGCCTGGAGCCAATACTTCGAAGTCCAGAGGAGAGTAAAGGATCACCTACTGTGACTATTTCATGAGTGGTTGGGGTAGGACTTCCTAAACAAGAGAGAAAAAGTAATAAATGCTATTGTAGATAGAACAAATGTGTAGAAGTCACTGGTTTCAATGATTTGACTATATATATATATATACACATATATATATATTTATAGATAACTGGAAATCTACATTTTCTATTTATTTATTATTTATTTTTTTGAGACAATGTCTCACTCTGTCACCCAGGCTGGAGTTCAGTGGTATGATCTTGACTTACTACAACCTCCACCTCCTGGGTTCCAGCGATTCTCCTGCCTCAGCCTCCCGGGTAGCTGGGATTACAAGCATGTGCCGCCACACACGGCTAATTTTTGTATTTTTAGTAGAGACAGGGTTTCACCATGTTGGCCATGCTGGTCTTGAACTCCTGACCTCAGGTGATCCACCTGCCCTGGCCTCCCAGAATGCTAGGATTACAGGGGTGAGCCACTGCACCCAACCGGAATCTACATTTTCAATCAGTAAAAGTCACCGAGATAAAGCTGCCTGAAAGAATTACAAATTAATCTTTGGGCTGATCTTCTTAGGTCAAGTAGGTCAATAAAGTCTTTTACCTGCAGAAGGCAATGGCCGACAGCCAGGGGATCTCTGTGTCGGAGAATAACTGGGTGTTCGAATCCTGGGGACCTTTGAGATGACATGATAGTAACAGGAGCCAGAGGTTTGCGAATGAGGAGGTCGGTCTGGTGATGGAGGACTTATAATTTCAGCTGTGTTTTGATTCTCTTTTGATGAACTTTCTGTGGCAGGAAATAAAAACTCTTAACTGAAAAAGCCCAATTAAAATATCAAACTAATTAACCAATAGAAAGTCAGCTATCAGGTAAATGTAAAACTAGAAGCAAATGAGACCTCCCAAGTAAATGACTTTTCCCCCAGCTTTCAATCATAGTACTCCCTGAATCGAATTCAAGTTCCAACCCATCTTTCTTTTTTTTTTTGAGACACAGTCTCACTCTGTCACCCAGGTCGGAGTGCAGTGGCGTGATCTTGGCTGACTGCAACCTCTGCCTCCCGGGTTCAAGTCATTCTTGTGCCTCTGCCTCCCGAGTGGCTGGAATTACTGGGATTCCAGGTGCCTGCCACCATGCCTGGCTATTTTTTTTGCATTTTTAGTAGAGACGGGGTTTCACCATGTTGGCCAGGCTGTTCTTGAACTCCTGGCCTCAAGTGCTTCACTTGCCTCAGCCTCCCAAAGTGCTGGGATTACAGGCATGAACCACTGTGCCCAGCCTCAAGTCCCGTCTTGATTCAAGACTAACCTGTAAAAGATGTTGGACTATGGGCAATGGTCCTGTTTTCATCATGTTCAACAGTGCTGTTGATATCCGGCTCTACGACTGGAGGACGGCACTCCACTATCTTACACGTATATACACAGCGCTTGCGAGCATCTGTGGTGCTCCAGTATACCCTGGAACACCTGGGTAAACAGATTTGGGAAAATCATCATAAGGGAGAGGACAGAAACAGAAACTAGTATTTTTCAAAACCTCTCTTCATCCTAGGTTCCCTGGTCCTTTTAATTACAGAATTTAGCTTTATTTCATGGGTTCTTAGTACAGATTCCCCCAGTTAGGTTGTTCCAAGCTTTTTGAAGTCCTTGGTTTTTCTTAGCCTCTCAGAAAATAGCCTAAGATCTTTTTTTCTTATACCATAAGCAGGCACCAAATATAGTAAAATATCCTAAAAGCAAGAGAAAGAAAAATATTAACTACTACAAAAATTAGTTTTGGCCTTCAGGACAGAACTACCGCCTTACAATGTATACAAAGTATGGTCCGAAAATAAAACAAAGGGCAAACCTGTGGTGTTTCCTTTGGGAGAAAAGCCCCATGAGACAAGAGAAATGTAACTGCTTCAAATTTGCTGAATGCTAGTGGAGTCTGGTTTGTGTGAAAAGCTGCCAGCTAAATGTGGAGCACAGACTGTGTCATCGGAATAGGAATAGAGTAAGTTGGAGCATATATTGCAGAATGAGACTCCAACGCGAGAGCGGTAGAAGGGGAATTTTGAACTTGTATTGTTAGCTTGTTAGACATTTTAACAACTTGCTTCATATAGGTAAGATTATAAATTCTTTTTTTTTTTTTCTTTTTTTTGAGACGGAGTCTTGCTCTGTCGCCCAGGCTGGAGTGCAGTGGCCGGATCTTGGCTCACTGCAAGCTCCGCCTCCCAGGTTCTCGCCACTCTCCTGCCTCAGCCTCCCGAGTAGCTGGGACTACAGGTGCCAGCCACCACACCCGCCTAATTTTTTGTATTTTTAATAGAGACAGGGTTTCACCATGTTTGCCAGGATGGTCTCGATCTCCTGACCTCGTGATCCGCCTGCCTCGGCCTCCCAAAGTGCTGGGATTACAGGCTTGAGCCACCGTGCCCGGCCTAAGATTATAAATTCTTATTGAAAATTTTGATCATTATTGTGGGGATTTATAGTTTTAGAAGGACTTATAAAATGTAAAGTTGGGAACAGGGCATGAGCTGTTTTATCCATGAAAACAATCTGCACTCCTGAATGGAGATAAATGTAATTTGGAGGAATCTTTTTTTTTTTTTTTGAGATGGAGTCTCGCTCTGTCGCCCAGGCTGGAGTGCAGTGGCCGCATCTCAGCTCACTGCAAGCTCCGCCTCCCGGGTTTACGCCATTCTCCTGCCTCAGCCTCCCGTGTAGCTGGGACTACAGGCGCCCGCCACCTCGCCCAGCTAGTTTTTTGTATTTTTTAGTAAAGATGGGGTTTCACCGTGTTCGCCAGGATGGTCTCGATCTCCTGACCACATGATCCGCCCGTCTCAGCCTCCCAAAGTGCTGGGATTACAGGCGAGAGCCACCACACCCGACAATTTGGAGGAATCTTAAGAGACTGACCTTGTGTTTTCTACTTAGGTTTTAAGTAATTCTGAAATGATGTCAATAATACTTTCCTTCAATAACTGGATTCAGCTAACATAAATGCTGCTTTAGTCCCAATCTACAAGCAGATGAATCAGAGAACTAGCAAACTAAGTAATTAACTCTTAGTAGCAGTTTAAAGTAGCTAACAAGTATGCCTCTACATTTAATGACCTTCAGTGTATTCAGGTTGTGGGGCTGCTGTCTTCTCTTTATAGTGCTACTTACTGATATCCAATAGGAAAGAGCTTATCTTCACAGTCAGAGAGATCATTTAGAATTCCTAAGCAGTCGATTGTCATAGAGCCTGACCAAGGAAAGAAGAACTGATTAGAGGAGATAATGAGTGTCATTTTATTTTTTTGAGAGAGTCTCACTCTATCGCCCAGGCTGGAGTGCAGTGGTGCAATCTCAGCGCACTGCAGCCTCTGCCTCCGGGGTTCAAGTGATTCCTATGCCTCAGCCTCCCAAGTAGCTGGGATTACAGGCATGCACCACCACTCCCAGCTAATTTTTTTTAGTACAGATGGGGTTTCGCCACATTGGCCAGGCTGGTCTCCAACTCCTGACCTCCAGTGATCTGCCCGCCTCAGCTTCCCAAAGTGCTGGGATTACAGGCGTGAGATACCACACTGAGGGTCATTTTATAACTGAAATTTATAACCAGAAATTTCCCCAATGATATATACAGCCTTCCCCAATAACCAAGGCTAGGTCATACCAATCATCATGTGGATATTTTCTGGTTCCAAGCCATTGAGAAACTTCCTTCTCAAGCTGATTCCTTCAAAGTCCACAAACACTCTTCTGAAAACTTCAAATCCATTCTCAGGAACCACCTTAAATAAAACCCATGGTAGCTGTTAATAGGCTGTCCCTTTGCACATTATACTCATGATCCTGACTGTCTCAGAGTGGAAGGCACACAGCATATCTCAAAAGCATCCTTCTGTTTCACTTAGCAGGACACTTCTGTATTTCCCAAAAGAGATAGTGCCTCTAGGAACACCTAATAGAAAAGCAAAACAGTTTATCATCTTGCTATATTTTTGTATTTTTATTTTGAATTTCTAAATAATTCAAAAAGCAACTAAATAAGCCATGAAAAGACTTGAAAGAAACTTAAATGCTAAGCAGAAGACGCCAGCCTGAAAAGGCTATGTACTATATGATTCCAACTATGTGAAACTCTGCAAATGGCAAGACTATGGAGATAATAAAAACATCAGTGTTTGCCCAGGGTTGGGGAGAGGCAGGGGTGAATAGGCAGAGCGCAGAGGATGTTTAAGGCAGTGAAAATACTCCATATGATGTTATAATGGGGGCTATATGTCATTATATATTCATCCAAACCCACAGAATGTACAACACCAAGAGTGAAAGCTAATGTAAACTACAGACTCAAGGTAATAACCATGTGTCCAGTGTAGGTTTATCCATTGTAACAAATGCACCACTCCAGTGGGGGATGCTGATAATGGGGGAGGCTGTGCATATGTGGGTGCAGGGGGTATATGGGAAATCTCTGTACCTTCCAGTCAATTTTGCTGTGAACCTAAAACTACTCTAAAAAATAGTCTTTATTTTTTTTTTTTAAAAGCAACTGAAGCTCTCTCACTTCGCCTTTGATCAAATCCCGATGTCGTTGGCAATACACTTTTTTATCATCCAGAAAGACACAGTTCTTGGCTCGGGAACACATAAAGTGATAGTTGCTGGTGCAGGATGTGAGACAGCAACCCACGGTGGCTCCTGGCTTTTGGCAGAATTCACATCTCTAAAAATCCAAAAAGAAAAGAGCCCTATTCAGATTTTCAGATGTTTTAAGACGTTTACCATCTCCTCTATAGACTCATCCCATTCTGCAGTTCCTACAATTCATTTTATCTATTGGTAGTCTGTTGAATTATGTATATCAATACTTGTTGGCTAACTACCCTGATGGCACTGTGAAAAATATCAGTGAGGCCATATTCACCCACAGGAAGAATATCTGGAAACTGAGAGGGAATCCCTTGCATAAAATTTACCCATAAGGTCTTACCAGCTGCTTGCCCCTGATCACAGCCATATGCACATTCTTTAGTGATCCGTCATCATCTTCAAACACTTCCGCAGACCACAGAGCACAATTTACATGTGTCCACTCATTTTGGCCAATATATAGCAAACGACCAGCATCCTATAAAATAGAGATTTCTTTTTTCCTAAAGAATATAATGCCAAAGGAGGTTTTCCTCGGCATTAGCTTTTCTTCAGTGAGGATAACCTCAAGAAAGCAACTGTAATTCTTTAATGCAGGGAGGCACACAGAAATCAGAATTCATTTTGCAACGTTGCTCTGTTTCCACTTCCTTCTTTTCTAGATTACTTTTTCCATAGACTGAAACTATTTTACAAATCTAGAGAATA
Organism: Macaca nemestrina; assembly: GCF_043159975.1. Lineage (NCBI taxonomy): Eukaryota > Metazoa > Chordata > Mammalia > Primates > Cercopithecidae > Macaca > Macaca nemestrina. Next base: position 118,329,250 of record NC_092136.1, on the reverse strand, counting down.
AAAAAATGAGCTGGGTATGGTGGTTCACGTCTATAATCCCAGCACTTTGGGAGGCTGAAGCGGTAGGATCTCTTGAGCCCAGGAGTTTGAGACCAGCCTGGGCAACATAGGGAGACTCCGTCTCAACAAAAACAAACAAAAAATTAGCCAGCATGGTGGTGCGCATCTGTGGTCTCAGCTACTCAGGAGGCTGAGGTAGGAGGATCGCTTGGAAGCCGAGATTGCAGTGAGCCAAGATCATGCCACTGTACTCTAGCCTAGGTGACAGGGCGAGGCCTGGTCTCAAAAGAAAACAAACAAACAAAAAGAGCAATAGGTGGTAAGTTTATAAAAATGTGCACTGACGTCTATAAACTGTATTTCAAAGTCAGTTCTCTCAGACTGTATTTAAGAGTTTTTGGCCGGGCACAGTGGCTCACGCCTGTAATCCCACCACTTTGGTATATGAGGTGGGTGGATCGCCAGCCTGACCAACATGGAGAAACCCCGTCTCTACTAAAAATACAAAATTAGCCGGGCATGGTGGCACATGCCTGTAATCCAGCTCCTCGGGAGGCTGAGGCAGGAGAATTGCTTAAACCTGGGAGGCGGAGGTTGTAGTGAGCTGAGATCGCGCCATTGCACTCCAGCCTGGGCAACGAGCGAAATTCCGTTTCAAAAAAGAAAAAAACAAAAAACCAAAACTTTTTAAAAAAATTGTAGGCTTACTATGTGTGCCAGGCACTAAATAAAGGTTTTACATACATTATTTCATTTAATCCTCACAACCACTCTGAGGTAAGCATTATTATCTTCATTTTAAAGATGAAACTGAGGGTCAGAGAGGTTAAACTACTTGCCAAAGTCAGTAAGTAGGCAGTTAAGCACAGAAATGTGTTCAGGCAGGCGGCAGAACTGGGGCTCTTAACCATTCTGCTATCCTATATGAAACATAAGTTTTTTAATATGCAACTTAGATTTTATTAACTTGCACAAAATATTCTTGAGGAACTTCCATTACAAATTACTAGACATCAAGGGTTTAAGGCAAATCAGTCACCTTTTAATCAAGAAAATCAGTCATTAAAAAGCTCCAAGTGCCAAATAAATAAAAGTTTGAACTAAGTGACAAATAAATAAAAGTTACAAGTTAATAAGTTATAGGTAAATAAAAGTTATAAATTAGTAAGTTGTAAGTAAGTTCATTAAATAAATGGCACCCAGTCATCAAGTATGGACACAAGGACAAACAGTTCTTTTGGGGTATGTATTAACTAGGGCCCTGTGTCGCAAAGTACTTACATTAGCACTGTCATCACCATATGTCAAACATAAAGCACACTGTCTATTGTCTTCTATGCCTGGGGGTGGGTTCAGCTCTGGACTGTCTTCTCGACTCCTATCAGTACCTTGAAATCCAAAAGACTCCCATCAATACCTTGAGATCCAGTTAAAATTGGCAATACTATGTCTGATTTCCAGGAAAAAAGAAAACAATTAGCTTACATAGCCTACAGCCTATAAAATAACCACTTTTCAAAGTGTTCAGAGTAACGCTATCTCATTATCTATGTTACAATACTCAAGAGTATTTATATCAAGTCCTCATTAACACCTCAAGTGAAGCAAAATTAATGATGGTATTACATTTAAGGATGACCTTAAAATTCCTTTCTGATAGCCAAGTATATCTAATTTTAGTGAACTGGATTCACAAAGTCAATCGTCTGCATCTAGAGGGAAATGGGTGATGACGCTCCTTTTGGTGGCTTACTCAAAATTGGTGGTGTAGGAGGATGCAGAGGAGTTGGTGAGTCTGGTTCTCCAGGCCCTTTGGGTTTGGGAGCTGGAATAATTTTCTTCATTAAAGGAGGCTGCTCAGTGTGGCTGTTTTCCTCTCGCTCCTGCCACTGAGCATAATTATGGTCAAGTGAAGGTGGAAGCACTGCGTTTGGTAACATCCCACTGCTGAAAATAATTGATTCAACAAGCATTTATTGAACTCCTACAGTATACCTAGAACTGTATAAAATAATCAAATTCTTGATATCACCTGTTGCCCCATGTACGAGCCATTCACAGAATATAAGAACAAGTCACAGCATTTGGAAAACTGCAGAAGTACACAGAACTTAATATTTTAAAAAATATCTCAACATATGACTCTTGGTTAAACTTGCTGAAACAAATGATAACCCTATCAAAAAATCAAAAGAGGCCAGACGTGGGGGCTCACGCCTGTAATCCCAGCACTTTGGAAGGGTAAGGCAGGCAGATCACGAGGTCAAGAGATCAAGACCATCCTGGCCCAAATGGTGAAACCCAGTCTCTATTAAAATATAAAAATTAGCTGGACGTGGTGGTACCCGCCTGTTGTCCCAACTACTTGGGAAGCTGAGGGAGGAGAATCACTTGAACCAGGGAGGCAGAGGTTGTAGTGAGCCGAGATCACGCCACTGCACTCCAGCTGGGCAACAGAACAAGACCCCGTCTCAAAAAAAAAAATTAATCAAATCAAATCAAATCAAAAGAATTTACATATGGAAAATCAAGAGCAGTACAAAGCACCATTTGAACTATCAGTCAAACAGAACCCATTTATAACAAGGCCAGCTACATGGCTATATCACACATGTATTGTACTTTTGTCACAATTAAACCAAGCTCCTTACAATAAAACAAATACAAAAGTAAAGAACAAAAAGGCAACTGCCTATAACAAACATTAAGTGTAGTCCTCAAAACAGCACCGAAAAGGCATTTCAACCAATTCATTTCTAGTATTAAAACCTTTAGGAAAACTGCAATCTAGAAATACGAGAACTCTCAGACTTCTAGCCGATGAGGAGAAAAAAAAAGTGATGCTAAATTCACTTACTTGCTTGATACTTTATTTGGCTCCCAAAACCTGGACTTTTTGACACTGAACCATGGAAAAACACGTTCCATTTGCTAAAATAAAACACAAACAAAATGTAAATATGTAAACATTCATTTAGATACCACATGAAAAAACTTCAAACCAGCTTCTCTGTCAATATGAGGATAATTTCAGGCCACCAAGGGAAAGATCCATCCACTCTGGCAACCTCACCAAATTCCTCTCAAAGAATCAGAGGATCAAATTAAACCAAAGATGTTTCATAGACATGACAAAGCAAAAAGTAGAAGAGAATAAGTTCATTGTATTCACAGGGTAGTTACTTATAGGTAAGCATTAAAACCATGAATTAGTAATATCATTCACCCGAATGAAGAAGGACTTGACCATGCTGTTGGCTTTTTTAATTTCTGGCTGTCCTCCATCTGAATTAATGGCTGCTTGAATGATCTTCACAATATCATCACTGAACTCCAACTGTATACAAAAACAAAATGTTAATTATTCTTAAAACAGTGTGTTCTAAAAACCATTTCCTTTTTCCTCCCTAATCATCCAGCACAGAGATCCAACAGAAAACTCGTACCCTATTTTAATGTGGTATAATACTCTTTGGCTGAGACCTTTGAGATTCAATTCACAATTAACCTGTGGCAATTAAGAGATGCCAGGCTAATGAGGTAAGAATGCAAACAAATTGGCTGTATCATGATAAATTATCCAAGCAGGTCCACAGTTTTTAATTTGGATTAAAATAAGCAAACAGTGTCTCAGGCCTGTAATCCCAGCACTTTGGGAGGCTGATGTGGGTGGATCACTTGAGGTCAGGAGTTCAAGACCAGCCTAGCCAACATGGTGAAACCCCATCTCTACTAAAAATACAAAGTTAGCCAGGCATGATGGCGCATGCCTGTAATCCTAGCTACTCAGGAGGCTGAAGCAGGAGAATCACTTGAACATGGGAGGCGGAGGTTGCAGTGAGCTGAGATCCTGTCACTGCCTTCTAGCCTGGGTAACAGAGCGAGACTCCATCTCAAAAATAATAATAAAGAACAGAATAGCAAATATAGACCATGAGATAATAAATGATCATTTCCTATACATTCTTAAAATCATAAAATTAACAGGCATCTATCTACAAATGAAGATCTTATAAAGAAAGGCACATTATTCAGATCTGATCTCAAAAGGGGAGGGAGAACCAATTAATTTCACATTAGCATTTTCCACATCAACAGTTTGTTAGTGCTTCCTCTTAATATAAAAATAATTTTCAGAAAACTGAGATGAAAGTGAAATAAAAGAACTATTTTAAGACATTACCTTCCCTTTCATAACCCTTCTTCTGAAACACAAAGCTAAAATAACTCATACATTTTTTGGTTTCTAAAGCCATGTGACATTTCTAAATATAATACAAATCATTTTTTAATTTACTTATACTCAGCCTCATGCCCCACAGATCCAAGGAAGCTACACTGGCACTAGAAATTTTGATGGCTCGCTGTAGAAACATACCACAGATGTGTAATTCCCTTGGTCCATCTTCCTCTTGACTCCTTCCAGATCTAAAGGCTGCTGATCATCCTGTTTGCTGACCTCTGTAAGAACTGGTGGATCAGGTCCTTCGGGGGAGCTGCGGGAAGGTATACTCTCCTCTGTCTCGGGATTTAAGTCTGGAGGCTTGGCAGCCTATTGCCAGGAAAGATATGTTGCTTTTATCTAACACTAAAACCAAGGTGTCCATGCAAATTCTATTAAAATTAATAAAGATGGTACTGAATGATTCATATTCATTTCATATTCCAAAGAACATGAAAATAATCAGATTTCTCAAATAGAAAAGGAAAGTTAAAAATGAGACTGTTATGTAATAGCTTAGCTAGGCTAACTTAGGAACTTTTCTTGGTAATTTCCAAACCTAGTATGAAGAAGCTGAAACTGTGTTCAGTTCCTTTTGAGTATAACATAGAAAGCAGCTAACTTTCCTATTAAAAAAAAGGGAGCTCTATTAAAAGATAAAACAGCAGCTTAGCTCTGAGTTAAAAGTGATCCATATGGTTCTTCTAATGACTACTTTATAAATGTGTAAAGTTCACAACTTACATAGACAGAAAGTGTTTTTCCAATTGATTACTATAACTGTCTCCTAACTACGAATCCTGCCTCTAGGCTCAGGTATCTCCAGTCCTTCTCCACTCCAGTCAGAATAATATTTTCTAAGAAGCAACTCTGATCAGGTTACTGTCTTGGGTGAAGTGCTTCACTGGCTCCCCATCACGTTCAGAGTATAAAGTCCAAATTTCTCATTATAACAGCAAGACCTTTGAAGATACAGCTCCTTCCCATTTCTTACTCTAAAGAAGGTCCTACTCTTGGCTCTAAATATTTTCCTAATGGTTATAGCCACAACAAGTAACTAAAAATTAAGTGAGGAGAATGAAGCAAAACAAAAGAGAAACACTACGTAAAAACTACCTAAGAACAAGCTCTCAGAAAAAAAATGAGACTTGGCCTACCTGCCGGTAGCGTAGCAAATGGCTGGTAGTCCGAGAATTCAACAAAGCTGTCAGAACTTGCTTCAGAGAAATCTGCAGCTCTTTTTCAAGGGCCAGTCGCCACTCTGCAGGGTGCCGCTCAGTACAGTTCACACAAGTGTAGGCCACACTTTCTGGCAGATTAGATAGAATCTCATACATCTCATCTAAGAAAACAAAAACCTACCATGATGAGGTCCTCTGAAGAATGGGAGAGAGGAAGAAGAGGAAACTATTCCACTGAACTTACTATAAAGCCATATGTTGGGCACCACATTAAGATTCTAATATCCTCCTGGATATCACACATATTGATCTCAAAAAGTGGCATTATTAATTAACACCAATCCTGAATTTGGTTATTGAGAATCAGGTTATGGAACCCACAAAGGACAGCAAATAAATACTTTAAAGGCATATATTCAAGATAAGTGAGCACAAATGTAATACAATGCTGCTTATTCTAGAAACTAAAAAATAAATTTAGGCCGGGCGCGGTGGCTCACGCCTGTAATCCCAGCACTTCGGGAGGCCGAGACGGGCGGATCACAAGGTCAGGAGATGGAGACTATCCTGGCTAACACTGTGAAGCCCCGTCTCTACTAAAAATACAAAAAATTAGCCGGGCGCGGTGGCGGGCGCCTGTAGTCCCAGCTACTCTGGAGGCTGAGGCAGGAGAATGGCGTAAACCCGGGAGGCGGAGCTTGCAGTGAGTGGAGATCACACCACTGCACTCCAGCCTGGGCAACAGAGCAAGACTCTGTCTCAAAAAAAAAAAACTTTAGAGATTTCAAATAACAACACAACCATAATTTTAGGTTTAAAGTGCTCTAGAGGCTTATAAATGCAGTAGTACCTATAAAGAAGAAAACTGAAATAAAAAGACTCCAACCTTCTGTACCTGAAAGATTCTCACATTTGGAATGGACCCAGCGATCACACTTCCCACATTGCATCATCTTACTCTCATAGTCATCATCATCGTAACATTTGTCACAGAGAGGGCAGAAGTTTCCTGAAAGCAAAGCAAAGTTTACAGCAGTGCTTTGGCTCACGTATATGTGTTTTTACGGCCCTTGACTTGCATATACCAACCCAATCTAAATCTTCTTCTGGGATCATGAACACCAGCATGGATCTACTGTGGAATGTTCACATATCTGCAGTCTCAAGATTATTCTGAACCCCTCAAATACTCACAGAAAAGCTTCATACGCCACTAGTTTTCTTTAGTTTACTAGTTTTCATTTATAAAGGTCATAAGGTAGATTTTCAAGGTAAAACAATAGAAAAGAATGGAAGAGAGAAATTTCTCACACATTTGAAAGAAATATTTAAATATTTAAAAGGAAGTGGCAATATGGAAGTCAGAAACAGTACATGTAAGCTTTTTCCTTATTTCTAGGGCATTTATATTAGAGCTTAGAGGAGCACTTCCTAAGATTCAGTACTCTGCATAACCTTCATAAATTTTCTTTATATACAGAGATCTCCTCTATTATTTTTTACTTAATGAACTTCTTCAAACTGATCTGCTTATCTTAGTTAAAATACTGAACTTTATATGATTATCCTAAGTCAGTAATATAATAGGTTTAATGTATTAGTTATATTAATATTTTTTCTAATATAACTATTAAAAGAAAATGTTTGGGTACCAACTAAAATCACTTCTGAAATAAACAAATGTATAATATATATACCACACTTTGGGAAATACTAGCTTAGAGGATTTCTTTGTGGTTAGTTATAATGAAAAGTCCTCTTAACACTTCCCATATGAACTAACAAGACATTTCTAGTTGCTAAGTTCTAAACAGGAACTTAGGAAATGTGTCTAAATGGTATCCTTGACATAATGTGTGAGACTTTTTATTTCATTTCACTAGAGAGTCTAGTTCACCTCCAAAACACCAAGTACAACCTCCGAAAGTTGGCAAAACTGGCTTTTTGGGTACCTTTAGCAAAGAGCTTGGCGCAGTCATGGCACAGTGAGAAATCGTGAGACCACTGTGCATCCCACCCTTTGCCTGGAGTTGTGGATCCACAGCTCTTACAGCGAACACACTTGGTACAGATCTAGAAAAGAGGAAAATAAATTCAACAGGAATTTGTTTTTAATATCTTTCCTTAACTAAAAGGTTCTCAAATGCATCCATTTATAGATTTCATTTCTCTACTGAGATGATTTCCTAGTAATGAGGCAAAAAGATTGTCATACTGACATCCTCAAGCATAGATATTTGTAATACAAGTTACATAGGCCCAATAGTCACAGGACGGTTCTCTATAAAAGAGCATCATGTGTATAACTTACCCAAACTTTCTTTTTCTTTGTGGGTTTGGTGGGGTAGTTTGGTCCCAGGCACTCAGGGTGATAGCTGTTTCGGCACTTATTACACTCCAGCAGCTGCTGTAAGAAAATATAATGGCAAAATGATGAGCATCATATTACCTTCACCCAACACCTATTACTTAGCACCCCATTTCACATTTACTGGCAAGTAAGTAGAGCACACAACTGTAAGTTTTAATTTCCTCACGCATTATTTACTCCTGCCAAAGGCACTTGGTGATCAGCATTCTTACTAGGGAGATTTGACTTATTTTTGGAATTTTATTCAGTATCATGTTTTCTGCCATTGTTCCAAAATTAAAACACAAAATGGGCAACTGATGACACCCAATTAAATACTAAAGACAGACTAAGCAAAAAGAGAAATAATATAGATACAAAATCTTAACTGGAAGACAGAAATAGAGATCGAAAAAGAAAGCAATACTCTGAGCACAGTCACCCTTGATTTCCGTGAGGGACTGGTTCCAGGACCCCCAGAGGATACCAAAGTCCATGGATGCTCAAGTCCCTTAGACAAAATGGTGCAGCATTTGCATATAAGAAAATGCACATCCTCCCATATACTTATTTTTTTTTGAGATGGAGTCTCACTCTGTCACCCAGGCTGGCGTGACAGACTGCACCACAGGCTGGAGTGGCTCACTGCAACCTCTGAGTCCAAAGTTCAAGAGATTTTCCTGCCTCAGCCTCCCAAGTAGCTGGGACTACAGGTGACCACCACCACGCCTGGCTAATTTTTTGTATTTTTAGTAGAGATGGGGTTTCACCATGTTAGCTCAGATGGTCTCGAACTCCTGGCCTCAAGTGATCTGCTCGCCATATACTTTAAATTATCTCTAGATTACTTATCATACCTAATACAATGTAAATAGTTGTTATACTGTATTGTTTAGCAAATAATGACAAGAAAAAGTCTGTTCACGTAGAGTACAGAGGCAGCTACTAATTTTTTCCCAGATATAATCAATCCAAGATTGGTTGAGTCCAGGGATACAGAACCCACTGACACAGAGGTCCAGCTGTAGTTCTATTACCAAGTTTTGTACCTTTGTAGCCTGATGTTGCCTTCCACAAACGTGACAGAATTTGCAGCGACGACAACACCAATTTTCCAGCTGGTCCTCCAGAGGGCGCTCGTTCTCCTCTAAACAAAACTTGTGGAAGGGCTCACAACAGACTTGGCAATATACAAACTATAGTAAGAACATGGGAAGATAGAAGTATGTCAAATAATATGTAGAAAAACATAATCAACCATACCCTCCTTATATACTTTGGGTTTTAGTAGTCCACTGGCATATATTTAAGTCAATACATATTCATTATAATGACTATGTAAAAAAGTACAGTATTGGGCACTGTGGGAGATTCAGAGTACTAAAGTGGTAATAACAGTGGAATTAGAAAGTAACAAAGTAAATATAATCCAAGATCTAAGAGAACATGCTAAGTGCCCTAAGAGTGGTATAAACAAAGAGCTATGGGAATGTAAAGGAGTGGGGTGAGGGAAATAGGGAGGGTTTAAACGTTTTCTGTAATATACGAAACAATTCTAAGCTCTGGTTTGTCCTTTCCATTTCTATTTTTTTTTAATTCATTTTTATTTTTATTTACTTATTTTTTTGACATAGAGTCTCACTCTGTCGCCCAGGCTGGGGTGCAGTGGTGCGATCTCGACTCATTGCAATCTCCGCCTCCCGTGTTCAAGCGATTCTCCAGCCTCAGTCTCCTGAGTAGCTGGATTACAGGTGCGTGCCACCACACCTGGCTAATTTTTTGAGACGGGGTTTCACCATGTTAGCGAAGATGGTCTCCATCTCCTGACCTCGTGATCCACCCGCCTAGGCCTCCCAAAGTGCTAGGATTGCAGGCATGAGTCACCACGCCCAGCCTCCATTTCTAATTTTAGAAATAAGTTATTTTCATATTGATATAGGATTTTCAAAAATACTAATTAGGATAATCCAGAATTTTCATTTGCCACAAAGGAATTATTGGGACAATTGGTCAAACCTAAATAAGGCCTATACATCGGATAATAGTAATGTACCAATGTTAATTTCCTGATTTGGTAATTATACCATGGTTAAATACAAGAATGTCCTTGATTTTTAAAAATACACACTAAAATATTTATAGGTAAAATGGTATATGTCTGCAACTTGTTCTCAAATTTTTAGACAAATGTATATCTATAGGTAAAATGTGTATATGTATTTTATTTGTTATTTTGTAGAAGAGATACACACAGAGAAACATATTAACACTTAGGGAATCTGGGTGAGGGGTACCTAGAATTCTTTGTACGACTCATAGTTTTTTTGTAAATCTGAAATCATGTCAACATAAAAAGTTTAAAAAGTTCGCCTGGAAGAGAGTTCATCAAGCACTGGTTATGCTTTAGGAGTGCAGTGCAGGCAGCAGGCTATTCTCTAATTCATGTTTTAGGAATCCTGTGAGATTGCTATGTACAACTATAAAGAATTTAAATCAGAACAATTATACCCTGAAAAAGAAATCTGTTTAATCCCAGAAGTTGAAGGACTGGTGCTATAAAAATAAGTTATACCTGTGGGTGGCATAAATGTGGGTGCAAAGCACTATATTAGGAGGGAAAAGAGATATAGTAGACCCCTGGCACTTGTAGACTGAATATTCTCAGTCTCAATGATATCTGAAGCAACTCCTGCACTTAGAACAATAAGTTGTTCATAATAGGGACTAAGAGAATATTTGCTTAGTAAATGAATACCAGGCAATAATTTGTAATTTTGCTAGTAATAACTTCAAATGGCAAGTGGGCAGGGTTGAGTTTCTTACCTAGTTTGTGTCTCACTGACTGCTCAACATTCAGATTTCAACCTAGCTTGGATTTTCTTATTTTTTCTTTTTTTTTTTTCTTTTTTATTTTTTTGAGACAGGGTCTTGCTTAGTTGCCCAGGCTGGAGTGCAGTGGTGTGATAATGGCTCACTACAGCTTTGATCTCCTGGGCTCAAGTGATCCTCTCACCTCAGCCTCCCAAGTAGCTGGGACTAGAGTAGCTGGGACTATAGGCACATGCTACCATGCCTGGTATTTTTTTTTTTTTTTTTTTTTGAGTAGAGATGAGGTCTCACTGTTGCTCAGGCTGATCTTGAACTCCTGAGCTCAAGCAGTCCTCCTGCCTCAGCCTCCCAAAGTGCTGGGATTACAGGCATGAGCCATTGCACCCGACCTGGATTTTCTTTACTACCTTTGCATACATATCTTATGTGGTAAGTAATAAGCCAAAGAGGTATCTGCCAGGAATTTAAGAACTGTAAAGGATGTAGGATATGTCCCTTATAAATGACAAACTACTGCTTCCTATTCAAAATTGTGCATTTTCCTTTCTCATTGTAAAGGTGGTACATACTGCAAAAAAACTCAGAAAGATTAAAAAAAAAAACAAAAAAACAGAGAAACAAATAGAGGTCACCCATAATCCAACCACACTCTTAATATTTTGGTATGAATCCTTCCAGATTGTTTTCTAGATATATATTCTAAAAACACTTTTCCAAACTAAGATGGGATTGTGCTTTATATACTATCTTGTAATCTGTTCTTTTCACTCAGTGATATGTTATGGACATCTTTCCATGTTATTACTGCAATTACTTTGGCACCAACCTAATAACATCAATCTATATTATCATCTTTAGGACTTCATATTTGCCATTATATATGCCCTATACTTATTTTAACCCATGCTCCTATATGGACTTTTGGGTTGTTTCCAGTTTTTTATTATCATGAACAATATTGAAATGAACACTACTTTATATCTACAGGTTTGCCAATTTATCTATTTATATCCATAAGTATTTGAAGTGCAATTGCTATGTTAGAGGATATACCTATTTTAAAGATAAATATATATTTCCAAATAATTCCCTCAGAAAGAAAGATTGTAACTAATCTATATTTCTTTCTACCAACAGAAAGTCCCCATTTATTCAGGATTCTTTTTTATCATGCTTTAATTTCCAGTTTTTGGTCACTAGAGGGCTAAAAAACAGACACCCTCCTTTCACCTCCCCCGCCACCTACCATGTATTTATTTCTAATTTTGTGAATTATCTATTTCTGTCTTTTGCCTATTTTTTTTTCTGGATATCATTCCTTTTTCTTATTAATTGGTAAGAGCTCTTTGTAGACAAAGAGGCTCTGATATACAATATAAAACCACCACCAACAGCATCCCTTTTAATAGACCACTGTATAATTTTTTCTCTTATTTAGACATCTAACAGAAAGATCAGAACTCTAATAAAGACTGAATTTAAGAGAGATGGGATTATTGATCTTTTCACTCTCAATAACTTTGCTACTCTAATAGCAGATTCCTTCCTAAAATCTCTAAAATACTTCAAAACATTTCTTTAGTTGGTTTAAACAGGGGATAGTACCTGCTAAACACCAACAAAACAGACTATAGTAATTTCATCCACAGAAAAATAATCTGTGTACTTCCTGGGGTACAAAGAAGCAGGATGCCTTACCTCTACATGCCCACTACTGGCACAGAGAAAGCAAACCACCCTGGGTGTTATAGGAACAGAAGTCAAGATTCCTAAGCCTCCCATCTCCCATACATTTTCTGCTTCACAATCCTCCTGTGGAGAGAGAAAGGTCACTTAGGAAAGTTTTACAATTACACAACTTTGGATGGAAAATAAGGATGAAAAGCATAAAATTAGTATGACATCAGAATGTCAGAGTATTTCATTTCAATGAGTCCAAAAATAACTGCTGCTTTAGAAAGTTTAAATCTCAGACACAGACTATTAAAAGGCTCGCTTATTTGTTCAATTCATATCGAATATATTGCAAAGATACACTGGGACTGAATTTCCCTTACAGTTTTGCTAACTCAAGGAATCATCATGGTTTGATACTTTCCATGTGAAGGAATTACTTCCTCTGATACTGCTCAGGATGGATAGGAATGTTTCATTATCTATGTTCTGCAGTCAGTTCACAAACAGTGACCTAAGAACACTGACCAAAGCTCTCCCAGCGCTAAACCTATCTGTGAATGGGAGTTCTTATTCATTTCCCCAGTTGGTGCTGATTTCCTCTTCCAACACCTTTGGTAGTAGCATTTTCTTTATTTAAAGTCTTTGACACTCAATATACTTTACGGTCACTGAAAACCTTTACCTTAAAGTCCACTCTGATCCTGTGGACTCCATCTGCTGGAATTTTTTGCTTAGAACTATTGCCATTGGAGAGAGTACTGAGGATGTTCAAAGTGCCTGCATTCTCCTGCTTATTGACCGGAGGTGGTTTTTCCTAAGGAGACAAAAGATGAATATAGAACAAAATCACACCCTATTTGCCTTCATATTTGCAACAGATAATAACACAAATGACAAATCTTATTAATAGATCTAAAAAACATGTTTCCAACATAAACAGAGAAATAATCTTCAAAAAAAAAATTTTTAAGAGATTGGGTCTTGCTTTGTTGCCTAGGCTGCAATACAGTGGCACAGTCATAGTTCACCGCAGCCTAGACCTCGTGGGCTCGAGTGATCCTCCTGCCTCAGCTTCTCAAGAGTAGCTGGGACTACAGGTGCATGCCACCATGCCTAGTTGATTTTTAAATTTTTTATAGCAACTGTGTGTCACTGTGTTGCCCAGGTTGGTCTCCAGCTCCTGCCCTCAAGTGATCCTCCTGCCTTGGTCCCCCAGAGTGCTGGGATTATAGATGTAAGTCACCACACTATCTCTTTATCCATAATAAATACAAATAGTGAAAACAAGGAAGGGTGATTTTTACAGACAAATAATTGCTAAAGGATGTTGGGGTCAAAAAATAATTATGCCAAATGGCTTTTAGAATAAGCAGATTCCTAGGCTAGAACATACAGGGCCACAAAGAAGGGAAAAGCAACAAGGAAGAGACCAAAAAAGAAACAGGCTAAAGCCTAAACTTTTTTTTTTTTGAGATGGAGTCTCGCTCTGTCATCCAGGCTAGAGTGCAGTGATGCAGTCTAAGCTCACTGCAGCCTCTGACTCACAGGTTCAGGCAATTCCCCTGCCTCAGCCTCCCAAGTAGCTAGGATTACAAGCGCCCACTACCACACCCGACTAATTTTTGTATTTTTAGTAGAGATAGGGTTTCACCATGTTGGCCAGGCTGGTCTCAAACTCTTGACCTCAAGTGATCTGCCCGCTTCGGCTTCCCAAAGTGCTGGGATCACAGGCGTGAGCCACCGTGCCTTGCCAAGCCCAAACTTTTTTTTTTGGAGACGGTGTTTTGCTTTGTCACCCAGGCTGGACTGCAATGGTACAATCATAGTTCACTGTTGCCTCGAATTCCTGGGCTCAAGACGATCCTTCTGTCTCAGCCTCCTGAGTACCTGGGACTACAGGCAAGCGCCACCATGCCTGGCTAACTACTTCTTCTTTTTTTTTTTTGTTTAAATAAAGACAGGGTCTTGCTATGTTGCCCAGGTTGGTCTTGAACTGCTGGCCTCAAGCAATCTTCCCACCTCAGCCTCATTAAGTGTTGGGATTACTGGCATGAGCCACCGTGCCCAGCTAAAAGCCTAAACTTGAAATTTCTTAATTTTAAGAAATTCCACTGCCATATACATAGAAGTCAAGGATAAGGCTTTTTCCCTACAAAATAGAATACATCCCTGAGAAATGGCAGAGAAACAAATCTCTCCTCACCTTTTCTTTTGGTTTTTGTTTTACAGGGATACTTGGGCGGGGAGCCACTTTTTTCTGTTTGCTCTGCTCTGGACCTAAAAAATTCAGAATAAATTGCAGTCAGATGCTGGCAACAACTACTTTAGTACTGACTGACCTGTGAAGAAAGGGGCATTAGAAAAAAAAAAAAACTATTTAAACTCTAGGCTTCGAACAGGAAATTAAAACAATATCTCCAATTTAACTGGTTTTTTGTTTGTTTATTATTATACATAATAGTTAGAAAGAGAGCTGATTTTCTTGAACTGAAGACTTAAAATCATACATTTCCTGCTTTCAAATGCTGTTTGAAACATCAGTGCTTTTTTGTTAGTACTTGTGGTTCAGCAATTCCTTCTTGCCCTCCGCACTCACCTGATTCTGGTGGTGGAGGCTGCTTTTTCTTGGGTTCACTAGGAGTGGTTTTGGGAACTTCTTTTCTTGGCGGTCCTGTAGTAGGTGGCTGAGGGGGGATGACCGGTGCTGGCTGGGAGACCTGCTTGCTTGACTTCCTAGAAGCTGGAATGGTGGCCTGTTTGGATTCAGGCCCAGGGGCCGAGACATTTCCTTCTTCACTCTTTTCCTCGACGGGCTTTCGTGGAGGAGGCTCACTACTGCTTTTCTTTGGGGCAGGATCCTCTCTTGCTGATGGGGTAGGTTTCTGACTAGAGTCCACCACGTTCTTCACAACACTGCTCTCTTTGCTCTCTTTCTTTTCACTGGTCTTAGACTTTTTTTCTTTCTTTTTCACAGCTGGGGGAAAAACAACAACATCATCTGTCTATAAGTGAGAATAATTTTATTTAAAATAGAATTACAGAGCCACCATATGATCCAGCAATCCCACAGCTAGGTATATACCAAAAGAAAGGAAATCAGTATATCAAAGAGATATCTGCACTCTCATGTTTACTGCAGCAATATTCATGACAGCCAAGATTTGAAAGCAATCTAAGCGTCCATTAACAGATGAATGGATAAAGAATATGTGGTACATATCCACAATGGAGTACTATTCAGCCATAAAAACGAACGAGATCCTATCATCTGAAACCACATGGATGGAACTAGAGGACATTATGTTAAGTGAAATAAGCCAGGCACAGAGAGACAAACATCACATGTTCGCACTCATTTGTGGGAGCTAAAAATTAAAACAATTGAAATGATGGAGATAGAGACAGAGAGAATGATGGTTACAAGAGGCTGAGAAGGGTAGTGAGGTTGAGGGGGAAAGTGGGGATGGTTAATGGGTACAAAAATATAGCTAGATAGAAGTGAATAAGATCTAGTTTTTGATAGTACAACAGGGTAATTACAGTCAGCAATAATTTACTGTACCCTTAAAAATAATTACAAGAGTATAATTAGATTGTTTGTAACACAAAGGATAAATGCTTGAGGTAATGGACATCCCATGTACCCTGATGTGATTATTACCCATTGTATGCCTGTATCAACATATCTCATGTACCCCCATAAATTAATACACCTGCTGGCCAGGTGCAGTGGTGGCTCATGCCTGTAATTCCAGCACTTTGGGAGGCCAAGGTGAGAGGATTGCTTGAGCCCAGGAGTTCAAGACCAGCCTGGGCAACATGGCAAAATCCCGTCTCTGCAAACAAAAATTACAAAAATTAGCCAGGCGTGGTGGTGCGCACCTGTAGTCCCGGCTACTAGGGAAGCTGAGGTGGGAGGATGGCTTCAGTCTGGGAGGTCGAAGCTACAGTGAGTCATAATCATGCTACTGCACCCCAGCCTGAAAGACAGAGTGAGACTCTGTCTCAAAAAAATAAATAAGTAAATAAATACACCTGCTATGTATCTACAAAAATTAAAAATAAGTTAAAAAAATACATTTAAAAAATAGAAGCGTAGAAACGTGACACAACATTCTCAGTTTCCTGCAGCTAAAAGTTAGCATTGAAAGGCTAAAGAAAGTTAATGCTAAGTTGATCAGGTGAAATAGGTATACTTTAATTGCTCTAGGAAATAGAATGAACTATAATTTTTATATAAATCTTAAGACTTATTATGTAAAATTTAAAAAATATCCCCCAATACAGGAAATAGTCCAATCAACCCCCATGTACCTATTACCTAGCTTCAACAATCTACTCCCTGCGAAAGAGTTGCACTTAAAAAAAAAAAAAAAGTATTCTCTTCTACTGGATGTATACAACTACACAGCATTTAAGCAAGGAACATTTGGGGGAAGACCTTTTTAACAACACTACCTTTAGCTTGCTTCTGCAGGTAGGCTTTGGAAGGCATCCATTGTAGATTCTGACATTTTCTCATCCTAGGAAAACAAGGATTAAACCATGAAACAAATTAAATTTAGAAGAGAAGCACTGAAACAAGTGTTCATTTTGCCTGAAACAATCAGTGAATCTTTATTCAGGTTCACATTTTTATAGCTGAAAAAAGGACTGCTCATTACTCAGATTAAATCTGAGCCTTTGAATCCCCGGATCAGCAATTTCACCTACCTTTAGGATCTAAAAGGAGCAAATATCAAATTATTTTTGAAATGGGACTCAAATTTCTTGTAATCCAACACTGACTAGCACTACACACAAAGTGATCAGTCAGTATTTCTCGTAGTCGCATCAGTCCTACTCTCTTATGAGGTTAATATTCATCAAGTAATCTTAACACAAAACAGACTAAAATTATCAAACAACTCCTTTGTCTACCACTACAATGTTATAATTAAATCTGGTGGCTTTGATATATACTTCACCCCTAAATTTAGATTTAATAAAATTCTAATGTAATCTGAAGTCTACAATTGCACTGAATCCACTTTAACTCTTAAATTTAGCACAACTTTATCTTGCTATCATGTACTTTTTTGTGATCTGTGAATTACTTTACTTCTTTCCACTAATGAGACTGAGACAAGATTCTTGCTTAAGGTCAGGCCAAACCAAAGCACAGAACTACTTCTTGTCTCCTAGAAATTATCTCCCCTGAAGTAAATAATGTAGCATTTCTCCCAACTATTCTTTATATTAATCACTTTCATGTCACTCACTCATTCAGCAAATATCTATTGATACCTATTATTTGTGCCAGGTAATTTACAAGATGCTCAATCACCAAAATTTGTTTATGCTACTATCTTGATCTACTTTAAATAAAGTATCCCAGATGGCAAAAAGTACATCCACAAACTGACTAAAAAAAGGAGAAAAAGTAGAGTAATAAAAATTTCAACATAAAAAATTCCATATTAGGGGATGGCTAATGGGTACAAAAAAATAATTAGAAAGAATGAATAAGACTTAGTATTTGATAGCACAACAGGGTGATTATAGTCAATAATAATTTAATTGTACATTTAAAAATGACTGAAAGAGTGTAACTGGATTGTTTATAATACAAAGGATAAATGCTTAAGGGAATGGATACCCCATTTTGCATGATATGATTATGATGCATTGCATGCCTGTATCAAAACATCTTATATATACCATAAATGTATATACCTACTATGTACCCATACAAATTAAAACAAAACTTCTTAAAAATAGAAATTTCGGCCGGGTGCGGTGGCTCACACCTGTAATCCCAGCACTTTGGGAGGCCGAGGCAGGTAGATCACCTGAGGTCGGGAGTTCAAGACCAGCCTGACCAACGTGGAGAAACCCCGTCTCTACTAAAAATACAGAAATTAGCCAGGCATGGTGGCGCATGCTTGTAATCCCAGCTACTCGAGAGGCTGAGGCAGGAGAATCGCTTGAACCCGGGAGGCGGAGATTGCGCCATTGCACTCCAGCCTGGGCAAAAAGAGCGAAACTCCGTCTCAAAAAAAAAAAAAAACCAACAGAAATTTCATATGAGGCCAAGCACTGTGGCTCATGCCTGTAATCCCAGTACTTTGAGAGGCCAAGGCAGGAGGATCACTGGAGCCTAGGAGTTCAACGTTGGCAGTGAGCTATGATCATGCCACTGCACTCCAGCCTGGCTATCAGAGCAAGACCCTGTCTCTTAAAAAAAAAAATTCCATGTGCACGAAAATATTCTAAGAGACAGTTGGAAAGCACAGATATTTATGCAGTGTATCTCCAATGTTTCCCGAATTGTCATAATTTTGTTGGGTCAACATAATTTCATAAAGTTGTCAGGTTTTAAGTAGGAATCCTCCAGAGCTACAGTCTGATATGGTAGTCATTAGTTACACATGGCTAAAGTTAAACGAAGTAAACAATGTAGTTCCTCAGTCACACTAATCACATGTCAAGCACTCAATAGCCACATGTGGCTAATGGCTGCCACACTGAACTAAACATTTCCATTATTGTTGTCTACTATTCCAATAGAACATTTCCATTGTTGCAGAACATTCTATTAATGACAGCATGGCCCCAGAGTATTTCTTATTTAAGAACAGCCCACACCACAAAATCTAACTGTAACAAGTCTTACAACTCAATTACAACCACATTCAGTGTCCTAATGCATCTGTGCAACAAACTAGGGATAAATAAGCAACTTTATGGTTGAGAGGTCAACATGTCAGAGTGAAACACCTACTTACTTGCAGCACTGCTTCTTTATATTGCGACCACCAAACTTGGGCTTATCTAAGCAATTAGTACAAACACCACAGTCCTCAGGCACCTGGCAGCCGGGACACTGCCCACACCGCCTCGATCGCCGTCCTTTCTTTACTGGAGGTTCCTGGGGTGCCTTGTTTCTAGTGACAGGTTTAATTGGTTTGATGGGTGGAGCAAGAGGTTCAGCATCTTCTGAGCCAGCAATTGATGACTTGTCTGTTAAAGAAATGAGGCATTAGTTCCAAGGGAGTACTGAATCCCTTCTTGGGAGTAGAAGGAGAGGTTCTCAAAAATCCCCTTCTATCATTAGATACCTTCAAACCTTGTTTTAATTGGTACTCCAAAAATAAAATATATTAAAATATTTATATACAGAACTCAGAATCTATTTTAAATAATTATTTAAATGTGTAAAAATGCCAATAACTTGGCCGGGCACAGTGGCTCATGTCTCTAATCCTAGCACTTTGGGAGGCTGAGCCGGGCAGATCGCCTGAGGTCAGGGGTTTGAGACCAGCTGGCCAACATAGCAAAACCCCTCTCCACTAAAAATACAAAAATTAGCTGGGCATGGTGGCACATGCCTGTAATCCTAGATACTCAGGAGGCTGATGCAGGAGAATCGCTTGAACCCAGGAAGTGGAGGCTATAGTAAGCTGAGATCATGCCCCTGTACTCCAGCTTGGGCGACACAACGAGACTCCGTCTCAAAAAAAAAAAAAAAGCCAACAACTTGCGTCTCGATGAAAGCAAAATTCCAAATATTGAAAACAAAACAGTCTAATCTAAAATCAAGAATAGAAACCAAATGCTTCTAAGGATTCTTCAAACCTCTAAATTCATTTTGAGTGGCCACTCTGCACTTAAGAACTATATGGCAGCCATGAGAACGTGCCTCCTAGACCTCCAACTACAGAAAGCACAACTGACCTGGGCCCCCGCTTCTGTGCTCTGAAATTGAGTGGTGCAGAGGCCACACTTACCATGGGCTTTCAGGCAGTGACTTGGTGGAGGAGTCACTCCTCCACCTGCTCCCAAGAGACACAAGACTCCCCTGACAGTCCACTTTTACTCAAAGACACCTTGACAGCTTTCTAAACCTTTCTTACCTGCACAGCAGTCTAGGAAGATTCTAGCCTTCCTTCCCCTTCTCCTTCATGGGGGTGAGACGGGCATCACAGTCTGACAGCTCTCCCAGCCTTCCCTGGCTACCTCCCCGTTTCCCTTCTCAGGCATTTCCTTTAATAAAATCCTCATGTTTTTAATCCCCTCTTGCCATCTGTTTTTCAGAGGACCTAGACTAACTATGAAGAGCCTACTGGGCATCCCCAGAATAATCAACAAACAAATCAAAAGCCTGTTCTGACTCCAAGTTGACCTTCCTGACCTACCATCATTCCCCATGGAAGACAAAATCTTTTCTCGTTCTTCCCATGGTAAGGCACTCAGGGTGGGCATGTCATCAGGAAACACAGCTCGTTTTCGGCCAAGGGCAACAGCTGCTCTTCTGCAGACATGTTTAATCCGGGGTCCTCGCACAGAGGTCTCTGATGAGTCACTTTCTTGACCCTGAATATGAGGCAATCCAAAAACAGTAACAACCATACATGTTGAAATTATAACTGAATGAAGCCGAGGTATACTTGATCAATTTCATGATGATTTAGAATCAAAACATACAACTCTAATTATTCCCAGCTGATAAATCACATCAAAACAGAAATCAACTATTAATGTATCCTAATTGGCAGCACAAAAAAAAAGGTCTCTAATCAAAAAATAAAAAACAGCTTGAGGTGGGAAGATCATTTGAGGCCAGGAGTTCAAGACTAGTATGGGCAACATAGCGAGAACCCATCTCTACCCAAAATTTAAAAATTGGCTGGGTGTGGTAATACACACTTGTAATTCTAGCTACTTAGGAGGCTGGGACAAGAGGATCACTTGAGCCACCTTGGGTGACAGAGTGAGACCCTATCTTAAAAACAAACAAACAACTAAGCTTCTATTCCCAATTACACTACTATTTTAAATTCCCCTCAAAATTCAAGCTGCCAGTCTATATTACCAAAAAGTTCAGTGTGATATAAATATGGCTTATCTAACCAAAAACTATTTCTTATATTTCCTTGATCAACAGAGAAGTAGGAGTGAAATAACTTATAAATGAAAGTATAGGCTGGGCGCAGTGCTCACGCCTGCAATCCCAGCACTTTGGGAGGCCGAGGCGGGCGGATCATCTGAGGTCGGGAGTTTGAGATCAGCCTGACCAACATGGAGAAACCCTGTCTCTACTAAAAATACAAAATTAGCCGGGTGTGGTGGCGCATGCCCATAATCTCAGCTACTCAGGAGGCTGCGGCAGAATTGCTTGAACCTGGAAGGCGGAGGTTGCAGTGAGCTGAGATCACGCCATTGTACTCCAGCCTGGGGAACAAGAACGAAACTCCGTCTCAAAAAAAAAAAAGGAAGTATAAAAGGCTACAACAGAAATGTCTCAGATTTTAAAGAGCCACTGCTCCTATCACAAAAAACATCCAACATGGTGTTAAAAATAAGTCCCATTATATTCCTGCTACAATTCTCAACTGGCAGAATTACTAAATGTAACTATGGCCCTAGGTTGAATAACATTAATTTTATTTATTTATTTTTTTGAGACGAGGTCTCACTCTGTTACCCAGGCTGGAGTACAGTGCCGCGATCTCGGCTCACTGCAACCTCTGCCTCCCAGGTTCAAGCGATTCTCCTGCCTCAACCTCCCGAGTAGCTGGTACTACAGGTACATGCCACCATGTCCGGCTAATTTTTTGTATCTTTAGTAGAGACGGGGGTTCACCGTGTTAGCCAGGATGGTCTCGATCTCCTGACCTCGTGATCCGCCCGCCTCGGCCTCCCAAAGTGCTGGGATTACAGGCATGAGCCACCGCCCCCGGCCCTGAATAACATTACAAATCTAAGTTTATGGCCATCTTACTCTAACTTGATATGCTGGCATAAATAGGCATCTACTACATGACAATCTTTTCAAAAGACCCTAAAGATCAGCAACACTTCTCAGAAAAGGCCAGTGACTAGCTTACTTTGTTAAACAAATAAACAAACAAAACAATAAAAAAACAAACAAAAATGCCGGTCTTCGTAAAAATCTGTTTGGCATCATGTTAACTAACTGAATTCTATAGCTTTCCTGTTCCATGGCCTAAGGCTAAGTGCTTCTAATCTGTTTGTTTCTTTATTTATTTTGAGACAGAGTCTTACTCTATTGGCCCAGGCTTGAGTGCAGTGGCGGGATCCCAGCTCACTGCTATCTCTGCCTCCCAGGTTCACGTGATTCTCTTGCCTCAATCTCCCGAGTAGCTGGGAATAGAGGCGTGTATCACATGCCCAACTAATTTTTTTTTTTTTTTTTTTTTTTTTTTTTTAAGTAGAGATGAGGTTTCACCATATTGGCCAGGCCAGGCTGGTCTCAAACTCCTGACCTCAAGTGATCTGCCCACCTTGGCCTTCCAAAGTGGTGGGATTACAGGCATGAGCCATGGCACCCGGCCAGTACTTCTCACTTGTATTCTGCAAAAACATATTATCTACTGCTCTAATCCCTCACTACTCAGAGGAAGAGAATGCTCCCCTCTGGTTTTCTATTCTATCAGGGATAGTAAAACAATTTGACTATTAAAATGTACCTTTAAAATTAAGTCCCAGGTTTAATTACATCAAGCCTATAAGGTACAAACAACTCAGCATCCTCTGAGTTGTTTAATTATCTAAGTCCCAACCTTAGTTCATTCAGCCTTAGTTCACCAATTTTCCACAGGTGCCAATCCAGCTATCCAATATTCCTCAAATATGTTTCTTACTTTTCCATTTCTACCCACACTGTTCCCTCTACTTAGAATGTTATGTCCTGCCATTTTCTACCTATCAAAATCCTACTGGTCCTTCAAGGACTACTGCAAATACCACTGCCTCCACCATATTTTCTTGGTTCTCATAACTGGATATAACTGAACTACTTAGCCTAAAACTTGCCCATAGAAAGGGCTCAATAAACTGTTAGTTTTAACAGGCAAGGTGGAAAAGAGTACCTGTGCTTTGGGCTGGTCAGTTTGTTTAAGACTCTTACTCTTCTCAATCTTGCAGAGCTGAGCTTTGGCCTTTTTTAGGAGGCTGGCAACCCTCTTGTCAGTCATTGGAAGCTTGTCTGCCTGAGCCAACATGGAGCCTATGGAGGAAGTGGAATGTTTAACAGTGCTAGATGAAGGAGTGGAAAGGCAGAGGGTTTTCTCCTTCTCCAGGGATGGGGCAGTTGGGCCGAGGTCCAAGTTGGTTTTTTCCAGATTTCCTCTCCCTTTCTTTATAAGTATTTTGGTTTTGACAGCTGTTGTATCCCCAAGAGTCACAGAAGTAATATCAGTCCCAGAATCATGTGATGAAGACTTCTTCCGCCCTGTTGCTTTTTTGGCAGAAGATGAAGTGGCAACATCTTCACCAACAACCTTCTCTTTGGAAACCCTACCCACAGGATACAAAGCAGAACTACTCTGAATTTCTGATCCCTTTTTCCTTTTCTCCTTCCTTGACTCCCGCTTATTCTCCTTTTCTCTCTCCCGGTCTCTCTCTCTACTCTTGTCCTTCTCCACGCTCTTGTCAGCATCTCGATCTTTGGACAGCTCCTCAGGGGCCTTGTCTTTATTTCTCCCTCTTTCAGTCTGAGAGCCTGGGGTAAACCAAGGGAAGAGAGGAGTAGGACTACTTGATGAAAATGGCTCTGGCGGAGCACTAGTCTGCTTCCTTGGTCTCTGATTTTTCTCTGCAGATTCCCCAGACTGAGTCAGGGAATGAGAAGGAAAAGTAAAAGTTGGGTTTAAGGCACTAGTGGCAAGAGGACTAACAGAAATGCTTAACGAGGAAGAGACAGAAGACGGGGGGGTGAGAGGTGACAGCTCAGAAGTACTAAGCCTTCCACTTCTCGTCCTCATGGAGTGAGAAGGAGATCTTGGTTCAGATCGAATAGGACTAAACACTTTTCTTTTCCTTTTTCTATTGGATACTCCTGAAGATGATGTTCCAGCAGAAGTTCGATTACTAGGCAAGGTTACAGACTCAAATATTCTAGAGTGAGCCTCACTTGGAGTAAATCTTGGAGCTCTCAGAAGAGGGCTCCTTTTGTGCATATCAAACCTTGTTCCAGAATGGAGTGGCGAAAACAATCGGGCTGAAGTAGCAGTACCAGATGCAGAAAAACCAGACGCAAAGCCAACGTCCTCGGGAGTTAGCGGAGGGGGTCGGAAATTATCAAATATTGGTTTGCGAATAAGACCTTCTTTGGCATACTTTGCTGAGGAAAAGTATTGTGGCTCTGACCTAGAATGCTTTAAAGAAGTCCACCTAAATGTCGGTTCTCGCAAAATAGATTTTCGCTTCCCTTGCATAGGAGCAGTGGAAGCAGGCAAAAATGGTGATGCTAAGGGGATTGTTGGAGGCATAAGCCAAGGTGTGTGGTCAGAGATACTGGAGGCTGGCTGCAGTGGTGGGGGTGGAGTCAGCAGAGGTGGAGGTGGAGACGAGGAGGTCTGCTGCTGGGGGGCACTTTGTAGAGTTAATTTTTTCGTCGTTCTGGATCCAAAACTTCTCTCCGACACTGAATACCTTCTGCTTCTCCTATCGTTACTCTCATTTTCTGGGGACTGGGAAATGGGCAGTGGAGTATGAACTT
The DNA here is from genome assembly GCF_043159975.1 of Macaca nemestrina. Taxonomy (NCBI): domain Eukaryota; kingdom Metazoa; phylum Chordata; class Mammalia; order Primates; family Cercopithecidae; genus Macaca; species Macaca nemestrina. The sequence continues at coordinate 118,304,486 of NC_092136.1, read as the reverse complement.
CAGGGGTATCGCTCCGCTCCTCAGGAAGTACCTGAATCTCCTCAGAAGCCTGAGAGTCTGTGGAGGTATCAACACTGGGGCTACTAGATCGGGAGGAGTCTGAAGACATTTGAGAGGAGTGCTGAGAAGCTGCACTTGATTTTTCAGAAGATCCACAGGACGGGGCACTGAATCTACTATTCGGTGTAGACTCTAATCGGGCAATTTTAATTGGAGGGTCATAATCCTCATCCTCTATAAACCGCCGAGGGGTCTTAATGATCCGCGAGGAGATAGCACTGACAACAGGCATGATGAACTGTCGAATATTTTTGACCTGTGTCTTCACCTTTCTTCCCTGCAGCTGAGCTGCTTCTTTTTCAATTTTCTTTTGAGCCCCCTTTTTTGCCCTCTGCAAGAGTTGCTTAGCAATGGTTGCATCTGTCCTTTTCGAAGAAGGAATAATCCTAACTGGCTTAATCCTTCGAGGGCTTTGTCTGACAACTGTCTTATCTTCTTTTGTAAGTGGAGGTGTTCCTTCCTTGTCTTTCCGGACTTTCTGGGGCTTTTCCAGTTCAGAATTAATGAGGAGACCCGAAGGGGTCTTTATCCTTTCTGTTGATGGTGGCCTTCCTCTCCGTCGTACAATCTGTACCCCCTTCCTTCCTATTTGAAGCTTCCCTGTCTTAAACTTAGACTTGAGAGGAGACAGTTTACCTGCTCTTAATTTTTTAATCTTTGTGGCTTGCTGAAACGTAGCAGAAGGTGTCCTTTTAATTTTTTTCAGGTTATCTTCTTTGTTTCCCTTTGGTAACTCTGAAATGTCCTTTCCATGTGTTATTTTGATTTTTACTCCAGGGAAGGTGGGAGGTCTTCCTCTCTTCTTTTCTATACTTTTAGAATCTTTCTTCTTGATCTTATCTCCAGATTTGGTCTCTGATTTATTTAGAGGGGAAAACACAGATGGATCTGAGAGGATAGCTGAATTTCGGTCAGAGCCACTTCTAGGTCTCCCACGAGGTTTTCGAGGACTAGTTTTAACTGTGTATAGAAATTAAACAATGAAGAGCATATATTTAGCTGTGTAGTTTAGGTTTTAACTAAGCTGAATATAACTTAGCACTGGCCATTTTGTACTGAGTTCAACTTGAGTCTAATGAGTCAATCAAACATCTTAATTGTGCTTAGTTTCTTTTCACCCAAAATTTGCCTCAAAGAAGTCAGCAAATAACATGCCACCTGAAAGAACATTTAATTACTTTTTTGATACAAAAAGATAATTAAGAGTTTTCCACTGAACAATTAATCCACAAAACTGATTTTCCTACAATTTTAGATGAGCAAGAAGGTTTTTTCTGAATTCAAAGGAATTGTAAAGAAAAAAAAATCTGAACTTCCTTGCCATATCCTAGCCACCAAGATTAACATTTAAGAACATGCTTCTAGTCAGTCATCCCATCTTTTCAATTCAGAATTCTGGCTTTGAACAAATTTGAACACGCTGCTCTTCAATCATCAACATACCAACTCCCTGGGCAGTTCAGAGTACCATATTTCAATCTGTTTTCCCAAAGTAGACTAAGAAAAGTTTTACTGAACAGAAAAATGTTCATTCATGACACATCAGAATAAGATCACTGAATTCAGTGGCATGTGAACTAATCAGTGAAGTAACATAATGATGTGTCTACTAAATCTACTCCCCTGCCTAAAGGTTCTTGAGCTAGTTAGTCTCAAGTTGCAAAAAGATTTAACCTTAACTGATGTAAACAGCAAAGTGACAACTTAATAAATCAAAGTTCTGTTCTAAATAAAAGGAATTTTCCAATGTATAAATAAGCTCAGTTTGCTACTTTTCAAGCCATTCAAGAAAACAAGACTGTTTTTAAAACACCTTGTATAAGCCTACATTTTAAAAAGTAGTAACTTGGCTATTTTATCAAATCTTCTCTTCCCTCTTGATAACATTCTTCTGAGATTAAAACTTCCCTTAATAGGCACCAAAGGAGATTTACGCCATTATGATGAACATTTTTTACAATGGAACTACTTTCTAACAGAACAGAAGTCAACAAAGATTTTATTGTTGAGATTTCTAAATATAAATGCATTCCTCATCAATTAATTTATGAGAGTTCCTTTAATAGACTAAGGATTCACAGCTCCTTTCTCAACATATTCTAATTACAACAAAGGTAATAAACTAGGAGACAGCAGAGAAACCATGTTTCATTTCTCAAATAATGAAACATATCAAGATGGTTTCTTAGAAAAGAAGACAACATTCAAGGTAGACTGGTAGTCAAGAAAAAAAACTTAAGAGAAAACTATCATGAAAACGTTGTGAATTAACAAAATAAAACTCCTGCCCGGAGTCTGGGTGACAGAGTGAGACTCTGTTTCAAAAACAAGAACAACAAACAAACAAAACAACTCCTGCCCGGAAATATATCAAACGATTCCTTACCATTGTGGTAGACTTGAACCTGGCCAATCAGAGGGCTTTATCAATTCTGAAAACCTCTTCTATCCTACTTTTTAAAAATGCTTTTGGTAGACAAGTAGAAGCAGCAGAACAGAGAAGAGTCCCAGCACTGCTGCTAACTTCCCTGATCCAAAGAACTCTCAAACTGGTTATAAATCATTACTCATATATTTTATGGACCTCATTTTATCATCTATAAACACAAAAAAACCCCAGATGATCTCTCAAATTCCTTTCCTATATGAAGTTTTAAGACTTCATCACATGTTAAAGAGAACACTGCTACTGTCTGAATAGCACAGATACTGGGACACTACCGCCCAACTCCCCCCAACTAGAATGGCAATACCACCCCTATTTAAGAAAAGAAAAACTGTCAACTTGGATGTTTGAATTAGATGATAATATATGATGACTCTTAAGTGAGACCCTAATGCTAGCACACATCACAAGCTAAGTCAATGTCAAAAAGCAGAAACAGCTAACAATATCATATTTAGCTGGAGTGTCTATCTACATAAAATCAAAGAAAACTATATATAAAGTCAGAATGGCAGCACAGATAGGGAATGCATTTTCATCAAAAGATGCATAGCTTTCTCCTATATAGAACTGAATTCTGCAAGCCATTAAATGTTATTTCCATTGAGGGTCTTCTCTTAGGAAACTGCTTGTAAGTCTAGAATTTCAAGATATTCTAGATATTTTGTTGGTGAGAATGATGACAAATATTGCTAATTTTCCATTTTTTTTTTATTTTAATACAGCCTTTCAAGAATCAGGTAAAAATGTTTCACATAATGCCAATATTTTGTTTTTGGTTCTTTGACAACAGTAGACCAAATTTAATCTGACAAAAATAATGGCCAAATTATTCCCAAAGACATATACACTACCACATAACACAAAATGTGTAAATCTGAGGATGCTTTTAGTAGGTTACCTTCAGTTTGCCTACCAGATTTCCCAGTAATTCTGTAGAAACCTACTTCCCATGCCCCAAGTTGTTCCCAGAGAGAAAGAATAAGCCCAATGTGGCCTGATAGAGAAGAGTCCCATAAAGAAGTCTAGCTCATAAGCCATTTCCTAACCCCAGTACGGTAGAGCATCCTTTACATGCAAAGAAGGCAAGGGGAAGCCACAATCTCCTAACAAATAAAACTTAAAGGCACCATGCACTTAATTGGCCGTACCTGAAGGAGACCTTGTGGGACTTCGCACTCTGACTTCTTCATCTGAGCCAAAACCTAAGAATTGCTCATCCTACAACAAAGGAAAATTATTTTAAAATCAGAAGCAAAAATGTGCATACAAACACATCCCAAAGAAATGCCCAGAGGAGACACAAATGAATTTGGAAAATTTGCCTTTTTATATTAATTATCATCATTCAAATGGATACTATAAAATAACTAATACAGAAATAAATGGACCCAGTCATACAGCTTTATTATAGACAAATAGGAGCTGTGTAGTAACTGAACAATGCATTGAAATGTCATCTTTGGTGCATAGTACACAGAGGATAGTGCTAAATTTCAAACTGTAGATACAGCCCAAAACAATTAAAGGACAACTTTAAATCAGGTAACCAAGTAAGTATAATGGCAGAAACATACAGCCCCAATACAACAAATGCTTTTCAACAAGTATTTAAGTCTATAGACACATAAGGAGTAACATAAACAATATAATAATCTCTTGCCTTCTAAATATTAATAGAGACTGAAAGTGCCATAATTGTCAGTTCCTTAACTCAGGAATTGACATTTAGATATGATTTCTGTACATTTGAGATCCAGAGAGTCTCAACATGCATTTTATGGCATAATTTTGAAAATGCCTGTGATAAGAGACTTAATGGTGGGCAGCAGTGTTTGTGAAAGGGATCATGAATTGACCACATATAGAATGAAATCCTTTACTAAAACTTAGAGAAACATCCTATTTTCAGTTATAGTTGGAAAAGACAAAAAGCAAAAGCTTCTGCTTACCTCTAATTTTTAACCTGCTCTATCAAAAAAAAAAAAAAGGGATTTGTTTAACCTATTTTGCACAAGTTATCAAGAAAGATAGTCTATTTAAACAAACTGATTAATAGAAATTCAATGATTCAGAGATTGAGTTCTTTCCAAAGGGAGACACAGAATGATAGAATTTCAGATTCCGGAAACAAAATCCATATAAAACAAGAACAAAACAAGGAATGAAGAACAGACATTCTGGAACCTCCAATTAATAGTGGTAAGTCCCAAACTGAGTTCCAATGATAAAAGCACTGACATTTTCCTCTCAAGAGGTAAGATCACAGGTATGTGGACAACATCAATGAATTTTCTGAAGGATTATTTTCTCAGTTCATTTAAAACTAGAGTCAGGTGCTGACCGTCTTAGCCATTTTTCAGCCATGACTATATTAAAAGACATATGTAACTTTTAGGACAAATTAGCAGGTTCATCTCTTAAATTTAAATGCTTTAGAGGAGCAAAACATTTAAGGCCCAGTCTTTGCATACTAGGCAACTGAGAGACAAGTCTTATTGGCATCTAAAGAGGCTTTTGCTCTGAGATTGCTAAGATTAAAGTATTGGACTATCTAATACAAGGCGAAATTCTCCTCTTCAAAGACATCTGAAAAAGCATTACAATTTTTTTTTTTTTTTTTTTTTGAGTCTTGCTCTGTCACCCAGGCTGGAGTGCAGTGGCGCGATTTCAGTTCACTACAACCTCCTGTGTTCAAGCGATTCTCTTGCCTCAGCCTCCTGAGTAGCTAAGACTACAGGCCCTTGCCACCATGTCCAGCTAATTTTTATATTTTTATTACAGACAGGGTGTTACCATGTTGGCCAGATTGGTCTCAAACTCCTGACCTCAAGTAATCTGCCTGCCTCAGCCTCCCAAACAGCTGGGATTACAGGCATGCACCACTATGCCCAGCCATGAAAAAGTATTATAATTCTAAGAATGTATGAAACCTAAATTTAAGGAACACAGACTACTTTTTTTTTTAAATTACCTATTTTGCTCAGGCTGGTCTTTAATTCCTGGTCTCAAGTGATACTCCTGCCTCAGCCTCCTGAGTAGCTGGGACTACATACATGCACCACCATGCCTGGCTTACTGGAGTACTTTTTACAGTTTCTTCTTTCATCACTAATTTAAATTCTTACATGTAAGTTATTTTTCTGTTTTTTTTTTGTTTGTTTATTTTTTGTTTTTTTGAGACAGAGTCTTGCTCTGTCACCCAAGCTGGAGTGCAATGGCGCCACCTCAGAGCTTGCTGCAGCCTCTGCCTCCCGGGTTCAAGAGATTCTCATGCCTCAGCCTCCCAAGTAGCTGGAGTTACAGGCATGTGCTACCACACCTGGCTAATTTTGTATTTTTAGTAGAGATGGGGCTTTTGCAATGTTGGCCAGGCTGGTCTTGAACTCCTGGCCTCAAAGGATTCACCCACCTCGGCCTCCCAAAGTGCTGGGATTACAGGTGTGAGCCACTGTGCCCAGCCGGTTCTTTTTACTTTAAGAAAGTTTAAAGTAAATTATTACTGTGAACATTATTTGTGAATAAAAAAATTTTCTCCTGACCAGCACAGTAGCTCACACCTTAATCCCAGCGCCTTGAGAGGCTGAGATTGGAAGGACTGCTTGAGGCCAGGAGTTCAAGACTAGCCTGGGCAACATAGTGAGACCCAACATAGTGAGTCTTTACAGAAAATTTTAAAATTAGCCAGTGCTCACTCTGTCACTCAGGCTGGATTGCAGTGGTGTGATCACGGCTCACTGCAGCCTCAAACTCCTGGGCTCTAGCAATGCTCCTGCCTTAGCCTCCTGGGCAGCTGGGGCTACAGGCATGTACCAGCACCTAGCTAATTTTAAAATTTTTTACAGAGACGGGGTCTTGCTATGTTGCCCAGGCTGGTCTCAAACTTCTGGGCTCAAGTGATCCTCCCACACTGGCCTTCCAATCTAAAAAAAACTAAAAATAATTTTAAAATAAAAAAATTAGCTCTCTCTTTTCATCTTAAAATAAGTTAGTATATAACTAACCTAAGACATGTGAATCTTAACCCCAAATACATTTCTGGAATCATTTTCAGGGTTTACACTGTAGGCTAAATGTTACCAAAAAAACAAAACAAAACAAGTCAAAACTCCTAACAGCACAATTAATATAAAATCTTATCACAATAATGAAATTCCATACCGTTAACTTTTAAAATGTACTTTCAGGCAGAAAAAAAAAAGACACTAAAAATAGCAACCCTAAAGCACATTTTGAGGAAAAAGCAAATAAAATAGGCAATGGCAAATCACTTCAGATGCTATAAAAAACAAAACAGAAACAAAAATCATAGAATATAATTGTAGATATTATATACATGTAGATGTAGACAGCCAATCCAATCTTCTCATACATGATGCCAGTGAGGACAGTGCTCGATGTGGGGAGAGAAGGGTTGGTTTAGGGTCTCAGTCTGGTTCTCTCAGACTATGTAATCTTAGACAACTCACTTACTGTATCTATCCCTCAATTTCATTTTTTATTTGAGCACTGTAAGGAATAAATAATTTATGTGAAATCACTTGGAAAGCTATAGGCAACATACATATGAGGGGACTTCAAAAAGTTCATGGAAAAATGGAATTAAAAGATAAAAATTAAAAATATAAATGTTATTTGTCAACATAATCTCCAAGGTCAAGACCCTTTTGTAAGCCATGATACCAGCCATTTAGCTCATCCCTAAAGAACTGGGGGTCATGGGAATTGAAACATTTTAATGCAGTCTCTTTTTTTTTTTTTTTTTGAGACGGAGTCTTGCTCTGTCGCCCGGGCTGGAGTGCAGTGGCCGGATCTCAGCTCACTGCAAGCTCCGCCTCCCGGGTTTACCCCATTCTCCTGTCTCAGCCTCCCGTCTCAGCCTCCCGTGTAGCTGGGACTACAGGCGCCCGCCACCTCGCCCAGCTAGTTTTTTGTATTTTTTAGTAGAGACGGGGTTTCACCATGTTAGCCAAGATGGTCTCCATCTCCTGACCTCGTGATTCGCCCGTCTTGGCCTCCCAAGGTGCTGGGATTACCGGCTTGAGCCACCGCGCCCGACCTAATGCAGTCTCTTTTACATTATTAACTGAAGAAAAATGGGTACCCTTCATAGTTTTTTTCTTCTTAAGATGGAGTCTCACTCTGTCACTCAGCTGTAGTGCAATGGCACAGTCTTGGCTCACTGCAACCTCCGACTCCTGGGTTCAAGCGATTCTCCTGCCTTAGCCTAGATGCTCTGCCTCCTTCATAGATTTTTAAGATTGGGAAACAAGAACGGCCAAGGAGCCAAATCAGCATATTTAATGATAATGAATGACTTCTCAAAATTCTCACAACATTGCCCTTGTTTGATGAGAGGAATGAGCAGGAACATTATCATGATGGAGCAGGACTCTCTGGTGAAGTTTTCCTGGGTATTTTTTTTACTAAAGCTTTGGTTAACTTTCTCAAAAACACTTTCAAATAAGCTGATGCTGTCATTCTTTGGTCCTCCAGAAAGTCAACAAGCAGAATGCCCTGAGCATCCCCCAAAAACTGCTGCCTTGACCTTTGCTCTTAAACAGTCTGCTTTTGCTTTGACTGGACCGCTTCTACCTCCTGGTAGCCACTGCTTTGATTGTGCTTTGTCTTCAGGATCATATTGGTAAAGCCATGTTTCATCTCCTGTTAAAATTCTTCAAAGACATGCTTCAGGATCTTGCTCCCACTTGTTTAAAATTTCCACTGAATGCTCTACACTTGTCTGCAGCTGATTTGGGTGCAATGGTTTTGGTACCCATTTGATAGAAAGCTGCTCAACTTTAGTTTTTTTTTTTTTTTTTTTTGAGACAGAGTTTCGCTCTTGTCACCCAGGCTAGAGTGCAATGGCACAATCTTGGCTTACTGCAACCTCCACCTCCTGGGTTCAAGTGATTCCCCTGCCTCAACCTCCCAAGTAGCTGGGACTACAGGCATGCACCACCACACCTGGCTATTTTTATTTTTGTATTTTTAGTGGAGACGGGGTTTTGTCATGTTGGCCAGGCTGTTCTCGAACTCCTCACCTCAGGTGATCCACCCACTTTGGCCTCTGAAAGTGCTGGGATAACAGGCGTGAGCCACCACGCCCAGCCAACTTCAGTTTTTCAGTCAGAACCGTGTAAGCTGAACCAATTGAGATGTCTATGGTGCTAGCTATTACTTGTGCTGTTAATCATCATTCCTCTTCAATTACTGCATGGAACAAGATTAATTTTTTCCTTACAAACTGGACAGTCTGCTACAGGCTTCATCTTCAACATCATCTTGTCCCTTCTTAAAATGCTATCCAATTATTTATTTGCGGCACTGTCCCCATAAACTTTACGTAAAGTGATTTCACCATTCTTTCACTCAGCTTCACCATAAATTTTATGTTTGTGTTTGCTTCAATTTTAGCAGAACTTATGCTGCTCTGATAGGGGCTCTTTTCAAACTGATGTCTTATCCTTCTTAGTGCCTCAAACTGCATCCTGTTCAGACATGTTATGACAAGTTAGTGCAAGTCTATTTTGGTACATAAAAAAATTTTGAAATTCTGCAGTTTTTTCATAATATGTATTTTCCATGAGTTTTTTTTTTTTGAAGTCCCCTCACATAGTAGTTCTTGCTGTGTTTGAAGAAAATGAAGCTCTAAGAGGCCAAATGACTTGCCCAAGATCACACAGTTAGCTACAAAGAACCTAAGTGTCTAAATTGGCTGTACAATAGTCTTCCTGCCATAATAGGTACAATATAAAACAATAAATATTTAAAGGAATTGAATAAGTTGTCTATAGTACAAAATATGCTATTCTTTTAGCTACTGTAAAAGTCATATGATGGCCATTTTCAGATCCTTCAAATTTCTGATTAATTCATTCTTTTCCTGAATTATACTCATGGAACAACCTGCTAATCTGTGCATTTCACAAAGGCATCTGGGGATTTCCCAACACTTACCAGGGGACTACATTGCTAAATACATGTATTTTATGCTCCAAATGCTACAATGACTGACAGCTCAAGCAACTATACATATAATAATCAACAGGTAAAGTATTCAACAGGTAATAAAAAGTTATTAATCTTTAAAAGAAATGGGCTGGGTTCAGTGGCTCATGCCTGTAATCCCAGCACTTTGGGAGGACAAGGTAGGAGGAGTGCTTGACCCCCGGAGTTCAAGACCAGCCTGGGCAACATAGCAAGACTCCATCTTTATTTAAAAAAAAAAAAAAAGAAATAAAGATAAATGTAAGAGATACACACTGCTAGGTTCATTATTAACAACCTAATGAGTCATTTTTATATATTTCAAACTCTAACAAAATGTAACTACATAATCCTAACTGCAATGTGTTCAAAACAAGAGTTCCACTGAGCTGTCAGGCAGTTTAACTGTCAATATTTAAAGTTTCTAAGTACTTTCCAAAATGACAGGAAGCATTAATTCGTTTTCCTTCTGGTCTTGTAGCTGAAATAAGGAAATAAAAAAATAAGAGGTCAGGCCCGGCGCGGTGGCTCACGCCTGTAATCCCAGCACTTTGGGAGGCCGAAGCGGGAGGATCACAGGGTCAGGAGATCAAGACCATCCTGGCTAACACCGTGAAACCCTGTCTCTACTAAAAAATACAAAAAAAATTAGCCGAGCGTGATGGCGGGCGCCCGTAGTCCCAGCTACTCAGGAGGCTGAGGCAGGAAAATGGCGTGAACCCGGGAGGCGGAGCCTGCAGTGAGCCGAGATCGCGCCACTGCACTCCAGCCTGAGCGACAGAGCGAGACGCCGTCTCAAAAAACAAATAAATAAAAATAAGTAGTCAAAATGAACTATACTTTTACCCAAGAACTTTCTTTGCACTTGAAATATTGATTGATTTCGTGAAGCATTCTTTAAAAAATAAGTAACCATTGTTTAAATAATCCAGACAGTTTAGCCAAAACCAAAAGCCGTCATTGTTATGTTAAAGAGCTCCAGTCTTCTAACTTTGAACTTCCAAGCCTATGTAAGAGCCCTAAAAAACCAAACCAAACCAAACCAAACAAAAAAACTAAGTAAAGCCAAGTTGAGAAAGCACTGGGAAAGAAGGCTACAAGAAGGTGCTGCAGCTGGGCACGGTGGTTCACACCTGTAATCCCAGCACTTTGGAAGGTAGAGGTGGGCGGGTCACCTGAGGCCAGGAGTTCAAGATCAGCCTGGCCAGCACGGCGAAACTCCGTCTCTACAAAAAATAAAAAATTATCCAGGTGTTGTGGCACGTGCCTGTAGTCCCAGCTACTTGGGAGGCTGAGGCACAAGAATTACTTGAACCTGGGAGGCATAGGTTGCAGTCAGCCAAGAGCTCATGCCACTGCACTCCAGCCTGAGTGACAAAGCGAAACTCCATCTCAAAAATAAATAAATAAATAAAGAGGGTGCTGCAAAAATGTCCTCCTTGTTGCACACACTGCACTATCATCAGCAACAGGTTTCTCATCTTGCTCCATCACCCACCTTAAGCACATGGGGTCCCTGGAGGTTGGAAACAAGGCAAGAGTGTTGGCTTCCCAAGGATTTAAACTTACCTAGAAATCAAAAGACTAAGGTAATATGTGTATAAAAAAGACAAAAGAAGCTGCAGTTAAATCCACATTTGGCATCGTGGCATCATAAGCCTGGAAAGCCCTGAAGAGAGAGGGTACAGGAGACATCATGCTATACATGACTAAGGATTCCTGGGAACTGGGCCCAGGTAACCATTCATCACACATACTTTTCCTTTCAACATGGCCTACTCTGATGAGCACAGCATTCCAAGACAGTATAGCCACAAAACCTAAACCTTGCTGACACTGATGTACTTGGAGACTAGATCACCAAATTTCATTTTCTTACCAGCAAAGACAGAAAAATACCCTTGCCAAGTAGAGCACTGTAAAATACTGTTAAATCATATTTAGTTTCCAGTGATTAAGACAGCAAATTACACTGTGTAATGTCACTTCCTAAGTCAAATCAATTGTAGAAATAATAAACATGTAGAATTTCTTTCTGACCCCTGCATCTCTACTCTAGGGTAACCAGTTTTTGAGAGCTTCCAAGCATACCTTTACCACTAGATTCAGCTTACTCATAAATATCTTAATATTCAGAAATTTATTTATTTATTTATTTTGGAGACAGAGTCTCGCTCTGTCACCCAGGCTGGAGTGCAGTGGCCGGATCTCAGCTCACTGCAAGCTCCGCCTCCCGGGTTTACACCATTCTCCTGCCTCAGCCTCCCGAGTAGCTGGGACTACAGGCGCCTGCCACCTCGCCCGGCTAAGTTTTTGTATTTTTAGTAGAGACGGGGTTTCACTGTGTTACCCAGGATGGTCTCGATCTCCTGACCTCGTGATCCGCCCGTCTCGGCCTCCCAAAGTGCTGGGATTACAGGCTTGAGCCACCGCGCCCGGCCTCAGAAATTTATTTTAGTGACAAAATTTTAATTCTTTAGTGGCCATTTTTGTGAATGACGAAGCAATAGGAATATTTCTCTCATAAGAGAACCTAAGTGAACCCCAAATAAGTATTACACATAATGTTTGTGTATAAAATATAAGGTATATTTAAAAAATACATGAAATTCTGTGTTTCAAGAAATTATGTACTACTAAGACAACTTTTCAAACAAAGCAATATTTAATTCATTTGTTCATTCAAAAAACATTTATACACTTGCCCTAGGGCTATATGTTCCAGATACAACACTGAGTAAGACATGATTCCTGCTCCCAAGAAGTATCTAAGGCAGACAGGCAGTGTGCAATTTCAGTCTTCCTTTTAAAATTCAGTCGCATTAAAATGTCACTAAAGAACAGCTGGGTATGGTGGTGTGCGCCTGTAGTCCCAACTATTTGGGAGGCTGAAACAGAAGGATCACTGGAGACCAGGAGTTCAAGGCTGTGGTGCCCTATTGTTGCACCTGTGAATCCACTGCATTCCAGCCTGAGCAACATAGCCAGATCCTGCCTCTAAAAAAACAATGTTACTGAAGGATAAAATAGTATGTAATTCATACTCTGGAATAAAAAAATTTTGCTTAAATCTTGAAGGCTGGGTGTGGTGTCTCATGACTATAAACCCAGAATTTTGTGAGGCCAAGGCAGGTGGATTGCTTGAGCTCAGGGAGTTCGAGACCAGGCTGGGCAACATGGTGAGACCCCCCATCTCCACTAAAAATACAAAAAAATAGCTGGGTGTGGTGGTGCACGCCTGTGGTCCAGCTACTAGGGAGGCTGAGGTAGGAGGATCCTTGAGCCTCGGGGCGGAGGTTGAAGTGGGCTGAGATCGTGCCACTGCACTCCAGCCTGGGTGACAGAGCAGGTCCCTATCTCAAAAAAAAAAAAAAAAAAAAAATTGGCTCATTCGTCCTCCTATATTAGTATATGGTTCATGGAGAAATATTCAAATTTCAAAATTCTTTCAAAGGATGGCAATGTATATCTCCATTCCTCAGTATCATAACTAGGCACTCCAGAGCTAGAAATTAGAGTTTAGGCAATCAAGACCTAAATTATTTGTAGTAATTAGATGTGACACAGTTTCTAGTAATACCACCGATCTGATAAAATTTCAACTGATAAACTGCAATGTTTTCTTCCCTACCCCCAACTAAAATGCATAGCTTTTAGTTCCTCCCTTAAATTCTTCCCAATTGGGCCAGGTGCGGTGGCTCACGCCTGTAATCCCAGCACTTTAGGAGGCCAAGGCAGGCAGATCACTTAAGGTCAAGAGTTTGAGACCGTCCTGGCATGACCAGAGACATGGTGAAACCCTGTCTCTACTAAAAATACAAAAATTAGCCGGGCGCGGTGGCTCAAGCCTGTAATCCCAGCACTTTGGGAGGCGGAGACGGACGGATCACGAGGTCAGGAGTTCGAGACCATCCTGGCTAACACGGTGAAACCCCGTCTCTACTAAAAAAATACAAAAAGCTAGCCGGGCGAGGTGGCGGGCGCCTGTAGTCCCAGCTACTCAGGAGGCTGAGGCAGGAGAATGGCGTAAACCCGGGAGGCGGAGCTTGCAGTGAGCTGAGATCCGGCCACCGCACTCCAACCCGGGCAACAGGCGAGACTCTGTCTCAAAAAAAACCAAAAAAAACAAAAAAAACAAAAATTAGCCGGGCATGGTAGTGCCTGCCTGTAATCCCAGCTACTCAGGAGGCTGAGGTAGAATGCTTGAACCCAGGGCGGGGGGTTGTGGGGGGTCGGGTAGAGGTTGCAGTAAGCCAATAACTCACGCCACTGTACTCCGGCCTGGGCAACGGAGCGACTCCATCTCAAAAAAAAAAAAAAAATTATTTTCAATATACTATAGTCAGAGCAAAAATCACCCGCCTAGAGTTCTTTACCTACCAGGCTAAGATGGAGGCTCCAGAGCTATTCTGAGAATTCTTCTATTAAATAAGCTCCAATACTCCTGGCCTCAGATGAATATAGCCTAGGATACTTTGCTCATATCCTCACCTTCCTTTTCTAGCAAGAGACTCCTAGGTACTTCACAGCACTTAATTAAGTGGTAGGCATCTCAAACATGCCCTTTAGCAGCTGTATCTTAGCATTCTTCTGTCTCCAAAATTTTTAGTCTTACGAAAAATCAGGGCCTAGCATGGTGGCTCACACCTGTAATCGCAGTACTTTGGGAGGCTGAGGTGGATGGATCACTTGAGGCCAGAGTTCAGGATCAGCCTGGCCAACATGGTGAAACCCTGTCTCTACTGAAATAAAAAATTTGGTGGGCGTAGTGGTGCATGCCTTTAATCCCAGCTTCTTGGGTGGCTGATGCACAAGAATCACTTGAACCCAGGGGGCAGAGGCTGCAGTGAGCTGAGATCGTGCACTGCACTCCAGCCTGGGTAACAGAGCAAGACTGTCTCAAAGAAAAAAAAAGAAAAAAAGTTTGAAAAATCAAATTCCTTCAATTACAAAATTAATTTCAATGAACCAATTGAAAATAACATAAATACCATAGACAGTATCAAAATCACTCCTGATGCACTTGTTTTTTGAAATACTTTGTTTTGAAGGCTTCTAGTTTTTGGTATCATTATATATCATTCAATCAAATGAGGAGCCCACAGGAGAACTAAGAAAATTACAACTAAACAACTAAAGTTGAAGAAATATCCAGGAGGCAAATTGTGCATCTTGGCAGCGACAAGTTTAAAAAGAGTATCACTTCCCCTTTGGAAATTTATTCCAGGTAGCTATAACTTCAGCTTGCACATTTCCCCTTGTGGCTACTGCTACAAGCTTTAAAATACCAAAGTCTTAATGTCGCACTTTAAAGACATGCTCACATAATTACTAGCATTAGCAGAAGGAATTTTTAAAAATGTGTTCACACATTTGTCTTCTTTAGAGTGTGTACTCTGAGGATAGAAACAGTTTCCCTATTCATTTTGTATTGCTAGTATCTAGCACAAATTTGGCACCCAATAAATGTTTGTAAAATGAAAATAAAAGAAATTCAATAAACTCATTTTAAAAACATTAAATACCTACTGTGGTAATAGTACTATAGTAGAAATTACTGAAGGACTTCAAAGAATTACATAATATGATTCTTACTTTTAAGAATGCATAGGGAAAGGACGAAGTGGCTCACACCTGAAATCATAACAATGGGAGGTGGAGGAGGGAGGATGGCTTGAGCCCGGGAGTTCTAGACCAGCCTAGTTCTAGACCAACATAGTGAAACCCTCTCTCTACAAAAAATTGAAAAAATTAACTGAGTGTGGTGGTGGATGCCTGTAGTCCCAGCTACTTGGGAGGTTGAGGTGGGAGAATTACTTAAGTCCAGAAGATACAGGTTACAGTGAACTGTGATCGAGACACTGCACTCCAGGCTAGGTGACAGAGTGAGACTCTATCTCAAAAATAAAACGAAATAAAATAAATTTTAAAGTATCTAAAAAAATGCATAAGGAGAATGCCCTCAGGTTGGGAGGACAGACTGTACCAATTCATTCATTCACTCACTCATTCATTAAAATATATATCGGCCATTACTAGGCTACGGTATGAAAACAGAGATAAAGGACAGCTTCTATCTTTAAGGACCTGCTAGTCTTAAAAACAGATGAGTAAATTAATGAAATATAGTATGTTGCCTGCTATGCTAGAGGAAGACACTGTTAGAGGAGCACAGCAGAAAGACAATTAACCCAGTCAGGGAGAAAGGATCGGGAAAGCCATTGCAGAGAGGATGAAAACTTAATCTTTCGAAGGATGATAAAGCTGGTAGGGGGTGGGGGAGGAGTGTACTGCAAGCAGAGAGAATAACACATACAAAGGCACAGAGGCACAAAAGAATGTGGTATGGAGTGAAATTAAAAACAGTTCCATATGACTGAGGCCTTAGCTGATATGGGAAAGGGGCAGAAGATATTGAGGGGAAAAAAAGGCGGCGAGGCGTGGTGCTCACGCCTGTAATCCCACCACTTTGGGAGGCCAAGGTGGGCGGATCATGAGGTTAGGAGTTTGAGACCAGCCTGGCCAACATGGTGAAACCCTGTCTCTACTAAAAAAATACAAAAAAAAAAAATTAGTTGGGCATGGTGGTGGGCACCTATAGTCCCAGCCACTCAGGAGGCTGAGGCAGAGAATCGCTTGAACCCAGGAGGCAGAGGCTGCAGTGAGCCAAGGTCGTGCCACTGCACTCCAGCCTGCGTGACACAGAGACTGTCTCAAAAAAAATAAATAAATAAAATAAAAATAAAAGGCAGGAGGTGTATCATGAAAAGTCTTATATGCCTTCATGAGTTTGAAGTTTATCTTTGAGGAAGTGTAGACCTCATCCTGAAGGCTACAGCCTATTAGTAACTCAGGTAGGAGAGAAGCATGATTAAATTTGGATTTTTGCTGCCAAAAATGGCAGCAGTGGAGAAGTAGAGGCAGGAAGAACAGTTATAAAATGACGGTAGTGGCCACAGGGATTGAGGGGAAAAGGACAGATCCTATAGACAATAGGAAGCAAAATGGACAAGACTGATATAAAGGTTTAAGGGAGTGCAAAGAATCAATAAAACACTTGTGGATGTCTGGCTTAGGTTGATTAGGTTTATGGTGGTATTTACCAAGACTGGGAACACAGAAAGGAGACAGGTTTAAAGGAGTGGGAAGAGAGATCATTTTAGACATCTGAATTTGAAATGTTTATCCACGTTGTCTAAAGGGTATAATGATCTGAAGAAAACACATCTGACTCAATGAATATATGAATGCTGAAACTGTGTATGAATTCAATCACCCAGGGAAAGAATATAGTACTGAGAGAAAAGGAGGGTAGATGGCAGAGCTCTGAGGAATACCTATATACTTAGAAACATACAGGCATGCCGGGCATGGCGGCTCTCATCTGTAATCCCAGCACTCTGGGAGGCCAAGGCGGGCGGATCGTGAGGTCAGGAGATTGAGACCAGCCTGGCCAACATAGTGAAACCCCGTCTCTACTAAAAACACAAAAAATTAGCTGGGCATGGTGGCGGGTGCTTGTAATTCCAGCTACTTGGGAGGCTGAGGCAAGAGAATCGCTTAAGCCCAGGAGGCAGAGGTTGCAGTGAACCGAGGTCACGCCATTGCACTCCAGCCCAGGGGACAGTGCAAGACTCTGTCTCAAAAAAAAAGGTTCTTTTTTTTTTTATTTTTAGTAGAGACGAGGTCTCACTGTGTTGCGCAGGCTGGTCTGAAACTCCTGAGCTCAAGCAATCCTCCCAAAGTGCTAGGATTACAGGCATTAGCCACCATGCATGGCCCTAAAAGTTTTAAAGAATGCAGCTCTAAAGGAAATAGATCATGAAGGTAATGAGCAATGGCTGATTAACAGTAATAGGGAGAGGCCAGGTGCAGTGGCTCATATCTATAATCCTAGCACTTTGGGAGCCTGAGGCAGTGGGATATTCCAGGAGTTTGAGATCAGCCTGGCAACACAGGGAGATGACATGTCTACAAAATAATTAAAAATGTATTAAAAATGTAGCCAGGGCTGGGCACACTGGCTCATGCCTATAATCCCAGCACTTTGGGAAGCTGAGGCAGGCAGCTTGCTTAAGCCAGCAGTTCAAGACCAGCCTGGGCAACAATGTAAAACCCCATCTCTACAAAAAATACAAAAATTAGCTGGGTGTGGTGGCTTGTGCCTATAGTCTCAGCTACTCGGAAGGCTGAGATGGGAGGATCACCAGAGCCCAGGAGGTCAAGGTTGCAGTGAGCCATGACTACGCCACTAAACTCCAGCCTGGATAACAGAGCGAGACCCTGTCTCAAAAAAAAAAGAAAAAATAATAATAATAATAAGGGATGGGGAGGTGGGAAGAAAATCAGATGCAAGGATTGGAGGATTGGTAAAAACTGATTAGGCTGAAAAGGGGTAGCCACGTAGGGCCAAGATAGAAGACAAATGAAATATCAGAACCTTGTTAATTCTAATATGGTAGGGTCAAAGCGAATGCAATGAACACAAACTGCTACCATTGGTTCTCAAATGTAGAGAAGGCATTAACTGTAAAGTTTATTCTGGAAATGGTATATATAATGAACTAGAGTAAGAAAGACTTAAAAAAGGGGGACCAGATAGCAGGCTACAGGCATAATTCAAATATGACTGTCATTCAATCATTCAATAAGTATTTACTGAGTATTGCCAGGTACTGTCTGACTCTCAAGATACATGTAAAGAACAAAATTCCTGCCCCATGAAGCTACAATCTAATGGAGAGACAGAAAATAAACATATAACAAATAAATAAAAGATACTAGGGGCTGGGCATGGTGGCTCTCGCCTGTAATCCTAGCTACCAGGTAGGCTGAGGCAGGAGGTTCACGTGAGCCCAAGAGTTTGAGGCTGCAGTGAACTGACTGAGCCACTGCACTCCAACCTGGGTGACGGGGTGAAACCCCATCTCTAAGAAGAAAAAAGACATTAGGACAATAAGAATTGACAGGAGTAGGGGGTGGGGAGGGGTTAGCTGTGGGGTTATGTTCACTAGGGTGGTCAGGAAAGGCTTCTCTAAGGTAATAGTTTACCAAAGACTGGAAATCCATGAGCCACAGGCCAAATTTGGCCCACCACCTGTTGTTTGTTCTGCAAATTAAAATTTTAAAAAACTTTTAGCCATTTTTTTAAAGTCAAAAGAGTATTTTGTGTATATGAAAACTATATGAAATTCAAATTTCAGTGTTCATAAATAAAATTGTATTGGAACATGGCCAGGTTCAATTGTTGATGGACAGACGGTCCTGACTTACAATGGTTTGACTTACAATTTTTGACTTTACAATGAGCTTATTAAGTGTATTAAATGTATCTCTGGCTTATGACAATTTTGATTTATGGGTTTTTCAGGATGTAGCCCCATCGTTAAGTTGGGGAGCATCTGTATTGCCTATGGTTGCTTTTGCACTACAACAACAAGAGTCGAGTAGTTTCAACAGAGGCCATCTGGCCCTTTGCAGAAAAAAACTTGCCAAACCTGGTTAGACCTAAATGAGAAAAAGTCAGACATATAAAGACCTTGGTGGAGTAGTGTTCTAGCCTGAGAGCAAGTGCAAAGGCCCCAAGACAGCAACAGGCACAGCATGCCTGACAGACAGAAAAAGGCTAGTGTGGCTGCACAGCAGAATGGATGAGAATGAGAAGAGACAGTGCTCGAGAAGTAGGCTTGACCAGAGGCCAGATTACGTGTGGCTTTGTTGGCCATAGTAAGGAATCTGGATTTACCCTAGCAGTGTGGGGAGACACAGAGGGGTTTAAAGTGAAGGAACAGGATTTGATACCGGAGTTTACTATTGCTATGTGAGGAACAAACTTTAGTGAGGCAATAACACAAGCAAGTCCAACCAAGAGACTATAATGGGAGACTCTCAGGTTTTGGTAGTGAAGTTGTTGAGAGGTAGCTGAATTTAGGGCTGATTTTGGATGTAATGCAGACAGAATTCGCTGATAGGATAGATGTGGGATGTGAATAAAACAGAGAAACTGACGATAACTCTTACATCTTAGGCCTGAGCAACTGGATTTTTGGTGGAATAATTAAGAAACGAAGAGACTGGGAATGGAAAAGGTTTGAGGGAGAAAGTCAAGACTTTTTAGATATGGTAAGTATGAGATACCTATTAGGCATCCAAGTGCTTCAATGTATACGTGTTTCCTTGCCTATGAAATGGGAATAGTAGTGATACTTCAGACAACGGTCATGAAAGTTAGGTGAGATAATTCATGTGAAGTGCTCAGAATATAGCCTGGCCCACAATAAACACACAGTAAATATTAGCCAAATGGAAATATCAAACAGGCAGCAAGCTATACAAGCCTGGAACTCTGAGAAGTCATTAGTGTTAGAGAAAAAGGTTTCTTAGTTCTCAGCGTATAGATGAGGCCTGGATGAGATGACCTAGGAAGAGTGTGTAGACAGAGAAGGCGGTGAAAAGTAGACTCCTGGGAACCTCAGACATTCAGGAGAGTTAAGCAGAGGAGGGAAGCCATACAGAATGCTGAAAACTAACAGCCAATGAGTTAAGAAGAAAAACAGGTGAGTACAATGTTAAAAAAAAAAATCCAAAAAGGGAGTGGTCAGCTGGTTCAAATGCTGCCAAAGGGTTTAACAAGATGAAGACTGAGAATTATCTATTCAGTCTGGTAAAATAGAGCTCCTTGAGGACCTTGATAAGAGCTACTTCAGAGGCATCATGGGGATAAAAGCCCAACTGGAGTAGTTGGGGAGAGAATGAAAGGTGAGAAAGTAGAAACAGCAATTATATACAGCACATTCAAGGAGTTTTGTTGTGAAAAGGGAGAAAAGAATCAGGTAGTAGCTAGAGGTGGACGTGGGGTCAAGCGTTTTTTTAAAGAAGGATTATATTAAAGCAGATAGTTTTATATGGTGATGGGACCAATCTAGTTGTGAGAGAGAAATTGCCTACACAGCAGGAGAGATGAGATAACTGCAGGTATAACCCTGACTAGATGAGAGAGGATGGAATGTAAAGCTCAAATGGAGAGGTTGGCCTTAGATAGAAGGGGGCACTTCAGCCAGGCACAGTGGCTCACACCTGTAATCCCAGCACTTTGGGAGGCCGAGGTGGGCAGATTACGAGGTCAGGAGTTCGAGACCAGCCTAGCCAATATGGGGAAACCCCATCTCTACTAAAAATACAAAAATTAGCAGGGCGTGGTGGCGGGCGCCTGTAATCCCAGCTATTCAGGAGGCTGAGGCAGAAGAATCACTTGAACCCAGGAGGCGGAGGTTGCAGGGAGCCGAGATGGGGCCACTGGACTCCAGCCTGGGCGACACAGTGAGACTCCATCTCAAAAAAAGAAAAAAAAAGAAGGGGGCATTTCTTTGATTGTAGAAGGCAGCAGAGTATGTAGTCACATCTAAATTCCATTTTAACAAGAGGGAAAAAAGTTGTTTTGTTTTTTGAGACAGCATCTTATTCTGTCGCCCAGGCTGGAGTGCAGTGGTATGATCATACCTCACTGCAGCCTCCAATTCCTGGGCTTAAGTGATCCTTCCATCTCAGCCTCCAGAGGAGTTGGGATTGCAGTGCTCACCACAGTGCCTGGTTATTCTTATTCTCTTATAGAGAAGGGGTCTCACTATGTTGTTCAGACTGTCTTTAACTCCTGAGCTCATGCAGTCCTTCCTCTTCGGCCTCCCAAAGTGTTGGCATTACAGGCATGAGCCACCATGCCTGGCTGAAAAAGCTATTACATACTTTGAGAAAATTTAGGCCGGGCGTGGTGGCTCAAGCCTGTAATCCCTGCACTTTGGGAGGCCGAGACGGGAGGATCACGAGGTCAGGAGATCGAGACCATCCTGGCTAACATGGTGAAACCCCATCTCTACTAAAAAATACAAAAAACTAGCCGGGCGCGGTGGTGGGCGCCTGTAGTCCTGGCTACTCGGGAGGCTGAGGCAGGAGAATCGCTTGAACCCGGGAGGCGGAGCTTGCAGTGAGCTGAGATCTGGCCACTGCACTCCGGCCTGGGCGACAGAGCGAGACTCCGTCTCAAAAAAAAAAAAAAAAAAAAAAGAAAGAAAGAGAAAATTTAAAATCTCCTGATTCAGAGCCAGACATAGTTGTGTGCACCTGTAGTCTCAGCTACTTGGGAGGCTGAAGGAGTAGAATCACTTAAGCCCAGGAGTTCAAGGCTTTAATACATGATGATTATGCCTGGGAACAGCTACTGCCCTCCAGCGCAGGTAACATAGTGAGACTTCATCTCTTAAAAAAACAAAAAGCAAACAAACAAAAAAACCCCTCCTGATTCATGTATTACATTCTTGGTATAAGACAACTGACTCAAGAATCACTAAATCCATAAATGAATAGCTGAATTGCTTCCAATGACAATTCTGTTAACATTAGTTCTGAGAGCTTCAACCTTCATATTATCAATTTCCAAAGTATCTTGCAAAGTATTAAAAATGTGAATACTTATATTCCTGCTATATTTTAAGCCGAGCTCATTAAAAGAATGAGAGGATAGGCATGGTGGGTCACACCGATAATCCCAGCACTTTGAGAGGTCGAGGCAGGACGACTACTTGAGCCTGGGAGTTTGAGACCAGCTACACAAGATGGTGAGACCCCCATTTCTACAAAAAAAAAAAAAAAAAATTCACTTTGGGAGGCCAAGGTGGGTGGATCACCTGAGGTCAGGAGTTTGAGAACAAGCCTGGCTAACATGGTGAGACCCTATCTCTACTAAAAACATAAAAAATTAGCCAGGTGGCCGGGCGCGGTGGCTCAAGCCTGTAATCCCAGTACCTTGGGAGGCCGAGGTGGGTGGATCACGAAGTCAGGAGATCGAGACCATCCTGGCTAACATGGTGAAACCCCGTCTCTACTAAAAATACAAAAAACTAGCCAGGCGTGGTGGCGGGCGCCTGTAGTCCCAGCTACTCGGAGGCTGAGGCAGGAGAATGGCGTAAACCCGGGAGGCGGAGCTTGCAGTGAGCCGAGATCGCGCCACTGCACTCCAGCCTGGGTGACACAGCGAGACTCCGTCTCAAAAAAAAAAAAAAAAAAAAAAAAAAAATTAGCCAGGTGTGGTGGCACACGCCTGTAGTCCCGGCTACTCAGGCGGCTTAGGCACGAGAATCACTTGAGCCCAGGAGGTGGAGGTTGCAGTGAGCCGAAATTGAGCCACTGCACTCCAGCCTGGGTGACAGGGCAAGACTTTGTCTCAAAAAAGAAAAGAAAAGAAAAGAAAAGAAAATTAAAAATTAGTCAGGCATGGTGTTGTGAGCCTATGGTCCGAGCTACTCAGGAGGCTGAGGAAGGAGGATCCCTTGAGCCCAGGAGTTTGAGGCTGCAGTGAGCTGTGTCTGTGCCACTGCATTCCAGCCTAAGTGGAAGAGCAAAAACATGTCTCTTAAAAAAAAAAAAAAAGAATTAGATAGCAAGTACCATGAGGGAAGGGACATCTCCAGTGGTAGAGCCCCAAGAGCTGGTCATCTGCCTAGAATACAAAAGATGTTCTTTGAAAGATGAATTAGATTTTTCAATTTTCATTTCTTACTTGTAATGCAATATTTATGATGGCCATTTTTAGGAAGATGAGCCTCTTTGCAGGTACTTTTTCATTATTTGCAATAGAAAAAAAATGCAGTGACACCTGTAAATAATTTCCAAAAGCGGAATATAAAAATAATGCTGCTCAATCAGTAAGAAAAGTATAATATACCCAAGCATAGTCAAATACACAGACATCAAGGGGCAAATTTCTTAAGCCAAAATGGTTAATGAAATTCCACCAGTCAAGAAATGTATGCTGCTATTGAACTGACATCATATTCTCTTGTGAACAGATTGTCAGGGGTAGGAACAAGGGCAGATTCTCTCTGGTTATTGGTGCATCAAGAGAACAATGATTATTTGAATGCGTAATAGATAGGAAGATATTTAAACTGTTTAAATATGATCTCTGCCTGTATTGAGAAATGTTAACACAAAAAGGTCACTTAGGATTAAAGAGCGCCAAGACAATAATTCTCTGTTCTTCAATAACAACAGAAGGTAAAAATTTCACCGACACAAGAATGAAGTCCAGTTTTCAAATATTTAATTCAATTCTACCTAGCAACTGTCACCTACAAAACACAAATGCTATTCCCTTTGTAACTAGAGAAATAGGTACTACCCGTCATCCCCACTCCATGTCAACAAGAACAAGCAGCAAAGATGCTGAAAACAGTAAAGCAAATGAAACAGGTGAACTCCACCCATCCTGCTTCAGAAAAAGAGGTAGTTATAAAGTAGCTTATTTGTCTTAAAAAAAAAAAAAAAAAAAACAGCAAAATGAATGCGCTACTTCAGATAGTAAACTATTCTGATTCCTGGCAATGGCCCAAATTATTCTGCAGAATCTTTATTAAAAAAACTCAAGAAAGGTGTATTCCCAGACTCCTCAGGTTCCAAGTCTGAACTGATGTATCTACTTGCTAAAGCAGAAAAAATAAGCTCACTTAACTGATTCACTGTAGAAAATTAAGTTAAGCATCACAATCACAGGGTTTATTTTTCTCTAATAGGAAAGTACCATAAATGACCAGATTGATTTGAATAGGCTAGAAAAATTAAACAAACACCAACTTTATTTTCAGATATGGTTCTTTTTATTATAAGAAATTTTGGTCCCCCATATGACAAGTTTAAGTGGTTAACTTCATTTTGAGCTACATTCTCATTCAACTACAAACTTCTACTATAAAACTCAGTTTTTTTCTTCCGTTTGTTGTTCTTATCCTGGTGCAAAAGTCATGTTACAGCTTTCCTTCTGGGAAGATGGGCTGTTGAATGACCAACAGTAACGAGAGTAACACTGAGGAATCCACAACTTCCTTCCTTCTAAAGGTAAACAGGGTAATCTCTCCGTAAAGTCAGTTTGCTGAAGAAGCAGTGTAAAATTAGATGACAAAAGTGAACATTCTTCTTGGCAAAATAACACCGAAGCCTCCGAGTCGGCCAATACAATTTTTTTCTTGTTTTTTTTTTTTTTTTTTTTTTTGGAGATGGAGTCTCACTCTGTTGCCCAGGCTGGAGTGCAGTGTCATGATCATGGCTCACTGCAGCCTCAACCCGTTGGGCTCAAGCAATCCTCCCATCACAGCTTCCCGAGTAGCTGGGACTATAAGGCACAGGCCACCATGCGTGGCGGTTTTTTTTTTAATTTTTTAAATTTTAAATTTTTATTTTGTAGAGATCAGGTCTCACCAAGTTGCCCAGGCTAGTCTTGAACTCTTGGCCTTAAGCAATCCTCCCACCTCAGCCTCCCACAGTGCTGGTATTACACTTGTGAGCCACTGTGCACAGCCCACCAACACAATTTTGACTTATTATTTTTTAGGAATATTCAAATATATGAGTTGGGAAATTTTGTGTTCTTAATATTTTGTAAAACCAGTTGGTCTCTTCTGGCTACCACATCATATTTGGAAGTTTGCCATCACATTCTGAGAAGCCCACATTAGGTGGCATCAACCTATTAAAAAAAAGAAAGTCCCTGGTATTTTTTATTACTCCAACACTTGAATCTCTCAAGTAGAACAAAGAATCATAAGAGAAATCGTCTTTGCTTTTATAATCCCATTTTCTGAATTTATACAAGCAGTTTTTTGAATTTTATATCTCGTTTACTGAATGTACAACAAGCAATTAAAACTTATAGGGAAAGTATGAATTTGTTCTACTTCCAATTCCCAGAGTTTCTCAAATGACATCCAACTTTATAATTAAGGAGTCAAACTGCCCTTCACTTTGCCAACAATTGCAGAATTCCTGCAACAATCCAGCTTCACCTATGAACTACAGGCATTTTATGAGACTGGTTAAAAGTAGAGACTATTTATTATATGCAACTTAAAAAATACTTAAGATATACAACTAATCTTAAATCTAGTATCAGTTCACTTGAAAGAAGGAATTCATACACAATTCCAGTAGGAAATTCAAAAGTCCTAAAGCTTCAATAACCCAATGAAGGTTTTGGAGTTAAGAGTTAGTAGGAAAACTGGCTGGTGGTAATATCAGCTCTGCCCAGACTTTTGGTAATCTACATGAATAATCCCAATTCAGGTTTTCATTCTGACTGTACAGGAAATGCTTTCTGCAACCCAACATATCTAAAAAGGTTTCATTCTGAGTGATGCAAGCCCTCTACATAGCCTCAAAAGCCAAGGGTCAGAGGCTTTTATAATACTAACATGAAGCAAACTTACATTAGTTTGGAAATGACTTATAAGCATTTGTTATAATGTATCCACAAGCAGTGACAGCCTTAACAAGAGCTATTCTGAACCGTACCTCTTTAAATGACAACTGAAAATGGACATAAAAGCTACAAATACTTATTTGTTTCCTATATTGATACCACACCTACTGTTTTCCTTGGTTTCTCTTGATGTTTAAGATTTCTCTCTTAGCTCCACTTACAAAATTTTTATTCTCCCATAAAGCCACTACAAAAACCATTACTTCATAAAGAAATTTCTCTGGAAGCTTCCTACTGAAAAGTAATTATTGCTTCGAGGAACTGAATAAGAATTTATTTACTGATTCACAGAAGGAAAAGGCAGCTTGAGAGGTCATTTTATACATATATAGGCAGGACTGTACTTTTAAAATATACTTCCAGAGAAGATAATAAAATTATTTTGGCAACCTTTTTACCATGACTATAATGACAACCATCATTACCAATAAGTTCTTTACACAACTACCCCTTATTTCAGTTTAAACCTATTTTCTCTTATTCTGCTGTCAGTGGAGCTGGGAAACCGCTGGTTACCATTCCTAATAATGGATCCATTCATGTTTTTTGAAGAGTTATTAAGTTGCCTCTTAACCTTTCATTCTCTCAACCTTTCCTCATAGGACTGACTTCCAATCATATAATCATCTTTTGAGTCTCCTCAGAACCGTCTCCAAGGTCTCCTCATCCCTTTTAAGTTGAGGAACCTAGAAATGGAAACAACACTCAAGTAAGGGGATGATCAGTGCTAAGTATTATCTACATAAAAGATAATGCCATTCCATCAGGATACCTTAACATTGCTTTCAAAACCCAATCAGTACCTTTACAAAAATGTCCCATCATGGCTACTATGCTTTCCTTTGCCATACTTAAATTAGTATTTCTTAATGATTAGTCCAAATATTCTGTTCGTAGTCATAAGTTCTCCTAGTTTATGTAATGTGTCCTAGCAAAGTATTCCTAAAAGCTGTATGTAGATCAGATTTTCAATTCAACAAACACTATATAAAAAGTCACCACTATAAAAAACATAAAACAGGCCGGGCGCGGTGGCTCAAGCCTGTAATCCCAGCACTTTGGGAGGCCGAGACGGGCGGATCACGAGGTCAGGAGATCGAGACCATCCTGGCTAACACGGTGAAACCCCGTCTCTACTAAAAAATACAAAAAACTAGCCGGGCGAGGTGGCGGGCGCCTGTAGTCCCAGCTACTCCGGAGGCTGAGGCAGGAGAATGGCGTGAACCCGGGAGGCGGAGCTTGCAGTGAGCTGAGATGCGGCCACTGCACTCCAGCCTGGGCGGCAGAGCGAGACTCCGTCTCAAAAAAAAAAAAAAAAACATAAAACATAAATGATGACTTAAAAATGGCCCATGTCGGCCGGGCGCGGTGGCTCAAGCCTGTAATCCCAGCACTTTGGGAGGCCGAGGCGGGTGGATCACGAGGTCAGGAGATGGAGACTATCCTGGCTAACATGGTGAAACCCCGTCTCTACTAAAAATACAAAAAACTAGCCGGGCGTGGTGGCGGGCGCCTGTAGTCTCAGCTACTTGGGAGGCTGAGGCGGGAGAATGGCGTGAACCCGGGAGGCGGAGCTTGCAGTGAGCCGAGATCACGCCACTGCACTCCAGCCTGGGAGACACAGCGAGACTCCGTCTCAAACAAACAAACAAAAAAAAATGGCCCATGTCTTAAGGGAGTCACTATCTAATGGGACAAAGACACATTTCAAAAGTATCACAACATAAGGTATACTGGGTTAAATTCTTTAAGGGTAATGTACAAAACACAAAAAGAAAACAGGAAAGAAGTTGAGTTTCAACTAGCAGTACAATCTGTGAAAACATGGAAGAGTTAGGATCTGGGGATCTGAGTTGAACCATGGGAGATGAATAATAAGCCCAAGACAGGTCAAAATGGGAAAGACTTTAAGGCAAAGGAGAGGCTTTAGCAAAGGTACAAAGGCAGATAAACAGACTGTGGAGAATACCTAATAGTTCAGTAGTCCAATGTGGTTGAAGCGGTAACAACGTACATTCAGGAGACACGGTTCAAAATTTAGAAATACAAGCTAGCAAGATCATACAGGGCTGAGAATCTTAAATTTTATATTCAGTGAGAAGCCAAAGGATTTTAGGAATAAAGTGACATAATCAGATCTGTATTTAAGAAAACCATTATATTGTGTAGCACTGTGCCGGGTGAAAAGATAGGTGGGAAGACCAATGAGAAGATTACCACAATAAACTATCCAAAAGTAATGGAAATTTAAACTAGAACAGCAGGAACAGAACAGCAAGGACAGATGAAAGAAACACTACAATAATATAATGGACAAGACTCAGAAATTGATTGGATGGGAGTGGGAAGAGAAAGGATTTAAAGATAGCACAGTGTAGAGAGCAAGAATCAACTTTCAAGCAGATGTAGGTTCAGATTTAAATTCTAGCTCTGCCACTTACTAGCCATATAACTTAAAGAAAATTACTTGTCTGTGCCTCAGTTTCTGAGGTGTATTGATGGTTTCTGATGGTGTATTGAGTACATTAGGAAATCTTCGACAGAGTCTCACTCTGTCCTCCAGGCTGGAATGCAGTGGTGTGATCTTGGCTCACTGCAACCTCTGCCTCCTGGGTTCAAGTGATTCTCGTGCCTCAGCCTCCAAGTAGCTGGGATTGCAGGTGCGCACACCACCATACCTAGCTAATTTTTGTATTTTAAGTAGAGACAGGGTTTCACCATGTTGGCCAGGCTGGTCTCAAACTCCTGACCTCAAGTGATCTGCCTGCCTCGGCCTTCCAAAGTGTTGGGATTACAGGACTGAGCCACCCCACCCAGCCTGCAAATCTTTTTTTAAAGACAGTATGGCAAAACTGTACTTTTCTTTTTTTCTTTTTTTTTTTGGGAGACAGAATCTTGCTCTGTTGCCCAGGCTGGAGTGCAGTGGCACAATCTTGGCTTACTGCAACCTCCACCTCCCAGGTTCAAGCGATTCTCCTGCCTCAGCCTCCCAAGTAGCTGGGAGTAGAGGTGCCGGCCACAACGCCCAGCTAATTTTTGTATTTTTAGTAGAGACAGGGTTTCACCATGTTAGCCAGGCTGGTCTTCAACTCCTGACCTCAGGCAATCTTCCCACCTTGGCCTCCCAAACTGCTGGGATTACAGGCATGAGCCACTGCGCCCGGCCCAAAACTGTACTTTTCCTCCTTAAACACACTACTCTTAACTAGTTACTCTTAAACTCTAATCTGCTTTTGACCATTCGGCTCAAGTCCCAACCCTCAGAAATTGCAACCTACAATTCAGCATTTCTTCTATAATTAAATGGTTACTTGCATTGATCTCCGTAGACCAGCACTCATTCTCCTCAAGCTGACACTTAAGAACAAATGTCACCAAGTATAGACTAATGGATCTGAACCTGGAGCCTAAGTACCCTGAAGAGCCTCAGAGCTGTTGTAAGGAACCACCAAGTGTTCTCCTCATAAAAAGATCAGGAACACTAGTTATAGAGACAACAGGTAGCAACCCCATTATAGCTGCCTTGGCCTGATAATGAGCAACTCATGGAGGCACTGTGTTCCTTGGTATCTTAGCTGCCTATTTATACCATCTTGTTCTCTTTCTTCTTTTTTGCCTTATCTCTTAATATGTTTTAGTTGGACACTAATGTTGTTACCAAGATAGGTGGCTGGCCTTCAATTTGGTTCTACCTAGCTCATAGAAGAACTTGACACTCAAACTAATATCAAGAACATTCTAAGATTATAGCACTCAAACAGGTGTATGTATGCATATATATACAGGTATAACTCAATGTAATAAAAACCAGTTATTTTGATGAAAAAAAAAGATTATAACCCTGCTTTCCTTTCAATCTCTTGGTTCTAATAATTAGGGCTTCCTATGTGCCAGGCAAAGTGCTAAGTGCTTACATTACATGCATGATCTCGCTTAAGCCTCACAATAAGGCTATGAAGCATGAGTACCCCTGACTTACAAATGAAGAAACGGAGGCATGGAGAGGTCCAAAAACTTTTCTGGTTGGGTGCAGTGCCTCCCATTTGTAATCCCAACACTTCGGGAGGCTGAGGTGCAGGGACCACTTGAGGCCAGGAGTTCAAGACCAACCTGGGCAACATGGTGAGACCCCCATCTCTACAACAAATAAAACAATTAGCTGAGTGTGGTGGCGCATGCCTGTAGTCCCAGCTACTTAGGAGGCTGAGACAAGAGGATTGCTTGAGCCCTGGAGGTTGAGGCTGAAATGAAATGTTTGTGCCACTACACTACAGCCTAGGCAACAGAGCATACCCTGTCACAAACAAACTGAACAAAACACAAAAAAAACTTTTTTCAAGATGGCTGAGCTTAGATTTGAACTCAGGCAGTTTAAATCCAGAGCCCATGGTCTTAACAACTCTTAATTACTGTGCTATACTATCTCACACCAGTACAGATTAGATTATGAGATTCTCCCTTTCTTCTGTAAAGGCATTTAAATATGCACAAATAAAAAATCCTAGCCAAAGAGATTACAAAAGGATATCCTCATTAGCTAAGCTTAAAGAGATGTTATCCACAAGGTTTTACTGCTTATAATTAAAGGTAATAATCTAGGGACAATGTTTGTGTTTGATCTAAAAAGTGGTCAATCCTCATGGATGGGCAGAGGTTGAATATGGGCAGGTGTAAATATTTCTCCAGGTGTAGGATATTTATTAGAGATAACAATTAACTTCTCCCTAGTTTTTAGAACTGAGATAGTATAAAGGAGAGCCTAAAGAAAAAACTTTTCTCTAGAAACACTTCTCACAAGTAATATCACTCTCCTAATTCAAGACAGAAAGCTACCATTACATTGATGCTGTAAAATGAGAATGAAACAATGATGCTTCAACAAAGCATAGATAATACAAGTGGATCTCTCTAAAACAGTATGAATGTTAGAAAGATTCATAGCTTTTGTTGCTGAAAGACATCAAAACATCTATACCCAAACATTCCAACAAAACACAAAACCAGAAATGCAAGAAAGTGGACAAAATACTATATATGGAAAAACTCCATCTCCTGAAATAGATGCCACTGGACAGATGCTACCCAATGGTACCTCACAGGGTACTGCTGTAGCAATAATTAAAGGTAAGATATCTGGGGAAATCCCTTCAGTCTATTTGTCAAATAGAAAAACAACTACTCATTTCAAGGGAAGGGGAATTTTCATACACTGCACAGAAAACTGCCAACTAACTCATATCTTTGTTGTTTCCTTAAAACTAAAACTCATTAGGGCAATACATTCAATTCAACATCTGAAAGTTAAACCAAGCTTGGCCTCTTAGAAGTTTTAGACTAATCCTTCAAGGGGATTTATATCATCCACAACAATTACAAATCACATAACAAAATTCTTCTTTCAAATGTCTTAAGTCTTTAGAAGCAAATGTCTGGCAGCAGCTACAGTCTCATGGTTGGCTTCCCCTGGTGTGTAACCTGACAAGGTAAAAAACTCATTGAAATATTTAACAGTGGTGGTATGGATTTCTTTGGATAGGTCAAGAAAAGCAGTTCATCATTTTGAAAACATAAAGAACCATTTTATGGGAAATCATTCCCTCAGTCCAAGTGTCTCTGTATTTCCTCGGGGCTTTCTCAGAGACTTTATTGAGGGGGAAAATGAAAAGGCTAACAAAAGGACCCCTTTTTTCTCCCTATTCCCAGCATAATCTACCTCAGCCACAGGGCCAGTAGCATCCACACTGTCATAAATGCCAGCAATTAGAGAATTAGGCCATAAAACCACCCACTCAGGTATAAGAGTGCAGGCCTCCAGCTTTATTTAATGCATGCCATAAAAGATCCTGTACTTCCTTCTTCCAGGCCTTCTTCAACAACCAATGAAATGACAATAACAACAAAAACAGCCCTTTGTCTGCATAACCTCATACTGATGTGATCAATGAAGCCATCTGGGTCCAGGTAAAGGATTTAAGATTCCTTTTTCTTAATAAAAGGTAGCATTTTCTCTAGCATGCCACATGTAGATCTAGTAAAGAACATACTGTATTTTGAATACGAAGGTCCTGGAAACTAAAGTCAAACTACTTTTTCCAGAAAAGCTATTTTATCTTATTCTGAAAATACTCTAGAAGCCTAGACAATTCCTGAACTTCTCAAGAAATACTGGAGCCTACAAGGGTATTCTTAATTAACTCAACAATTTCCAGAACCTCCTAAAGTCTTTCTAATCAAAAGTTAATTCAGATCTCAAAGCTAACTTTAATTCAGTCTGTGTCTCAAAGCTGATACAATCTAGGAGCAATCAATAATTTCATCTGATTGTCTTGTCTTCAACAACCTCGGAGTCCACAAAAATCACAAGTCTGAGATTTACTCCATGACAATATTTTACTCATCAAGCTTCATAAACCAGTCTAGATAAGATCCAAGGAAATACTTTGTAACAGTGAACTCTGTGGCATCCTCTTTCCTACTAGTGCCTACAGGGTTAAGAATCTGATTAAAATGTAGGTATGTCATGCCAGACTCATTAGTAATTTAACCTTTCTTAATCCCTGAAAATAACATATGCAAACAAAGGAAGGTCCCATCCCAGCAATCCTTGAATAAATTCCTCCCAAAGTAGTGATAGTCACAAAGCTTCCCCCTTCTCAAAGGTCTATGCCATTGGGCTCTCCACCTTGGCAGAGGAAGAATGGAAAGAGACAAGATATTCACAAAAGGCCCGATTGAAGGCCTTCAGTTAAGTGCTAGAAGGAAGCTGAAGTTCTGTGCCAACACTAGTGGAATGTGGGCAGGCACAAAGAGATCTTAATTAGGAGACCTACAATTAAAACACAGCGAGTTTCCAAAAGAGAGAGGCACTGCAGTCTGTTATGCCTCTGAGCAAGCAAAGCACTGTTGCCACCCCCTCTAGCCACAGGGTAAGGGAGGCAATTGGTATAGAGTCTGCACAGCTGCCCTATGGAAGGACAGCTCCAAGGTGAACAAAGAAATGAGAAGTCAAGATGGGAATAGTTTCTCTCAACTTCCAATAAGATGATAGATCACTGTTGTGTGAATGATGATTTCCTCCAGGAGTATGTGCCTTAAGATAATTAAATGGAAGTGAAAGATGGGGACATGTCATCTGGTTTTCAGTCACAGAGGAAGAAAAGTTCTAAAGACTGAATTTCTAATGCTCAGTATAAACCATTTCAGAACATATTAATAACTACTTCCTATGAAGTAGGTACTATCACTTCAGTTTATAAATACATTGATGTATTGGATTTTTCTTTTCATTCAAAATTCACACACCTAAAGGAATATACCACCTAGACTGAAAATAACTTCTCTTTTGGATAGTCTGGCATTCACAACAATGAAAACACATTTAGTCAAACAAAAGGGCCTCTAAACACCAGATAATGCCTGGGATTCTGTAGGTTCTCAGAACTATGTGTAAAAACTTTATCCTCATTTTTCTTATAAATGAAACTGGTCAACTTCACCAAAGTCCTTATGTTTTTTTCACACAATGAAAAATTTCCAAGTTGAAAATTTCTCCTTCTAATAATAATGCCAGTTACACGGGCAAAGGTATGATCTGATATTAAAAATTACCAAACAGAATCCCAGCTACTCAGGAGGCTGAGGCAGGAGGATCAGGAGTTCAGGACACACCTGGGCAACATAGTGAGACCCTGACTAAAAAAAAACCAAAAATTACCAAATTGTCTCACTTGACTCTGACTCTTGAAATGAACTCAGAATAAGAAATTCTGATCTGACCCAAAATTTAATACAATAGAAAGGAATCATAATACTGACACAGAACAGATTCATGAGCTATTTAGTCCAAACTTTTCATTTTACAGATCAGAAATTTAAGGTTCAAAGTGAATTTGCCCAGGGTCTCGTAACTGTTCAGTAACGGAGATGAGAGCCCACATCCACTAACTTCTACTCAGAGGCTTAGTGCACTCCACTGTACTTGTGTTCCCTCCTTCATTTACCTTCTGCCAATCTTAGGATTAGCTGTGAAGGCAATGAAGGAGCAGCTCCCACTCTTGGTACATACGTGATCAATAAACATAAAAAAAAAAAAATCACAAACACTCTCCTACTACCTTTCAGCTGCAGGAATACTATCTTTTCAGGTCCAATCCAAAAGCCTGTCTCAGTCCACATGAACTAAACTGCAATTTCAAGTGAAAACAAACACACACCAATGCTGTAACTCAGTTTCAATTTCTATCTAATTAAAGTTTGTTATGTTATGAACAGGATGGAAATTTTGCTTTTAATATTTTGTGAAGTAGTAGGGAAGGTAACCGGATTATGACATTAATAAACAAAGACTAGTTACTGATAAATATACTGTTTCAGGAGTTTATTATTACAACAGCCTAACTTCCAGTCAACAGAAAGGGTGCTGCTGTACTATGTTTATTTAGATGGCAAAGTACAGTAATATGAACATTACCTGAGACAATCCTTAGAAAAATGGGATACTGACACTACAGAGGGAAGGGGAAAGACAAAAAATGGACCTCTGATTTCTTACAGTGCTCAATAAAACAAAACCTCAATTCTGCTTCCTAATTGTCATACAAAGGAAGTCAGGAATCAGCAGCAGTGAAGGACAAGTCTCCTATGGCTAAGGGAGTTCAAACAACAAAGTCATCTGGAAGTTCTGTTACCTAGTTTTAGAAGTATTAACATAGGTGTTGTTAGAGGCAAGTTATAGTCATTATTCACTGAAGGCGAACCAGTTTAAAGAGGTTAGAATCATTTTGGATCATATAACCATTTCTTCATGAATTCAGATAAGACTTGATATAGAGCCATGAGTGAGTTCTGAGAAGCAATCTTTATAATTCCATGTCAGCCCAGGGTGAACCTAAACTTCCTTTTTGGAACTTTATCATTGATGAGTAAGGCTATGTTAAAAATATATATATATATATATGCGCTTGGCTTCTACAATGAAAACTTCAGGTCAGAGGTTTACCACTACTCAACGCATAGCATCAACTCACACTGGATTGCCTCAAACACCACATAAAAAGCTTACCCATGGAACAGAGCTCATTCAAGTCCAAGTCAGAAAAAATACTCAAGTTTAATGTAAGGAGTCAACTACTCTTCTCATAACGAAGCAGCAACTACTGTTCAGGAAAAAGTTTTAAAGACAAAAACCCCTTATAAGTATGATCTTATTTGAAATAACTGCAATTCCTTGACAGGCTTTACACTATATACTAGTGTTAAGCAAAATAAAACACTAGTTTACAATTATCTCATAATGCCAGTAGGTAAGAAAACGTTTAGCCCCTGATTAAAACTTTAAAAGTGATTTGTCAAAGACCAACAGATAAAATATTCTGGTGCCCAGACATTAGGTCCCTGAATCCAGGTGGCTCTCTTTCTAACCAGTCTCTTGAAAAACTATGATTGGAAGCTGTCAGCATAAAACTTTGCTTTTGAATATGTGATAACATTTGGAATGTGAATGTTTGGTCCTTCAATACAAAATAAATAAGCATACTGAACAAGAAGAAAATGCTTCTCAGGATCCCCTTAAAATGGACTAACTTCTCCTAATAGAGACTTTATTAAACTCAAATACA
Source organism: Macaca nemestrina (assembly GCF_043159975.1). Classification (NCBI taxonomy): domain Eukaryota; kingdom Metazoa; phylum Chordata; class Mammalia; order Primates; family Cercopithecidae; genus Macaca; species Macaca nemestrina. The sequence continues at coordinate 118,269,070 of NC_092136.1, read as the reverse complement.
CACGGCGCTAAAATGCTACATATAACCAGGCAAGTCTCAATTTTGAAAATAAGCAGGTAAATGAAATGTCAGTTTTGATTTTTTTTTTTTTTTTTTTTTTGCTGCTGTATCTTTTAAAAAAGCAAAATCAACTCACATTTAAGCACCAACTCCATGCAAGTAACCTGAACGGTTCAGTCTTTTTGTCATGTATGTGGCCTTTGGTTCTCCAACTACATGGGATCTGTGTTGTTAGCTTAAAAAATACAGAATTGGCCTTTCAAAAAAAAATAATAATCTACAGCAACCAATAAATAGTCTCAAACAACCCTGCTGACTGCAGCTGCCTTCTGAAGGCTGGGAAAAGGAGGTGGAGATAGCGCAGAGAGAGGCAGGGAAAGGGGACGCTGCAGCTAGCTACATAGCAAGGAACACGCCCCCATCATGTCCTCCTTGCTCTGTCAGAAGGCGGGTTGTTGTCAGTCTCCTGATCAGGCTGCCTTAGAAACGATTAAAAAAAAGGAGGCAGGAAGACTAACAACCAAAAAACGCCAGCTCCTCGAAAGGAGGGGCCGGGGTCCTTGGGATCTCCTCCCTCCCCTTCTTCCCAGGATCTTTCCGTAAATCTAAAGGGGTGCGGGGCACAATAGGGGACAAGGGGTTTGCCCAGGATATTTTGTGTGCACCAACGGCAGAGCACGCAGGAAACGGCTGGTTGTTATCTTTCCCTTTCTGTTTCAATCAAGAGCACTCCAGAGCAGCAACCCCCTACCCCCCTTCGCTTCAGCCCCTAGCAGCTGCTCTTCCTCCTCCTAGCATCCCCCATGCCATTCTCCTCCCTCTACAATTCAAACTCCCCCCTCCTGCATCCAATGGAAAACAAATGCGCAACGCCACTGGCTGAACCTGAACTCAACTTCCCTTCCCTGGGCAACTTTCCTTTTTGCTGAAGGGGGCTGAAAAGTGTTTATAGAAGCAACTCCGTTATTGCCCCAGTACTAATGGGGAAGGGGCAACGCTCTGACCCTTCATCTACCTTGGGTCTCCTTATAAGAATCAGAGAGAACCCCAAGTCATTTCTAAGGAATAACTTTGCTTCACAGTCCTCCTCTTTCTCCCATCCCAAAGCAACCACCGCCACCACACTAAAGTATAACTGTCCCTTATCTACTCTCCTCACCCCAACCTGGCTTCCCCCACCCCTTCCAAGCCCCAGGATTGGCCTAGGAAAAGGTGGATCAATAATGAAATGACGAGAAGAGAAGGGCGGGAGGGAGCTCGGGTTGGAGACTGCGTGCTCTCAGGCGCAGTGGGTGGGGTAGGAGAGCAGCTGCTTCCCCTGGGAGGATGCTGCCCCAGTCCCCCCACAAACACCTCCCCTCACAGGGGCCCCCTTCCCCAGAGCTGGAGGGAAAGCCTGCCTCCTCTCCAGGGGGAGTGGTGGAAAGCTGCTCTTCTCTAAGCCTAGGGGACAGTGGACTATTTTCCCCTCCAAGATGCCACTAATCCTTCATTCTAAAGGAGGGAAAGGGTGGAGTGAAGGTAGAGTAATTCCCGGCTACCAATAGGCTAGAAACTGTAGCCCTGTAAGACGAGGTGGGGGGGCGGGGGGAAGAGACTGCTATATGAGGAATCACCGTTATCTTCAGAGGGAAAGGAGGTGAGACCAGGAAAGGTGCAGAGGAGAGATTTTCCCCGGTGGGGTAGGGAGGAATGGGGGAGGATCTGTCTGCTTGGGGTGGGGGTAGAGGGTGGAGGTGAAGGAAGGGGGAGTGGCTGGCAGTATAGGGACCTGGCCCGGGGACGGGGCGAGGGTTCATCGGGTTTTCGAAAGCAAGGTGCTGGAAGGGACATCGATCCCCAAGGGCTAGGAGAACGTGGTCCTGGATGAGGCCATCACCCGAGAGATGCCCGAGAGGAAAACTGCCCTAGGAGTAACACATCTGCCCAGAGAGGGAGGCGGGGATGTGGCGGGATCAGGTCTCTAGGAGGGAGGGAGGGAGGAATCTTGCTCGGATGAGGTAATCTGTGAAAGGGAGGAGGGGTTCAGTCCCGGAATGGGAAACCCCGGCGAGGGGGTCTGTGCCAAGGGATTTGGGGAAGGGTCAGGGGGAGGAGGGCGGGGGGCAAACGCCCTCAGCCAGATGGGCCCAAACCCCGGGGTGGGGGCGCCTGGGGGTCTGCAGCCCTGCATGGGGGTCCCAAGATGGGAGAGCCATTCGCCCCGGGTGAGGGACCCTGAGATGGTCCCAGAATTGGGATGCTCCTCAATCCCGGATGGGGGAGGGGAGGGGGCTCCGCAGAGGGTCGAGACCCCGGACCTGGGGGTTCCTCGCCCCCTTACCTCTCCGCTGCCGCCTCCCCCGCCGCTCTCCCCAAACACGGCCCGGAACCGGCGCAGGTTGGTGCCGATGGCGGCCGAGACCTGCAGCGCCGCGTCGAAGCCCGGGCCCACCCGGAGCAGGGCCGGCCCTGAAGAAGCTGAGGACGATGACGAAGACGAAGACGAGGCGGACGACGAGGAGGCTGCTGAGGCGGCGGCCGCTCCCCCTGGAACCCCAGCCCCGCTGCTTCCCGCCGCCGCCGCCGCGGCCGCCACAGCCGGGGGGGAGGGGGGCGCCCCGGGGCCGCCACCGCCGACCGGGGGCCCGGGGGGAAGCAGCAGGGCCGGGACGCGTTGCCGCGGGGCGCCCCCTAGGCCCCGGCGCCCCCCGCCGCCGCCGCCCCCGGTGGTCCCGGGTCGGGCGGGGAAGCGCCACCGACAGCTGTGCGCCATGTTCGCCCCGTGAAGTGAAGCAGCGAGAGGGAGAGGCGACAACACAGGGGGGCGGGGAGGCGGAGGGGGGGGGCACGGGGCCCCGGAACCTGCCTAACCCGCTCGGCGCTGCCTGGCCGCCTGCACTCTACAGGCCGCTATGCAGAGCGCCGGGCCGCGCCCGCCAGCCCCGCAATCTGTATAGCGGCCACGGGCCTCTGCCTCTGACGCCTGGGCGCTGCAACTCCATCCCGAGGCCCGGGCCGCCCCCTCCTGCCCGCCCGCCCGCCCCGCAACCTGGATAAGTGCATGCCCCGCCCTCCGGGAGAGGCATTGCTCGGGAAAAGGAGGGGGGAAGGAAGCCCGGGAGCCCGGAGCAGAGCGCGGGTTCCGGAGAGAGGGGGAGGGGGCGAGGGCTACGCGGAGATGGAGGCGGAGGGAGCCGGGCCGCCTGCAGCCTTGAGCACTGAGAGGCCGATTACACACGTTCCCGGGACGCGCTGGGAATCGAACCGCCCGGGAGAGCAGCTTCCAGTATAACGCGGCGGCTGGGTCGGGGAGCAGTGAGCCTTCTCCTCCGCCCCAGGGCTCGGATACAAGATGGGTTAGCCCGAATTGAACGCTTCTAGAATAAAAGAGCCCTTATTGTACTACATGCAAAACAGAAGCACTGCCCAGTTTACTATATGCAAAACAGAAAGGCCCTCAATGAACGCACTTTAAAAAATAAAAAAGGAGCCCCTCCCATTTTCATGCTGGAGCTCTCTCCAAAATGCACACACGAGTGGCAGGTTTCCTGCCACCTCCTCGCTCTACTGTGCACTCGTCTGGCTTTTGTGCCCTTCTGCAGGGAGTTGGGTTGTGTTTCTCCAGCCCGGGCACTGAGGCCACGGCGTGCTCCGCTAACGACGCGGTGTTACAACGAAGCTGAAGCTGGGTGGCTAACGGGGCCTGGAGGGAAGAGGCGGGCAAAAGCGCCCCCGCCCCTTCTTCCTCCGGTCTCTGCCTGCCGCTGCATGCAAAGCAGACCCTAATGTATGCACGCAGAGGGAGGGGGGCTCGCGAGCACGTTTCTGATTAAGAGAGGGGGAGGAGGAGAGCGTTGGGCATTATGATACACTGGGTGGAAGGGGCCCGCCGGCGGCGAGCTCTGTGCGCGGGGTTAGTAAGCTGAGGGGGGAGGGGGAAAGAAGGAGGCGAGTTAGGGAGGGGAATGAATATCCACCGGGTTTACTTTATTGCGGGAAAGAGGGGAGGGCGCCTCGAGTATAGCGTTAGAAGCCTGCAAGGCTGGGAAAGCCGAGAGGGTAGGGAGGGGTTTGTGTCGGGGGAACTTGCGTTGGTTGAAGCTGGGGGATCGATACACAGCCTGCAGGCCCCGGGGCAGCCTCCATCCCCCCAGCCGAGGTGGAGTTCGCTGGAAGGTCACGCAGCCTTCCTGGACTCCCGCACCGGTACAGCGCGCTGCATGTAATATTACAGCCTGGGGCGGCGAATTTGGGAAGGAGGGAGAGGGTCGTGGCGAGCAGGTTGCACTCAGCTCTGGCCCTCCGGAGGGTGCACTGCACGCCTCCAGAGAAGGTCCACAGCCTCCTGGTGCTGAAAACCTACGTCCCTCCACTGGCGAAACATTTGTGCAGAGCGGACGATGGGATGGGGGCTGAGGGGGAGCAGTGAAAGGGAGGAGACACAGGCAAGCCCCAACTCCCCCAACTCGTCCCGAATCGATCTTCGTTCCAACCGCGCAGGATGGGGCCCAGATGGTTTGCAAAGCGCACACTCACACAACGCATACACAGAACAAGATTCCGTTGTTACAGCGCGTGGTTTACTAGATGCTAAAAGGGTGGGAGTAGCAGGAGGGTCTTAAACGGCAGCCCCAAGGCTCTGCTAAGGACAGAGACACCCCATTGTGGACGGTTTCTCCATTGCAATATATTTAGCGTTGGGCGCTGGGTTTTTTGCTTCAGTGTAACTGCTCTGATCAGTTACAGATTGGCGACCACGTGTATTCCCTCAAGCATCCTGATTTGTTCTCTCTCTCTCTCTTATTTTTCTTTTGTATTTACCGCCCCCCCTTCTTTAATATGCATAACGGTCTGCAGAGGTAATAGGCAGGGGACTGAATGACAGGCTTTATATAACTGTGTCAACAGATTTCTTCCCGCCTTCTACCCTTGAGAAAACATGAACCGGGTGGGTTCTGAGTAACCTCACTTCAAGCAGTCTTCATTTAACACAGGTGGGAGGTCTGCAGGTTGGAAGGCAGCAGAAAGAAGGAAGAATGTCTTCGAATATTGTTTGGAGTCTCCAGATTCAAGCCTCTGAGCAGAAAAATTCCTTGAGAAATCATATAGTTTGACTCTTTGCCTCTAGACTAGTCCAAAAGGAGCCAGAGCAAGTCAGAATTTGGTTTATTGTTGGAGATTTTAGGGCAAAAATATTAATAATAACATTTTGAGTGCTTTCTGTGAGCCTAAGTGCTTTATGTGCATTCAATTTTTTCCAATCCTATGAGATAAATTTGATTTTACATATGGGGAAACTGAGGCTTAGAATAATGTCTAAAGTCACACAGCTAGTAAGTAGAAGTGCTAAAACTCATTGGGGTCTGACACCAAATAGCCGTTAACCATCCTGTTGATCATAAAAAGACATTCTATGCCTTACACATTAGGTACCTTAAACTCCATGTGCTTTACTTATTTTTTATTTTAAATTTTCATTCAACATATTTTTATTGAATATCTAATACATTCATATGGTTAAAAATTTAAGGCCCCGCATGGTGGCTCACGCCTGTAATCCCAGTACTTTGAGAGGCCGGCCTGGGCGGATCTCCTGAGGTCAGGAGTTCAAGACCAGCCTAGCCAACATAGTGAAACCCCCGTCTCGACTAAAAATACAAAAGTTAGCGATGTGGTGGCGGGCGCCTGTAATCAGTTACTTGGGAGGCTGAGGCAGGGGAATCACTTGAACCCAGGAGGCGGAGGTTGCAGTGAGCCGACATTGCACCACTGCACTCTAGCCTGGGCGACAGAGTGAGACTCCGTCTCTAAAACAACAACAACAACAACAACAAAATTAAAGGAGGCCAGGCACGGTGGCTCATGCCGGTAATTCCAGTACTTCGGGAGGCCAAAGTGGGTGGATCATGAGGTCAGGAGTTTGAAACCAGTCTGGCTAACATGGTGAAACCCCATCTCTATGAAAAATACAAAAATTAGCCGGGTGTGGTGGCAGGCACCTGTAATCCCAGCTACTTGGGAGGTTGAAGCAGGAGAATCACTTGAACCTGGGAGGCAGAGGTTGCAGGGAGCTTAGATCCCACCACTGCATTCCAACCTGGGCGACAGAGCAAAACTCCATCTCAAAAAAAAAATTAAAGGAATGAAAGTCATTAAAGTCCTCACTTTATTTTTGTTCTGAACTATCCTCTCCCCAACCCCAGTAATATTACTTACCCTTTAGTAGGGGTTACTGTTATCAGTCTATCGTATATTCTTCCAGACATAGTCTATGCCTACAAAAGCATACACATATAGAAGTTTTTCCATGAATAAAAGCATATCAAACCCATTTCCTGAATATTGCTTATTTCACTTATATCTTGGAAATCATTACTATCAGTAGACAGTTTCCTCATTATTAGGGCTGTATGGAATAGAAATAGAGCTTACTTTAATCAGTTCTCTATCAGTGGGCACTTGTTTCCAATCTGTTGTATGTATTTCAAACAATGCTGCAGTGCATAACCTTTAATATACGTCATTTTGCAAATGTTCAAATGTATCCGTAGTATAGATTTCTAGAAGAGCAGATGCTGAGTGTGTACATTTATAGTTTTAATAGATAGTGTCAAGTTGTCCCCAGTAGAAGTTATGCTAATTCATACTCCCACCAGCAATGTTCAAGAGTGCCTTTTGGCCTAGTGCAGTGGCTCATAACTGTAATTCCAACACTTTTGGGAGGCAGAGGTGGGCAAATCACCTGAGGGCAGGGGTTCGAGACCAGCCTGGCCAACAGGACAAAACTCCGTCTCTACTAAAAATAGAAAAATTAGCCTGACGTGGTGGCGCACACCTGTAGTCCTAGCTACTCGGGAGGCTGAGGCACCAGAATCGCTTGAACCAGGGAGGTGGAGGTTGCAATGAGCCAAAATCACCCCATTGCACTCCAACCCGGAAGACAGAGCGAGAGTGTCTCAAAAAAAAAAAGACGACGACGAAGAAAAAAGTGCCTCGGGAGGCTGAGATGGGAGGATCTCGAGCTCAGGAGTTCGAGACCAACCTGGGAAACTTGGGGAAACTGTCTTTACAAGAAAATACAAAGATTAGCTGGGCGTGGTGGAAGGAAGAGGTGGGAGGATCACTTGAGCCCAGGAGTTCAACAGCAGCCTGGGAAACACAGTGAGACCTCGTTTCCATGAAAAATAAATGAAAAAGTTAGCTGGGCGTGGTGGCATGTGCCTGTAATCCCAGCTACTAGTAGAGCTGAGGTAGAGGATCCCTTGAATCCAGGAGGTTGAGGCTGCAGTGAGCTGAGATCAGGCCACTGCACTCTAGCCTGGGCAAGAGAGTGAGATGAGACCTTGTCTCAGAAAAAGAAAAAAAAATTAATTCATTAATAAAATAAAATAAGTAAATAATAAATAAATAAAAGTGCTCCTTTCTCCACGGTGTTCCAAAAAGGGTTTTTTAAACTTTTTTTGATCTTTGTCAACCTAATGCACACATTTTAAATTTTTTCTAAGTGACAGAAGGAAACTTTTAAGAAGGGAAACCCAAATTTTGCCAATTTCTGCAAACTAATTAATTAATTCTGGTTTAAGGGGACTTCTAGATATTTATTCCCTTTCCCCCTCCTCTGGAAAGATTTATCTTGAGAACCAATATTGTGATAGAATTAACATCAGCTCAGAGTCACAAATCTGGGCTTGATTTGCATGTCCAATAATGTTAGCTATACGATCTTGAACCAGGCACCCAGCCTCAGTCTGTCTGAGTTTCCTAATCTGCAAAAATAAAGATATTAATTACAGCTTCACAAGATTATCATTGAAGATTGAATGAGTAAATAAAGTGTCTTCTCTCTAATTCAGACAGAAACATTTTCTCCCCAGGGATTTCCTTAACCATTGGTACAGCTACCCCTCTGAAATTAGCAATTTTTTCTCCAAAGGGCCCCCAAGTGGACACATTGCATCAGTAGTCCCAAAGGCCTCCAACAAAGAACAGTGGCTGAGTTATTTAAGCTTGTCCAAAGGAAGGCTTGATCATCACTGAGCAGAGAACTGTTCAGAATGCTCAGGTGCTGCTTTTTTTCTGGGGAAAGAAGGGTACAGTCCATTACTCTTCCACAAAAGCACTCTTCTAATTAAGGAAGCAATGGCTGCATTTTGCTCTGAATCTGTGAATTTCCATTTCTGAGCTTTAAAAAAAAATTATATATATTGGCTGCGCATGGTGGCTCACACCTGTAATCCCAGCACTTTGGGAGGCTGAGGTGGGCGGATGACCTGAGGTCAGGAGTTCGAGACCAGCCTGGCCAACATGGAGAAACCCTGTCTCTACTAAAAATACAAAATTAGCCAGGCATGGTGGCGCATGCCTGTAATCCCAGCTTCTTGGGAGGCTGAAGCCGGAGTATTGCTTGAACTTGGGAGGCAGAGGTTGCGGTGAGTTGAGATTGGTCATTGCACTCCAGCCTGGGCAACAAAAGCAAAACTTCGTCTCAAAAAAAAAAAAAATTATATATAGCTATTCCTATGACTAAAAGGACTTTTTTGTTTGTTTGAGACAGAGTCTCACTCTTGTCCAGGTTGGGGTGCAGTGGTGCAAACTCGGCTCACTGCAACCTCTGCCCCTGAGCTCAAGCGATTCTCCTGCCTCAGCCTCCTGAGTAGCTGGGATTACAGGCACCTACCACGACACCTGGCTAATTTTTGTACTTTTTTTTTTTTTTTGAGACAGAGTCTGGCTGTGTCATCCAGGCTGGAGTGCAGTGGCGTGATCTTGGCTTACTGCAACCTCCGCCTCACAGGCTCAAGGAATTCTCCTGCCTCAGCCTCCCTAGTAGCTGGGATTACAGGTGTGCATCAGCACGCCCAGCTAACTTTTGTATTTTTAGTAGAGACAGGGTTTCACCATGTTGGCCAGGCTGGTCTTGAACTCCTGACCTCAAGTGATCCATCCACCTCGGCCTCCCTAAATGCTGGGATTACAGGTGTGAGCCACTGCACCCAGCCTTAATTTGTGTACTTTTAGTAGAGACAGGGTTTCACCACCTTGGCCAGGCTGGTTTCAAACTCCTGACCTTAAGTGTGGGAGAGGAGTTCGGCCTCGGCTTCCAAAGTGCTGGGATTATAGGCATGAGCCCCCGTGCCCAGCCTAAAAGGATTTTAAATACAACCCTAGCATAGACATCTGGCTTTCTGTAAAGAGGTCAGGAGTTCGAGACCAGCCTGGCCAACATGGCAAAACCCCATCTCTACTAAAAATACAAAAATTAGCCAGGCATGGTGGGGAACACCTGTAGTCCCAGCTACTCGGGAGGCCCAGGCAGGAGCATCGCTTGAACCTGAGAGGCGGAGGTTGCAGTGAGCTGAGATTGCACCACTGCACTCTAGCCTTGGCGACAGAGCGAGACTCCATTAAGAAAAAAAAGAAAAAAGAATTCAGTAGAGTTCTGCACAAAGGCAAGGGCGAGACACTTCTTGGACCATGAGCTCTCTGAGGACAGGAAACTGCGTATTACTTATCGTTGTATCCTCTATGCCGAAGAGTGTCTATACCAGCTCAATTAATGTTTGCAAAATAAATGACTCTTCCCAGATGCACTCTTGGACCTTGGGATTTATACGGAAAGGGTCATATTCTGTCAGAATTTTGGCAGTCACATGTCATGTCCTGGGCTGTTTGGGGTTTTGTGTGTGTGTGTGTGTGTGTGTGTGTGTGTGTGTGTGTTTTAAAGAAACATTTTATTTAAAATCACTTAAGCAGTTCCCATTTGAAATTGTACCAATGACAAAAGTTCATATTTTCAAAGAGAGACAAATTACAGGAGTAATTATTATTTGATTATGATTGTTTCACCTCGTAGAAGCTTGAAGGAAATGTTACACCAAAGCATTTTCTTTCCCTCTCTTTCTGATTACTCCAAACTTTACTCTCATAGTAGTCTTCTGATCAGTGTCCTTACTTTCAACCTTTGTACTTTCTGATTTTCTTGTCCTTTTATTTATTCAACAAGTATTGTTGAGCACCTACTCTGTACCAGGTACTATGTTAGAACTGGAGATACAAAGGTGCTACGTCATAAAACTTTCACAGAAGCAGGAAAAGGCATGGGTTTTTTTGAGAAACAAAGAGTACTTCGGTATTATTTAAACATAAGATATGTGGCTGGGCATAGTGGCTCATGCCTGTAATCCCAGCACTTTAGGAGGCTGAGGCGGGCAGATCACTTGAGGCTAGAGTTCAAGACCAGCCTGGCCAAAATGGCGAAACCAATCTCCACTAAAAATACAAAAATTAGCTGAGTGTGGTGGTGCACGCCTGTAATCCCAGTTCCACCACAATCGCTTGAACCTGGAGGGCAGAGGTTGCAGTTAGCTGAGATTGAGATTCTGCCTCAATAACAAAAAAGATATATGTGGGTGACTGGGCAGGTGGCTCATGCCTGTAATCCCAGCACTTTGGGAGACTGAGTCAGGTGGGTCGCTTGAGCCCAGCAGTTCAAAACCAGCCTGGGAAACATAGTGAGACCTTGTTTCTACAAAAAATAAATGAAGAAATTAGACGGGTATGGTGGTATGTGCCTCTAGTCCCAGCTACTTGGGAGGCTGAGGTGGGAGGATCTCTTGGGCCTGGAAAGTTGAGGCTGCAGTGAGCCATGACTGCCCCATTGCACTCCACCCTGGGAGACTGAGTGAGACTTTGTCTGAAAAAAAAAAAAAAAGATACATGTGGGAAAGTGTCAGAAGATGACGGGCCAGAGCGTATTAAGGAGTTTGAATTTTATTCCATAAATATCAGGAAACAATTGAAAAGTTTTGAGCAGGAACCGATAGAATAGAATTTGTGCCACATCCCTTGGCAGCTGAGTATAAGGCTGGTAGTGAGAATAGAGGCAGAAAATGCAGTTAGGATATTTCTGGTCTCTTCCTAGGGGTCCAGACTCATATATCCATATGCGGTAGTCCAGATCATTGGTAATGAATGCAGTGACAGTGAAGATGTAGGAATGAAGACAGATTGCCGAGATATTTAGCAAATAGCATCACTTTTGTTGTCCATTTAGATACCGAAGATAAAGAAAAAGGGCTTTTCTCAGGTTGCTAGATGGGGTCAATAGGGCAGATGGTGATACCACCAACTAAGTTAAGGAGAACAAGAGGAAGCCGATGTTTTTAATTAGAGATGATGACTTTGGTTTTGGAACAGTAGAGTTTGAGATGTCTGTGAGATCTGCAGGTGGAACTGTCTAGCAAGCAGGTGGGTACATTGGCCATGGGCTCAGGGAAAAACGGTAAAAATACAGATCTGGGACTTGGAAGCATGGAGATGGTAGTTGAAACTATGGGCATGGACCACACAAAAGAGTATGTGTAGCACACAGAGGCAAAGGCATTAAGACTGGAACCAGAAGAAACCCAGGTCTGTGGGATGGGCTATAAAAAGTAGCCAATGAAAGGAGACTGAGAAAGAAAGCTCAGGAAGGTAAAAGGGAGCAAGAAGGAAAGCAAAGGAGAACGTTTCAGGGGAGCTGTAAACAATGTCAAATGTGGCAGAGAGGTCAAGAAGCAAGAGGACTGCAGAGTGTTCGTTGTAGTCAGAGGGAGGTCACAAGTGTTCCCAGGAAGAGTAGGCGTGGGGGAAAGGTGAAGTCTAAATCAGGTGGCATTTGGTTCAGGAGAAAATGGAGAAGGCAAGGAGGAACATGTGTAGGAAACTCAGGAAGCTCAGCTGCAAAAAGAAGGAGAAGGGGCTTTGGCTGTAGCCCCTTAACACATGGTTAAGAGTTGATTTTGGCCTGAGGTGGGCGGATCACCTGAGTTCAGGAGTTGAGACCAGCCTGGCCAACATGGTGAAACCCCATCTCCACTAAAAAGACAAAAATTAGCCGGGTGTGGTGGCAGGCACCTGTAATCCTGGCTACCTGGGAGGCTGAGGCAGGAGAATTGCTTGAACCTGGGAGGCAGAGGTTGCAGTGAGCTGAGATCACATCACTGCACTCCAGCCAAGGCAACAAAAGCGAGACTCCATCTCAAAAAAAAAAGAAATGTTGATTTTGTAAGCTAATTTTTGGTTACTATAAAAGTAGGATATGCAAGATAAGGAGTTACAAATACTATGTAAGAATATAAGATAGAAAATCTAGGCCGGGTGCGGCAGCTCACACCTATAATCCCAGCCGAGGAGGCCAAGGCGGACGGATTTCTTGAGCTCAGAAGTTCGAGACCAGCCTGAGCAACATGGTGAAACCCCGTCTGTACTAAAAATACAAATATTAGCCAGGCATAGTGGTGGGTGCTTGTAGTCCCAGTTACTTGGGAGGCTGAGGTAGGAGAATTGCTTGAACCTAGGAGGCAGAGGTTGCAGTGAGCTGAGATCGTGCCACTGCACTCCAGCCTGGGTGACAGAGGGAGGCTCCTTCTCAAAAACTAAATAAAATAAAATAAAAAGTCTAAATATCTCTTCCTTGTCTTCAACTGTAGTCTTACTCCCACAAGGTAATCACTGTTAACTTTGTTGTCTGATATTTCAGACTATAAAGTAGTGTGTATATATACATATCTATATATGTGTATGTATGCATATACACATAAGCACACACCCATATATCTTTTTAATCAATGTGATTATGCCACACAAGCTACTATGCTGAGTAATTTAATCTTTTCATTTAGCAGCATGTCCTGGAAACCTTTCATTGCTTTCTGACCTTACCTCCTGCCTCTCTACCCCTAGTTCGTCGTATCCCTACTGCTTTGACCTCCTTGGAGTTCCTGGAACACGTCAGGCACACTTATACCTTAAGGCCTTTGCACTTGCTGTTCCTTCTGCCTGGAATGTTCTTCCTCCAGATATCCTCTTGGCTCACTCTCTCTTTTCCTTCAGATCTCTCTTTAAATGTCACTTTCTCAGAGGCCACCACTTATCATTCATGATACCTTATACTACTTCATTTTTCTTCACAGCACTTATTACCATGGATTTGTTTACTTGTTTAACGTCGGTCTCCCCCACAAGGATATAAGCTCCATGAAGGGAGGGGGCTTTGCTTCATTGCTCCATACCCAGAGCCCAGAACAGCACATGACCCTTAATAGGGTCAAGAACATATGAAGAAGCATGGAGAGTGGGCAGAGTATGGTCTTATGGATAACAATGTAATGATTAAGAGCAAGCTCAAATTGCTTGTGTTCCAATCTTTCTTTTTTTTTTTTTTTTTCTTTTTGAGATGAAGTATCGCTCTCTCACCCAGGCTGGAGTGCAGTGGTGCGATCTCAGCTCACTGCAACCTCTGCCTTCCAGGTTCAAGTGATTCTCCTGCCTCAGACTCCGGAGTAGCTGGGATTACAGGAACCCACCAACACGCCCGGCTAATTTTTGTATTTTTATTTTTATTTATTTATTTTTTGAGACAGAGTCTTGCTCTGTCACCCAGGCTGGAGGGCAGTGGCATGATCTTGGCTCACCACAACCTCTACCTACTGGGTTCAAGTGATTCTCCCGCCTCAGCCTCCTGAGTAGCTGGGACTACAGGCATGTGCTATCATGCCCAGCTAATTTTTGTATTTTTAGTAGAGATGGGGTTTCACCATGTTGGCCAGGCTGGTCTTGAACTCCTGACCTCAAGTGATCCGCCTGCCGCAGCCTCCCAAAGTGCTGGTATTACAGGCATGAGCCACTCTGCCTGACCCAAATCTTTATTTCTTATTAGGTGTGTGCACTTGGGTGAGTGAATCAGTTTCCTCATCTGTATAATGAGGTTATACTAGTGTCTCACTCCTTGGGTTGTTGTGAGGATTAATGTGTGAAAATATGGAACATGCTTACAACAGTAACTGACAGGTAGAGAATTGTTGGTAAATGTCCATTGCCATGATTATTGGTAGTATTCGATAAAGGCAATCTAGGAGTTTTGCCATCTGGGGACCTACTGGTCCAGCTCTTCTTCCCCTCTTTGATTATTCCGTCTCAGCCTCCTTTCTTTGTCCTTCGCCCGTTAAACAGTGGTGTCTCCTGAGTGTTTCTCATTTCTCACATTCTCTTAGAGTGAACTCATAGTTTTAACTATCATCCAGGCCGAAAAGTGCCATAACTGCCACCCAAACCACATGGTTCCCCAGGGCCTCAGCCTGTGGCATCCAACTGCTTTGAGTATTTCCATTCTAATTACTTGTTAGGTTATATGACTCACTGAGGTGTGGGTTCCTCAAGGGCAGGAATAGTTCCTGGGCTATCTTTTTTTTTTTTTTTTAAACAGAGTCTTGCTCTATCACCAGGCTGGAGTGCAGTGGCGTGATCTCGGCTCACTGCAACCTCTACCTCCTGGGTTCAAGCGATTCTCCTGCCTCAGCCTCCCAAGTAGCTGGGACTACAGGTATGCGCCACCATACCCAGCTAATTTTTGTGTTTTTGGTAAAGATGGGGTTTCACCATGTTGGCCAGGATGGGCTCAATCTCTTGACTTCGTGATCCGCCCGCCTCGGCCTCAGAAAGTACTGGGATTGCAGGCGTGAGCCACCGCTCCCGGCCTCTGGCTATCTTTATCTCTGCTCCTTTAGGTGAGCTGCTCTTGGTAGGTATGCTTTGTGGGTGCTCACATTCTAGTGAAGGGAACCAGACAATAAATAAATAACTAGGACAAGCCAGGTGGTGATCAGTGTGACATAAGCAGGATAGAGAGTAGAGAGTTGGGAGCGGCTGAGGTACAATAGTTTATAAAATATGACCAGACTTTGGGTTAAGGGGCTATTCGAACAGAGCATTGAAGGAAATGAGAGTAAACCAAATGATGTCTGAGGGAAAAGCATTCCAAGCATAAAACATCAAATGCAGAAGCCCCGAGGTGAAGTGTGTTTGGAGGTGAAGAGGCCCAGGGTGGCTGGAGGAAGAATGGTAGGAATCTAGATGAGGGAAGTCTGTGGTGGTGATGGTTTCAGAGCATATGAGAACGCAAAATGAGAGGAGAAGCCATTGGAAGGTTCTGAAGACCGACAAAATATGACTTAATATTTGAAAGGATCACTCTGTCTGCTGGTTTAAGAATAAACAATAGGCCGGGTGTGGTGGCTTACGCCTGTAATCCCAGCACTTTGGGAGGCCAAGGCGGGTGGATCACAAGGTCAGGAGTTCGAGACCAACCTGAACAACATGGTGAAACCCTGTCTCTACTAAAAATATAAAAATTAGCCGGGCGTGGTGGCATACCTGTAATCCCAGCTACTCAGGAGGTTAAGGCAGGAGAATCGCTTGAACCCAGGAGGCAGAGGTTGCAGTGAGCCGAGATCATGCCACTGCACTCCAGCCTGGACAACAGAGTGAGACTCCATCTCAACAACAACAACAAAACAATAATAAACAATAGAAAGGCAAGGGTGAAAGTGGAGAAAGCAGTCAGAAGGCTATTGCAGTGGTCTGGGTGAGAGAAGATGGTGTCTGGGCCTTGGGTGGTAGTGTGGAGGTGATGGAATATTGTCAGATTCAGAATACATTTTGTAGACAGATGATGCAATAGCTGTAGGCTCTAAGAAAAAGAAAAAAATGGGAAAAAAAAGTAAGGATTTGTTGATTTGCTGATTGTATTAAATGTAGGGTGTGAAAGAGAAGGCAAGGATGCAGAGATAAGTAAATGAATGATTAGGTCAGAATATAAATAGTTGGGAAACATTAGGAGAACCAACAGAAGAAAGAGCGTTCAAAATACACTCATATACCCTACCATTCACTCATAGGGAAGAGTAATGAAAGATAAGTCAGTAGTTTGAGAATGAAGTAAAGGGAAGATTTTTTTTTTTTTTTGAGACATAGTCTCATTCTGTCACCCAGGATGGAGTGCAGTGGCACGATCTCGGCTAACTGCAACCTCCATCTCCCAGGTTCAAGTGATTCTCCTGTCTCAGCCTCCAGAGTAGCTGGGATTACAGGCGCCCACCACCTCGTCCAGCTAATTTTTTTGTATTTTTAGTAGAGACGGGTTTTACTGGTCTTGAACTCCTGACCTCAGGTGATCTGCCAACCTTGGCCCCCTCAAAGTGCCGGGATTACAGGCGTGAGCCACCATGCCCAGCCAAGATTTTTTTTAAATTTAAATATTGGGGCCAGGCGTGGCAGCTCATGACTATAATCCTAGCACTTTAGGAGGCTGAGGTGGGCGGATCACCTGAAGTCAGGATTTCAAGACTAGCCTGGCCAACATGGTGAAACTCCGTCCCTACTAAAAATACAAAAATTAGTTCAGGCATGGTGGCTCACGCCTGTAATCCCAGCACTTTGGGAGGCCGAGGCGGGCAGATCACCTGAGGTCAGGAGTTTGAGACCAGCCTGGCCAACTTGGTGAAACCCTGTTTCTACTAAAAATACAAAAATTAGCCAGGCGTGGTGGTGGTGGGCACCTGTAATCCCAGCTACTTGGGAGGCTGAGTCAGGAGAATTGATTGAACAGAGGCAGAAGTTGCAGTGAGCTGAGATCGTGCCACTGCACTCTAGCCTGGATGACAGAGTGAGACTCCATCTCAAAAAAACAAAAAACAAACAAACAAAAAACCAAAAATTAGCCGGGTGCGGTGGCACATGCTTGTAGTCTCAACTACTGGGGAGGCTGAGGCAGAAGAATTGCTTGAACCCAGGAAGTGGAGGTTGCAGTGATCCGAGATTGCACCATTGCACTCCAGCCTGGGTGACACAGCGAGACTCCACTGCAAAAAGAAAAAAAAAAGTGTATATATATATATATTTAATATTTAATATAAAAAATAGTTTGGGTGTGGTGGTTCATGCCTGTAATCCCAGCACTTTGGGAGGCCGAGGCAAGCAGATCACCTGAGGTTGGGAGTTCGAGATCAGCCTGACCAACATGGAGAAACCCCGTCTCTACTAAAAATACAAAATTAGCTGGGTGTAGTGACACATGCCTGTAATCCCAGCTACTCAGGAGGCTGAGGCAGGAGAATCACTTGAACCCAGGATGCAGAGGTTGCAGTGAGCCGAGATCTCACCATTGCACTCTAGCCTGGGCGACAGAGCGAGACTTCGTCTCACAAAAAAAAAAAAAAAAAAAAGCCACACTTCTGAAAAGAGTCACCTACATTCACAGTCTCCACTTCCTTGCCATGTTCCATGCATTTTGTGTGTGTGTGTGTGTGTGTGTGTGAGATGGAGTCTCACTCTGTCGCCCAGGCTGGAGTGCAGTGATGTGATCTTGGCCCCATATACTTTTTTTTTTTTTTTTTTTTTTGAGACGGAGTCTCGCTTTGCCGCCCAGGCTGGAGTGCAGTGGCCGGATCTCAGCTCACTGCAAGCTCCGCCTCCCGGGTTCACGCCATTCTCCTGCCTCAGCCTCCCGAGTAGTTGGGACTACAGGCGCCCGCCACCGCGCCCGGCTAGTTTTTTTTGTATTTTTTTAGTAGAGACGGGGTTTCACCGTGTTAGCCAGGATGGTCTCGATCTCCTGACCTCGTGATCCGCCCGTCTCGGCCTCCCAAAGTGCTGGGATTACAGGCTTGAGCCACCGCGCCCGGCCAGCCCCATATACTCTTTAGGCCTGTATCATCTGACTGCCATCTCCGTTGAAACTACTGTCACAAAAAAACACCAATGGCTTTCTATTTGCCAAAATTAATGGACACTTTTTTTTTTTTTTTTTTTGAGACGGAGTTTTGCTCTTGTTGCCCAGGCTAGAGTGCAATGGAGCAGTCTCTGCTCACTGCAACCTCTGCCTCCCGGGTTCAAGTGATTTTCCTGCCTCAGCCTCCCAAGTAGCTGGGATTACAGGCATGTGCCACCACACCGGGCTAATTTTTGTATTTTTAGTAGAGACGGGGTTTCACCACGTTGGTCAGGCTGGTCTGGAACTCCTGACCTCAAGTGATCCACCTGCCTTGGCCTCCCAATAGTGCTGGAATTACAGGTGTGAGCCACCACACCCAGTCTAGCACACTTTTTTTTTTTTTTTTAAGAGGTGGGGTCTCACTGTATTGCCCAGGCTGGCCTAGAACTCTCCAGCCTCAGACTCCTGAGTAGCTGAAACTACAGGTGCATGTCCTTGTGCCTGGCTAAGGAACACTTTTTAGGTCTTATTGTATTTGATCTGTTTGCAGCATTGTTGATCTTCTAGGAGCTCTCCTCCCTTGGTTTCTGGGACCTCACTCTCTCCTGCTTTCCTCCTACCTCTCTAACCATCTCAAACGCCTTCCTGGGCTTCTTTTCTTGTTTAACCCTAAAAGGTCATGTTTCTCAGAGTCATGTTCTTAGCTCTCCTTTTTTTTCACTATTCCATTCATTCATTCAAATATTGAATGCTTACTATGTGCCAGGCACATTTCTAGGCGATGAGGATATAGCAATAAGCAAAACCTACAAAAATGCCTGGCTTTCCCTTATGGAGCTTACTTACTCTCCTAAGCAATCTCACCTATACTCAAGATGCTTATCACTTCTAAATTTACATCTCCAGCACTAACCACTCTTGAATTTCAGACACATATAACCAATACTATGTAAGTCATCTTCATTTGTATGTCCTTAAATCAAATTCCTCTTTACACTGAAATTTGCCTCTTTCTATATTCCCTCTTCTTTTTTTTTTTTTTTGAGACAGAGTCTTGCTGTGATGCCCAGGCTGGAGTACAGTGGCAGGACCTCCGCTCACTGCAACTCTGCCTCCCGGGTTCAAGGGATTCTCCTGCCTCAGCCTCCCGAGGAGCTGGGACTATAGGCACGTGATACTACACCTGGCTAATTTTTGTATTTTTTTTTTTTTTTTTTTTTGAGACGGAGTCTCGCTCTGTCGCCCAGGTTGGAGTGCAGTGGCCAGATCTCAGCTCACTGCAAGCTCCGCCTCCCGGGTTCACGCCATTCTCCTGCCTCAGCCTCCAGAGTAGCTGGGACTACAGGCGCCCGCCACCTCGCCCGGCTAGTTTTTTTTTGTATTTTTTTAG
Organism: Macaca nemestrina; assembly: GCF_043159975.1. Classification (NCBI taxonomy): domain Eukaryota; kingdom Metazoa; phylum Chordata; class Mammalia; order Primates; family Cercopithecidae; genus Macaca; species Macaca nemestrina. The sequence continues at coordinate 118,250,168 of NC_092136.1, read as the reverse complement.
TAGAGATGGGGTTTCACCGTGTTAGCCAGGATGGTCTCGATCTCCTGACCTCGTGATCCGCCCGTCTCGGCCTCCCAAAGTGCTGGGATTACAGGCTTGAGCCACCGCGCCCGGCCAATTTTTGTATTTTTAATAGAGACAGGGTTTCACCGTGTTGGCCAGGCTGGTCTTGAACTCCTGACCTCAGGTGATCTGCCTGCCTCGGCCTCCGAAAGTGCTGGGATTACAGGTGTGAGCCACTGCACCCGGCCTATATTCCCTCTTCTAATTATACCACCATACACTTCCAATTGCCCATTTCTCTTCAAGATTATGCAATAGTTCCCAGTCTTTTATTTATTTTTTCTTTTTTTGAGATGGAGTCTCACTCTGTCGCCCAGGCTTGGGTGCAGTGGTGTGACCTTGGCTCACTGCAACCTTCAGCTCCCAGGTTCGAGGGAGTCTCCTGCCTCTCTGCCACCAGAGTAGCTGGGACTACAGGCATGTGCCACCACGCCCAGTTAATTTTTGTATTTTTAGTAGAGACAGGGTTTCACCATGTTGGCCAGGCTGGTCTGGAACCCCTAACCTCAGGTGATCTGCCCGCCTTGGCCTCCCAAAGTGCTGGGGTTACAGGCGTGAGCCACCACGCCCTGGCAGTTCCCAGTCTTCTCCTCTGACATGTGATTGAATTTCCTAAAATGCAAATCTGACCATATTACTTCCATCCTTAATGTATTTTAATAGTTCCTTATCACCTTCGAGATCTTTTATTTTTTGGTGTAACTCTCCCTTACCCCTTGTCTTCAAAACACATCTTTATTTGGTTCTTGCCTTAGTGAACTAATTTTATTTGAATTCTCTTGTGTGATCATTCTTTGGTGCAGGCATCTTTGTTTAAAAGGCCTTTCCCCTCTTGTCCTCTTGGTTAAGCTCCAGACCCAGCTCTGCTATAGGCACAGCCATAGCATAATGTGCAGACTTTTATTGTTGATCTTTAAATACTGTGTCACAGTTGTATGATTTGTAGTTGTTTCTTTTACTACCTCTTCCACTAGACTGTGAGCCCCTTGAAGATAGGAAACATGTCTTTTAAAATTTCAGAAGCACAATCTGATGCATGACAAGAATGTAATAAATGTTTGCTGAACAAATAAATAAATGGACAAATGAAAATGAGGAATAAATAGGGAGAGATTACTGAAGAGTGAAAAGGAAGAGAATCAAGAGCAAACATAGAAGGATAGTTTTGGAAAGAATGTCCTGTTTTCCTCTGTGACAGGAGAAAGAAGGGAAGGGACAGCAGAAAGAGGGTGTAATCAGAAGTAGATCTGTTCAGGCCAGGCGTGGTGGCTCACACCTGTAATCCCAGCACTTTGGGAGGCTGAGGTGGGCGGATCACCTGAGGTCAGGAGTTCGAGACCAGCCTGGCCAACATGGTGAAACCCCTGTCTCTACTAAAAATAGCCAGGCATGGTGGCATATGCCTGTAATCCCTACTACTTGGGAGGCTGAGACAGGAGAACCATTTGGACTCAGGAGGTTGAGGTGGCAGTGAGCTGAGATCATGCCACTGCACTCCGGCCTAGATGACAGAGTGAGACTCTGTTTCAAAAAAAAAAAAAAAAGGTACATCGGTTCGAATTGAAAGGGAGAAAACTAAAGGAGTTCATGCTGGATGGTTTCTATTTTCTCTTTAACGTAATAGGTAAGGCATTCCTCTTTTTTGGAAGACACTGCATGTCAGTGAAGTTACCTAACAGTTTCTTTAAATCTCAACTTTCATACCAGCAAAATTCTTGATTCTACTCTCCAACCCATATCTCTTGTAAAGTTGTGAGAACCAACAAGATCATATAGGATAGGGCTTTGAGCTCTTTAGATAAGTAGCAATGGACCTACTGATAATCACTTAAATCTGACTTTAAATCCATGAAGTTGAAAGCGGCTGAATTCCAAAGCCCCTGCCATTTTATCATTCCTTTTATTTCTGTGTGTTATCAATGCTGCAGTTCCCATAATTGTAAATATTTTGTTTGCCTCCAAATTACTTTGAAAAAAATTCACTAGGCCTAGTATTACTGTTTGTCTTTTTTGAGACAGAGTCTCACTCTATTGCCCACGCTGGAGTGCTATGGCACAATCTTGGCTCACTGCAGCCTCCACCTCCCGGGTTCAAGCTATTCTCCTTCCTCAGCTGGGATTGCAAGTGTACATCACCACGCCTGACTAATTTTTGTATTTTTGGTAGAGATGGGGTTTCACCATGTTGGCTGGTCTCGAACTCCCGACCCCAAGTGATCTGCTCGCCTCGGCCTCCCAAAGTGTTGGGATTACAAGCATGAGCCACTGAGCCTGAGCCTGACTGCCTTTCTTTCTCTTTCTTTCTTTCTTTCTTTCTTTCTTTCTTTCTTTCTTTCTTTCTTTCTTTCTTTCTTTCTTTCTTTCTTTCCTTCTTTCCTTCTTTCCTTCTTTCTTTTTCTTTCTTTCTTTCTTTCTTTCTTTTCTTTCTTTCTTTTCTTTCTTTCTTTCTCTTTCTTTCTTTTTCTTTCTTTCTTTCCTTCTTTCTTTTTCTCCTTCCTTCCTTCCTTCCTTCCTTCCTTCCTTCCTTCCTCTCTTTCTTTCTTTCTTTCTTTCTTTCTTTCTTTCTTTCTTTCTTTCTTTCTTTCTTTCTTTCTTTCTTTCTTTTCTTTCTTTTTTCTTTGACATAGGTCTCACTCTGTCACCAGGCTGGAGTACAGTGGCATAATTATAGCTCACTGCAGCCATGAACTTCTGGGCTCAAGCAATCATCCTGCCTCAGCCTTCTGAGCAGCTGGGACTACAGGTGTGCACCACCACCCTCAGCTAAGTTTTTAATTTAGTTTTTATTTATTATTATTTTTTGAGAGTGGGTCTTGCTCTGTTGCCCATGCAACAGTGGTGTGATCATGGCTCACTGCAGCCTGTACCTACCAGGCTCAAGCAATCCTCTAGCTTCAGCCTCTTGTGGAGTTGGAACTGCAGGTGCACACCACCATGCCTGGCTAATTTTGGGTTTTATTTATTTATTTTTTTTGTAGAGACAGGGTTTTGCCATATTGCCCAGGCTGGTCTCAAACTCCTGAACTCAAGGGATCCACCTGCCTCAGTCTCCCAAAGTGTTGGGATTACAGGCATGAAGCACACCTGCCTTTATTTTTAATTTTCTGTACAGATGAAGTCTCGCTATGTTGATGAGGCTGGTCGTGAACTCCTGGCCTCAAGCGATCCTCCCATCTCAGCCTCCCAAAGTGTTGAGATTACAGGCGTAAACCACTATCAACTATCAGTCTTCCCACAGCTTCAACTGCTCTCATTATTCTAATCCTACTGACCATTCTCAAAGTCCTCCCAAGTTTTTTTTTTTTTTTTTTTGAGGAAAAATGGATAAAACTGAGCAATATTATCTCCCCATTGAGATGTCTAGCTTTTTTTTGAGTCATGCTTAAAGTCTAACTATATAGTCTAAAGTTGGTTTAGGATTCCTTTCAGCCACCAGTGCCAACTTACCTTAGGCTAACAGGAATAGAGTTCAGTTGATCTAATTTAGAACAAATTTGTATCCATAGATGGGATGGAAAATCTAGGTGAGGATTAAGGTCATGGACAAGGTACAAGAGGAGGAGGAAATCTGAGTTAATTATAACCTAGGTTATGCAGTCTTAATTCCAGGAAGCTGTGCCTTAGCTAGGTAGACAACTTGTTGATTGAGGAATATTCTCAGAGGAACTAGAAGCTACCCGTTTCTGAATTCTGAGATGAATTTCTACATCATCTGAGATGAAGGTGAAGGTGTCAGTATCCAAAGACTAGAAATTCTAAGAAAACTATGTCACTTGGAGAAAGCGCTTTAGTAAGCATTTGCTTATTTTCTTTCCAGCAGTCATGGCTGGCCTGGAAGATTTCCCAAAGGTTATCTTTTTCAAGACCAGTTGGGTAAGGCTGTTTTGATATGTTTTTGAATATACATTATAATGCATTCATTGTGTTTGTTTATTCCTAGATTTTTTTTTTTTTTTTTTTTTTGAGACGGAGTCTCACTCTGTCGCCCACACTGGAGTGCAGTGGCCGGATCTCAGCTCACTGCAAGCTCTGCCTCCTGGGTTTACACCATTCTCCTGCCTCAGCCTCCCGAGTAGCTAGGACTACAGGCGCCCGCCACCTCGCCCGGCTAGTTTTTTGTATTTTTTAGTAGAGATGGGGCTTCACCGTGTTAGCCAGGAGGTCTTGATCTCCTGACCTCATGATCCGCCCGTCTCGGCCTCCCAAAGTGCTGGGATTACAGGCTTGAGCCACCGTGCCCGGCCCTATTCCTAGATTTTTAAAAAACTGTATATATTTTGGTAATAACTAAAGTAAAAGCAGATAAAACCAAGAGAACATGGCCATCATTGTTCAAGGCCTCATACTCTCTGATGCAAAAAGATAAGCCTGAATTAAAAGCTACATTTCTTTTTTTTTTTTTTTTTTTTTTTTTTGAGACGGAGTCTCACGCTGTTGCCCAGGCTGGAGTGCAGTGGCGCGATCTCGGCTCACTGCAAGCTCCGCCTCCCGGGTTCCCGCCATTCTCCTGCCTCAGCCTCCTGAGTAGCTGGGACTACAGGCGCCCGCCACCGCGCCCGGCTAATTTTTTGTATTTTTAGTAGAGACGGGGTTTCACTGTGGTCTCGATCTCCTGACCTTGTGATCCGCCCGCCTCGGCCTCCCAAAGTGCTGGGATTACAGGCTTGAGCCACCGCGCCCGGCCAAAAGCTACATTTCTTAATGTCTCTCATATGAAAAGCTATATAAGCTCCTGGTGTCAAGTTTAAAAACTGAGAACTTATTTTGAAACATTATGGGTAGAGACTAGGGAGTTAAATGATGACTTTTTAAAATGTTTAGGGTTAGGTATTAACACCCTCAGCTATTTGCCTTATTTTCTTCTTTACTAAGAGCCCTCTCTATCAATATATAGCAAATAGTCTTGCTTAAGGCCCGGGAAAAGTCACCGTATCCAAGGCTTGATGCAAATTATATGTTACCAATCTTCATTTACTCCTGCTAAAGTTGAAATGGAGTGTCTTACATGTGGGTTAGAGTTCAGATGTAAGTTTCTGAATAAAAACATAAAAAGCGAACCATCTCCCTTACCTACTCCTGCTCCTCACAGTCCAATAAAAAACTTAAATGTCGCAGAGTAGAGGGAATGTGGTTAGAGTTAGGACACTGAGGAATCAAGTCCTGCATTCCAGTCCTCTACCACTGACTCATTCACCTCCGGCAAATGGTTCCACTTCATTTCATTTTGTACTGAAAAGTGAGGAGAGTAACATTTTGTTTCAAATTTTCTTAGGTGAGTGGGTTCTGCTACCCTGCAAGGCTTTTGCTGAAGTTGAGATGAACAAATAAGGAAAATATGCAACTATAGATTGTTTTAAGAGAGGTGGGAAAAAACCCAACGGATTTTGTTGCTGATTTGTGTCCTTAGGACTCTCCACAGGTAACTTTGAGAGATTTACTACTTAGTCCTTAGAGGCAGCTTCCTTCTGGGACGGGTGGATATGAGGCATGGGGTGGGGTCGGATGGTGATGGGAGAGCAAAGGAACACGAGGGTCCCAAATCAAGGCGCTTTTGGCTTCAGTGTTTACCCTCAGTGTAGTGGGGGTGAAATTTGGAGCCTAGGGTGAGGTAGAAATTAGTGTCCCTGCTGCAGTAGTAACTTGGGTATCAGATAATAAAGCATATTTCCACCAGCATATTCTAAAGGCAGATGAAACTATACAGGGGTTTAAGGTAAAGCTATGATGAACAAAATATCACCCCTGACTTTTTAAAATTTCATTTTATTTTATGTTCCAGGGTACATGTGCAGGATGTGCAGGTTTATTACATAGGTAAATGTGTGTCATGGTGGTTTGCTGCACCTATCAACCCATCACCTGGGTATTAAGCCCAGCATGCATTCGCTGTATTTCCTGATGCTCTCCCTCCCTCTGTCCTCCCCTTGACAGGCTCCAGTGGGTGTTGTTCCCCTCCTTGTGTCCATGTGTTGTCATTGTTCAGTCTCACTTTTGAGAACATGCGGTGTTTGATTTTCTGTTCCTGTGTTAGTTTGCTGAGGATAATGGCTTCCAGCTCCATCCACATCCCTGCAAAGGACATGATCTCGTTCCTTTTTATGGCTGCATAGTATTCCATGGTGTATATATACCACATTTTCTTTATCCAGTCTATCACTGATGGGCATTTGGGTTGATTCCATGTCTTTGCTATTGTGACTAGTGCTGCAGTATGTATGTATCTTTATATGTACCTAGTACATCCACTTTCAAAACCATTTAATCACCTTTTTGGAGAAGTTTTTTTCTGATTTTCCCGAACTGCTTCCCTTTACCCTCCTGTTGATGCTTCCTGTAGCACACATCATTGTATAATAGAATGATTTATATCATTTATAATGGTATAATAGAATGATTTATATTTTATAGAATAGAATAGAATGATTTATATTCCTTTGGGTGTATACCTAGTACCAGGATTGCTGGTTCCAATGGTATTTCTGGTTCTAGGTCTTTGAGGAATCACCACACTGTCTTCCACATCACCCCGACTTAATGTTTACTTGGTCATTATTCCTTTCATTTTTTTCACCAATCTGGGGCTCACATGACTTTCTTTCCATTGTTCTACCTGGAGGTCACTAAAATTGGTAACCATTCTTCCACCATCACCTCATAATTCACTGTCTTAGAACTACATTTATTCAGTTGTTCTATTAGGTTCCCCACTCTCTTGAGACCCAGAGTCAGATGACATCAGGTAAAAATGCAGGCTGTCCTTAGGGGAAACAATAGCTATTTTAACAAGCAGGCTATAATTCAAAACCACACAACAGTATTTAATTGCTTTTGGATTTGACAACACTGGAATGCATTAAAACTTGGAGCCTCTGAAGATAACCTTCCTAACTTTATGCAAGAGTCCAAGGTATAGTTCTTATAAAAATCCATCCATAGTTTGCATATGTAAAATCCTCTGAGGAAAATGGTGGTGCTTTAAACCTTTATATGATATGCTTCTTTGAGCTGTAACAAGGATATAAATCAGGAAATGCAGGCTTGGCAAAGAAAGAGTTAAGATGATAAATTTCTAAGGAATTTCAGGGATTTTCAGATTTCAGGCTTGGTCTTTTATAAAGGATCTTCTGCTGCATACCTCCTGGTTCTCCCCTGCTAGACCTCATATATGCAAAAGTAGCTTTGCATTAGCTAGCACAGTAGAGAAGGCTAATCAGAGATCCAAATCTCTGTTTCAGAGTTGGAGGTTGAGATGCAAGAGTGACTCAGCTGGCATCAGCTCTGTAGCAGTCTCAGCCTGCAGGCCTTCAGGAAGTGAGTCCTCCAGGCCTGCATCTCCCTCTGTGGCAAATTGCCACTAAACTCTGCTGTTTATCAACCCAGTACCAAACACAGTAGGAAGAGTCTGCTGTTTCACTGTTTTCAACAAAACCAAAAACATAGAAGCCAGATTATATGACGGGATAGTATTACAAAGGTGTATTAGATACAGTATCTCCCTTAAAAAACTTACAGTTTAGTAAGGAAATAAATGTAAATATAGCATTAGAGTACAATGATGTGTGCTACAAGAAGCATCAACAGGAGGGTAAAGGGAAGCAGTTCAGGAAAATCAGAAAAAACCTCTCCGAAAAGGTGATGAAGAGGTTTTGAAAGTGGATGTGCTAGGTAGAAAGTGCCAGGAATGAAGGCAGAGGGGAAAGCATTTATATAGATTCATTAATGGATACATTCACTTTATTCATCACATTTGCACTGAGTGACTTCTGTGTGCTTGGAGCATGTGATATGAACCATCTAGTACAGGCAAGGGGGTGTGTGTATATATATGTATAGGTGGAGAGAGTGGTAAGATGAGATAATGATGTGGGAGTAACTGGAAGTTCTCCAATTGCTTAAATTTTCTTAGTCAAGTAGGAAGTAAGGTCATCTGTTGAAGGATGTAATTGCGGTCTGAAGAAACATAATATGATTGGCTGGTAGTATTAAGTGCTCTCTTAAGGTTCTGACCATCATGAATATAGAGTGATACTACCTTTTTTTTTTTTTTTTTTTTTTGAGACAGAGTCTCACTCTGTTGCCAAAACAGGATGGAGTGCAGTGGTGCGATCTCGGCTAATTGCAACCTCCAGCTCGTGGGTTCAAGTGATTCTTATGCCTCAGCTTCCCAAGTAGCTGGGACTACAGGTGTGTGCCACCATGCTCAGTTAATTTTTGTAATTTTAGTAGAGAGGGGGTTTGCCATGTTGGCCAGGCTGGTATCGAACTCCTGGCCTCAAGGGATCCACCCAAAGTGTTGGGATTACAGGCGTGAGCCACCACACCTGGCCAGACGAGTTACTTTGTTTTCTCCAACTTCATTTGGCTACGTAGGTGCAGAGCAGGTGGAAAGCTGAATTAAGCCAAGGAGTTGGTTTTGGTAAGTGAGTACAACGAAGAGAGTGAGAGGCAAGGAAGTTGAAGGTGTATTCAAGAGAATGCTTATGATTGATCATGGAACATAAGTTGTATCAGGAGAGAAAAGCTGACATCAAGGGGGTGAGGGAGATGGTAGGATCAATTTATTGATGGTCATGAAAACTCTGAATTTGTGTAGTTGAGATATTTGACAGAATGGGCTAGGAAGATAATAGGTGGTCAGAGAGAGGGATGCATGAAATTGAAACTAAGATGGTTGATAATTTTGGTAAAAAGATGGGAATCAGTATTTAAGGAAGGTGAAAGGTGTAACTGTTAAGTTTTTAGGGAATCAAAAGGCCAGGTTGGTTGAAGGATCATTTATGTTAGTAGTTCCCAAACTTTAGCATGCATTAGACTTATATATGGAAAGATAATTAAAATACAGATTGTGCTGGGTGCGATGACATATGCCTGTCGTCCCAGCTACTTGGGAGGCTGAGGGAAGAAGATTGCTTGAGCTCAGGAGTTTGAGACCAGTCCAGGTAACATAGTGAGACCATCTCTAAAAAAATGCAAAACAACAAAACAACAACAACAACAACAAAAATACAGATTGCAAGATCCCACTCCTAGTTTCTGGGGTAAATCCTGGTAATTTTCATTTCTAAATTCCCTGGTGATGCTGATGCTGCTGTGGTCCAGGGACTGTACTTTGGAAACTACTGACCCATGTGTATGTTGAAATTGCAATTGTCAAGAATTAAGATAGAAGTAGTGTTGGCCGGGCGCGGTGGCTCAAGCCTGTAATCCCAGCACTTTGGGAGGCCAAGACGGGCAGATCACGAGGTCAGGAGATCGAGACCATCCTGGCTAACACGGTGAAACCCCGTCTCTACTAAAAAATACAAAAAACTAGCTGGGCGAGGTGGCGGGCGCCTGTAGTCCCAGCTACTCGGGAGGCTGAGGCAGGAGAATGGCGTAAACCCGGGAGGCGGAGCTTGCAGTGAGCTGAGATCCGGCCACTGCACTCCAGCCTGGGCGACAGAGCGAGACTCAGTCTCAAAAAAAAACAAAAAAAAACAAAAAACAAAACAAACAAACAAAAAAGATAGAAGTAGTGTTATAAAGTGACAGTGAGCCAGGACACAAAATTGGCAAGAAATAAAGGGGACCAGGTGAGGTGGCTCACGCTTGTAATCCCAACACGTTGGGAGGCCAAGGTGGGGGATTCCTTCAACCTAGGAGTTTGAGACCAGCCTGGGCAATGCGGCTACCCTGTCTCTACAAAAAAATAGCTGTGCGTGGTGGCATGTGCCTGTAGTTCCAGCTATTTGGGAAGCTGAGATAGGAGGATCTTGAGTGAGCCTGGGAGGTTGAGACTGCAGTAAGCTGTGATCATGCCACTATACTCCAGCCCAGGCGACAGAGCGAGACCCTGTCTCAAAAGACAAAAAGATAGGCTGGGTGCGGTGGCTCACGCCTGTAATTCCAGCACTTTGGGAGGCCGAGGCGGGCGGATCACGACATCAGGACCATCCTGGTTAACACGGTGAAACCCCGTCTCTACTAAAAATACAAAAAAATTAGCCGGGCATGGTGGCGGGCGCTTGTAGTCCCAGCTGTTCGGGAGGCTGAGGCAGGAGAATGGCGTGAACCCGGGAGGCGGAGCTTGCAGTGAGCCGAGATTGCGCCACTGCACTCCAGCCTGGGTGACAGAGCAAGACTCGGTCTCAAAAAAAAAAAAAAAAAAAAAAAAAGACAAAAAGATATAAAAAGGAATGAACTGATTAGTGGAAAACTGCAACAATCAGGGACAGTGGATATACACTCTAATAACATGACATTTAAAGCTAGGTTTTACGGGGACTGGTTAGAAATTGTGGCTGAAACAATGGTTGGTAGCTAATGAGGTTAAGGTGAGGCAGAAGGGAGACTGCCAAGGGCTTTGCATGCTAGTATTTTATTATATCAGGGCCTTTTGTTTGGTAAACAGGTCTAGTGTAAGTTCCCTGCTAAGGGATTACCTCTGGTGGAACTGTTACTGAATTCATCACAAGGGTGATCAGAATCTTATGTCCTGGTAGAAACAAAAACCACACTAATTAGAAAACAGTAAGTCCTACTAAACTACCTATCACTTTACATAAGATTAGGGAGGTTGATATCTAATGAGACAAGAAATCTTAAATAACTTAATAGCAGGGCAAAGCAGGACCAAGAATATATAATACAGAATGGAACTGGAAATACAAAGCAGGATCCACAAGCTGGTCACAGGTAGAGTCAGGGCACCGGCTACAACACAGGATCATGACCTTGGCCCAGTTTATGTTTCCACGACTTATTGCTCTTGGGATCCTAGCCAAATTGTCTTTTATAAAGGATTTTCTGCTTTTTCATGTTTTCTGCTTAGTTCCTCTCTTGTTAAATGGTATATCATTTATGGCACGTGCTTCAGAGGAAAGCTGAGGGCTAAATGAGATAGCTGGTGCAAGTGCTTTGAAAAGGTAAAGTGTTATACAAATATGAAATATTTAAAAAGAAAGTATTGAGCTATACTTAGAAATCAGGGTAGAATACTTAGGTATGTAAGAGATGAATGGAAAAGAAAGGAGAAACTGTTAATCTAAGAACAATGCTGAGATGTATAAAACAAAGGATGAGACCAGGCGCAGTGACTGACTCCTGTACTTCCAGCACTTCGGGAGGCTGAGGCGGGCAGATCATGAGGTCAAGAGATCGAGATCATCCTGGCCAACATGGTGAAACCCTGACTCTACTAAAAATACAAAAAATTAGCCAGGCATGGTGGCACGCGCCTGTAGTCGCAGCTACTTGGGAGGCTGAGGCGGGAGAATCTCTTGAACCTGGGAGGTGGAGGTTGCAGTGGGCTGAGATCATGCCATTGCACTCAAGCCTGTTGACAAGAGTGAGACTCCATCTCAAAAAAAAAAAAAAAAGGGATGAAATGTGCAATGTGGACAGTTTCACATGAGTTTTTTTTTTTTTTTTTTTTTTTTTTTTTTGAGACTGAGTTTCGCTCTTGTTGCCTAGGCTGGAGTGCAATGGCATGATCTCGGCCCACTGCAACCTCCGCCTCCCAGGTTCAAGAGATTCTCCCGCCTCAGCCTCCCAGTAGCATGTGTGCTGATGCCCGGCTAATTTTGTATTTTTAGTAGAGACAGGGTTTCACCATGTTCGTCAGGCTGGTCTCCAACTCGTGACCTCAGGTGATCCGCCCAAAGTGCTGGGATTATAGGCGTGAGCTACCACACCTGGCCTCACATTAGTTTTTTTTTTTTTTGAGATGGAGTCTCGCTCTTTGCCAGGCTGAAGTGCAGTGGCGCCATCTCGGCTCACTGTAACCTCCGCCTCCCAGATTCAAGTGATTCTCCTGCCTCAGCTTCCCAAGTAGCTGGGACTACAGCCATGTGCCACCACGTCCAGCTAATTTTTGTATTCTTAGTAAAGATGGGTTTCACCATGTTGGCCAGGATGGTCTTGATATCTTGACCTCGTGATCTGCCCACCTCAGCCTCCCAAAGTGCTGGGATTATAGGCGTGAGCCACCGCGCCTGGCCACATTAGTTTTGAAATGATGAAAGCCTCAACAAAAAGCCTCATTTACTTACATATAGATAGCAGTTTCCTTAGGAATAAACCTTTGGACCACAGTGACAAATATTCGTATAACTGGCTTTGACTTAACCATTGTGTTCTCTCTCCTCGTGATGCCTACTACTAAATGAGTACTTACTTCTACTTTTACATACTGAGAAAATTGCAGGACCACATGCACTGTTACATGAACCCTATGCAAGTTTGCAGGTTTCTATTCCGGCTTTTGTTACATGGAATTGAAATTACCTGCTGATGTTAGACCACACAAGTTACTTCAGGGCAGGACTGTGCCTTGTCAAAATCTTTCAATGGCTTTCCATTCATTGTCCTTAAAGAAGTCCAAGCCTTAATAGGCATAAAATACAATCTGGTCCCCACCATCTCTGGCTTTACCTCAGTGCTCTCCTCTGCCTGGCAGTTTGGCCACACTTACACTCTCAGATCATCAATGTACTACACTTTTTCTGACAATAGCTTTTGCACAGGTTGTTTCACCCGCCCAGCATACCTTGCTCCATTCTTCTTGGCTAACTTACTTTCCTGGTTTATATAGTTACTATCGTCTCTGACAACTTCTCTTGAACCTCCTTCTCATCTGGGTTAGCCTTCCTTTTTTTTTTTTTTTTTTTTTTTTGAGACGAGTCCCACTCTGTTGCCCAGGCTGGAGTGCAGTGGAGTGATCTTGGCTCACTGCAACCTCCACCTCCCGGGTTCAAGTGATTCTCCTGCCTCAGCCTCCCGAGTAGCTGGGACTACAGGTGCACGTCACCACACCTGGCTAATTTTTGTATTTTTAGTAGAGACAGGGTTTCACTATATTGGCCAGGCTGGTCTCAAATTCCTGACCTCGTGATCCGCCCGCCTCAGCCTTCCAAAGTGCTGGGATTACAGGCGTGAACCACTGCGCCCAGCCCTGGATTAGCCTTTCAAGCATACCTTCCCCTTCCCTCATTATAGTACTTCTCACATCTTATAGTAATTGCATGCCTAATTACCTGTCTTACCAGATCAAACTCTGTGAAACAGGTAACAGTCTTGTTCCTGAATGTTTCTGCCATTTTAATTGTGCCTAGAGCTTAGGTGCACAATAAACACCGAGTTTGCCAATGACAAACACTTGGCAGCACACAAATTCAGTGAAAGCCTCAGTAATTCTGTTAGAAGACATTTGGGGTTGATGAGGACAAAAAAAAAAAAAAAAAAAAAAGAGAAACAAGCCTGGTGAAGTCAAGTGGCCACTTCAAGGAGCTCACTGCTATTTTTTAACCTAAGAAAATTCCGTACATGCACTATTAGCCACAGGGGAGAACAGGGGTGTTCTGTATGGCAAAAGAGGAAGCTGCAGTGAAGTGAGTAGTAAATGTTTATTTTGAGGATCTTCTGGTGTGACAGTGGTGTTATAAACAATCACATTACATATCATTAATCAACTAGGTGTCTGTAGGTTTTAACTAGTAGCTGATCTCCTATCTTGTTTTTTTCCGGTTAATTTGAATAATCATGCACTGTATGAAAAAGAAACTGATTGCCATTCTCATATCAGTCTTTTTGAGCACTTTTTGAAAAGAGGTCGTTTCAGTTTTGACCACCTGTTTATTGCAGGAGTAAGTTAGGCATTACTTCACATTTTAGCAGCGTGGTAGTCTCTATGGGAACTTTCTTGCCTATCACTTAGATAAGCTGTGCCATTTATTAGGCTAAAATAGCAGTGTTCTAAATGCAGTGGGTAAATTTGGGATTGACTGGATAAAGGTTCAACACTATTAAAGGATTAATAATACTATATTGTGAGCCATAATGCTTTTATAATAAATATGCAACCACCTTTTGGTTATCATCAGTTGGTATTGTATGTTTTGCTGTGGCTGCAGGAATAACAGTGGATTTAGGAAAGTACCAGTGAGTCAATTAAGGATTTTAAGATCCCTGGGAAAAGCCAAGGAATGATCAATCTCTCCTATATACCCAATAAAATCGCTCCAGAAGACAGACTAATACCAATCATTTCATTTACTTCAGGATGTAATATACTATTTAGATCCCAGGAAGATGCTAAATTATAACCTCGTTGAAATATCTGTAGGGCATTTTGTTTTTGCGAAGGCAGTAAAACCAGACAAATGAATAACACACATCAAAATCAGATTTCTAATGTAGGGCTCTGTCCTACTGTTAAAGATGTTAGAAAGATACATACTTAGAATACCACCCTGTTCTCTCTGGGGGAGGCTATATTCAAGATGACAAGTACTCTAACATTTTTACAGACATAGATGTTGTTAATAGGGTCTTTCTGTGATTTTAGCAAAGAGAAACAGTTGAAATGTTACTCTTTCTTTTTTTTTTTTTTTTTTTTTTTTTTGAGACGGAGTCTCGCTGTGTCTCCCAGGCTGGAGTGCCCTGGAGTGATCTCGGCTCACTGCAAGCTCCGCCTCCCGGGTTCACGCCATTCTCCCGCCTCAGCCTCCCAAGTAGCTGAGACTACAGGCGCCCGCCACCACGCCCGGCTAGTTTTTTGTATTTTTAGTAGAGACGGGGTTTCACCATGTTAGCCAGGATAGTCTCGATCTCCTGACCTCGTGATCCACCCGCCTCGGCCTCCCAAAGTGCTGGGATTACAGGCTTGAGCCACCGCGCCCGGCCGAAATGTTACTCTTTCTAACTACTGACATGATTCATCTCTATCACTGGCATATGGTACTACCATTTCTCCTACTGTGGCAAATTCTAGTTTTCCCAAGACCTAACCCTCACTGTTCTGGAAATAAAGCTTAAATATATATATTCCAAACCTTTAAATTAAAATGTTATCCCCATATATTCATGTACCAGGTTAATATCGCCACATATATCCTTTCTAATTTTGGGCTAAACAGATGTGCATTTAGAGTTGTTTAAAGACAACCCAGCTTAATATCAAGAGAAAGTGTGACCTTTCATGGAGTATTTGATGGAAAAAACACTGAGTTTTGACAAATCTTATTTTATTCAGGTAGCAGTCTGATCACACATGGTCCAACAACACTCAAATAATAAATCAAATATAACCAGATGTTAAAGATTGGTCTTCAAACATCATAGCCAATGATGCCACGCTTGCCTATGATCTCTCCAACATAAAACCACATCAACACCTCAGTGGCCACCACACCATTCAGCACAGCTTCCTGAAAAAAGAAGCATATATTTTAAGGTATCTTTATATATATACATATATATATATATATATATATATATATTTTTTTTTTTTTTTTTGAAACCATTCTTTTCCAGAATTAAGGAGACAAAGAACATAAAGACACTATTCAAACTAGAAGGCAGTTTTAGTCAAAGTTGAGAATTACTAACATTACTTTTGTTCAACTGCTGAGAACCCTTGAACTTTCAATTTTGTAAGGTAAGTAGTTAGAGCTTATAAATTCTTTCAAAGCATTCTTTACAGACCTGAACTGACTTAACCCTTTCATTATAAGTTTATGAGACACTTTATGGGCCCTAAAACAACCCACATCCTGGATATAGCTGGTGCATTTAGACAGGGCATTCATATGAAAGGATGGCTCTAGGAAGGCCGAGTCTCTGAATAGACATTTTTGTCTGGCAAAAGAAAATCTGCTGAAAGATGAAGTGCTGTCTTCCCCCTTTAGACCTCACTTTTATTCATTTAGTATTTGACTTAACTCTGACCAAGTATCTGGTATTCATATCAACATTTTACTGCCCCAAGGAGAAATATACACATCTGGTTCAGGAAAGCACTGTTATTAATACATGGAGCTAGAATATGGATCTTGAAATTCTAGTTGAAAAAATAACTTTCCCTAACAAAACTAGACCTTTTCCTTTCAGTACTTCTGGAAGTGAATTTTCCCCATCAAATTAGACCAGAAGTTTATGGAAGTCTTCTGAAAAACAACCATACTTCCCAGGATGTAGGCTCTAAAATTAGCAATCATTTAGGCTTTGTGTACTCTGTGCTTGGATCATGCAAATAAAATCCAAGTTCCAGTTCTTTTTTTCCCTTTTTTTTTTTTTTGAGACGGAGTCTCGCTCTGTTACCCAGGCTGGTGTGCAGTGGTGCGATCTCGGCTCACTGCAAACTCTGCCTCCCGGGTTCACACCATTCTCCTGCCTCAGCCTCCCGAGGAGCTGGGACTACAGGTGCCCGCCACCACGCCTGGCTAATTTTTTGTATTTTCAGTAGAGACGGGGTTTCACTGTATTAGCCAGGATGGTCTCGATCTCCTGACCTTGTGATCTGCCCGCCTCGGCCTCCCAAAGTGCTGGGATTACAGGTGTGAGCCACCAGGTCCGGCCTTTTTTCCTTAAGAGACAGGGTCTCACTCTGTCACCCAGGCAGTGACACAATCATAGCTCACTGCCTCCTCTAACTCCTGGGCTCAAGCGATCCTCTCGCCTCAGCCTCCCAAGTAGTTGGGACTACAGGTGCATGCCACCATACCTGGCACATTTTTTTCACTATTTTGGGTAGAGATAGGGCCTTGCTATGTTGTCTGGGCTGGTCTTGAACTCCTGGCCTCAAGCGATCCTCCTACTTACTTTGGACTCCCAAAGTACTGGGATTACAGGCAGGAAGTGACTGCGCGTGGCTGCAAGTTCCAATTCTTACAGTTTTTAGATTTTATCTTCACAGAATTCAATAAACCGGGTTTGGTATTTTTATCTTACATATAAGAAGTGTTAGCTTCCTGCCTGTGACATAGTTCAAGAGATGTTTTGGCTGAACTGGGGACAATCTCAGGACTACAGATGAAAAAAGTACAGACTCAGCAAAGCAAGCCATCATATTTTAGTATACTGTCTAATATAGGAAAGGAAAAAAAAATTCCCAATAAAAATGGTCACCTTTTTGCTAGGTTTAAGACTGTTAGGAAACTAAGACATAAAATGGGCTAATTATTTCTACCCAGGTGACAAAATTAGAAAAGTAAGTATCTTCCTCAGCAGTCAAAATTTTTTTCCTCATTATGTTGGATTCAGCCTCATTGGAAACACATATATTAATCAAAACAATCAGAAAAATCCCAAGGGAAGACATTTTCTGTTATGCACATCCGTTTTCATTTAGCCCATGGTTACCTTAACTGTGAGCTGTTTGAAGCTACCAGTCTGAGCACTATTGACTATTTTTTTCAGGCTCTGAATAGCTCTAGGGATCTCAGCAGGGGTGGGAGGAACCAGCTCAACCTTGGCGTAGTACCAAAATGTGGCCAATCGAGGCTTCGAGTAAGTCACAGCAGCTGGAAAACAAAACAAAACAAAAAAACCAGGATGAACTCACTAGAGACCGAAAGAAGCAGATGTGTGGGCTGGACACAAATATTTATTCATGCATCACCTTCATTCACTGCTTGTACCAAATGTGCACCCGGTGTGAAAAGTCAAAGCTGCTCCCTGGTAACAAGAGGCTTTTAAAGATGCAGAACACCTGTGCCACAGGGATGTTCAATCAGGCAGGATGCTATAAGCACATTCAATTATGCCAGTACTTCACTAGTGGCCAGCTAGTACTGTACTTCATTTATGAATGGCAAATCTAGCTAACTGTAAAGATGCCAGAAGTTGGATTTAGAAACAAGAGAACAGTCAATTTATTCATATTTTCTTGGTAGAGAGATAAGTACATTTGAAGAAAAAGGCGAAGAAAGGGATGAAGGATTTAGAATGGCACTCTTAAGAACAAGATGGAAAGTTATCATAATATTATACACAAGTTCAGATGGAATTAAAACAACTGGTACCCAATTTGGTATTGTCATCAATATGTGCTGGATTAAATCTTTCTCTTGACAAAAGCACAGCTGTTCCTCTTTCAAAGACACCACAAATAATAAAAGTAAAACCTACATGTATCGTTAAGAGCCCAAACTAGAATCTATTACCAAGCTGGATTCCTCAAGGTATTTACTATTTCAAGAGAAGAGACCATTAACAACCAGGGTAGTTGTGAGAATGTAGTAGTGATTTCAGAAAGAGGAAGACATTTTTTATTTAAAAAATTACGAGAGAGGCTAGGTGCAGTGCTCATGCCTGTAAACCCAGCACTTTGGGAGGCCGAGGCGGGCAGATCACTTGTGGCCAGGAATTTGAGACCATCCTGCCCAACATGGTGAAACCCTTTCTCTACTAAAACTATAAAAATTAGCTGGGCATGGTGGTGTGCGCCTGTAGTCCCAGCTACTTGGGAGGCTAAGGCACAAGAATTGCTTGGACAGGGGAGCCAGAGGTTGCAGTGAGCCAAGATCTCACCATGACACTCCAGTCTGGGGGACAGAATGAGACTTTGTTTCAAAAATTACAAGAGAAACGTAATAAAAATAGCATGAAGGCCCATAAAGTGTCTACTGTTCAAAGACAGATTACCCAAGGCTCTTGGTGTTTTTCTTGTATTAATGGCCTCCATTTGAGTATTTCTGAATTACCATCTCCCTCATCTTCTGTGTTTGGGGATATGGGCATACTTTTTCTTTTTTTTCTGAGATGGAGTCTCGCTCTATCACCCAGGCTGGAGTGCAGTGGCGCGATCTTGGCTCACTGCAAGCTCCGCCTCCCAGGTTCACGCCATTCTCCTGCCTCAGCCTCCTGAGTAGCTGGGACTACAGGCGCCCGCCACCACGCCCGGGGCTAATTTTTTTTTTGTATTTTTAGTAGAGATGGGGTTTCACCGTATTAGTCAGGATGGCCTCGATCTCCTGACCTTGTGATCCGCCCGTCTCGGCTTCCCAAAGTGCTGGGATTACAGGCGTGAGCCACTGCGCCCGGCCAAGGATATGGGGCATACCTTCAAGCAGACACAAAGCTCTAAGAGATAGTTCCAAATAGAACTGCCAATGCCTGTAAGATGGGACAATAAAAAAAAGTACAGTCTTGTGGAACAGTCAACCAATTGTCAACATTATCTCCAACACACAGACATTTCATCCTTAAAAAAAAAAATGAATCAGTTTACTGTACATAAACACTATTTAAACACTATTTTAGGTGGTAAATTTGTTTCTTAGGGGATACAGGTTAAAGAGTTTGAAACTGCTTTACATGTATACAAGAGATAAAACATAATGAATGGTAGATGATGGGAGCTAGGTTTCTCAGTGGAGGTTGAGTGATGTTACAGGTAAGTAAGAAAAGCAGCAAGAATAAACCCCACGATACTAGGTTAGAGTTGGACTCAGGTTTAGCTTAATATATACACAGACTGATAGACATGGAAATAATTATATATACATACATGCATGTATATACATGGGTTTGTATGCATGTATACACATATATACATCTATTCGGATACCTATCTATATCCCTGTCAATTGAGAGGACCTAGAAGTAGTGATATTCTAGTAGCAAGGAACATAAACAGCACCCAGACCTTAGTTTCTCAATTCTATTGTCCAATAAAAGGAACTAAGGTTCCTTGGCGAAATGGCTGATTCTAAGGCTGGGACAGGGAAAATACAATATAAATCTGAAGCATCTTGTAGTATCAGAAAGGGAGGCGGCATGTCAAAGGGACAGAGGTGCTAACCTGAAAGAGCTCCCAAATAGCCAAGGGTGAAATAATTTGAGCAATAATACGGTATTTGATATACAAAGTATGAAATGAATGTACAAGTCCATACAATAAGTGACTGGATAAATAAATGGAGAAGAGACAAATCTTTCTCACAGAAGAATTCTATTTAATTTATGTAGATATTCCTTCCTACAGGAGATGGAATCCCCCCACTGTAATCACACCCTGCCTTTATGGGACAGGCTTAGTTATTTGCTTCTAAAGAATAGAACACAGAGAGAAAAACAGTAACTTCACAGTGGAGGAACCTATAACCAAGTGATGAAAGCTTGTATCACCACCAGAAATGTCACATGAATATCATATACCTCCTGACACGTGATTAGGGCATCTCATTACTGTGATATTTCCTCAAAATCCATAGTTCCAGACTAAGCATGAGAAAAACACCAGACAAATCCAGATTGGGGAAATTCTTCAGGATACCTAGACAGATACCTAGACAGACAAGATACCTAGATACCTTAAAACTGTCAAGGTCAGGAAAGATGAGGGAAGACTGGGAAACTGTCCTGGACCAAAGGAGGTTGGAAAGACACAGAAACTAAATGCAATGTGGTACACTGGATTGGATCCTAGAACGGGAAGATTACTGGAAAAACTACTGAAATAGAAATAAAGTCTACAGTTAAGGGGAAAAAAAAATCAGACTCTATGATTCCTAGGCAAGCCTGATGATAAATTTACTTATTTCCATAAGCTTCTTTGGCCCCCAGGGGAATTAACAGATATAGTCAGTAATTTCTATTACATATTTAACATTCACATTTAATACACTAGCCTATATATGTTATAAAGCAAAATGTATTTCCACGTTAACATTCCAGCCCAGTTGAGTCCTCCTTTCTAAGTACTTTTGGAAGAATAACAAGTTATCTTTCAATTATTTACAATAACGGAGGGAAGGGTTTATATATTTCATAACAAAAAAATTACCTTGGTGTTACTTTTTAGATTTTTATCATAAAAACTAGATTGCAATTCCTTAATATGCGCCATCTAAAAAATGTGAAAGCCACACCAGAAAAAAAATCCACTTGAAATATTAAGAATTGTGCCTTAAATCATCCACGAAGTCCAGAGTGAAGCCTCCAATCCTTTTTTCTCTTTAGTTTTTTTTTTTTTTGAGACGGAGTCTCCTCTGTCACCAGGCTGGAGTGCAGTGGCGCGATCTTGGCTCACTGCAACCTCTGCCTCCTGGGTTAAAGAGATTTTCCTGCCTCAGCTTTCCGAGTAGCTGGGATTACAGGAGCCCGCCACCACGCCTGGCTAATTTCTGTTTTAGTAGAGATGAGGTTTCACCATGTTGGTGAGGCTGGTGTCGAACTCCTGACCTCAGGTGATCCACCCGCCTTGGCGTCGCAAAGTGCTGGGACTACAGGCGTGAGCCACGGTGTCCAGGCTTTTTTTTGAGACCGAGCCTCGCTTTGTCGCCCAGGCTGGCATGCAGTGGTGCGATCTTGACTCACTGCAACCTCCGCCTCCTGGGTTCAAGCGATTCTCCTGCCTCCACCTCCCAAGTAGCTGCGATTACAGGCATGCACCACCAGGCCTGGTGGTATTTTTAGTAGAGATGGGGTTTCACCATGTTGGCCAGGCTGGTCTCGAACTCCTGCCCTCAAGTGATCTGCCCGCCTCGGCCTCCCAAAGTGCTGAGATTACAGGCCTGAGCCACCGCCGCAGGGCTATCTCTTTTGATTAATATAAAATTGTAGAGCTCTATGACAGATAACAATCTTAGTGAAGTAAAAGATTTTTTTGTAAGCTTAAATTCTTTGGGAAAATGTGTAAAATGTTTCACTAGTAGGCTGTGAGGTTCTGCAGGAGAGCCTTCAATAACTCATAGTTTGGCTGGTGATGGAGGGAAGGGAGGAGAGAATGGATAAAATACCAAGCTGGCACTGTGGCTCACGCCTGTAACTCCAGCACTTTGGGAGGCCGAGGCGGGAGGATCCCTTGAGCCCAGGAGTTAAGAGACTAGCCTGGGCAACATGGCGAAATCCCGTCTCTTAAAACATACAAAAATTAGCCAGGTGTGGTGGCGCGCCTGTGATCCCAGCTACTCAGGAGGCTGAGGTGGGAGGATCGCTTGAGCCTCGGAGGCAGAGGCTGCAGTGAGCTGTGATCTGCCACAGCACTCCAACCTGGGCGACAGAGTGAGAGTCCCTGTCTTCTAGGAAAAAAAAAAAGAAAAAGAAAAAGAAAAAGAAAGTACCCAAATCAAACTCAAACATAGCAAAAGAGACTAAAAAGTATTACATTTTTTTTTGAAGTTCTGCTTTCTATTCACATTTCAGAAATCTGGGCGAAAGTTAGAGATCTGACCTTCAGTCAACTTACTGGAATACAGCACATTTAGGAAAACCTTACGTCAATTTATCTTATCTCGCTTCACGAATAAAATGAATAGCCTGCCACTGAGAAGACAACTGAAATATTTACTGGCCAAATAAACTAGTACTCAGAGGCTGTGATTATTCAGGGTTGTTGTGAAATACAGCGGTCTACCAGTGAGGCTCTTCAAGCCGAAAAAATTCCACGAATGCTAAGCTGTAATAACAAAGATTACTATTTATACGGATCCCGTTTTATGCTTCTCGGGGCACGGATACTCATCCATGAAGTCCATTTCCACTTAAAATTTCCCTCGGATTAAAGTGGAAGTATCTTAGAATCCGTCTAGGACAGAAAGCAAAGTCGACATTTCTGTTGACTTCCAAATACTCCACTGACAACCAGACCATGTGATGAGGCCCAATTGATGTACTTTCACACGTTTCTGCCCTTCCTTTTCTTAGCTCTCCTAACAGAGCCATGCCCTCTATATTCCTGCCCTTAGCGATCTCAGGGGGCGTAATGGCGGAGCTGCCGGGCAACGCCGGGCATCCTTCACACTACCTCTCTTCCCAGTGGTGGTTGGATTTCAGGAACTTCTAGGTTGTGTAGAGAACCCAATCTGCAGGTCAGGCGAGCGGAAGGCTAGAGGAGAGTCGCCAACCTTCCTGCTTCCTTCACCTGCAGGCCATCCCGCCCCGGCACCCGCAGGCCCCTCGGGTCTTGGCCGCCCGCTTCTTCCTCTCAGGCCATCGCAGGCCTCCCTGCCGCCCGTGTGCCCGCCTCGGCGGTCTTACATCGCGCTCACCGTTCACCAGAGCCGGGGTCTTCTCCACAAGGTTACGGACAAATTGGGCCATGGTTCTGGGATGCGAAGTCCGTCGCCCAGAACGGCCGGCTGAATGTCACCCGCCGGAAGGACCCGCTGCAGGACCCCGTCCTACTTCCAAGGTCAGGCCGCCTCTTTTCGCGCCGGTCGAGGATATTTAAATGTCCAAAGATCTTTGCAGAATCCAGTCTGTCCACTTACTTTTTTCAACATAGAAGAGAAGGTGGATATGAAAAGATGATATTAGAGAGCATGTGAAGAACAGCGGGATTCCGCAGAGAAGCAGGCATTTTGTTGGGCAGCCACTAGCAGAGGTCCGGAAACCCGGCAAGGAGCGGAAATGCGCATGCGCCCTGAACCTTCAGTGCTTTTCTTGGCGTCGATATCCGCTCTTTCGCGTCGTGTGCTTTAGCTGCGTTTCTGAGAACCTATGAAGTCGGTGCTGCAGAAGCATTCGCTGAGATTCTTCTAGTCCCACACGATCGTTGTACAGAGGTAGAGAGGGTCCAAGGCCAAACATATAAAGTTAGAGTCCGAGCAAGCACCACACAACCTGGTACCAGGTTCAACCCATAGCCCTTTTTATTTGAGACAGTCTTCGTTTTGTCGCCCAGGCTGAAGTGCAGTGGCACGACTTCGGCTCATTGCAACCTACGTCCCCCAGGTTCCAGCGATTGTCGTGCCTCAGTCTTCCGAGTAGATGGGACTACAGGCGCCCGCCACCACGCCTGGCTAATTTTTGTATTTTTAGTAGAGACTGTGTTTCACCATGTTGGCCAGGCTGGTCTCGAACTCTAGCCTCAAGTGATCCGCCCGCCTTGGTGCTGAGATTACAGACGTGAATCACCGCCCCTGGCCCCACAGCCCTTTTTAAAGTTGATTTTTTTGTAATCCCAGTCTCCCCAAAGTCCTGTATCAGGATTGGAATCCATTTCCCCTAATTCCCTAGTTAGCCACAAGGAGTTGTGCAGATGTGAGGGAAAAAACACCTGTATTGAACGCCCACACTATGCCAGGCATTTTGGAATTTAAAGAAAGCCTGTAAGGCATTGTCCCCATTGAGACTGGTCTTGAAAAATGGCCACACAATTTGGAAGTGGCAGAGTTGAGATCTGAAGAAGCTGCAATGTAAACTCAGAGAGGGGGCATTCTATCAGATTAGGCATGGTGGTGATTTCAGCATACTTCCTAGAGAAGATGCTTGAGCTGATGTGTGAGAGAACAGCTGTATACTACAGAGGGCTGAAACTTCATAGTTTAATATGAGAAGGAAAAGATGTATGTAGGGAAGTGGCATTTGATGAGACGAACAGAACTATAATGTATCCTGGGGAAGTCTGAGCAGAAGTAAATCTCTGATTTTTGGAATGGTTAGAGGGGTGGAAAGAAAAATTTGAAGTGGTATCAAGGAACTAAGAACTTTTCAGTGAAGGAGTGATTCTGCTGCCCTAGATACTGCAGAAAAGTCAAATTAAGGATGGGAAAGTTAATTTAGCAGTATGGCAATCTTTAACTAATTAGCGCAGTTTCAAAAAATTAGGATAGAAGCCAGGGTGAATGGTGAAGAAATATGGCTGTAAAGGATTACAAGTCAGAAAACCCAAGGGGGATGTGGAACTCAGGGGAGAAATTGAAGACAGAGAAGAGGCAGTCATTTATTTATTTAGAAATGGGGTCTTGCCACATTGCCTAGGCTGATCTGAAACTCCTGGCCTCAAGAGATCATCCCACTTCTGCCTCTTGCTTAGCTCTAGGATTACAGGCACAGGCCATCCTGCCTGATGAGAAGGGATATTGACAAGAGGCAATATCTTTTCCTGATGAGGCAGGAAAGGAGAACTAGCCAGGGATCTGTGGGGCCTTTTCCACAGATGTGATGATGGGAGAGAGGTTTGAAAGTCTTCAAAGTCTCTGAAGTCTTTATCTTCCCAGCAAAATGAAGGCAAACTCATTGGATTGTGAGGGGTAACTGGGAGGGGGGTATGGGAAGGAATTTAAGGAAGGAGGCCACAGTTTGGAATAGCTGAAGGACACACAGAAGGGTTGTTGGGCAACATTAGAGATAAGTTTGTGGTTGCACCATTCTAAAAATTGTGTTTTTCCTCCAGCAATGGTCTGCAGTTTGGATACTGCAGCAGAGGGGAATGGCTGAGTTGATCTAGGCTGACATCTTGCATGGCAGGGGTATGGAAACAAGGAGCAAGAAAGGGGAAGATATCAGCAAATGATTACAAAGACCTGGGGTTCAGGCCAGATAAAGAAAAACAGTGAAGCCAAGAGAGCTGGTTAGGAAAACCATACCGGGAGATTCATCTCCTGAGGGTAACCCCAGGGTCCCCTCCAGAGGCCTGGTAAAGTAGGCTGGATCAGCCAGGTCACACATATTTGATGTTACTTACCTAAAAAAAAAAGTGAAACATCAGAATCCTCTAAGTTTTCAAGGGGATTTCTGAAACTGCCACTAGCTTTTAATAATGGAATAAAGTGATAACAAAGGTTGTAAGTCAGGTGTTCATTTATTAAATACAAGTTTTGAACAAACACTGCCAGGCAAGTTTAACAAGAAGTAACCTTCCTGGAATGTTTCAAAATACAGTCGTGTTGATCAAGTTTTATTTCAATCAACCTTTTCATTTTCTGTTTCTAGGTTCATTTCCTGTTGAGCAATTAGAGCATGTGCATTATTTCCTCACATGACATCACAACAGTGCAGCATCAGCCTCTGGCTTGTAAAGGCACCCAGTAGACTTATGCTCTGTGCAATGGCTGCTTAGCAACCACCATCAAATAAAGTAATGAAGCTTTTGTAGAGTGTGATACCAAATAGCAACTGGCACCTTCACTTGCACCATTAAAAAAACCTTTAACATTTCCTTCAGTTTTCACATATCCATTAAAAACTATAGTAAAAAACAAAACCCAGACTGCTTGATAAAACATACTTAAACAATTTTCCAAGTTTAGTATTAGCCTCTTGGTAAGTTATGAGCAATACCAGA
The DNA here is from genome assembly GCF_043159975.1 of Macaca nemestrina. Taxonomy (NCBI): domain Eukaryota; kingdom Metazoa; phylum Chordata; class Mammalia; order Primates; family Cercopithecidae; genus Macaca; species Macaca nemestrina. Next base: position 118,224,334 of record NC_092136.1, on the reverse strand, counting down.
GCTGAGTGTAAGAGTCTTCATTTTGCTATCATACTCCAGCAAAGCCAACACACAAAACCAGGTATGTTAGAAAGTCTGCTCTACTAGATTGAGAGCTGCTTCTAAGTTCCAGACAAGACATCTTTTTAAGCTTCCAAGTGTATATATACACACGGTGTTGTACCAAGATAACTTTTTAAAGTCTAATTTTTTTGGATGTCCTTAAATTACTTCACAGAAAGAAAAAAGGCACAGAGGACACTTGGTTTCCTTACCAGTAGTGGCCTTAAGCTACACACTTGCCTGTGCAAAGAGTTTAAAGATATTCAGCAGCATTAATGGTGCCACAGCCATTCATAAAAAGTTTCAGGAAAATAGTTAAAAAAAAGAAGAAAAGCTTGCCAGAAAAGGCTTACAATCTGAAGGTTAAATACAGAAGAATACAGACAGAGACTGGAGGCAGCATGGGGGTTGTTAACTAGGAAGCTGCTGAGAATAGCTGCCTTCTGAGTTTTTGTGCCCATTTTCCTCCAGTTTTCTCCTGAAAAACTCTGGTCTTTTCCCCTCGTTTTTAAAATGAAAACATCCTACTAGATTGGGTTTGAAGGATAAATGCAAATAGGCAGACGCTTATTTTATACATAGTTCATTCTCAGAGAGGGAAAGGAGGATGATAAATACTGAATGAAGCTAATTTTAGAAAATAAACAAATCCTGTCAACCCATGCCGTAAAGGCCCAGGGAGCACACCAAATGAATCTTACATTCTGGCATTTGCAAAAGTGTCTTCAACTTCCTTTTTCATTTATAAGCACAGCAATAGGCCACACCTATTTTATCTCGGGTGGGAAGCCCTCTTAGATTTGAGGCTTTCCAGCTGATGCAATCGAAAACACATCAAGGACTGCTTATAGCAACTTGTGTTGAAATGTAAAACTACTATTTTATTTGAAAGAGACCATAGTTAATAACATGTTCCAAATGAAGCAGTGACACCCATTTCTTGATCCTATCACTTTTCTTGTCACTTATGACATCTCTGGGCTTAGAAAGACAGTGATATAAAGACAGTCCATAGGGGGAATGTCCCTAGTTAGCATATTAAGCTGCACAATTGAGTAGTGAGCTCAATTTCACTAATGAAAGTGGTGAACATCCACCTACTAACTACACAGGACTAAGTGGATATTTAAAATGGCTTGTGGACAAGGTTGTGCCCAAATTCCTACTTTGTTAATTGAAGACCTAAGGCTGTGTTAGAAGTGGCTCTTAGAAGTCAGGTCACAAGCCCAAACAAATATTAACTATATACATTTTATAATCTCAGCATTTTGTCAAGAATGAGTATGTTAGTAAACATGGCCACATACTGCATACATCTCACTATGGAAGAGAAAATATAAAGTGGTACTCAGTTTACACTAAACCAACATAAAAAAGCACATGGGGTATATGTGTGTATGTATATATCTCACACACTGAGATATACTGTTGATATTAGTGTCTTAAAATGACATTTTTCATGGATATGATATTCGTTGCCTAAACCTGCTTAGGCCTAGTCCTTGTAGAAACAGATTTTCATAAGAGAATAAGGGCCCAACAGTCTCCTCACCCCCATCAATTGGTAGGATTGCATTACCAATCCTCATTAAAAGGACTGTATAACAAAATTACAAGCTATCAACAGAAGTTGCACAAGATTCCTTTAAATTCCTTTTTTTTTTAAAAAAAATTCTCATCTATCATCTTATTCAAAAGTCTACACAAACTTCAAGTTATCTGCTTTTATGTGAAGTTATTCTGTAACACAGAAAAGGGTCTAGATCATGAGGACTAGTAAATACACAGGATAACACAGGATTTTCTGATGACATCAGCTGTCACTGAAATATGTGACATCATATACTTATAAAAGCAGCACTCACCAAAAATGTTTGAACAGTAATTGGAAGAGAAATAGCAGGGTGACAGGAAGTTTTAGTAGCTGAAATAATTTCATTTAGGAAAAGGAAGAAGAATATGAAGAGACAACAAAAGGTGAAATGAGTGATGATTTCTAAACTTGGTGATGCTATAATAAGTATAATTTCCTGCAAGCCAGGGGAGCATTGTCAAGTTCTTAGGAATCTTAATTATCATAATTTCAGCAAGAGCAGTTCTCTAATTTAGTAAAGAAAAAAAAAAAAAAAGAAAAGAAAAAGAAAAGAAAGAAAAGGAACAGAACCAGAAAGAGAGAAACCACAAACAATTGTTTATCTGCACTCTGGGGTTGGTTTTGGTTTGGTTAGTTCACAGTATCTATTCAAGTTGCTCCTTTTGTTGTTTCCTCTCTGCAAGCCACCGTTGGATTTTTTCTTTTAGTTCTGTGTTTGGACGGATCTGGTCCATGGTGAGGGGACTACGGTTAAAGGGATCTGTTTGGTCACTGGGACGAAGAGAGAAAGGGAAATAGGGTTATTTCTGTAAGTTCTAACATTCTAAGACAAAAATAGAACACCTGGGCATCGCATCTTAAGAATGAAGCCAGAGTGCATTATAACTTTGAGTCAAATGCCGAGTCGGGGTTAGAAAGAGTGAAAAAAAGATGATTCAGGAGTTTTTGTAGCTACTTTGTTCATTTATTTATTTATTTATTTATTTTTGGAGACAGAGTCTTGCCCTGTCACCCACACTGGAGTGCAGTGGTACCCAGGATGGAGTACAGTGTCGTGATCTCTGCTCACTGCAACCTCTGCCTCCTGGGTTAAAGCCATTTTCCAACCTCAGCCTCCCGCGTAGCTGGCATTACAGGCATGCACCACGACACTCAGCTAATTTTTGTATTTTCAGTAGAAACAGAGTTTCACCATGTTGGCCAGGCTGCTTTCAAACTCCTGGCCTCAAGTGATCCACCGGCCTCGGCCTCCCAAAGTGCTGGGATTACAGGCGTGAGCCACCCACCTGGCCTCTATTTCTTAATAAATTTTATCTCAACACTGCTGTTCAGATGATATTTAATTACAGTGGCTTAAAAAATGCTATGCTTCTGTCACCTTTAGATTTCTCTAAGACAGAGACACTGTACATTCATGTCAGTGTAAAGAACTATTTGTAATTATAGTGACAGATTCTTAGGACAGTATAAGATGTTAAGGAATAAAGCCTTGTAGACCAACATTTGATTTAGTCAGCTGATTGTTATGCAAGTACATGCAGATTATGGCTTCCTGACACGTAAGAAGGTTTATGACAGGTGTCAATCTTTTGACTTCCCAGGCCACAGTGGAAGAATTGTCTTGGCCCATACATAAAATACATGAAGACTAACAATAGCTAATAAGCTAAAAAAAAAAAAATTGCCAAAAATTCTTATAATGTTTTAAGAAACGTTACGAATTAGTGTTGGGTCACATTTCAAGCCATCCTGGGCTACACACACAGCTTGGACAACCTTGGTTTATGACATGCTTTAAGGGCTGATATACCTTCTCTCTATATTGAGGCCACTATAAAATATAAATTTTCATTGCAAAAGACATACCATCTAGCACAGCATAATCCATATAGTGAATGCTTAGTACCAAATACCAAAAGGTGAAAGTTTTTTTTTTTTTTTTTTTTGAGACGGAGTCTTGCTCTGTTGCCCAGGCTGGAGTTGCAGTGGCGCTATCTTGGCTGACTGCAACCTTTGCCTCCCAGGTTCAGGGGATTCTCCTGCCTCAGCCTCCTGAGTAGCTGGGACTACAGGCGTGTGCCACCACGCCCAGCTAATTTTTGTATTTTTAGTAGAGACAGTGTTTCACCATGTTGGCCAGGCTGGTCTTAAACTCCTGATCTCAGGTGATCCACCTGCCTCAGCCTTCCAAAGTGCTAAGATTACAGGCGTAAGTCACTGCACTTGGCCAGAAATTCATTTTTTTAATATTAAAAAATTTCCTTAACTTTGGGTCAAAGTATACAAAATGTATCTATCTGTTTATTTAGAGACAGTGTCTTGCTCTGTTGCCCAGGCAGGAGTGCAGTGCTGCAATCATAACTCAGTGCAGCCTTGAATTCCTGTGCTCAAGCGATCTGCCTCAGCTTCCTGAGTAGCTAGGACTACAGGCATGTGCCATTACACTTGGCTAATTAAAAATAATTTTTTGTAGAGATAGAACTTAATGTTTTTTTTTGGAGACAGAGTCTCGCTCTGTCACCCAGGCTGGAGTGCAGTGGTGTGATCTCGGCTCACTGCAACCTCTGCCTCCTGGGTTCCAGTGATTCTCCTGCTTCAGCCTCCCAAGTAGCTGGGATTACATGCATGCCACAAGCCCGGCTAATTTTTGTATTTTTAGTAGAGATGAGGTTTCACCATGTTGGCTAGGCTGGTCTCAAACTTCTGATCTAAGTGATCCACCTTCTTCAGCCTCCTAAAGTGCTGGGATTACAGGCATGAACCACTGTGCCTGGCTCAATATAACTTAATTTTAAATATGGAGAGGCCAAACAAGGTGGCTATGCTTGTAATCCCAGCACTTTGGGAGGCTGATGTGAGTGGATTGCTTGAGCCCAGGAGTTTGAGACTGGCGTGGGTAACATAGACCCCTTCTCTACAAAAAATACAAAAATAAGCCAGGAATGGTGGTGCATGGCCTGTGGTCCCAGTTACTTGGTGAGGCTGAGGTGGGAGGGTCGCTTGAGCCTGGGAGGGTGAGGCTGTAGTGAGGTGAGATCACGCCACTGCACTCCAGCCCGGTGACAGAGCAAGACCCTGTCTCAAAAAAACAGATAAATCTATAAATAGGCAGAGTCTTTCAGCACTCATTTCTATCTAATGCTGGACTAAAACAGTTAAGGGGCCCATTCGGTAGCTAATAAGCTACCATTTATTGCTTCATTCCTGACTTTTCTATAGTTATCATGGGGCAGACTGTCCAAAGAATAGGCAGGCTGGGGAAAATTCATGGTTACCACAGCACTTTGGGAGGCTGAGGCGGGTGGATCACTTGAACCCAGGAGTTCAAGACCAGCCTGGCCAACATGGTGAAACCCTGTCTCTACAAAAAATACAGAAATTAGTTGGGAGTGTTAGTGCATACCTGTAGTCCCAGTTACTCCAGAGGCTGAGACAGGAGGATCACCTGAGCCCAGGCTGGAGTGCAGTGGTGTGATTTTGGCTCACTGCAACCTCTGCCTCCCAGGTTCAAGCAATTGTCCTGCTTCAGCCTCCCGAGTAGCTGGGACTACATGTGCGCACCACCATGCCCCGCTAACTTTTTTGTATTTTAGTAGAGATGGGGTTTCACCATGTTGGCCAGGCTGGTCTCGAACTCCTGACCTCAAGTGATCTGCCTAGCTCGGCCTCCCAAAGTGCTGGGATTACAGGCATGAGCCACTGCACCCGGCCAGAAATTATTTTCTTAAGGCAGGAAGAGGTAAGGTAAAGTTAGCATTTCTTAACAGAATGTTTTGTTGTGAAATGTTTATATCCTAGCAATTGATACCAAAATGCCTTCCAACATATCAGTAAATCAATAATATGTGGTATCTATTGGGTGCAAAGTACTGTATTAGGTGCCTGGGAAAGAAAGATAGCAAACTAATGTGTATCTGTGCTCTTGAGTCTGCTTTTTGGGACTGGCCTACCTGAGCAAATGTCTTGCAATGGTGGATCTATCCACAGTGACTCTGGAAGATGGCAGCACCACAGGGTCACACATCAGTGTGCTCATAATGGGATCCAGGAACTCATCACAGGCATCTGCATAGGTTTCCTCTTCCTGTTGTTGGAGGTCTGCAAGAGACTGAGTATACAACATCTGGTAGTTAAAGTGAATTCACAGTGCAGCTGAATTCAGCATGCTCAATGACAGAGTGAGACTCTGTCTCAAAAATAAAAAAACAGGTCATTAATAACCCTTGACAGTGATAGTGACACATGTGAGCTTCATTTTCTCAAAAACAAGCCAAGATAGATATTCTGAGAACAAATTAAGCATTGAGCCCCAACTCTGGACCTTTAAGTTGGCTCAGCTGCTGGCAGTCACACTGGAAATGGGTTGAAATGTTAGGAGGAAAAGAAATACATCACATACAACATCCATCTGGCAATAGTTCTGTTATAAATACCATAATTCAAAAGGGGACGGAGAAGGGGAAGTGGAGGAGGGTATTGTTTGCATAATTAGAGTCACTCATGCAGCCTGTGTATGAAAAGCAGTTTTTGATTTTTGATACAAACAGGTATAGGAATTTTAAAGTTGTTTCAACATTTAATTCCTTCACAACTCGAGTTCCTCAGGGATCCACTAAGCTCTAACCAAAGACGAAGTCCAACTCAATAAAGAAACTCAATGAAAGGAAGACTGACAGCAACAAGGTTGGTTTTCTATTAGACTTTTGTGCCATGATTTTTTTCCTTCTTTTTAACTGCTAACAGAGCTGTCATACTCTAACCAAAGGGATTTAGCTAAATACAATATAGTATTTTAATTTTTAAAATGTATGCATATTCCAATAGAAGCCAACTACCAACTACAAACATAGAGACAATGAAAATAAAAATTAGTGACTGAAAACTACTCATCTTGTATTTTTTCCAAAGAAGTTATTCTGTATTAATGCCCTAGGTTTTAAAATCTATTGGCAACTCTGTGCATAAACGTTTTCGTAAAAACATCTTACATAAATGTGTACATTCTTCTCTTCTAGTTGAGGTTTCTTAAATTTCTTTTTTTTTTTTTTTTTGAGATGGAATCTCACTCTGTTGCCCAGGCTGGAGTGCGGTGGTGTGATCTTGGCTCCCTGCAACCTCCACCTCCCAGGTTCAAGTGATTCTCCTGCCTCAGCCTCCCATGTAGCTGGGATTACAGGTGTGCTCCACCACGCCCAGCTAATTTCTGTATTTTTAGTAGAGACGGGGTTTCACCATGCTGGCCAGGCTGGTGTCAAACTCCTGACCTCAGGTGATCTGCCCACCCTGGCTTCCCAAAGTGCTGGGATTATAAGCATGAGCCACTGCACCCAGCTGATTTCTTAAATGTCTAGTCTCACCCTCATGTTAACAAGAATAAAACTAAGAATATTATAGTTCTAAGTGACTGACCAAAAAGAACCATCTGTTTATATTTTCTCATGGCAATGCTCTTTTCCTCCCTGAAATACGGTAAAAATCAGCACAGCTGAGGCGACAATCTGATTTTTTGTGTGGATTTTTAGGAGATGGGGTCTTGCTATCTTGCCAAGGCTGGAGTGCAGTGGCTGTATCCACAGACATGATCATAGCACATTGCAGCCTCAAACTCCTGGGCTTAAGCGATCCTCTAGCTTCAGCCTCTTATGTAGCTGGGACTACAGGCTTGAGCTACCGTGACTGGCTGACAATGTGGTTCTTAATGAAATCAGCAAACAAATCCTCCTCTTCCTCACCTTGATTCTCTCTGCCAAGTTGCTGAAAGCCACAATCATGTTCCCAGGCTTATTTATTTTCTTCAAGACTCGAACTGTCTGTGCAAAGAGAGTTGGGGAATAGGAACGTCCATCCTTGGGCACAGTGGCACAGAAATTCTCCTCATCCCTGGAAGGTCAGCATCAGAAAAAAACTACTCACCAGAGGATAGGTCAATGGAAGAGACAATAGACAGGCTGCAGAACAAGTATTCTCACCACTTAAAAGCCATGAACATTCTTTTAATATATATATTATTTATATATTTAATATATTATATATTTCTTATATATATACTTTTTGATATAGAAAGACTTTCTAGGAAGTCTATCAAGTATCATGTGACCTTAAAAGAATGCTACTTTTCCAAACAATGGTACAACCAGTAAAGTTTATCTTTGCACAGATCAAAGCAGAATTTTGGAAATCTTAATGTCCCATGGGTCACTCAAAATCTTATTAGTTTTTAGAGACAGAGTCCTGCTGTGTTGTGCAGGCTGGTCTCAAACTCCTGGACTTAAGCAATCCTCCCGCTTCAGTCTCCCAAGTAGCTTGGACCACAGGCACATGACACCTTGCCCAGATAAAATCTCCTTATTTAAAACTACAGAAGATTCCTTCATCAACCAACTAGGAATGAATCATTTCTTTTCTATTTTCACATAATTACCAACCGGTCATTCTACTATCAAAACCCTAAATCAAAACATTAGCATCCCCTCTGGCTTGACAAATTTCAATCTCAGGTACCCAAGATTTAAGTAGATAGTGCAGATATCTGATACAAGCTGCTGGGGTTTGAAGTCAAATTCACTGAAGTCCTTGACTTTTAAGGCACCCATCTTGGGGCCAACCAGGTGTTGCAGGAAGTAGTTCAACATGGAGATGATGCGCTCAGCCAGGAAGGGATGCACAAAGAGTGACTTGATCTCTGGAAAAGAATCCAAAGTCTCTGAAAACTCAGTCCATTAGCACTCTTTTCCTTATTAAGTATAGTTTATTTGGAGACCTCTGGGGACTACTGTTATTTTATTTTTAAAATTTTTGAAGGAACTACTTTTTAAAAAACTAAGTAATTCATTTTCACTGCAGAAAATATAGACAAGCAAAAACCAAAACCAAACACAAAACAGAAAAGACAAAAACTACCACCTGGAGATAAACACGGTTAACATCTTGCTATTTTAACATTTTGTCCTTCTAGCTTTTCTGTCCATATTTACACACACACACAGACATTTTTAAAACAAAAATGATCATATTTTACATATTCTGAAACTTACTGTTTTCAGTAACTATATTGCAAATACTTTACCATTTTATTAAGTGTATGTCCCTGTGCTGTCCAACATAGCAGCCCCTGGCCATATGTGGCTACTAAAATTAAAAATAAATAAAAAATCCATTCCTCAGACTAGTTAAGTATGGTTCTGGACAGCCCAGATTTATAGGATATTTTCACCATCACAGAAAGTTCTATAGAATAGGGGTGATTCACATAATCTTTTTAAAAAATGAGATAGGGTCTCAGTATATTGCCCAGGCTGGTCTCAAACTCCTGGGCTCAAAGTGATCCTCCTGCCTCGGCTCCCAAAGTGTTAGAGGATTACAGGCGTGAGCCACTGTGCCCAGCTGTTTTACATCATTTTAAAAAAAAATTATGTTTTATTTTTTTCAGACAGGGTCTTGCTGTTGCCTAGGCTGGAATGCAGTGGCACAATCATGGCTCAAGGCAGTCTCAACCTCCTGGGCTCAAGTGATCCTCCTGCCTTGGCCTCCCAAAATGCTGAGATTACAGGTGTGAGCCACTGTAACCAGGCTGTTTTCCATCATTTTTTTTCTTTTTTTTTTGAGACGAAGGCTCGCTCTGTCGCCCAGGCTGGAGTGCAGTGGCACGATCTCAGCTCACTGCAAGCTCCACCTCCTGGGTTCATGTCATTCTCCTGCCTCAGCCTCCCAAGTAGCTGGGACTACAGGCGCACACCACCTCGCCTGGCTAGTTTTTCGTATTTTTTAGTAGAGACAGGGTTTCACCGTGTTAGCCAGGATGGTCTCGATCTCCTGACCTCGTGATCCGCCCGTCTCGGCCTCCCAAAGTGCTGGGATCACAGGCTTGGGCCACCGCTCCAGGCCTGTTTTACATAATTTTTTATGGCTGACTTTTCCAGTTGTAACTGCACCATACGTTATTTATTTAACGTCTTTACCGGTGGACATTTTTACTATTTTCAGTTTTTTTCCTACACTTATCAATGACCTTCATTGTGGATACATCTTGTAGACTAATTGCTTCTTTTTTTTTTTTTTTTGAGATAGAGTCTCACTCTGTTGTCCAGGCTGGAGAGCAGTGGCGTGATCTCTGCTCGTTGCAACCTCTGCCTCCTGGGTTCAAGCTATTCTCCTACCTCAGCCTCCCAAGTAGCTGGGACTACAGGCACATGCTACCACACCTGGCTAATTTTTGTAATTTTAGTAGAGACAGGGTTTCACTATGTTGGCCAGGTTGGTCTCGAACTCCTGACCTCGTGATCCGCTCGCCTCGGCCTCCCAAAGTGCTGGGGTTACAGGTGTGAGCCACCGCGCCTGGCCTATCGCTTCTTCTTAACAAATCTGTAAGGAACTGCTATGTCATAGGGCATGAATTCCAAAAACTAAAAAAAAAAATTTATACATGTCAAATTTAACAAGCCAGACAGTATCATAATGCTATGTTTGGTTGGTACTGATAGTTGTTGATTTTTCAGTTTTAGTCATTATCACAAATCCCTCAATATATAGTCAAATTTTTGGTTAAATAATTTTTTTTTTTTTTTTTTTTTTTTTTTTTTTGAGACGGGGTCTCGCTCTGTCACCCAGGCTGGAGTGCAGTGGCCGGATCTCAGCTCACTGCAAGCTCCGACTCCCGGGTTCACGCCATTCTCCTGCCTCAGCCTCCCGAGTAGCTGGGACTACAGGCGCCCGCCACCTCGCCCGGCTAGTTTTTTGTATTTTTTAGTAGAGACGGGGTTTCACCGGGTTAGCCAGGATGGTCTCGATCTCCTGACCTTGTGATCCACCCGTCTTGGCCTCCCAAAGTGCTGGGATTACAGGCTTGAGCCACCGCGCCCGGCCTGGTTAAATAATTTAGTTATTAAAATTATGTAAATATTATTCACAGCAGAGCCATGTGCTGTCCTAATGAGTATATAGTTCCTTTTTAGTATAACTTTTTGCTTATTTGCTTATTTTCAGAGCCTCTTATCACTAAATTCTTTCCAAACTCTCCATTGGAATTTAAAACTCTCAACACGGTCATTTCTAGCTGCTGATTAATTTTTGGAAACATTCTTTCTGGATGTTTCTATCCTTTGCTCCAACGTGGACTGCTTGCTCTACAGGCCTGCTATGTAGTGGTCACACAAGCTCCTTTTACCATCATCCTGGGAATCTCCTTTGCGTCTCCCTTGTGTTGAATTCCACCTTCCTCCTCCTAGGTTTACTTTCCCTCAGAAATGTGTCTCCGCTTCAAATGACACTGTTGAAAGTGCAAAGCCATTTTGATACTTAAACTATGGTAACATTACCTGACTTCTCTGCGATATTTTAGGGTCTTCTTTTTACCATGATTTCCTAAAATTTCACAATGTTATACTTCAGTGTGGGTTTTAAAAAATTCTCTGTGCAGGGCCCTTGGCAAGCCCTTTCAATTTAGAGGCTATCTTTGAGTCTTGGGGATTTTTTGGTATCTTTGATGATAACTTCCTTCCCTCCATTTTTCTCTTTTGAGACTTCCTAGATCCATCCTTTGTTTCTTATCCTTTCTCTTTTAATTTCCATCTTTTTCCTTCTGTTCTACGTTCATAGAAGAGTTCCTTGAATTTATATCTTCTAACCCTTTTACTGAATATTTAACATTTCTGAGGTAAAAATTTCAATATCCAAGAGCTCTTTCTTATTCTTTAAATAATCTCTTTCATTGCCTCTTTGTTCTTGTTTTTTTGGTTGCTATATCTTCTCTTATCCCTCTGAGATTAAAAAGTTTTTTTAAAAAGTTTTTAGAAAGTTTTCACCTATTTGTTTTTCACATTAGAGGATTTCCTCAAATGGTGATTATTGTTATATCATATTTAGCTGAGACATTAAAAATGATAATTTCAGTATATAATCAGTATAAAAATGGACAGATTTCACATTTTAACACTAAGTCTTGCAGTACATATTTTATACTTATAGCACATCTCAATTCAGACTAGCTACATTTTAAATCCTTGAAAGCCACATGTGGCAAGTGGCTACTGAATTGGACAGTGGAGCTATAGAGGGAGTAGAGATAAATGGCTGTTACATCCACCATATTTAACCAGGATTCAAGCATATTTCTCAGATTAACATACATATATGTACATGTGTGTGTGTATAGACACACAAATATTTATATGGCTAACTTGTCCTCCAGAAAGATTTTACCACCTTATGCTCTCTGGCAGCTGTGTGAGGGTGACCATTTCTTCATTCCCATGTCAATAATAGGCATTATCATTCTTTTTGAAACTTCTCAAGTGATTCGTTTCCCTCCCAGATGTGGAGGATACTGTCACCAGGGTCTGAATTCTTAGTTTCAGCTAGGCTGAACCCTCAAGTGAAGCAGATCTTGGCCATTACTTTTTTGGGGGAAAGCAGTAGTTTGTATCCTTACCTGATGTGAGAAAGGCAAGGGTACCAATTGTTTCATTGGACATGATGTTATGGAAACGTGCCAGCTGTCCAAACATCTGTAGGCCGGCCTCCTTTTCTCGGCGGGCTTCTGGAGTCAGACTATCCCATTCACCTCGGTCCTTCTCAATTTGCTGAATCTTTATCTTGCTCAAATACTGCAGAAACCAGAGATGGGATGTATCAGAGAAGAAAGGTGCAGTTGAAGGGACGTGACATTTAGGAGGTCCTATTAAAAATCCAGTCAACTAAGCTGGGAAAACAAGGGATCATGTAAGAGACATGAGCCTTTATTTCTCAGCATAGGGCTGAAGCTCAAAAGAACTTTCAGGAAAAAAAGAAATTGTGGCTTCATACAGATTTGTTTCAGCTTGGGTACATTCACAGGTAATTCCCCTAGAAATAGTATATCATTATTAAATGGAAAGAAGGATGAAGAGTTTAATATATGAAACCCAGGCCAAGAAACAAAAAAACTAAAAAACCCCACACTATAGTGAAAAAACGATGACTCCTTCCTGAAAGATGAAAACAAATCCCCCCCTGCCAAATTCCTTACAAAAAAATCAAAGCTCTATCAAATATGCAAGATGTGTGGAAGAACATAATTATTTAAAACTCTCTATTTCATGTCATCCTTCCTGTTGTAGCAAACAACTTGTTAAACTTAATCTCATGAAAATACCATCTGCTTCATACTTTGTGTCACACACCTCTTGCTTAAAAGGGTCTGTTTGTAACAGGACCTATTCTCACTTTTGAAGAAAACCTATCTTAAACCCTAAAGTGTAGGATTATGAAGAAATCAGATCAAACCTTTCTCACAAATTAAACACAAGCTACTCAGGGGACTGCTGATCACAACGAGGAGCTCATGATTGTCTAAAGGCTACCCTCAGGATTTACCTGCTTCATCTCCCTTTAGGTCAGTGCCCTGTCCATCCTCTACCCATCACAGGTAAGGGAAGTTTTGCTCTACAGATAGCGAGGTTTTTATGGGAGAAGTAAGCAGATCCACCAGGGAAGGTTAAGGAAATAATACACTGAAGGAGCTGAGAGGCACCCAGCTGCTGCATTTTATACTTTGTGAAACGTTTGTTTCACAATATAGCTAAGAATTTAGGAGGCAGTGGAAATATGAGAAATATTGACAACTTGGAGCCTTTATATGAAAAAATAACCCAAATCAGAGATTTTCTTTCAAGTAGTGGTGCAAAAATCAGAATCTTTTAGGAAAGTGGGTTAAAAGTCATTGTCTTAGTAAGATATTTTACTGACATGTTGGGATTAAAAGGGTTTCAATGACCAAAAGTTAGCTCCTTTGATTTCTTTCTTTCTGTAGTGCCGGCCTGATGAATTACTCCTGCCAATACAATGTAGTTTGGCTTCACCATATGGTATTTTCTTTTTTTTTTTTTTTTGAGACGGAGTCTCACGCTGTTGCCCAGGCTGGAGTGCAGTGGCGCGATCTCGGCTCACTGCAAGCTCCGCCTCCCGGGTTCCCGCCATTCTCCTGCCTCAGCCTCCTGAGTAGCTGGGACTACAGGTGCCCGCCACCGCACCCGGCTAATTTTTTGTATTTTTAGTAGAGACGGGGTTTCACTGTGGTCTCGATCTCCTGACCTTGTGATCCGCCCGCCTCGGCCTCCCAAAGTGCTGGGATTACAGGCTTGAGCCACCGCGCCCGGCCACCATATGGTATTTTCAACTCTGCCAAAATGTCCATCTCATGACGCTTCAATGACCCTTGATCTTGGTCTCTAATGGAATGAACTAGAAAGCTCTGTAATGGCAAGCTTGGTGGTACACTACTAACCACACATTTTTGGTGTTCCAGTCTGGTACTAGGGGCATAAGGACTGCTCTATATGATTAAAAGGTAAAATGTATGTACTGATGATGATTTGATGGTATGGGGCAGTTAAATCTTTTTTTCTCACCTGTATGGCTTCATCCAAAAGGAAGATGGCATCATTCATTAGCAGGTTAAGAAAGCGGAGGAAAAGTGGGGGATTCATGGCTTCTAAATTCTTAGAGGCATAGTCAGCCAAATCCTGTAAGTCCCAGCCCACAAGAAAACCATTTTAGTATTGAATTACAACTCATTGGGGCTTATATAAAGCGACAGGTTTCATCAGAAACTCTCTCACCTTAATGCTCTCCCGATAGGTATCTGTCCCCCACATGTATCTTAGGATAGGATACATGGGACGACGGTAATTAAACTTCTGTTCAAATTGATGGGGGTCTCCTGGAGTAAGGCAAGAGCAAAATATCAGCAAAGGTGGTGTCATAAGAGGAAGAGCTTATGCCTATGTGTAGTCATTTGCTTTGTAGCCATTTGCTTTTGAGTGTGTTAAGACTACTAACAAAATCTGCCCTGGAGTTTCTAGAGGTCTAAAGTTATGGCCAAGTGTTTGCTCATTTCCTTACTGAGGAAGTAAAGGGGAGACAGAGATAAAGGATACCTTACTCTGCAAGAGACAAGTACCAAGCTATAAAATAAAAGTCAAGGGAAACAAATGCTTCCATATCCAAACATGAGTACTTCTCAGGCTTTGAGACAGGGTACTGTTTAAACAAACACAGGGGCTCAGGGTTACATAGAGAGGGAACGTTGCCCACTGGTGTTTTTTTTTTTTTTGAGAGGGATTTCTTGCTCTGTCATCCAGGCTGGGGTGCAGTGGTGCAATCTCAGCTCACTGCCACCTCCACCTCCCGAATTCAAGCGATTCTCGTGCCTCTGCCTCCTGAGTAGCTGGGATTACAGGTACCCACCACCACGCCCGGGTAATTTTTGTATTTTTTGTAGAGATGGGGTTTCACCATGTTGGCCAGGCTGGTCTCAAACTCATGAGTTCAAGTGATCTGCCTACTTCGGCCTCCCAAAATGCTGGGATTACAAGCATGAACCACTCTGCCTGGCCGCCTGCTCGTATTCTTTTTTTTTTTTTTTTGAGACGGAGTCTCGCTCTGTCGCCCAGGCTAGAGTGCAGTGGCGCGATCTCAGCTCACTGCAAGCTCCGCCTCCCGGGTTCATGCCATTCTCCTGCCTCAGCCTCCTAAGTAGCTGGGACTACAGGCGCCCGCCACCGTGCCCGGCTAATTTTTTGTATTTTTAGTAGAGACGGGGTTTCACCGTGGTCTCGATCTCCTGACCTTGTGATCCGCCCGCCTCGGCCTCCCAAAGTGCTGGGATTACAGGCGTGAGCCACCGCGCCCGGCCTCCTGCTGGTATTCTTAATCGAACCATTAGACGATTGGAGAGTTAGATAGTCTGGTTAAGATAAAAGAATCTCTCAACCAGTACACTGCCTCTTTATGCACTATTCTGTAATTTTAAGGCAGAGAAAAATAAAGACCCAGGTTTTAATCAAAAAGTCTAATTTGAGTCTGATTTGATGAAGCATCATAATAAGGGTGTTGGAATACGTAGATTTCTTCAGGTGACACAGACCTGATTCTACCACTTGGTAGTGAATGTCATGACATGGACAAATAATTTGATCTTTTGGGCAGTCATGTCTTCATTTGTAAAACAGGGATAATTAAAAATAAATAAATAAATAAAACAGGGATAATAGAGTGAAACTTTTCAGATGGTGACAATGGGATAATGTTAAAAAAAAAGCACTTATCATCAAGCCTGGCACATAGTAGGTATTCAATAGTAATGGCTTGACATTTCTTTGATATCCAAATACAGATCAAACTATGAAACTCCACTGGTATCAGCTTCTCAGTTCTGGGCTCAGCTTCATGACTGCTTTACCTGTAAATTCGATGTCCACAAAAACCTTGATTAGAGCCTCTGCAAGTTGGGGTGCATACTGAAAGTTGCAGAACACACGTTTCCGGTGGAACACACTGGATACCAAAGGATTTGGGGTCTGATCCAGGTGGGGCATCACTGCTTCCAACACCTCTGCTAGTTTGGCCCTCAGGTGGGGATTCTTCATTCTGCAAAATGGGAAAAAAGCAAGATGAGCAGATAAGCTTAACTCCAAATTTATGACGCTGTTCTCTCCACATAAGAATAAAAATCCACCCTAAACCATCATTATAGGAAAAAAAAAGATCCACTTCTGCAGTTTTAAGTTTGTCAGTTTCTTGGTGTGGGTGGAGGGTGGGAGGTGGTGATGCAGGGTACATCATTTAGCTCTTGAGTTGACAGCTTACCAACTATGAGGGTGAGCACTTAAGTTTTTGAATGCTTAGCCATTGTTTACTTCTCTGTAATAATGCATTATTTACTGCTTACTATTCTCTGACAGTTTCATGTGGAATAAATTTGCCTTTTCAAGCTTTCTGAGGGTAAAGACTAGAATATAATTATGCTACATTACCCATGACGCATACAGTGTATGCATAATACTTGTTGACTTATGACTTCTCATTAGGTATGCTCAGCTCAGTGAAGAATTGGCTTCTCTCTACTTATCACTGATACGGCTCAGGGAATTGTGGGTCACTCTCTTCATTGTGCAGCAAATCTTCACTTTTGTACACAGAGTTTCCATTTCCTTTAGCCTATGCATCAAAAAAATCAGGGAAGCAATTCTACAAGTCACAGTATCTTCCTTTGGAAAAGAGGTCTAGAAGCTATGAGTGAGAAAACTTGAAATGAGAAATAATATTGACTTAAGTTTACTGCTCATCCAACTCAGAATAGCAAGAACAAGCTTTATCATCATATAATTATTAGAAGATCATTAGCACCTGGCTGCCACTGGTAAGTTTCTGGCATTATGTTAACTACTTTAACCATGGACTAGCAGTGGAATTCCCATAAGATACCTTATTTGCAGGATTAAGTTCTCTGTGGGCAAAGTTCATTGTTTATTATACCTCTCAACAGTGGGGTTTCTGGCTACCCATATGGATGGTCAGGTGATTAATTAATGTTACCATAACTTCTGAAGGCAACCCCTTATGATTCAGGCTTGTTTATTTCTTGGTTTAGAAGTCTTCTGAATGTTTTACAGCCTAAACAGTGACAGAACCAAGCTTACAGCACTTCACCTTTCTATGCTTCCAGTGAAAATGGTGATAAAGTGAAGGACATGCTCCAGGGAATCTGCTGATGTCTCCAAAATGTCATCGGCAAAGCGGCGGAGAAAAATGAGAAAATCACCCAGGTTATCTGCAAAAAATTCTGAAAAAGAAAGTATTCACTGGAATTAGCCAAACATCTGTATATTTGTACTAATAAACAACACTTAAATTCCTTTCACCCTACTTAATGAAGGTTAAAAAAAAAAACTAAATGTTTTGTTGGTACTAGAGATGGTGATAAGTCAATAAACGTAAAATCTCCTTTAAATGTAAGTCAATTTAAATTTTTATTCAAGTAAATATATGAACAGTAATGACACAAAATGTTAACACACCAGTATACTAATATATACATTTTTAGTCTCAAGGTTAACTGTGGTTTAAACCCTTCAGATGTGTGAGGACGCCCTAATAAAGATTAACATGTTAGGTGATGGCGGTAGCCAGACTCCAGGATGGTCCTCCAATGATCACTGCTTTTTGGTTCATGACCTTATGCAGTCCCCTCCCATATTCACTCTTTCAGAGTAGAAGATAAACTCTGAGGCATACAGCAGACGTGATGCTATGTCATTTCCAAGATTAGGGTATAAAAGCTTACAGTCTCCATTTTGGTCACTTGCTCCGGGGGAAGCCAGCTGCCATATCATGAGTAGTATTTAGAAGACACATACATGGCCTAGAAAAGAGGCTGCTGGTCAATAGCACAAGCAACTGAGGCCTGTCAACAACCACATGACTGGGCTTGTAAGTGGATCCTCCAGCCCTAGCAGAGTCCTCAGATTCCTAAGGCCCTGACAGCTTGGCTACATAACTTCCTGAGGAACTCTGAGTCAGAATCACGCAGCTGAGTACGCTGTTTGCAGTGTTGTTGTTGCTATTTTGTTTATTATTATTTTTTTTTGAGACAAGGTCCTGCTCTGTCACCCAGGCTGGAGTGCAGTAGTGCAATTATGGCTCACTGTGGCCTCAACTTCCTGGGCTCAAGCCATTCTCTCACTTCAGCCCCCTGAGTAGCTGGAACTACAAGTGTACACCACCATGCCTGGCTAATTTTTTAGTTTTTGTAGAGATAAGGTCTCCCTATGTTGCCCAGGCCAATCCTGAACTCCTGGGCTCAAGTAATCATCCTGCTTCGGCCTCCCAAAGTGCTGGGATTACAGGCATGCACCATCATACCTGGTCTGTAGTTTTAAGCTGCTATGTTTTGGGGTAATCTGTTACACAGCATGATATGACCAATACAATGGTTAAGAACACATAACCTGATTAGATTGGCAACACCTGCCCACCCCTCAATGACTCACTGACACACACACACACACACACACAAACACACACACACACACAAGCTCTCTCTCTCTCTCTCTTTCCCTTCTGAGTTAACCAGTAGGAGCTAATTTTTTTTCTACAAAAAGGACAGGAAAGGTTAGATGAATGTGTAAGTTGAACAAATATTAATGATAGGAACTAATAGCTCTGAAAACTCTGATTACACTTAATCCTTTGAAGATGATTTTCTGGTATGCACAGCAGTGGGGACACAAGGTTGAGGAACAAATTGTTAGTCACCCAATACTTTGACCAGTAGATATTATCTAAGTTTGAGTTGTTTCTCCGAAAACAACTGAATGATAATGAAGAAAGGGTATTTTGAGGATTAAACTTCCAAACTGACCCAGTTAAACTCAGAAGGCTATAAATAGGACATTCCCAAGGGAAAGCCTGCTTACCTGGCACATAAGCCAAAGAGCTGTAGCCATCTGGCAAAGGAAAGGTTAGCTCTATTGGTTGTGAGCCCTCATTGCCTATGGCCAGTTGAACCAGTAGAACAGCCATGGACACCTGCAAGTTTAGGCAGTTTTGTAGCATTTGTGGCTCTGTCATGGCAGTCTTGGTAGAAAGATAGATGGTCATCAATCGTTCAAACTGCTCACGAAGATTGTCAGCAGCAGGGCTAGAACTCTGCTGAGCATCCCGCCAGGCAACCTGCAGCCGATGCAGATTTTGGTTGATTTTTACCATCTGATCATGCAACCTGCCCCCAAGAAAGCAGAAGAGATCGGGTCAGGGAAAACAGAAAGTCACACACACACACAAAAACCAAACAAAAAACCAAAAAAAACCACCTCAATTATTTATCTAGTCTTCTCTTTAAGGATAGTAGGGAGTTGCAGTTGCAATGACACAGAGGGCACTCACAAAAGTTTTTGACAGGACACAGGCAGGGTGCACAGCAATGGGAAAACGTTGCCAAGTATTCAACATAATCGAAGCTAATTGCAAATAGTTAGCAGCCTTCGGCTGAAATGCACTATCCAAAGAAAGGCAGCTTGGTTGAGTAGGGTGTAGAATGGGCTGTTACTACATAAAATAAATAATTATTAGGCAAAGTACAAGAAGCCCAGCAGGATAGTTTTACATCACATGAGGGCAATGATCATACTTTGATGCAATGATCACACTTTGATGGGGTTATATGGATAGTCTTTCTTCGGTTAGTAGAAAACTAAGCTGGTGAAAAGGGACTCTAGATTAGTAATGACCACATATAAACTAGTAGCCACCTGAGATGCAATCTAAGAGCAGCTTCCAGCACTCTGTTGTTCAATATTAAATTAAATTATTCTTCAGAAAAGGTCAGCCTAATATTCTCTACTGAAAGGAAGACACATAATTCAAAGTTACGGATAATGGTCCAAAATCATTTCCTTTGGCTCTGTAGATAATGTCTTGGCTAGTTAATATTGGGAAACTAGATGATATTCATTTTTTGTTTGAACCTAGGCAGTTGAGCAGGTTAAGCACATGCTGAACTTTTATCTACTGTCTTATTTAGAATGTCTATGATGGAGATTTCTCTCTAAAGATATAATTTCATTCCTCCAGCAATGTGTTGACTGGGTAGTTTTGAAAAATGCTCTGCATCAATTCAGGTATCTTGAGAAGGTATTAAAAATTGCTATTCCTAGTGTCCCTTTCTATGACTGCGTTGCTGTTTTCTCCCTCTACTTATACCTGTCATAATCAGCTAAATCAGAGGAAAACAAATTACAGAATAATGAACAGCCAGAACCAGAACTGTTTTTGGAAGTCATACATTCTAGTTCTAAAATCTTCACATTTCTAGAATCTTCTTTATCTAATGTCTTTTGTGGTCCTATTGATCTCATCAGACTCCCTTATAAACATTTCCTTAATTTTTGCCATTTTTGTCTCTCTGTAGAGTTAGAACTTGGTCTTTTTTTTTTTTTAAATTAATTAATTATTTTTTTTTGAGATAGATTTCCATTCTGTTGTCCAGGCTGGAGTGCAGTGGCACGATCTCGGCTCACTGCAACTTCCGCCTCCCAGGTTCAAGCAATTCTCCTTCTTCAACCCTAACCCTAACCCCAACCCTCCTGAGTAGCTGGGACTACAGGCACGTGCCACCAAGCCAGGCTAATTTTTTGTATTTTTAGTAGAGACGGGGTTTTACCGTGTTAGCCAGGATGGTCTTAATCTCCTGACCTTGTGATCTGCCCGCCTCAGCCTCCCAAAGTGTTGAGATTACAGGTGTGAGCCACTGCGCCTGGGCAAACTTCATCTTTTCTCACCAGGAGTAGTAATGAATTTTTTTTTTTTTTTGGAGACAGGGTTTCACTATGTTGCCCAGGCTGGAGCGCAGTGGTGCAATCTCAGCTCACTGCAGTCTCAACATTCCGGGCTCAAGAGATCCTCCCACCTCAGCCTCGTGATTAGCTGACACTACAGGCACATGCCACCACGCCCAGCTAATTCTTGTATATTTTGTAGAGACGGGGTTTTGCCATGTTGCCCAGGCTGCTCTCAAACTCCTGGGCTCAAGTGATCGGCCTGCCTCGGCCTCCCCAAGTGCTAAGGATTACAGGCATGAGCCACCACACCTGGCCAGTAATGAAAATTTAAGAGCAGAAAGTGCAATACAAAATGAAAACAATTCCACTTTCCCAGATCATAACAGAAAGACAGCAATTTAATTTTTAAAGTTTAACAGGTCAAAAGTTAAAAACAGGTCAGGCACAGTGGCTTATGCCTGTAATCCCAGCACTTTGGGAGGCCAAGGTGGGTGGATCACCTGAGGTCAGGAGTTCGAGACCAGCCCGGCCAACACAGTGAAACCCCATCTCTACTAAAAAAATACAAAATCAGCTGGGCATGGTGGTGCATGCCTGTAATCCCAGCTACTTGGGAGGATGAGGCAGAAGAATTGCTTGAACCCAGGAGGTGGAGGTTGCAGTGAGCAGAGAATGCGCCACTGTACTCCAACCAAGGTGACAAGAGCGAAAATCCATCTCAACAACAATAAAAGTTAAAAACAAATTTAAAAAATCTGGACAAAGCTGATTCATGAAACACAAATAAATTCATACAATGCCCCTTTTCTATTAGATTTTAATGTAAGCCTTTAGAATAAGCTCAGATTATATCTCTAAGACTCTCCCTCTCTTTTTTTTTTTTTTTTTAAGAGACAGGTTATCACTCTGTCACCCAGGATGGAGTACAGTTGCACAATCATAGCTCACTGTGGCCTCCAACTCCTTGGCTAGAGCAATCCTCCTGTCTCAGCCTCTGGAGCAGCTAGGACTACAAGCATATGCCACCATGCCTGGCGATTTTTTTTTTTTTTTTTGGTAGAGATGGGGGTCTTTCTTGCCCAGGTTAGTGGTCTTAAACTTCTGGCCTTAAGCAATCCTTCTGCCTTGGCCTCCCAAAATGCTGAGATTAAAGATGTGAGCTTCTGTGCCTGGCCAAAGACTCAATTTCTACCTTCTGGTTATCAACACAACTCAACTGTTTTTTCCTAATGACATCAGAGGAGTTACCTGTGAAATCCCAAGTACAAGGTATACTCTGTCAGGGCAAGGTTCTCTGTTACAAGGTTGTAGTTCTGTGGAAACTTTGGCTCCTGCACAGCTGGGATCAAACAGGTTTCTTTGTCCAAACCTCAAAGAGGTTAAAAAAAAAAAAGACAAAACAAGGGTAAATGTCTTGTCACAGACATCCATCTTGGTCTCCAGTCTCCTCTTACACTCATTCAATTTCCATACTGTTAGCAGTGATATCTTCTTAAAAACATTTCTTGTCATATTAGTTCTTTGTCTAAATATATCTTTTGGCTTCTCACCGTCTACAGAAATACAGTTAAATCTTTTTCACTTGACCATGAAATCACCAAAAATTAAAAGGAATAATACTATAGATTGTTTCAAGTGATAGGCAATAGATCATTTGTATTTATTTTGTGTTTTTCTGAATTTGATTATTTGCTTTTGAGCAGTTATCATGTTTACAATTAGAATTATAAAACTGGAATGAAATATACCAAAATTAAGAGTGATTTCACTTAGAGTGGTAGGATTATGAGTCATTTATTTTCTTTTCATTTCTCTGTACTGTTTTCTCCAATCCAGCCCCAACTATCTTCCTCCCTTGACCCATTTCCTCCCCAACTGAACCCCATCTACCCCTTGCCCTAGCCACATTGAGACTCTCACCATTTCTTAGTCAAGACTTTCCATAGTTTTATACCTTTACACTCGCTTTTCTCTCTGTATAAAGGGATCCTCTTGCTGCTTTGCCTGGTAAAACCTAACTTGTCTCTCAAGACTCAGCTACGAAGGCCTCCAACTTCTGCAGAATTGTTTACTCCCTCCTCTGTGCCCACACAGCTTAGCCCTATACCGTATTATAATTATCTGTTAATATATCTGCCTTCTGGAGCCTGAGTTCAAAAAGGATGAGGACTCTGCTTTATTCGTTTTTATGATGTATGAATGAATGAACATGCAAGGCTGCCAAATCCAGAGAGAAGGTCTCACTAAAGTACAACATTTAAAAGCTACCAAGTGTTTTTTTTCTCTTCTCAAAAATCTGTCTTTAAAAAATTCCGGCCGGGCACAGTGGCTCACGCCTGTAATCCCAGCACTTTGAGAGGCTGAGGCAGGTGGATCATGAGGTCAAGAGATCAAGACTATCCTGGCCAACATGGTGAAACCCCATCTCTATTAAAAACACAAAAAATTAGCTGGGCGTGGTGGCACGCACCTGTAGTTCCAGCTACTCAGAAGGCTGAGGCAGGAGAATTGCTTGAACACGGGAGGCAGAGATTGCAGTGAGCCGAGATAGCGCCACTGCACTATAGCCTGAGTGACAGAGTGAGACTCTATCTCAAAAAAAAAAAAAAATCTAAATAGCTCTTGTTTCTGCCTCATCTTTTTTTGAGAAAGGAACTCTGTGAGAAAGGATAAGGGAGTGAATGCTTTACACATTACACACACACACACACACACACGCACGCACACACACGGTTTTGAGAAGCCTGGTTCTCCCCTACCTCTCATGTGTACATTTTTAATTTTTCGTTCTTCATCGTTCAACTCCTTGAGGGCACAGTATGTGGGATTAAAGGTGAGGAGCCGAGAGGATCTGGGTTTGCAGAATGGCTGGCATAGCTTCAGGAGAGCAGCACCCAGATTCAGAAAGAAGGCATCCGAGGCATACATTTGGAAAAAGATTTCTGGCATCTGATTGGCCCAAATCTTGGTGCGGCCTGCATTTGCATGCAAACAGTTTCCAAGCCAGGACAAGATACAGTGTTTGGTTTCTGGAGAGAGCTGGAGTAAGTTCTTCAGCATCTGGTAGATCTTTTCGTGGAACTGAGCCATGAACTGTTCAACCAGAAAACACAACCACAGAACGTTCCAGTTTCACAATCCTAGTATTTTTTATTCCCAAACCTTAGCAACTGGCAGTTTCTAAAAATATGCTAATCCTAATCTTTCCCCTCACTCTCTGCGCCTTATCCCCTAATTTGATTTTAAAATATATTTCTGGGCACTTATAATTTTCTGATCAGCTGCCGAACCGTAGATGGCATTACATAGTATTAGAGCATAGGTCTGTAAATTTTTTCTGCAAAGGGCTAGACGATAAAGATTTCTGGCATTACTTACCGTACAGTGTCTGAGGCAATTATTCAACTCTATCACTGTAGCGTGAATTCAAACCACAAACAATACATATACTAATGGGCATGACTATGTTCAATAAAACTTTATTTATAAAAACAGGCGGCAGGCCAGATTTGGCCACTGCTAGTTTGCCATGCCCTGCCTTAGAGAGTTGTAATGATTAATGAATAGGAGACTTAAACTAATAAATAAGAAACTTAAATCCCCAATTCAATCATTTAAATGCCTCATGTTGGCCAGACCTCTACTATAATTTATGTGAAGAAGCCCAAATAGAGAGGGCATAGGTTGGACAGGAAAAGGAAGAAAAACTGAGTTTATAAGCTAGAGTTCAGTCAAAAGGTTTTCAGAGCTAAAGGTATAGCTCAGTGAGAAAAATGAGGGTTGCAGGGAAGTAGCTGTAGCAGTGCTACAGCAAAGGGTAAGGAGTAGCAGCAGCTCATTCTTAACCCACACAAAGGTTTATCCTCTGTTCTTAGCATATGCTAAAAGGAGGGCATTTTTTTTTTTTTTTTTTTTTTTTTTGAGACAGAGTCTCATTCTGTCATCCAGGCTGGAGCGCGATGATGCAATCATGGCTTACTGAAGTCTTGACCTCCCAGGCTCAAGTGATCCTCCCACCTCAGCCTCCTGAGTAGCTGGGACGACAGATGCTTGCCGCCATGCCCAGCTAAGTTTTGTATTTTTTTGTAGAGATGGGGGTCTCACTGTGTTGCCCAGGCTGGTTTCAAATTGAACTCCTGGGCTCAAGCGATCCTCCCACCTTGGCCTCCAAAGTGCAGGGATTACAGGCTTGAGCTACCACGCCCAGCTTTAATTTATTTATGTGATGTAAAAGCCAACTAGATCAATTTGCTTTCCCAGAGAGGCTTGAGCGGCCTTATCTGTATCTGCTTTCTGAGAAAAGTATTTTAAGGTCGGGGGCTGGGATGCCCTGGTAAACAGTTCCACCTGATGGATGTTGGCCTCCTGTACTTTGATCTCCTGGGGGCTGGAACGAGATGGATTCAAAAAGTAGCCATGATTTTCTACAACACCCGGAGTCTTTAATAAGCAGGAGATATTCAGAATTACTCCCAGCAAGGTCTTCTGGTACATTTGCCCATTGGTAGGGTCCTTGGGCTGAATGTATTCTACAAAAACCTGTAAGAGAAGACAAGTCCTGCTTATTCGTCTGCATGGTGAGATAAGGTGATGGGGTGGGAGGGCCTCAAAACAGTTAAGTTGATACAACAACCAAGCTATCTTTTTCTTATTTTATAGGTAATATTACAGTGTCTTCAGGATAGGGAAGCATAGTGTATTACACATCTAGCTCAACTGAATATATATCATCTTTCAGACCTACCTTTGCCATATCTTTTTGCCTAGTGAAATAGAGAAGAATATCCAGATATGCATACAAAAGGATCTGACAGAGCTCGAGATCTTTTATTCGGCCCAATAAAACATCAAACACTGGAATCATGACTTCTGGAAATGTTCGAACTTCCTCATCCAATATCAAGGCTTCAATGACCTCTTCCAGAAACTCAGTTACATCTTCAAAATCTAACAGAAGACAAATGAGAGAGAAAGGAGGGCACAAGAATTTTTATACGCCTTTACACGCTAGCTCTTTACTTGCAATAATTCTTTTTTTTTTTTTTTTTAAGAGATGAGGGTCTTGCTTTTTTGCCCAGCCTGGAGTGTAGTGGCTATTCACAGGTGTGATTATAGCACACTACAGCCTCAAACTCCTGGGCTCAAGGAATCCTTCTGCCTCAGCCTCCAGAGTAGATGGGACTACAAGGGTGTGCTACCATGCCCGGCTTTATTCTACTGGTACTCAACCTCAAAGATCAATATGTGAGCCCTCTTCTTTTTTTTTTTTTTTTGAGACAGAGTCTTGCTCTGTCGCCCAGGCTGGGGTGCAGTGGCCGGATCTCAGCTCACTGCAAGCTCCGCCTCCCGGGTTTAGACCATTCTCCTGCCTCAGCCTCCCGAGTAGCTGGGACTACAGGCACCCGCCACCTCGCCCGGCTAGTTTTTTGTAATTTTTAGTAGAGACGGGGTTTCACCGTGTTAGCCAGGATGGTCTCGATCTCCTGACCTCGTGATCCGCCCGTCTCGGCCTCCCAAGAGCCCTCTTCTTTAATCTGTACCAGAACCATAATGGCTCTGAGACTTTCTAATGCAATTAGTGAAATTTTAAATCTGAAAATCAAAATGTAGAGGCTTACAGATTTTGCTCATGTACTCACGGGCTCCCTGGATGGCTTCTAACATCAAATCTACCAGTTGCTCATGGATGTTTTGGTCAACATAGATCTCGGGGGTGAGAAGAACTGTTCGGGTATTAGACACAGTGAGGTTTCTGCACTGCACTGCAAAGGGTAGCAGGTTCTCTGGAACTTTGGTAATCTGCAAACAGCATGAAGAAAAGAGCGAATAGTCTAACTCTAATCTGGAATGAAAGTAGACACAGTGAATAGAATAGAAGAGACAGACTGGTCTCCTGTGGATGCTTGAAAATTAGAGATTCAATCCTTGGCTTAAGGAATCATCTATCTGCCTATTTAAAATTCCAATCCTGGAAATGTCAGGCTTAGCCTACTCTAATTATTTACATCTCAGTGGAAATGAATTCATGAGTCCTTTTCTGTTTTTTGAGACAGAGTCTCGCTCTGTC
Source organism: Macaca nemestrina (assembly GCF_043159975.1). NCBI lineage: Eukaryota > Metazoa > Chordata > Mammalia > Primates > Cercopithecidae > Macaca > Macaca nemestrina. The sequence continues at coordinate 118,197,537 of NC_092136.1, read as the reverse complement.
ACCCAGGCTGGAGTGCAGTGGTGTGATCTCAGCTCACTGCATCCTCCACCTCCCAGGTTCATGTGATTCTCCTGCCTCAGCCTCCTGAATAGCTGGGATTATAAACGTGTGCCACCACGCCTGGCTACTTTTTGTATTTTTAGTAGAGAAAAGGTTTTGCCACATTGGCCAGGCTGATCTTGAACTCCTGGCCTCATGTGATCCACCTGCCTTGGCCTCCCAAAGTGCTGGGATTACAGGAGTGAGCCACTGTGCCCAGCCTCATGAGACTTTTTTAAGGATGTGATTTCTAAATAGGTTTTAGAGAGAATAGGAGGCACTAGTTAATTGGGGAGAAGGGTGGACCCCAACATACAGAAAGCAGAGACTAAAGCTTTAGTGCATCTGATATCCAGTGTTCTAAACATACTATGACATACATAAATTGATATAAAGACCGATCCAACTCTGGCCTACATGCTAAAGTCATATCCAAGAGGACAATATAGTATTCAATGGGGATTATTCCTTTACCTCTTCCTTGGCTCTCTGGAAGCAGGAGTAAAGGTAACAAAAAATGTGCCTCTCCCCTGCATCTCGATCAGCAGAGAGATTTAGCGTTGTAGAAGAAGTCATGTTAATTAAGTGGTTGCCTGGATCTTGAAGTAATAAGCGAGTGAAGAGGGCCTATAAAGAAAAACAAACAAAAATACTAAACTATTGCAAAATTAATCTTAGAACGTTAAGATGTAAAAGGTAATTCTGATACAGGTTATTAGCAAGAATCACAGATTTGAATGTAGAGTGAAGGAGAAAAAAAGGGCCCTGTATCTTTTCACTTTAGAAAATATTAGAAAATTATGGTATATATAAAGTTATCCTAAACTAAGCCTCAAGTGTCTAGTATAGCCCCAGCATAGAGTCGGCATTAAAAGACTATTTGTTGAATGGTGCTGAGATCAGTGATTAAACTTAAATGTGAAATCTACTATTCTGTGTGATTGTTGATCTCATTCAGACTTATATAAAGATACTCTAAATGTGAAGTTAAACTGCAAGGTGTCAACTGTCTTTCCTACCAAACTTTTATTCTTTTAATGTTACTCAGGCACCTGCAAGGTACAACGCACTGTTTTTTTAAAGTGCTGTGGTTTACAAGTTTGTCTCCAACAAAATTCATGTTGAAATTTGATTTCCATGTGGCACTGTTGGAGGTGGGGCTAGCAGGAGGTGTCTGGGTATGGAAGCGGATCCCTCATGAACTGCTTGGTGCTATTCTCAAGGTGGTGAATGAGTTCTTGCTCTCACAAGACTGGATTAATTCTTATAGGAATGGATAAATTCCCTCCAGAGTGGGTTCTTATTAAGCCAGGACACCTCTCAGGTTTTCTCCTCTTTGCATGTGTCCTCATCGTATGTGTCCTTTGCTAACTTCCTCTACCACGCTGTGAGGCAGCACAAAAGCCCTCACCAGCGGCCAGGGACATGCCCTGAAACTTCTCAGCCTGCAGAACTGTGAGCTAAAGAAACCTTTCTTTATAAATTACTGTTTGGGTGTTCTTTTTTTTTTCTTTCTATAGACGGGTCTTTCTTACTCTGTCGCTCAGGCTGGAGTGCAGAGGCTCACTGCAGCCTCTGCCTCTCAGGCTCAAGCAATCCTCCCACCTCAGCCTCCTGAGTAGCTGGGACTTCAGGTACATGCCATCACAGCCAGTTAATTCTTTGTATTTTTTGTAGAAACATGGTCTTGTTGTGTTGCCAGGGCTGGTAACTCTTGGCCTGAAGAGATCCTCCCAAAGTGCTGGGATTACAGGTGTGAGCCACTGTGCCCAGTCACAGGTATTCTTTTATAGCAACACAAAACAGACTAAGATAGAAAGGATACAAAGAAGAAAAAGTGATGAGCCTTGTCCTTAAGAACTTAAGTTTAATAGGGGAGATAAGACAGGTACATAAGAAAGCTGCAACATGAGATAGGAAATGACAATTCCCATAAGAGATTCAGAGGCTGATTATTCTAGGTACCCAGAGAAGGAAGTAACACTTTTATTTGGCAAGGCTTTGTAATTTTTTTTTTTTTTTGAGATAGTCTTGTTCTGTTGTCCAGGCTGGAGTGCAGTGATGTGATCTCGGCTCATTGCAACCCCCACCTCCTGGGTCTAAACCATTCTCCTGCCTCAGCCTCCCAAGTAGCTGGGACTACAAGCACCCACCACCATGCCCAGCTAATTTTTTGTATTTTTAGTAGAGATGGGGTTTCACTGTGTTAGCCAGGATGGTCTCGATCTCCCAACCTCGTGATCCACCTGCCTCGGCCTCCCAAAGTACTGGGATTACAGGCGTGAGTCAATGTGCCTGTCCAAGGCTTTGTAATTAAGAAGGCATTTTAACTGGTTCTTAGAGGATGGGTAGATTTGGACATGTGGCCATGGTAGATAAAAAGATTCCAAAAGAGGAACACCACAATGTTAGAGATGCACATCCAGGTTAATTGGCCTTCTACTGGCAAAAAAAAAAAAAAAAAAAAAAAAAAAAGAGAGAGGGATGGACATATGGACACAAGCATAAGTTGGAGAACAGTGAGCAGAGTTCAGGTGCATAGCTAATTTTTGCTAAGGGTACACATTAGGAACGTAAGAATATTACCTGCTCAACATTGCTCATATCGAGCCAGTCTTGATCTTCTAGCTCTATTGCCATTTCTTCCAAATACACACAACGGCTGGGGATGCCATTCCCGCTTTTCAAGCTGGGATCACCTGGGAAATGGTTTTAATATGATAGGTGAAGGATTATGCTTTTGTCTTATACAGACAACTGATCTTGACAGCATCACTCTTGAACTGCAAATCTGACTCAGGAATACCAGAATGATCCTGATACACAAAGCAACATCTAAAGATTCAAATCTTTTTTTTCCCCCTCTAGTCACAGAGAAAGGGATTTGTTATAAACCTAGCATCATGACATTTAAAGAGTAAATCCCAGACATTAGTACCAACCTTGGGGTTTAACCACAGACAGGGCACAGAGGGCAAACACTCTCTGATGCCTCTGAGCGCTCCCATCTGAAAATTTAGGTTACCTCTGAGAAGAAAATCAGTTTGGCTACCATTCCATGTCCCTTTTAAGGTAGTAAAGGCAAGTAGCTATATAGTGCAGTCAGTATTGAAACGGGAACAACAGATCTGTGTCTAAATACTGTTTTTAGATCATACCAAAAGCTTCACTGAAATATAAAACCTGAGTTTCAGGGAGTGCAGTGAGTAGGTTTGTATCTAACCATTAGCTGTAATCGGTTTCTAAGAGCAAGCCCCTAGCCCAAGTTCAAATAGGAAGGGTAGAATCATGAAGATATTGGCTACAAGTTTGTAACTCACTGTTGTCCAGAGTAATAAGGAAGATCCTTTGGATCATGTGATTGATGTTGAGTTGCTCACATATTTCTTGCTGTGATCGGAATGAGCGGCTAATCTCAGCCACAGAGTAATCGAATTCATCCAGGCTCTCTGACACGCTATTATCCGAGTCATCTGGGCTAGCTGGGAGTTCATCTGCCAGAAAATGTATACTGTTAAATGTTACACCCCTTTCTTTAAGAGAGAATCAAGCATACTACCAAAAATAATAAATGTAACCAAGAGGATGATAATTTTGGATGTAAAACAAGCTAATCATCTAATTAGTGAACATCTCAAGTCAGGGAAGTTAAGTATAGGGTTTTGAAATTCCTGGCTATAAATCCTACCACATTTTACAAAGCAAAAGTTTTATTTCTATCCATAATTATACTCCACACTGCCAGAAATAGCAATATGTTATCTTCTCTACAGAATCCTAGTGAACAAAGAATTACCTAATAGATCAAAATGCCTTTAATTATTTTAAATGTATGGCTTTTCTCCCTGATTTTAAGAGATCATATTTGTTTTAATAGTTCTTAACTGTACAGAAAAATATAGTAGAGAAAGTCTCCTGAACCAATTCCCTAAAGATACTTAACACTGTTCAAGAATTTTTTTCTATTCTGGTGCTAATATTCATTACTATCTTTTAAATTTTTTTTAAAAATGGGATACTATACATAGCTGTTTTCAGCTTGCCTCTTAATCAGCACCAACGCCTTTCCTTGTTAGGTCATTTAGAGGCCTACCTCATTCTTTTTAATGGCTGTATTGTATCACATCTCTTGCATGCCCTGTGATTTAAGTAGCTACTTTCCAACTGATGAACAATAAGGTTGTTTCTAACATTTCATGATTTTAAATACTGCACTGAATACAACTTAACTCTTTTTGTTTACTTGTATGAGTATTTCTACAGGATAAATTCATAGTAGCAGAACTGCTAGATCAAAGAGCTTGAATATTTAAAAAGTTAACATTTACTGCCAGGCATGGTGGCTCACGCCTATAATCCCAGCACTTTGGTAGGCCAAGGTGGGCGGATCACGAGGTCAGCAGATTGAGACCATCCTGGCTAACATGGTGAAACCCTATCTCTACTAAAAAATACAAAAAATTAGCCGGGTATGGTGGCACACACCTGTAGTCCCAGCTACTTGGGAGGCTGAGGCAGCAGAATCACTTAAACCCGGGAGGCAGAGGTTGCAGTGAGCCGAGATTGTGCCACTGCCCTCTAGCCTGGGTGACAGAGCGAGACTTCATCTCAAAAAAAAAAAAAAGTTAACATTTACTACCAAGTTACCCTCAAACTGTTCTGATTTGCATGCAAACCCAACAGTATATAAGAGAGTGCCTGTTTGAATCGTCACACATTTTATAGTTAAAAAAACTATTTAATGGTTGTTTTAATTGGCATTTCTCTAATGATTGATGATAATAAATTATTTATTTATTTATTTATTTATTTATTTTTGAGACGGAGTCTCGCTCTGCCGCCCAGGCTGGGGTGCAGTGGCCGGATCTCAGCTCACTGCAAGCTCCGCCTCCCGGGTTCACGCCATTCTCCTGCCTCAGCCTCCCGAGTAGCTGGGACTACAGGCACCCGCCACCTCGCCCGGCTAGTTTTTTGTATTTTTAAAGTAGAGACGGGGTTTCACCGTGTTAGCCAGGATGGTCTCCATCTCCTGACCTCGTGATCCGCCCGTCTCGGCCTCCCAAAGTGCTGGGATTACAGGCTTGAGCCACCACGCCTGGCCGATAATAAATTTTTTAATCATTTGGTTATAAGTTGTCTGTCACATCTTTTGTACCTTTTTTTCTTTCTTGCTCCTCTTTTCTTATTGATGAAATTCCTTCTATTTTTATTTTATTTATTATTATTATTTTTTTGAGACGGAGTCTCGCTCTGTCGCCCAGGCTGGAGTGCAGTGGCCGGATCTCAGCTCACTGCAAGCTCCGCCTCCCGGGTTTACGCCATTCTCCTGCCTCAGCCTCCCGAGTAGCTGGGACTACAGGTGCCCGCCACCTCGCCCGGCTATTTTTTTGTATTTTTTAGTAGAGACGGGGTTTCACCATGTTAGCCAGGATGGTCTCGATCTCCTGACCTTGTGATCCTCCTGTCTCGGCCTCCCAAAGTGCTGGGATTACAGGCTTGAGCCACCGTGCCCGGCCTTTATTTTTATTTTTTTAAAAAAATTTCTGTCCTCAAAATCTGCTCCCATCCTTTGATTTTTTTTTTTTTTTTTTTGAGATGGAGTCTCACTCTGTCGCCCAGGCTGGAGTGCAGTGGTGTGATCTTGGCTCACTGCAACCTCCGCCTCCCAGGTTCAAGCGATTCTCCTGCCTCAGCCAAGTAGTTGGGTCTACAGGCGCCCACCACCACACCTGGCTAATTTTAGTAATTTTAGCAGAGATGGGGTTTTACCATGTTGGCCAGCCTGATCTCAAACTCCTGACCTCAGGCGATCCGCCCACCTCGGCCTCCCAAAACGCTGGGATTATAGGCGCCTGCCATCACGCCTGGCTAATTTTTATCTTTAGTAGAGATGGGGTTTTGTCATGTTGGCCAGGCTGGTCTCGAACTCCTGACCTCCAGTGATCTGCCCACCTAGGCCTCCCAAAGAGCTGGGATTACAGGCGCGAGCCACTGTGCCCGGCCCCATCATCCATGTTGAATGACTACATAAAAGTAATGTGATTCACTATATGCCACATGAGAGTCTGTATCTACTTTTCTCTATTGACAGAATGGTTACTCTGAAAGTCCAGGTAAAACTCTCTAAGTAAGAGTTGTTTCAGTGTGGTGAGTATAAGCTCAATATAGGAAGCCAAAGGTTTTGGCAAAGTACTAATTGCTAGTGGAAACAGGTTGGCTCTGGTGGCATGATAAACTCAGTGTAAACAAACTAAGATGAAGAGGTGCCAAAATAGTAACAGAAGGGCATGTGCCTGCAATGCTTCCAACTCTAGCCAGATTTATGTCTGTTTATAGCCAGAAGGACAAGCGTTCTGTTGCTCAGCTGCTATACTGTTGAGTTCTTCTCTGACCTCCAATGGTGACAGAAGCTAAGAATCTGTTTGGCAAAATTTCCCTCAGCCACATACTCATAAATCATACTTTCTCATTCCTTATTTTTCCTATTTTTCACTCTGCTTTCTCCCCTACAATCTTCTAAACCAGTTTCCCATTCTGGGCCTGTATCACAGAATTCTGGGAGAGATTTCAGAGACTGAAAATATCATGTTAAAAAAAATCAACATTGACTTTGTTTTTCCCTTGCATCAATCACTCATCTGTCTTGCTTTTACCTCTTTTTTCTTCAGCCCTTTCTGAAAGGCCAAAAGTCAGCTATGCACCTGAATGTTTTTTTTAAAAAAATAAACAAAGGGAAAATGCAAACACTTCTCCTTCTCTCAAAAGAAAAACACTATTATTCTTTTCAGAGAGAGAAGGGGAGCAATTTCTGGTTTGAAAGATTGTGAATATCTCCAGAAGACTAACATATTTGAGAAAAATCCTAATTCTTCTAGTGTATATGCTCCTTATAGGAGGAAGCTGGACTTGATTTTAAATTTGGTCCCAGAAAGAAAACCATTTTTTCTGATTAGTGAGATGTTATTCTGATTTTTTTCACAGTAAGGCTAAGGATCAGATTTTTTTAAAAGTCTGTCCTAACAGGACTAAGCTACAAACGATGCCACTCATTGGAATAGAAGAAGCACTTTGCTTGGGAGGGCCTTTGAAGTGCTGAGCTTAAGAACAAGTCTCATTTGCCTACAGGTCAAAAAAGCTTTTATAGTTCTTCCTTTTACATCTACTTTCTATAGCTGCACATGACTTGCTTTCTACACCTACACTTACCACCTCAGTGTCCTATGTTAAAAACATTTATTTAAATAGCTTTTACTAGGTGATTTTTTTTTTCTTTTAAAGAAAACAGCCTGACAGCTTTGGGATCACAACTGGCATCTGTTACTATGGAACCACCTGTTATCTGGTCTCTTTTTGCACAGTGGAGAGGACAGGGGAGGGGAGGGACTCCAAACAAAACCGACAACAAAAACGAACAAACAAAAAACCCCAATTTCTGCTCTAAACAAACAAAAACCAACTTTTGTCCCAAACTTAAATTCCAATTGCAATTAAGGACTCAAAGAAACGTAATTTGGGAAGACCCCATTCTAGGTCATCTTATCTCCTGCTATTGGCTCCTCTACTTACCAGATTGTTGCTTCAGCTGCTCTTTTTGGATTGCCGCAAACTGTTTGGCATCAGCCAGGGAGCCAAAAAGAGCAGCAAAGGGGTTACTTGAGATGTTGTTGTTATTCTCGTGGTCTGTCATTTCACTTTAAGGTATCCTCCATCCAGACCTAGGGGGAGGGGCTGTTCAAAGGACAGGTATGAGACACAAGAGGGCAGATAACACAATAGCTGTAATATACCCGTGGTTGTTTCTTTTCCCATTTCTCAAATACAACACATTTAAAAAGACTTTGGGTTAAGATTTTCCAATTCCTGTCCCCAAACTCAAGATGTTTTTGGCAAAATGGTTACAAACCTACCAGCTGGACTCGCTGGCTTGATTTGGGGATAGCTAAAACTAAAAAGTCTAAAACATGTTCAGCTGGAATGCATTTATCTGTTGATATGCTTTCATTTGCTATACCTTTAAGAAAATAGGTTAAGTGGAAAGAATTATTGAAGTCAAAGAGAGAACTCACCTATTAATTGTAACAACAATGTGGCACTGAAAAATAATAAGACAAGAATTATGGGTTTCTCAAGAATTATTAAGCTGGCAGTCTAGTTCTCATTCACTGGGGTGAGGACGAGGCACTTCTATGACTTGGGGCTGGGGCTGAAAATTCCTCAGCTACATATAAATTAAGTAAAAGCCATGTCTTAGATTTGGACTCTGGCAATCAGGTCTGGAAGCAGTTTAGCTGTATGTTGTGGGTTTTTAACATAGATTAAGCAATCTATTTATTTCTAGGCTTAAAAATACTGATATTTCTTCCATTAAAAATTAAATGGTCTTTGCTTCATGCTATATCTAACCTTCACTGTTTACCTGATTTCTTAAAATAATACTGAAGAAACACAAATTTCAACGGTCAGGTCTACTGTGTAATATGAAATATATATACCTCAAAGGTGTTTAGTAGAGCTGACTGAGCCTGCATTCACACTCTTCTGATTACATTTCCTCATTCGAGACCAAGGGAACTCAGTGGCACAAAAGAATAAGCAGTGCTCCCTGAAAGGCTTTCTCCCCTTTCTGAAATTTTAAAGCCATGACATAGAAATATTAAATACAACTCTGAAAAGGGTGGGAAGAGACAAAGGGTATGAATGTTCTGCTCACAAGGATCTTGAACTGCTACAAGGACAGAGACCTTAGAAATAGCGGGGGTAGGGGTACAAAGGAAGAAAAAAAGAACATTTGATCTACCTTTAGTTTATTGAGGCAAGACTCCTCACAGGATCATGTTAACAAAAGTTAATGTGGGCCAGGTGCAGTGGCTCATGCCTGCAATCCCAGTACCTTGGGAGGCTGAGGCAGGTGGATCACCTGAGGTCAGGAGTTCAAGACCAGCCTGGCCAACATGGTGAAACCCTATCTCTACTAAAACACGAAAATTAGCCGGGTGTGGTGGCTGGCAGGTGCCTGTAATCCCAGCTACTTGGGAGGTGGGAGGCTGAGGCAGGAGAAATGCTTGAACTCAGGAGGCAGAGGTTGCAGAGAGCCGAGATCACACCACTGCACTTCAACCTGGGTGACAGAGCGAGGCTTCGTCTCAAAAAAAAAAAAAAAAAAAAAAAAACCCCAAAACTAATGTGGTCGAAAAAGTTACCCTTATTTACCAGAAAAAGAGATGATTTGGCCGGGCGCGGTGGCTCACGCCTGTAATCCCAGCACTTTGGGAGGCCGAGGCGGGCGGATCACAAGGTCAGGAGATCGAGACCACGGTGAAACCCCGTCTCTACTAAAAATACAAAAAAAAATTAGCCGGGCGCGGTTGTGGGCGCCTGTAGTCCCAGCTACTCGGGAGGCTGAGGCAGGAGAATGGCGTGAACCCGGGAGGCGGAGCTTGCAGTGAGCCGAGATCGCGCCACTGCACTCCAGCCTGGGCTGGGCAACAGAGCGAGACTCCGTCTCAAAAAAAAAAAAAAAAAAAAAAAAAGAGATGATTTATAACATTTCTTGACAATTCTGAGGCATCTTCAGCACCTGCTTCATGCTCCTCTGCCATTTTTTCCACACAAGAGCTAACGGCTAATTAGCTGTAATGACTTAGGCAGTCTAGTCTCCTCTCAGTGCAGCTCAAAGCTTTACTTCAAGGAATTTAACTGTTATTTGGATTTTTAGTAGAGATGGGGTATCACCATGTTGGCCAGGCTGGTCTTGAACTCCTGACCTCAAGTGATCCTCCCACCTTGGCCTCCCAAAGTGCTGGGATTATAGGCATGAGTCACTGCACTTAGCCTTCTGTATTTTATTTTTTGCTATGTATATTTTATTTATTTATTTATTTGAGATGGAGTCTCGCTCTGTCGCCCAGGCTGGAGTGCAGTGGCCGGACCTCAGCTCGCTGCAAGCTCCGCCTCCCGGGTTTACGCCATTCTCCTGCCTCAGCCTCCCGAGCAGCTGGGACTACAGGCGCCCGCCACCTCGCCCAGCTAATTTTTTGTATTTTTTAGTAGAGACAGGGTTTCACCATGTTAGCCAGGATGGTCTTGATCTCCTGACCTCGTGATCCACCCGTCTCGGCCTCCCAAAGTGCTGGTATTACAGGCTTGAGCCACCGTGCCCAGCCTGCTATGTATATTTTAGTCAAGCTTAATAATGTAAAAAGGGAAAGATACCATATTTAGTATTGAAATTAATGAGGGGGCTTTTCCCCATGTAATTACTGCATAAGTTTAATTATTTCCTCTAGTAAATGTAAAACCACCAAGAATTGTCTTATTGTTAGCTGACCACCCTTCTACTTCTATCCTAAAATACCTCAAATTCCAGAGGTATTTTTAAAAAGTATACTGAGCTTTTGTTATTTTTCTCTCTAAAACATCACATTCCTTTTTTCCTTTGGGTATCCACTCCACTCAATCCAGAAGAGGTTGACCAGTTCAGAAGGAGTTGACTTCACCCACTAGCCCCAGGAATGAACATACAAGTCTGGCTGGGCTAAAAAGGATACAGCATTTTCCGGCCAAAGCAATTGATCCAGGAGTGGGCAAAAGACACTATGGAGGCCTAACAGAGTCAATGAATACCAGCTTCATGACTTCAGTTGAACCTACAGAAAAGTGAGTTTTTTCCTGCTTGAGTTGCTAGGCCGGTAAGTTAGAGTTGCCATCTTTACACCATTTAGAAAAGGCCTAGCCTAAAACCAAGGCAACATACACTAGAAAATAGAATTGAGAGATGGAAAGAGAAGTCTGGACTTTTCAGTTATAAAAACCAATAAAATTTACCTAAGTGCCTAAACCAGTTTGATGTTTTTTAAAACACAACTGAAAAGTGGCGAGATTATTACAAAGGACATGCATCACCTGCAACACATAAGCAGAAAGAAAGCTGAAAGCCAGGAATACAGCACATATGACAGAGAAGCTCTTAGAAAGCCAGGCACAGTGGCTCATGCCTATAATCCCAGCACTTTGGGAGGCTAAGGCGGGCAGATCATGAGGTTAGGAGTTCGAGACCAGCCTGACCAACATGGTGAAACCCCATCTCTACTAAAAACAAAAAAATGTAGCCAGGTGTGGTGGCGTGCACCTGTAATCCCAGCTACTCAGAAGGCTGAGGCAGGAGAATGGCTTGAACCTGGGAGGCAGAGGTCGCAGTGAGCCAAGATCATGCCACTGCACTCCAGCCTAGGCAACAGAGGGAAACTGTCTCAAAAAAAAAAAAAAAAAAAAAGACTACCAAGATAAACAAGAAGAATTTATCACCATAAATTGCATTACTTCCTTCTTTCTCCATACTATACTGTTGCACTGTATAAAGAAGCTAGCTTTCTACATTTTACCTCTACTTTTACTAGGAGTTTAAACTTTCTGCATTGTATTTCTAAGCAGATCTTCTGCATTGCTAGGCTGTAAGCTCTTCTGATTACATGTTCATATCTGATTATTCTCTCTTCTGTGTCTAACATTATACATCACAATCACACAATCCTAAATAAGTAGTTATTGAATGGCTTCAATCTTACACGTAGTTCTTTCTGAACTCCTTGTAATCAACAGCATCACCGTGACCATGATCCTACTTCAAGGTAAGGGCTTTACTACTTGTCTTAGGTTGCAGTGGAAGGTCAAGCTACCAGGCTAGACGCTGGTTCTTTGGTATCTTGGCATGTGTAGAATGGTGGAGGGAAATAAGTCTCTGTTGTCATCTCTACTATCTGTGAAAAACAAAAAGGTTCTCACCTACCTTTCACTAAGCTCATCTTTTTCACAGGTACGTCAAATCTGTGTACAAACTTTAGATTTGTTCAATGCACTTACCAAAGTAAATAAGAGTACCTAGATAATCACCCACTCTAAAGGTCTGATAAAATGAAACCTAAATATTTTGTTTAATATTCAATAATGTCACTCGGGATTTATAATCTCCTATTTTCAGGGCCGGGTGCAATATGTCACACCTGTAATTCCAGCACTTTGGGAGGCCAAGGTGGACAGATTACTTGAAGTCAGAAGTTTGAGACCAGCCTGGCCAATGTGGTGAAACCCTACTAAAAGTGATTACAGGCGCACACCACCATGTCTTAGCCAGGCTGTAATCCCAGTTACTTGGGAGGCTGAGGCAGGAGGATCACTTTAAACTGGGAGATGGAGGTTGCCATGAGCTGAGATCACGCCACTGCACTCCAGAGCAGAGCCTGGGCGACACAGTCAGACTCTGTCCCCCCCCCACAAAAAAAAATATATATGTATACACACACACACACATATGTGTATATGTGTGTGTATATATCGTGTATACACACATATATATGTGTATATGTATGTGTGTATATATATATACACGTGTGTGTGTGCATATATACACACATATATATGTATACATATTTTTTCCTATTTTCAACACCATACAGAGATACAACACTATCCTGTTGTCATACACTTTGGGATGGTACAACTACCAATCCTTAGAAGCTTTTGGATTTGATTCTTTTAAAATATGTCCTCCTTGAAAACAAGTTTCACTCTGATATACCTGCTGCAAAGATCTATATCTATAATAGCTGTCCTACAAAATTCTGTCACCTCCTCCTGATTCGAGCTTTGTTTATGAATAGTACCACTAATCCTTTAAGACCATTGTCAGCTCTCATGAACACACAACTGTGTTAACATCAGACTTGGTTTTTTTTTTTTTTTTTTTTTTGAGACGGAGTCTTGCTCTGTCGCCCAGGCTGGAGTGCAGTGGCACAATCTCGGCTCACTGCAAGCTCCGCCTCCCGGGTTCACGCCATTCTCCTGCCTCAGCCTCCCGAGTAGCTGGGACTACAGGCGCCCGCCACCACGCCCGGCTAATGTTTTGTATTTTTAGTAGACACGGGGTTTCACCGTGTTAGCCAGGATGGTCTGGATCTCCTGACCTCGTGATCCGCCCGCCTTGGCCTCCCAAAGTGCTGGGATTACAGGCATGAGCCACCGCGCCCGGCCGGTATTGTTTTTAAACAGAAATATCTGGAACACTTTGTAAAACTGGGATTGTCAAAATCAAGCTCTATCAAATCATATCCTCCCATAAGGTCTGTGCCCTGGTAAATAATACATATATCATTTTAAAATAGAAATTAAAATATCAATTTAAAATATAAATTAAAAAACAATTTTCGTTGTTGTATGTTTCACCTAACACTATTAGGCCAGACGAATGTGGCAACAAAATTCCATCAACACATCTATCTGCAACCTAGAAGGATGTCAAGTCAAAAAGCAGACAGCAGTCCTTCTTGGATCCCATTTTATCGCAGGTGGGCTTCCACGTGACGCCAAAACAGTAAATGACAGTGAGACTAAACACATGCTTGCTCTCAGGGCATACAACTGAACCTAAAGGGAAGGTTCATCAAATATAAGGTCATGAGCCATGGTCACTCAATTTTAGAAGTGTCTTCTAAACCCAAGGAAACATGAAGCAGAGTGACCCAAGAGTTTTCTGAGGTGAACTCATCACCTGCCTTAAGAAATGTCAACACCCTGACGTATGCATTCAACTGGTTTGCTTACGACTCGCGATTAATCTTATCTTCTTGGCATCTGCCTATTTGTTATCTATTCTTCATATTTGATCCTTCCATGTTCCATAAGGGATTCGCAGGAAGGAGGGAGATCCACCCGCCTGGGGCACGTTCTAGAGAAAGTAAGTCAAAGATAATGCAATGATAGCGCTCCGGCCTGTTCAGGAGGGGCTTGGCAAAGATGGGGACAGAAATGTACAGAGAGACATCAGAAGCTGGGGCACTGTAAGGGGTTCCAAATCAGACAGGGTCGAAGTTCAAGAAAGAGAAGGTGCCTGGTTAGGAAAGCACAGGAGAAGGAATTTGGAGAAGATAAGAGTGAACAGGCATTAAGTGGCACTGGACTAGCAGAAAATATCACAATGCAAAGTCAATGACCCCGTCCCCTGAAGCTATTGCCTGTCTTACCAGAGCCTGAAGGGCTAGCAGCGACCACACGACAGAATCTCAGCGGCCGAAAGGTTCCCACTTCCGACTCAGCACATCAACCGGAAGTTACGTCATCAACAAGCGCCGGGGTTTGTGGAAGTTCATCTCCGCGCCGGAAGCACCGTGTGCAGGCTCACCCGGGGGACTGGCGCGCAAATCCGCCTACAGCGCATGCGCTAGCTGTATAGCTGCGGACTGGAGGCGGGGCGGAAGTGGCAGGAAGTGGCCTGGGGTCGGATTGTGGGGACGGGAGTGGGTCCACCTGGCAGTGCACTTTGGAGTGTGGAATATGAGGCTGGGTTTTGGAAACCAGCGTACCGAGGGCAGATAAAACTGTGATCCCTGGCTCTGCTCGCAACCTCTGTTGGGGGTCTGCTCTCTTATTTTCCCACCAGTCCTATACCTTTTTGAAGCAGCTTCTGTTACTCTCTATTATTCAAAGGGATGACACTAATAGCAATAACAACTAAAAGTTTGTTATTGTGCTGTCTTCGGAGCAGTCTTTGGAGTGTGCTATCTTTGATTGGATTTCAGTTTTCTTCTCTGTGAAGTGGAGACGGTATACATCCTACAAGGTTGTTTTTGAGATACACATAAATGGCCGGGCACAGTGGCTCACGCCTGTAATCCCAGCACTTTGGGAGGCCGAGATGGGCGGATCACGAGGGCAAGAGATCAGGATACACATAAATAATAAAGGAAATAATTTTCAAGAGTTAAAAGCGCTGTGCAAGTGAAAATTCACAGAATGAGAGAAAATAGTTGCAACTCATATATCTGATAAAGGATTAATATCTAAAATATATAAAGAACTACAAGAACAAAAAAACCCCAAACAGTTCAGTTCAAAAAAGGGCAAAGGACTTGAATAGACATTTCTCCAAAGAAGATACATTCCAAGAGAATAACTATCCACTTGGTATCTGTGGGGGATTTGTTTCAGGACCCCCTGGGTACCAAAATCCATGGATGCTCAAGTTCCTTATACAAAATGATGCAGTATTTGCATATAAACTATGCACATCCTCCTGTGTCATCCTAGATATGCTTAAGTCATCTCTAGATCACTTATAATACCTAATACAATGTAAATCTAAATAGTGTTGTATTGTTTAGGGAATAATGACAAAAAGTCTGTACATGTTCAGTACAGATGAAATTTGTTTTGGAATATTTCCAATTCATGGTTGGTTGAATCCATAGATGGAGTCCACATATATGGAAGGCCAACTGTACAAATTGTGGATAAGCATATGAAAGAGTGCTCAACATCGCTCGTCTTTAGGGAAATGAGAATAAAACGTAATACCTACTAGGATGGCTATTACATATAAAAAAAGGAAAGTAATTGTTGGCAGATGTGGAGAAATTGAAACCCTATGCATTGCTCATGGCAACGTTAAATAGTCCAGACTTTTTGGAAAAACAGTTTGATGATTCCTCAAAAAGTTAAACATAGTATAACCATGTGATCAAGCAATTCCGCTTTGACATAGATGTTCAAAATAACTGAAAGCAGGAACTTAGATACTTGTATACCTATGTTTACAGTAGCATTATTCATAATAACCAAAAGGTGGAAACAACCCAGAATGTCCATCAACAGACGAATGCATAAACAAAATATGGTATATAGCTACAGATGACTTATTCAGCCTTGAAAAAGAATGAAGTTCTGATACATGCTGAAACACTGATGAACCTTGAAAACATTATGCTAAGTGAAATGGGCCAGACAGAAAGGACTAAATACTGTTTGATTCAATTTATATGTGGTACCCAGAATAGGCACGTTCCTTGAGAGAGAAAGTATAATAGAGGTCACCAGGGATTGGAGGGAGAGGGGAACGTGAGTTATTTTCTTTTTTTTTTTTTTGAGACGGAGTCTCGCTCTGTTGCCCAGGCTGGAGTGCAGTGGCCAGATCTCAGCTCACTGCAAGCTCCACCCCCAGGTTCACGCCATTCTCCTGGCTCAGCCTCCCGAGTAGCTGGGACTACAGGCGCCCGCCACCTCGCCCGGCTAGTTTTTTGTATTTTTTAGTAGAGACGGGGTTTCACCGTGTTAGCCAGGATGGTCTCGATCTCCTGACCTCGTGATCCGCCTGTCTCGGCCTCCCAAAGTGCTGGGATTACAGGCTTGAGCCACCGCGCCCGGCCACGTGAGTTATTTTCTAATGGGTACCAAGTTTCTGTTTAGGATGATGAAAAAGTTCTGAAATGGGTAGTGATGATGGCTACACATTGTGGATATATTTAATACCATTGAATGGTACACTTAAAAATAGTTAAAATGGGGTTGGGTGCAGTGGCTCATGCCTGTAATTCCAGCACTGTAGGAAGCTGAGGTGGGCAGATCACTTGTAGTCAGGAGTTCGAGACCAGCCTGGCCAACATAGTGAAACCCTGTCTCTACTAAAAATACAAAAATTAGCTGAGTGTGTTGATGTGCGCCTGTAATCTCAGCTACTTGGGAGGCTGAGGCAGGAGAATCACTTGAACTCGGGAGGCAGAGGTTGCAGTGAGCCGAGATTGTGCCACTGCACTAGAATGCCTGGATGACAGAGTGAGACTCTGTCTCAAAAAAAAAACAAAAAAAAAAAAACAAAAAAAAAAAAAAAAGAAAAAGAAAACGAAAAAGAAAAAGATTAAAATGGTAAATTTTAGGTTATATATGTTTTACCACACACACACAAAAAGCCCTGGGCAATCTTAATGTGCCTACCACTGTTACAGTTCCTAAAGATACCGTAGTGAAAAAATATAAGTCTTTTCCTTCTTGGAGCTTATAATCTGGTAAGTTGGGTTGCAACAGCATTTAAAATTAATGGTCACAAGATGAATAATTCAATAATATTTTTGGAATAACTGGGTAACTATCTGTATTTAAAGTTGGTTACTACATTAGATCTGATGCTAACATCAATTCAAGATGGGTCAAAGATGTAAATGCATAAAATAAAACCATAAAAATGCTAGAGGAATTCATGGGGGAACTTTTAAAAAAGGATAATTTGGCCGGGCGCGGTGGCTCAAGCCTGTAATCCCAGCACTTTGGGAGGCCGAGACGGGCGGATCATGAGGTCAGGAGATCGAGACCATCCTGGCTAACACAGTGAAACCCCGTCTCTACTAAAAATACAAAAAAAAAAAAAAAAAAAACTTAGCCGGGCGAGGTGGCGGGCGCCTGTAGTCCCAGCCACTCGGGAGGCTGAGGCAGGAGAATGGCGTGAACCCGGGAGGCGGAGCTTGCAGTGAGCTGAGATCCGGCCACTGCACTCCAGCCTGGGTGACAGAGCGAGACTCCGTCTCAAAAAAATAAAAATAAAAATAAAAGAAAAGGATAATTTTAAAATGGAGGAAGACTTTCTAAAATGAAACATAACCTAGAGGTCATAAGAGACCAGTGAATTCTACTACATGCAAATATTTATAAAGTGTGCATGAAAAACTAACCATAAGCAAAGTTAAAAAACACATAAAGTTGGAAAAAGACTTGCAACTAATATCACAAAAGACCTAGTTTCCCAAATATGTAAGGGGTTAGTGTAAGTCAGTAAGAAAAAGACCAAAGATGTGAACTTACATATCATGAGAAGGAAAAACAAATGGTTTACTCCAGTTTTTTTTTTTGAGACGGGGTTTCACTCTTGTTGCCCAGGCTAGAGTGCAAATGGTGCAATCTTGGCTCACTGCAGCCTCCACCTCCCAGGTTCAAACAATTCTCCTGCCTCAGCCTCCTGAGTAGCTGGGATTACAGGTACCCACCACCACACCCAGCTTATTTTTTGTATTTTTAGTAGAGACAGGGTTTCACCATGTTGGCTAGGCTGGTCTCGAACTACTGGCCTCAGGTGATCCGCCCACCTTGGCCTCCCAAAGTGCTGGGATTACAGGTGTGAGCCACCACGCCCAGCCTCCAATTTTTAATAAGAAAAATGTAAACTAAAATTATAGTGAGAGGCCATTCAGGTTGGCATGATTCAAAAGGTTAATAATACACTGTTGGAACATGTGTGGAATAGCAGGCACTTTTGTTTATTGTTATTGGTAGTATGAAGGGGTGGCCTGCCCCTCCACACCTGTGGGTGTTTCTCGTAAGGTGGAACGAGAGACTTGAGAAAAGAAATAAGACACAGAGACAAAGTATAGAGAAAGAAAAGTGGGGGCCCAGGGGACCGGCGCTCAGCTTACAGTGGACCCACGCCGGCACCGGCCTCTGAGTTCCCTTAGTATTTATAATTATCTTTACCATCTTAAAGATAAGGGAGTGGCAGGACAATAGGATCGTTTTTAGGGAGGAAATTAGCAGTAAGACATAAGAACAAGGATCTGTGACATGAATAAGTTTAAAGGAAAATCCTGTGCCTTGAGATAAACCTTTTAGCAACATTGTTTCATCCTATCACATGGGGATAAACCTTGGAGAATACCTAGCTTTTCTAGGAACAAAGTCACACCCTGCACGCCCAAAATCCATTAAACCTTGAGTTACCACAGCACATGTCTCTTGCAAGGACAAGGTTGGGGGTAGGGTCACAGATTAACAGCATCTCAAATACAGAACAAAATGGAGTCTCTTATGTCTACTTCTTTCTATATAGACACAGTAACAGGCTGATCTCTTTCTTTTCCCCACAGTAGTATGTATTGGTACAACCTGGCTGGGCACAGTAGCTCACACCTGTAATCCCAGCACTTTGGGAAGATGAGGTGGGAGGATCACTTGACCCCAAGAGTTTGAGACTGGCTTGAGCAACATAGTGAGACCCTGTCTCTATATAAAAAAAAAATTAAACAATTAGCTGGATATAGTGGCACATGCCTGAAATCTCAGCTACTCAGGAGGCTGAAGTAGGAGAATTGCTTGAGCCTGGGCAGTCGAGGCTGCAGTGAGCCAATGTCATGCCACTGCACTCCAGCCTGAGCAACAGAGCAAGACCCTGTCATATATGTGTGTATATATATATACACACACACACTTGTGTCATATATATATACTTGTGTGTATGTGTGTTGTGTTTACAACTGCTATAAAGTGAAATTTGGCAATAGATAATAAAATTAAAAATGCAAATACAAGTGTCCAAAAATTCAATTTATTTGTATTGGTTACAAATAGACTTATGTGTGTTCAAAATGACATTTATTGTTAGAGCTAAAACTGTAAAACTGTAAAAAGTATAAAAAGAAGACAGGAGAAAATATTTGTAACTGTGGGTTTGGTAAAGATTTATTAGACATGATACCAAAAGCACAATATATAGAAGAAAAAAATCGATAAAATGTACTTCAAAATTCAAACCTTTTGCTCTTCAAAAGACACCATTAAGAAAAACAAACCATAGATTGGTAGAAAATATTTCCAAATCATATATCTGATAAAGGACTTATATCAAAAATATATGCAAAAAAAGAAGACAAATAAGCTAACTTAAAAATGGGCAAAAGATTTGAATAGACATTTCACTAAAAATATATGAATGGTTAATAAACACATGAAAGAATACTCAGCATGGTTAGTCTCTAGGGAAATGCAAATTAAGACCATAATAAAATACCATATTAAACCCATAGACTGGCTGTATTAAAATACAGTTACGGGCCTGGCCTGGTGGCTCACGCCTGTAATCCCAGCACTTTGGGAGGCCGAGGGAGGCAGATCATTTGAGGTCAGGAATTCGAGACCAGCCTGGCCAACATGGTGAAACCCTGTCTCTACTAAATACACACAAAAATGAGCCGGGCATGGTGGCGCGTGCCTGTAGTCTCAGCTACTGGGGAGGCTGAGGCAAGAGAATTGCTTGAACCTGGGAGGTGGAGGTTGCAGTGAGCTGAGATTGCACCACTGCACTCCAGCCTGGGCCACAGAGCAAGACTCCATCTCAAAAAAAAAAAAAGGCCGGGCACGGTGGCGGGCGCCTGTACTTCCAGCTACTCGGGAGGCTGAGGCAGGAGAATGGCGTGAGCCTGGGAGGCGGGGCTTGCAGTGAGCTGAGATCCGGCCACTGCACTCCAGCCTGGGCAACAGAGCCAGACTCTGTCTCAAAAAAAAAAAAAAAAAAAAAAAAAAAAAAGAAAAGAAAATGTCCTAAAGCCAGATTATGGTAATGGTTGTACAATTACTTGAATTTACTAAAACTTTTTGAGAACAGGTGAAATCACTTAAGACGGGTGGATTTAATGGCATGTAAATTATGCTTCAATGCAATTATTTTTAAAAATGATATTTCACAAGGTTAGTCATTGCAGAATTGTTGTAAGAGCAAAAGATTGGAACCAACTTAAATATCCATTGATAGATAATGGGTTAAACAAATCATAGTCTATTTGTACAATATGGCTGTATTAAAAAGCAGTTCTTCATATAATGGTATGCAATAATCTCACAAGATGTATAATTTGATATCATTTGTCTAAAAGATAGGGGAAGGGAGGACAGTATGTATTTGAGAATGTGCTCATATATGCCTAGAATACCTCCAGAGAGATATATAAGGAGCTAGTTTTAAGATCGGGCGTGGTGGCTCACACCTGTAATCCCAGCACTTCGGGAGGCCGAGGCGGGCGGATCACTTGAGGTCAGGAATTCCAGACCAGCCTGGCCAATAGAGCGAAACCCTGGCTCTACTAAAAATTCAAAAATTAGCCGGGTGTGGTGGTGGCGCCTGTAATCCCAGCTGCCCGGGAGGCTGAGGCGGGAGAATCGCTTGAACCCAGGAGGCAGAGGTTCCAGTGAGCCCAGATGGTGCCACTGCACTTCAGTCTGGGCGACAGAGCAAGACTGTCTCAAAAAAAAAAAAAAAAAAAAAAAAGAGAGAGAAACAGTATGTCTCTGAAGAGGGCAACTAGGTCGCAGGGGATGGTGGTGGAGGGAGATCTTTCACTGAATATTTGAGCCATGTGAATTATGGTCTATACAAAAATGAAATAAAAATCACAACACAAAAAATTATATCAAATCGAGGGGGTTATTTGATCTTTTCATTTTTCTTTTACAATTTTCTCCAATAGGTGGCGCTTCTGAAACACCATACTTGTTTTTATTTTTATTTTATTTGAGAAAACCCCAAATGTGCTCTGATGGCCTTTCTTCTCCATTTGTCACCTCTGGGAACCTTGAGTCTAGATTTAGGGCTGAAAGTCTCTCTGCTAGGAGCTTTCCAAAATGCATTGCTTTGATTCTGGGAACTGAATAGAAGGAGAACACCTGGATTAAAAAAAGAAAAATTGCAATTGGTTCAAAAAAACCAAATAATGCTTTCAACCCTGTCTTCCTGATAGAAACCTCAGATAGATTAATTGAATCGTAACTTCTGACAGATTGACTTGTTGATTGGAAGGTTAATATAGGTTAGTGGTTCTTAACCAGGGGTGATTTTGCCCTGAAGGTGATGTTTGGACACATTTGGTAACGTCTGGACACATTTTTGATTGTCACACTGGACAATCTACCAGCATCTGGTGGAGACAGGCCAGGGATGCTTCCATAACTCCTACAATGCACAGGTTAGCCCCTCATCGCAAATAATTATTAGCCTAAAATGTTAATGGTATAGATAATGAGAAATTTTAATGTAGGTTAAGATTAATATTCAGCATCTCTATGGCTTGAGGCCCTGCTCTGACAGGATTTACAGATACTTAAAATTCATATTTTCCTAGGCCAAGACAATTAGTATGGCCCCAGAATTTTTAGAAAAGAGTACCCCAAACCACCTCCCAATCCCTGATCCCCAGAGTCTGATCCTTATAGCCACTTAGGGAAGGGAGCTAGACTTAGAAGCAATTGGGAGGGCAGTTGATGCAAGGGTCCTTTATTAGAACTGGCATTGAAGAACCCACCTACTCTGAGTCCTGAGTTCAATTCCTCCTCAACTGGTTTCCTTGAAGGTGACTGTACTGGTCATCTTCTCGATCCTTGAGGGGCTGGAAAGGACAGCACAGTCATAAGGTCATTTTTTCCATCCTCTATTAATTAATTTGATGCATGTTTATTGAATGCTTTTTATATGTGAGAGTTTGGAGTGGGTAGTACTTCATGGTCCTGAGGATGGAAAGAGGAAAAGGAGATGGAGGCTCTGTCTTTTTTCTTTTCTTTTCTTTTTCTTTTTCTGTTTTTTTTGAGATGGAGTCTTGCTCTGTTGCCCATGCTGGAGTGCAGTGGTGCAACCACAGCTCACTGCAACCTCGACCTCCTGGGTTCAAGTGGTCCTCCTGCCTCAGCCTCCTGAGTAGCTGGGACTACAAGTGTGCACCACCACGCCCAGTTAATTTTTTTTTTGTTTTTAGTAGAGACAGAGTTTCGTCAGGTTGGTCAGGCTTGTGTCGAATTCCTGACCTCAGGTGATTCGCCTGTTTTGGCTTCCCAAAGTACTGGGATTACAGGCGTGAGCCATGGCCTGTCTATAGTGAGTGCCCGGCCTGTCAAGAGTTTCTTTGTGTGTCCCTCTCAGTGTGTTCTTCAACTGGTGCTCACTAGATCCTGACCTCAGTCTCTGTCAATCCTTCTCTTTAGTTCATCTATTCTACCCAAAGTGATCTCATCATCTGGTATGCTGTTAGCAGTTTCTTACCTGTATAGGATCTTCCAAATAACATGCCCCTCAATCCCAAAGATTGACCCCCTCTAATTACAGCAATATCTCTTTTATTCTTCATCCCCTTACCTGGTAGAGCTGGTCATTAGGCAACAGAGTCTGCTTGTCTGAAGCTGCACAAAAAAGAAACAGAATCCACACAAGGTAGAATGCATAATAAATTGGGTTATATTCACAAAATAGAATACTGAATAACAGTAAGAGTTTTATATACACACAAGAGTATGGATAAAGCACATAATCACGTTGTTGAGTGAAAGAAGCTACTCACAAGAATACTTAGTATATGAGTCCACTTACATAAAGAACAAAAACAAGCAAAGTTAATCCTTGTTGTTAGAAGTCAGGACAATGCTCACTCTTGAGGATGAGTAGTGGCTGGAAGTGACCACAGGAGGGCTTCCATGGCATTGGTAATATTGTCTTTCTTAAATTATGTGCTGACTGCATGGGTGTGTTTGCTCTGTGAATTTTTTTTTTTTTTGAGCTGTATGCTTGTGATTCACTTTTCCGTACGTAAGGATTTACTTAAAATAGTTTTTTTTTGTTTTTTTTGTTTTGTTTTTTTTTGAGACGGAGTCTTGCTTTGTCACCCAGGCTGGAGTGCAGTGGCACTATCTCGGCTCACTGCAAGCTCCGCCTCCCGGGTTCACGCCATTCTCCTGCCTCAGCCTCTGGAGTAGCTGGGACTACAGGCACCCACCACCATGCCCAGCTAATTTTTTGTATTTTTAGTAGAGATGGGTTTTCACCATGGTAGCCAGGATGGTCTCCATCTCCTGACCTCATGGTCTGCCCACCTCGGCCTCCCAAAGTGTTGGGATTACAGGCATGAGCCACTGTGCCCAGCCGGTTTTTTTTTTTTTTTTTTTTTTTTAACACAGAGGATAAATCAGAGGGAGTCATATCTTGAGACAGGTGAACATGCTGTGATAACACCAAGTATCCTTTTCTCCTGTCTCAAAGAAATACAGCCTCACCCAACTATGCACATTAGCAAGAGGCACCAACTCAGTCTCTTCTATTGGGTACGTAATGGTAGGAGGAAAGCTGAGGGTCTCAGGTGGTCCCATCTCTCATCTGAGAGCATTCTTTTTTTTTTTTTTTTGAGACGGAGTCTTGCTCTGTCGCCCAGGTTGGAGTGCAGTGGCCAGATCTCAGCTCACTGGAAGCTCCGCCTCCCGGGTTTATGCCATTCTCCTGCCTCAGCCTCCCAAGTAGCTGGGACTACAGGCGCCCACCACTACCCCCGGCTAGTTTTTTGTATTTTTTTAGTAGAGATGGGGTTTCACCATGTTAGCCAGGATGGTCTCCATCTCCTGACCTTGTGATCCGCCCTTCTCGGCCTCCCAAAGTGCTGGGATTACAGGCTTGAGCCACCGCACCCGGCCAAGAGCATTCTTTTACCTCTTGACTGGCGAACTCCATCCTGTCCAGCAATGAAGTAGACCCCAACAGCAAGGAAGAAAATGCTGATGATTTCAGCAAAGACAAAGCCCAATATGGTGGCTGCATTTAGTTCAATGCAGTTCTGACACACTGTGGGGAAAAGGAGACAAACCTTCAGGGTGTGAAAGTTGTTTTTCCTGGATCTTTTTCTCCTGCCTATCAGCAATAATGCCCCTGTGGAGGGCAGCAGGCTGTTCCTTTGTGGGTGGCAGGGCAAGGGAAGGTCCTTGCGCCAAAACTCAATGCATCTTGATGTTCCTCAGTCCCCCAGGATTCCTGGGGAAGCCCATGGAGTATGTGGAACAAAGACTAGATGCTCTTCATGCTCCACTGTGCTCTAGTCCTCACTGCTGCTCACCTCATGATCGCCCCTGTCTCCCCAACCCCTTCATTCAACTCAGTTTATAGAAGGTGCTGAATTGCTCGAATGCATGGAGCCCACCCAAAGGTAAAAAAGTTTTACAGGACTGGCTGTGCTTTTTCAAAGAGGGCGAGGGAAGTATCTTATAGTATTTCAAAAGAGGCAAGCTGAAATTAAGAGAACCGGCGATAATCTCACTGTTGAGGATCTATTTCCACTTTCACTCCAGACAAAAAGCTCACCAGAGCAGCAAATACTGATTAATTTCAGGACAAACAGACCAAAGGGGATTACATACTTCTGTAATACACTTGGAGTGTTTTTGACTTGTCCTTTGATCCTTTACACTGATACACCCCTCGAGGGTCCTTGGTATTACTTCCCAGATTCCATTTATTTTTATGTGCAGTTAGGATGTCTATCATCTTCCCTTCTTTAAACCATGTGATATTTGTGTTTTTCACATGACAAGTCAGAAGTACTGAACCATCTTCTTGGTTATACACGTTAAGCTTGCGGTTTTCTGAAATGAGAAAAGCCATGGTTCCATTAAGGATCTTGCCTCTGAAATTCTCCTTGCTTCTGCATACCAGGAGATCATTAGAGTAGCGTTTCACAAACTTCGATGTGCACATGAATCACATGGGGATCTTGTTAAAATTTCAGGTGCTATTTAGTAGTTCTGGGGAGGGGAGATTCTGCATTACTAACATGCTCTCAGGTGACGCCAATATCTGCGTCAGGGGATGAAGTATAAAAGAGACATTGCTGTAATTAGCAGGGGTAAAACTTTGGGATTTGGGGGCATGTTATTTGGAAGGTATTATACAGGTAAGAAACTGCTAACAGCGTACCAGATGATGAGATCACTTTGGGCAGAATAGATGAAATAAAGAGAAGGATTGACAGAGACTGAGGTCAGGATCCCAGGTGACGCCAAAACCTGACGGTTCATGGGTCACAGTTTGAGATGTGTCTAGCTACTAGGGTCCTGTTTCTCCTGTAAGAGACCAGTTAAATGCTTAGCTACAGGCAAGCTGCCCAGAGCAGGTTCTGTCAGGTCACTGATTTGGTTGACAATAGTGACATCACCTATCTACCCTCATCTTTTCATTCATTCTAAACTGTTCGCTCATGTAGGACTACTCTTGTAGGAAGCCAAATTTCCATCAATATTCTGAGTCTGAGTATAGAAAGAAGCCATTTCTCCTACCTTCAAATGATTGGGCCAAACTACCTGTAAAGACAGAAGAGAGATAGAGTATTAGCTGGGCATGGAGTTTTTCAGATGCCCTGAAGTATTTCCATGGTTATTTAAGGCCAACATGAAGAAAGATCCAAATCCATGAAAATGATAGTATCCATACTTAGTTATCTGGATTGTAGACTAGATCACCCAGCTGAATTCAAGGTGATAATAAATAATTTGTCTCATCTTTGTCCTGGTATCCTGGGAGGGTGTTTCTAACCCTTGGAATTTCATGAGTGACAGGAGTGGCTTTGTTATCTGTGGTGGACCCTTAGACCATACCTGAGTTTATGCCATGGCAATGACTCAGGATGGTGCTGGTCAAGACCAGCCATATGGTAAGAGGATTGCAGCTTGGAAACTAGTGGTACCAGCCCCAGGAAGGGAACCTAGAGATTGAGATCAGTCAAGTGGTCAATGATTCAATCAATCATGCCTATGTAAAGATACCTCAATAAAAACTTGGTGGAGCTTCCTGGTTGGTGAACCCATCAATGTGCTGGCAGAGTGTGGGAGAGTGCTGGGGGTGATGTGTTCTAATTCCATGGGGAGAAAGCATGAGGCTCTGTGTTCGGGACCCTCCTGGACCTTGCCCTTTTCATTTAGCTGGTTCTGATGTTATTTTTTAATAAAACTGAAATAGGAAGCACAGCACTTTCTTAAGTTCTCTGAGTTATTCTAGCAAAATATCAATGAGAAGGGTCATGGGAATCCTTAAGATTGTAGGCAGTTTGTCAGAAGTGTGAGTGGTCTGGGGTCCCCTGAACTTGTAGCTGGCATTTAAAGTGAGGGCAATCTGGTTGGGAACCATGCTCTTAACCTGTAGGGTCTGACACTAATTTGGGGGGTTAGCATCAGAATTGTATTGTAGTATATGTAAGTAAGGATATTGCCTATCCAGTCGAGAACACTCTGCTCTTTGAGCAGCTAATGCCCTGGCAAGGAGTGGGTGTGCACTATCCAAAGCCTTTAGGCTGAGTTCCTTATAAAATCTTCAGCCTTGGTGATCCTTTTCTTGTAGAAACCCTGGATGTCCCAGGGAAATTAGCTATTCAATTAGTCCTCAAATCTGTCTCAAAACTCAGAGTTGACTGGGAGCAGCGGCTCACGCCTGTAATCCCAGCACTTTGGGACACTGAGGTGGGCAGATTGCTTGAGCCTAGGAGTTAGAGACCAGCATGGGCAACATGGTGAAACCCTGTCTCTACAAAAAAATACAAAAACATTAGCCGGGCATAGTGTTATGCACCTGTAGTCCCAGCTACTCAGGAGGCTAAAGTGGAAGGAACAGTTGAGCCTGGGAGGTGGAGGTTGCAGTGAGCCGAGATTGCACCACTGCACTCCAGCCTAGGTGTCAAACCAAGACTCTGTCTCAAAAAAACAAAAACAAACAAACAAACAAACCTTAGGGTAGTAGAGTTGCGTGGTAGACATACTACAGAGATCTGGCACTTGGATTCAATTCAATTAGATTTAATCCAAGCATTTAACGAGCACTATTATGACCTAAAATAATTAGATATTATGAAAGAAAAGAGTGCTGATATGAAGAATCAACTGCTGCTTCCAAAGTTTATGATGAAGTGAAAAAATTAAAACATATATGCAATTAATTTAATAGAACATATACATTATCTTTTAGTGCTTATATGACTGCATATGAAAAAAGGGTAGAAGCTATTAATTTTGACCAAGGGTGAGGGTCAGGGAGAGCTTAATAGAGGAAATGACATTTGACTGGGCCCTGAAGAGTAAGCAGGAATGTACCAGACAGAGAAAGGCATTCTGAGTAGAAAGAATAGCTGAATAAGATACAGCTTCGAAAAAGGACAAGAGAGGTAGTGTGGCTAGAGGTGGAGTGTGTGTGATAGGGAGAGGTGGTCATGAGTCAAAGTATAATGGAAATAAAAGAAGTGAACCGTCTTAGAACCTCATGCAGAGCTGGATTATCTTTGAACAGTATCCAGTGCAGTGTCTGGAACATGGTAGGAACTTTATTTGTTGAATGAATGTGCAAATGAATAAATGAGCAAATGGGAGAAAAAGCAAGACAAACAGATAAATAAGTTTCTAACTAGTTATTCTCCTGACCACCTGGTCAGAAGACTGAGAGAAAACAGAGACCCCTCATTCTAAATTGGATTCAGGAAAGGAGATTGCACTGATCGTTGACATAGTTTTAAAAATTTTTTTTTGAGACATCTTTTTTTTTTTTTTCTTTCTCTGTCACTCAGGCTGAAGTGCAGTGGTGCGATCATGACTCACTGCAGCCTCAACCTCCTGGGCTCAAGCAATCCTCCCACTTCAGCTTCCCAAGTAGCTGGCATAAGTGCATGCCACCATGCCTGGCTAATTTTTGTAGTTTTTGTAGACACAGGGTATCCCTATTTTGCCCAGGTTGGTCTTAAACTCCTGGGCTCAAATGATCCTCCCTCCCTGGCCTCCCAAAGTGTTGGGATTGTAGCCTTGAGCCACTGTGCCTGGCCCATTGACATCTTTTAATGTTGCATATCTGAGTGAGGTTTCCTTTTAGGACTTAAGACGTCATGTAGCCACATTTCTTTTTTTTTTTTTTTTTGAGACGGAGTCTCACTCTGTCGCAGAAGCTGGAGTGCAGTGGGCACCGTATTGGATCACTGCAACCTCCATCTCCTGGGTTCAAGCAATTCTCCTGCCTCAGCCTCCTGAGTAGCTGGGATTACAGGCACTCACCACCACGCCCAGCTAATTTAAAAAATATTTTTAGTAGAGATGGGGTTTTACCATGTTGACCAGGATGGTCTCGAACTCCTGACCTCAGGTGATCCACCCGCCTCGACCTCCCAAAGTGCTGGGATTACAGGCGTGAGCCACCACGCCCATCCCTGCCATATTTCTGGATTGGCTGACATGAGAACTCCCAGACAGTGGAGGAGTTGTTCAAGTACACATAGCTCATTATGTGCCCAAGCTGGATCCAGAGCTCAGGTTTTCTACTGCTCAACTCAATGCTCTTTCCACGATATGCAGCCACCTCACCTAGGCTTGAGAGTTGCTCCTCAACCTGTGTTGTCTTTAGCTGACTTTTCCTCCCATTTCTCTCAGAAATAATTCTATTCTAAACTCTCACTGTCCTCTTCAAGTCTCCCAACCGGCCATCACCCAGCTCAGTTTCTGCAGGTGGCATTGCCTCCCACCTGGATTTTTTTAGAACATGGAAGCTGTTATTGTCCTTTCTCCTTTAGCTTCCTTTCCCTTTATAAACCTATCTGTGGCCAGCACCGTTTGCACTTCCTTTCTTCCGGTCTTAGAGGGTAACGTTGCCTTCCCTTCTGTGCTCTTGACCCCACTCTTGACTCTGTCTTTCCACCATCAACTCCAGGACCCTGCTCTACTCATCATCTTCTCCTTTAGCTTAGAAATGTGCTCAAGTTTCTCTCACCCTCAGAAACATTTATTCTTAGACTCTACTTCCTCCTCGACCTACCACCCAGTCTATTCTCCCTCCTCATCCAAATTTCTTTAAAGAATAGTCTACACTTGCTGACCTCATCACCTGACCTTCACCTTCTACCAATTTTCACTTGGCTTCCACTCTCAATACCCCACTGAAACTGTGCTAAATCACCCATGGTGCATATTCTGCCACATCCCACAGACTTAAACTTTTAAATATATTCTTATATTAGTGGGCTCTCTTTAACATTTTATACTCTTGGTAATTCTCTCCTTCTAGAAGCTCTCTACTCCCTTGGTTTCCAAGGTAGTGCATATATTTGATTATTTCAGCTCTTTGATTCGCCTTTTATCTCTTTCCTGGAATTTTTTTTCTCTAACTGCCCCTTAAAATTGGTGCCCGCACTGTTCCATCTTCAGCCCCATCTTCCTCATATAGTATTATGTGACTTCAGCAAATTCCATGGTTTTAACTTTCCCAGTATGTCCAGACTCCAGGCATCAACCCAGTTCATTCACTTCCTGTTGGATATTTCCAACGGAGTATTCATGCAGGCACCTATGCTGTACCATACACTCAGTCTGGCACCATGAAAACTAATCTCTCCAATGAGACTGTGAGTTCTGTAGAGCATAAGTATTTTATTCATTTTTATTTCCTCATGGCATATCACATATTAGGATCTCACCCATCTTTGTTGACCAGTTGGCTAACTGCCCAACTGAGTGAATGGACGTTTCATAGGTCGACTGCTAACCCCCAGCTCTGAAGTAGGGAACATATACTTTTTCCTTTTAGTTTCCTGGCCTATGCCCTTTTGGGCTGCGTTCAAATCTAAGATGGCGGTAACAGGGTCCTCTCTTTAGCCAGTGAAGTACTCTGTTTGCATTTTTCAGAGACAAGGATTCCTTCTCCTCCACGGGACACTGTTTCTCTCTAGCAGAGAACAGTTAAGAGGCTCCATTTTGCCCTTCTTTGAACTCTAAGGTGACAGCAGAGGTAGGCTCAAGGTTAGGGATCCCAATATTCCTGTCTCACTAGTGATGGGCTCTTCCCTTGAGCCCTTCCCCAGGCTGCCAGACCCCTAGTAGGCCCTTACCTTGAAGAAGAATGATAGCCAGGATGAAGCCAGTCAGGCCCTTCCCCTGTTCCATGTCAGTCTCTGTCCTCTGGCAAAAGCACAGAGCAGCCCTTAGCAGCCAGCCAGCCTGTGCAGCAGCTAGACTGGCTCCGCCCATCCCCGTTCGGGCTGGAGCCCTTGAGAGAAGGCAAGAACCCAGAGCCTCCACCCTCTGCTGCAAGTGTGGGTAGCAGGGGCCTCAGCAGGGCTGCAGGTGCAGACGCCTTTTATTTTTCCGTTAAGGAGGGTGGAGGTGGTGGGGAAGGAGAGGGAGAGAGTGCTAGATTCCCACTCAGAGACTCATCTTGCACAGGGAACTGCAACGGATGCTGGGTGGGAGATGGTACTGGGACCATTTCTTCATGAGGGGGATAAATGTCCCTGTCATTAGTTGTTAGGATTGCAGCCAGTTGTTACTCGTTGTTAGTTGTTATTGCTGTCGGTAATGAATTTGGAGGAACTCTCAGCTGCTTGGGGCCAGACCTCCGAATGGAAAGCCACTTCAGTCCAGGCCTTCATTCAGGAATTTTTTTCACTTTTTTTTTTTTTTTTTCTTTTTTAAGACAGAGCCTCACTTTGTTGCCCAGGCTGGAGTGCAGTGGCACTGTCTCAGCTCACTGCAACCTCTGCCTCCTGGGTTCAAGCGATTCTGCTGCCTCAGCCTCCTGAGTAGCTGGGATTACAGGCATGCGCCACCAAATTGTTGTATTTTTAGTAGAGACGGGGTTTCACCATGTTGGTCAGGCTGGTCTCAAACTCCTGACCTTGTGATCCGCCTGCCTCAGCCTCCCAAAGTGTTGGGATTATAGGCGTGAGACACGGCACCTGGCTTCACCGTTCTTTTGAGATCATGAAATAGGCGCCTGGAAGGGAATAGGTGGAACAATTCTGAGGACAGGCCAGCACATTTTCAGGGGCCAGAGCCCAGACTGAATGTCTAGGATCTCAGGCCCCTGTCTCCCTCAGCTAGTCAGTCAGTGAGCCAACAAAAATGTGCAGAGCTCCCATTATGTGCCAGGCACAAGATACAGCAGTGAGAAAGACAGGCATGACTCTGTTCCCAGGTAAGTGACAGTCTAACTGCAGCAGTGTGGAGAGTTTCAGATCCTTGTAGGCCACAGGGGAAAAAGGTCCATTTGTCTCCCCGGGAGGTTCAATATTGCCTGTGAGTCAACTATATTATTATTAATAACTACCCCTTATTGAGCACATATGATGTGTGAGGCACCGTGCA
Source organism: Macaca nemestrina (assembly GCF_043159975.1). Classification (NCBI taxonomy): domain Eukaryota; kingdom Metazoa; phylum Chordata; class Mammalia; order Primates; family Cercopithecidae; genus Macaca; species Macaca nemestrina. The sequence goes on along the minus strand of NC_092136.1, from coordinate 118,166,016 downwards.
AACATCTTGTTTGAATCCTGATAATGGTGCTAATGGAATAAGACTCTGAAAAATTTCATGGCTGGCCCAGGCCCCACAGGTAGGCAGTATTGGACCCAGGATTCAAATCTCTGGCTGGGGTCCCTAAAGCCCAGCCTCCCAGTGACAAGAAGCTGCTAGAGCTGGTCCCTGGCTGCCTAGTGAAGGGTCCTGAGAAAGATCAACCTTCATGAGAAGTACAGCTGCTATGGCTTGCGCTATGGGGCCGATGGCTTCTCTCAAGGGGCTTCGAGATGTGGAGGTTTTTAGGTGGTGCGTAAATGTAGTTGCATTGTCAATAGGGACGCTAAAGTTCATGCCACCTTTTCCATGTTCTCTACCAGCTCCCTGCTCAGAGATAGAGCAATTTACACCTGCTTCCTTCCTACCCTACCGCTAGCCCACCCCCACCCTGACAATTTCCCATCATCAACGGCAGAAAGCAGAGAAGCAGACATCTTCTAGTTCCTCCCCCACTCTCCTCTTTCCGGTACCTGTGAGTCAGCTGGGGGAGGGCAGCTCTCACCCAGGCTGATAGTTCGGTGACCTGGCTTTATCTACTGGATGAGTTCCGCTGGGAGATGGAACATAGCACGTTTCTGTCTGGACTGGTACTGGCTACCCTTCTCTCCCAAGGTAAAGCTACTCCAGGTGGGTGGGGGAAGGGACCTGAGAGGGACATTACTGTTGGGAGTGAGGCCCACTTGAAAGTGCTTCTTGCCAGGCACGGTGGCTCACACCAGTAATCCCAGAGCTTTGGGAGGCTGAAGTGGGAGGATCCCTTGAGGCCAGGAGTTTGAGACCAGTCTGAGCAACACGATGAGACTCTACCTTTACAAAAAACAAAAGAATGAGCCAGGCGTGGTGGTGCACAGCTGTAGTCCCAGCTACTTGAGAGGCTGAGGCAGGAGGGTCAATTGAGTCTGGGATTTCAAGGCTTCAGTGAGATGTGATCATGCCACTGCCCTCCAACTTGGGCAACCCCAAGAGACCTTATCTCAAAAAAAAAAAAAAAGTGCTTCTCGGTGCTAGCTTCAATTTACCAGGCACCCCAGGGTGTCAGGAGGGCAGGGCCAGGATGTAGTATAGAGTCTGGGAAACAGGCTCTTGGCTTTGACTGACTCCAGCCACGGGTGCATGTGGGCCTAGAATGTCTCTCAGAAGGCCTTAGGCCAGAGATCTGTAGGAAATAGCTCAGTATGTATGTACCTGAATCTGGGACTGGCCATGGGAGCACAACTTCCTGCACTACTCCTTTTAGGGCTGATGGCCTCTGGAATCAGGACTCTTGTTTGTTTGGCCATGATTATGTCACCCCTGGAGGCATGTCCTAGCACTCATGGGACTGCTTTAAAAGAGAAGTTAACTTTAGGTTGAGCAGGAGGGAGGGAAGATTTGAGGGATTGTTACATGGGAGGATTTTAACTCATCTCAGTTTGCCAATTTCAGCTTTTTTTTTTTTTTTTTTTTTGAGGCGGAGTCTCGCTCTGTCGCCCAGGCTGGAGTGCAGTGGCACGATCTCGGCTCACTGCAAGCTCCGCCTCCCGGGTTCCCGCCATTCTCCTGCCTCAGCCTCCCGAGTAGCTGGGACTACAGGCGCCGCCACCACGCCCGGCTAATTTTTTTGTATTTTTAGTGGAGACGGGGTTTCATTGTGTTAGCCAGGATGGTCTCGATCTCCTGACCTCGTGATCCGCCCGTCTCGGCCTCCCAAAGTGCTGGGATTACAGGCTTGAGCCACCGCGCCCGGCCTGCCAATTTCAGCTTTAAAATGGAAAGTCCCATGTCCCAGAAACCCCTTCAATGCTAAGCATACTGGGTCCAATGGTCACCTGATAGTCGACTGCACTAGGACACTCAGGATTTCCACTGGAGACAGATCCCTGAAGAGGACGTGACTGTAGGATGTGAAACATTTGATGTGCTTGTGTCTCCCTGAGTATACATGCATACACTTCCAACCTGCTTCAGAAGTGTGAGCAGCAGCTATTTCAGGGTTTTCTAGAAGATGCTCTTGTATCCAAATTTGTGACTGAGTGTGAAGCCCAGGAAGAATGAATGTAGACTCCACTTTTCCCTGTGTTTGGAGGCATAGACTGTAGTGCCTCTGTGGCCTGTGGAGATGTGCTCAGACTTTCAAAGGAACTCACTGCATCTGGAATGTTGCTGCACCCACCTCCAGCCCTAAAAGTCTCCCACAAGACTTGACTTGTGAGGAGCTCTAGGGATGGATTCAAGAATTTTTTTTTTCCTGTTCTCCTCCTTCTAACCAAGGGTGGAAAACTGTACCTGGGATTTGCCCTGGTCCCCTTCTGGACCACTGAGCTGGTAATTCAGGAACTGGCAAACCAGCTGGTCTCCATCCACAGCCATCCCCTGACCCTGGGAAAGGCTTCAGTATTGAGAGCCCCACTTTCTTGGTTGTTAATGGAGCAGGGGCAGTGAGGAACGATGAGAACAAGAAGCTGAAGTGGGAGTGTTGTAGACGGCTGGAAAGTAGTATTAGATGTTTTCTTGAAGAAAAAATGCAGACATTTCCAACCAAGGAATGTTCTTCTGTCTTTCCATATCTTCCGGGTGCTTCAGTGGTCCATGCTCCCCCTACTCCTCATCAGCGGTCTGGATTCATTTCCAGGAAAGTGCTTGGATCAATCCTGCTCTGAGGGGTCCTCTTTTGCACCAAGGCCCCAAGACCTGTCCTCTGCTTGAATGGCATCCTCATGTCCCCCTTGACTCATGCAGTTGGTGGGAAACTTTCTGAAGGCTTTTTCTTGTGACTTCTGTCTCTCTTGATAGAAACCATAAACCGTCCTGGACCAGGAAAATGGTCTCTGTTAAGTATGAGCTTCCGCAGAACAAAGGGCTTGGTGCAGACCAAAGAACTGTCTCCAATTGTGATATTTTTTCCCCTTTAGTGAGCCCCTTCAAGATACCTGTAGAGGAACTTGAGGACAGAGTGTTTGTGAAATGCAATACCAGCGTCACATGGGTAGAGGGAACGGTGGGAACACTGCTCACAAATAATACAAGACTGGACCTGGGAAAACGCATCCTGGACCCGCGAGGAATATATAGGTGTAATGGGACAGATATATACAAGGACAAAGAATCTGCTGTGCAAGTTCATTATCGAAGTATGTGCTTCCTGAATCTTTTGGGTTGGAATGGATGGGGCTTCTGGATGTGAGAACTTTCTGGCTAGAGAGGGATGTGGTGAGCCCATCTGTTCTGTAAACAAAGTGAGGCCACTCTTGTAATGGTATGAGCCAGATTTGGGGACCTTCAAAGTGGAAGAGAGAGCTTAACTCAGAAAGAGCAGTAGGGGTCATGTTAGTGCAGCCTCGGTTGGGTGAGAGGTTTGGCCCACCACCTTGTTCAAGGTCCCCCACAAAGCTGAGATTGCTTCTTGGCTCTTCTCAGGGATTCCTTGGGATGCAGGGTGGAGGAAGATGTGGCAAGGCCATCACCAGGCCTTTCTCCCAGAGTCTTATTGAAGTTTGGGTTTTGGCATGAGAGATCTAAGGGTTGCCCTAGGAGGCAGAGATGGTTCCCTGATCTTAAAGGCTCTCAACCTCTCCTCTCTCCTCCCTTCCCCCACAGTGTGCCAGAACTGTGTGGAGCTGGATCCAGCCACCCTGGCTGGCATCATTGTCACTGATGTCATTGCCACTCTGCTCCTTGCTTTGGGAGTCTTCTGCTTTGCTGGACATGAGACTGGAAGGCTCTCTGGGGGTTAGTGGAAGAGCTGAGCGTGTGTGTGTGTGTGTGTGTGTGTGTCTGTACCAGTGAGCTTATGCACCAGCTAAGGAATGGGGCAGGTGGTAGGTTTAGTCTCAGCTGGGAGTTACTCTTGCAATCTCCTAAAGACTCCTAGAACTTTGACTGTTGAGAGAACTTGTGTGTTCATATCACTCATGCAGACTTCTGAGGGTGTGGGAGGGTGGATCTCACTGTCCCATCTGCTAGGCCATTGATGTCTCTCTCTGGTTCTTCTAGCTGCCGACACACAAGCTCTATTGAGGAATGACCAGGTCTATCAGGTGAGCCTTGAGGGGAAGGAGGGCTGACACTGAATGCTGTTTGCACGTGGGAAGGGTCCTACTGGGGAGTTCATCGCTGGGTGTGACTGGAGAGGTCAGACAGGAACTCTCATCGTCGGGGCCTGCTGGGGCCCTTCCTCGAAGAGTTCTAACCCTGCCTCCTGACCGTTTGCTCTTCTCCTCTCTTAGCCCCTCCAAGATCGAGATGATGTTCAGTACAGCCGCCTTGGAGGAAACTGGGCTCGGAACAAGTGAACCTGAGGCTGGTGGCTTCTAGAAGCATCCATTACCAACTGTACCTTCCCTTCTTGCTCAGCCAATAAATATATCCTCTTTCACTCAGCAGGTGCCTGGACTTCTTAAGACTCCTGGGCAAGGCATGGGAGTTGTCCTGACTTGTCTGGGATCTCGCCCTCCTACCTTTCTGTTCCTTCCTTCATCTCCTTCCTTCCTCTGTCCCACACAGACAGTGTGTTGGACGACTCTCGCCACATCCTGGCTGTCTGGTGTTTCTAGCTCACGGGGCTCCCTGGGTGAAGGGTCTGCGCCACCATATTCCCACAGTTACTTGTTGACTCCAGTCCCTATCACAACCCTTTTAGGGTTTTGGCTGCCTCATCCAGCCGAGGGCAGGCTGCTGTGTTCAGGAGCCCAGCTGCACAGAATTTTCCATGACGTCATGAACGGGGGTGGCAGAGACAACAAGAGGCCCGGGGACTAGTTTCTCACCAAGACTCAGAGGGTGTGTGTGACAAAGTCCCACTGCTGCTAAGGGGATGACCTCAGCTCTATGGCCCTGCTGACCAGGTGCCACTAGCTGTAAGGAGGTCTTACCTAAGCCCCTTTCGTATCCCTTTCCCCTGTATCATAGGCACCATTTTAGCTTCCTTTCGCCAGGACCTGTCCCTGGCTTGCTCCTGCCTTCTGCATTATAAACTGGGATCAGAAACCATTCACCAATTAAAGCACATTATCCTGCTCCATCTACCTGGAAAACAGGAGTTTGAGACAGTTTTTTTTTGTTTGTTTTTTTGTTTTTTGAGATGGAGTCTCACTCTGTTGCTCAGGCTGGAGTGCCGTGGCATGATCTCGGCTCACTGTAACCTCTGTCTCCTGGTGTCAAGTGATTCTCCTGCCTCAGCCTCCCGAGTAGCTGGGATTACAAGCATGTGCCACCAAGTTCAGCTAATTTTTGTATTTTTAGTAGAGACAGGGTTTCATCATGTTGGCCAGGCTGGTCTCAAACTCTTGACCTCAAATGATCCACCCACTCAGCCTCCAAAAGTGCTGGGATTACAGGCATGAGCCACTGCACCTGGCTGAGACAGGGATATTTTCAATAGATGCCATCTTCTATTACTTCTAATAGTAGTGGTTCTAGGCTGGGCACAGTAGCTTATGCATATAATTCCAGCACTTTAGGAGACAGAGGCAGGGGGATCACTTGAGCCTAGGAGTTCAAAACCAGCCTAGGCAACATAGCAACATCTTGTCTCGACCAAAATAAATAAATAAATAAATAAATAAATAAATAAATCAGCTGGGTGCAGTGGTGGGCACCTGTAGTCCTAGCTATTTGGGAAGCTGAGGTAGGAGGATTGCATGAGGCCAGGAATTGGAGGCTGCAGTGAGCTATGATTGTGCCACTGCACTCCGGCCTGGGCTACAGAGTGAGACCCTATCTTAAAAAAAAATAGCCATGGTTCTGAAACTTTGGAGGCCTGAGGGATTTATTAAAAATACAAACACGGCTGGGCGTGGTGGCTCACACCTGTAATCCCAGCACTTTGGGAGGTTGAGGCGGGCAGATCACAAGGTCAGGAGATTGAGATCATCCTGGCCAACATGGTGAAACTCTGTTTCTACTGAAAATACAAAAATTAGCTGGGCATAGTGATGCACGCCTGTCATCCCAGCTACTTGGGAGGCTGAGGCAGGAGAATTGCTTGAACCCGGGAGGCAGAGGTTGCAGTGAGTCGAGATTTCGCCACGCACTCCAGCCTGGTGACAGAGCGAGACTCAGTCTCCAAAAAAATAAATAAATAAAATAAAAAAATTTAAATAAATAAATAAATAAATAAAAGCGCTAGAGACGCACTCTAGGCAGGGTGTTTCCAGGTGATTCTGAAACAGCCCAAATTCAGAGTCTCTGGTTTAGAGGAAGAATTGAGGCCACTTTCTCTCTTATGCGCTTTATGCCTGTTCCTGGATCACAGAGTAGGGGATTCCTTCTTTTGTTCTCTGATTACACAAATAATTTAAAGAGCCTCCGGAAAGTTTAATGACTGAGAATTTCCTAGACCTGGGTTCCCAAAGGAGAAAAGAATTAGTAACCACATAGCCAGAGAATTGGATGATTCTGCCCACCATCTTCTCAAGACACACAGAGACCCTAATTTCGTGAGAGACAGAACGAATGTCTAATTCACATGTTTCATTCATAGTTCTGAGTTACCCCTATCCTTTTTATCCCTACTCCTGCAGTTATCCTAACCCAAGATCCTACTTTCCCATTGGATTCTCTACCTTGATCATCCCTTCCATGGCTTGTATCTAACCAACACTCTGGATCCTTCCCACGTTCCACACACTCATAGTACCTTGTATTCCTCAAATTCTTTTACATCCCTCATTCCCCAGTTCTCAACATTGGCTGCACATTGGAATCTCCTGGGAGCTTTAAAAACACTGGTGCCTGGCCAGGTGCAGTGGCTCACGTCTGTAATCCCGGTACTTTAGGAAGTTGAGGTGGGTGGATCACTTGAGCTCAGGAGTTCGAGACCAGCCTGGGCAATACTGGAGAAACTCCATCTCTACAAAAATACACAAAAAATTAGCTGGTGGCTGGGCTCGGTGGCTCAAGCCTGTAATCTCAGCACTTTGGGAGGCCGAGACGGGTGGATCACGAGGTCAGGAGATCGAGACCATCCTGGCTAACACGGTGAAACCCCGTCTCTACTAAAAAATACAAAAAACTAGCCTGGCGAGATGGCGGGCGCCTGTAGTCCCAGCTACTCGGGAGGCTGAGGCAGGAGAATGGCGTAAACCCCGGAGGCGGAGCTTGCAGTGAGCTGAGATCCGGCCACTGCACTCCAGCCCGGGTGACACAGTGAGACTCCGTCTCAAAAAAAAAAAAAAAAAAAAAAAAAAATTAGCTGGTGTGGTGATGCGCACCTGTAGTCCCAGACACTTAGGACACTGAGGTGGGAGGATCAGCTGAGCCTGGGGAGGTCAAGGCTTCAGCGGGCCATGATTTCACCACTGCACTCCAGCCTGGGCAACAGAGTCAGACCCTGTCTCAAAAAAGAAAACAAAAACAAAAAACACTCATGCTAGCTGAGTGTGCTGGTGTGCACCTGTAGTCCTAGCTACTTGGGAGGCTGAGGCCAGAGGATTGTTTGAGTCCAGGAGTCCAAAGATGGAGTAGTGATCTACCTGGCAAATTTTTAAGTTTTTTTTTGGTAGAAACAGGATCTTGCTTTGTTACCCAGACTGGTCTTGAGTTCCTGGGTTTGATAGATTTCACCAGTGATGTTACCTACGTCTGAAGTGATCCTTCCTCTTCAGCCTCCTAAAGTGCTGGGATTTACAGGCATGAACCATCACACCAGGCAAGGTGAAACTTTTTTTTTTTTTTTTTTTTGACGGAGTCTCACTCTGTCACCCAGGTTGAAGTGCAGTGGCCTGATCTTGGGTCACTGCAACCTCTGCCTCCCAGGTTCAAGTGATTCTCCTGCCTCAGCATCCTGAGTAGCTGGGATTACAGGTGCTCACCACCATACCTGGCTAATTTTTGTATTTTTAGTAGAGACAGGGTTCTACCATATTGGCCATGCTGGTCTTAAACCCCTGACTTCAAGTGATCTGCCGGCCTTGGCCTCCCAAACTGCTGAGATTACAGGCATGAGCCACCGTGCCTGGCCCAAAACGTTTAAAAGGATTTGTTTTAGCTACTCTAAGTCCATTTTAGTTGGCTCCTCAGTTACTACAAAAATGCCTGCTGGGATTTTGATCAAGATTGTATTGCATTTCTAGATCAGTTTGGGGAGAATTAACATCTTAACAATATTGAGTCTTTTCATACATGAACATATATTTTGCCAGATTTATTCCTAAATACTTTATATTTTTGATGCTATTTTATGTGCTTTTCTTTTTGTTTTTTTAGAGGCAGGGTTTTGCTCTGTCACTCAGGCTGAAGTACGGTGGCATGATCACAACTCACTGCAGCCTTGAACTTCTGGGCTCAAGTGATCCTCCCACCTCAGCTTCTCAAGTAGCTCTGGCACTACAGACATGTGCCACTATGCCTGGATACTTTTATTTTTGTGTAGACACGGGATCTCACTATGTTGCCTAGGCTGGCCTTGGACTTCTGTACTGAAGTGATCCTCCTACCTTGACCTCCCAAAGTGCTGGGATTATAGGTGTAAGCCACTGTACCAGGCTATATATGGTATTAAAAATTTTTAAATCTCTAATTGTTTATTGCTAGTATATAAAAATGCAATTAATTTTTGTATATTAATCAAAATAAAAGGCAAAACTGCTATACTCACTTATTAATTCTAGTAACTTCTTTTGTAAGACCATTGAATATTCTACATAGACAATCATGTTGTCTGTGAACAAAAACAATTTGTTTCCTTTCCTATCTGGGTGCTTTTTGTTTCTATTACTTGGCTTATTGCACTGGCTAGAACCTCCAGTACAATGTTGAATAGAAGTGGAGAGAAGACATCCTTGCGTTGTTCATGATCTTAGGAGGAAAGCATTGTCTTTCATCTTTAAGTATGTTAGCTGTGGTTTTTCTTAGATGTCCTTTAACAGGTTGAGGAAGTTCTTTTCTTTCTAGTTTGCTGAGAATTTATATCAAAAATAGGTGTTGGGTATTGTCAAGTGCTTACCCTGCATCCATTGAGATGATAATATGGTTTTACTTTTTTAGTCTGTTAATACGGTAAATTACATTGATGGCACGATATGGTTAAACCAACCTTGTATTCCTGAAAAAACTCTAGTCATTTTGTATTATTCTTTTGGTATGTTATTAGATTACATTTATTAAAATTTTATTAAGAAGTTTTACCTCTATGTCATAAGAGGATTTGTCTATAGTTTTCTTTTCTTATAATGTCTTTTTTTTGGTATCAGTATCTTAGGGTTCTCCAGAAAGACAGAATCAGTGTGATATATATAATATATAATGTATATGTAGGTGTGTGTGTGTATCCCATTTTGCTATTGTGAATAGTAATCTTTATTATTTCTTTGTCTACTTTAAATATATAAATAAATATTTATATATAAAATATATGCATTTATATATAAATATATATAAATATATCTATTTCCCATTGGTTCAGTTTGTCTGTTTCTCTGAATCCATGGGTTCTGCATTTGTGGATTTAACCAACTGAAGATCAAAAATATTTGGAAATAAAAGGATGACTGCACTTGTACTGAACATATACAGAATTTTTCTTGTCATTATCCCCTAAACAATACAGTATATACTATCAGAGTGAACAGGCAACCTACAAAATGAGAGAAAATTTTTGCAATCTACCCATCTGACAAAGGGCTAATATCCAGAATCTACAAAGAACTTAAACAAATTTACAAGAAAAAGTGAAACAACCCCATCAAAAAGTTGGGGAAGGATATGAACAGACACTTCTCAAAAGAAGACATTTATGCAACCAACAGACACATGAAAAAATGCTCATCATCACTGGCCATCAGAGAAATGCAAATTAAAACCATAATGAGATACCATCTCATACCGGTTAGAATGGCAATCATTAAAAAGTCAGGAAACAACAGGTGCTGGAGAGGATGTGGATAAATAGGAACACTTTTACACTGTTGGTGGGACCGTAAACTAGTTCAACCATTGTGGAAGACAGTGTGGCAATTCCTTAAGGATCTAGAACTAGAAATACAATTTGACCCAGCCATCCCACTACGGGGTATATACCCAAAGGATTGTAAATCATGCTGCTATAAAGACACATAAACATGTATGTTTATTGTGGCACTATTCACAATAGCAAAGCCTTGGAACCAGCCCAAATGTCCATCAATGATAGACTGGATTAAGAAAATGTGGCACATATACACCACGGAATACTACGCAGCCATGAAAAAGGGATGAGTTCATGTCCTTTGTTGGGACATGGATGAACCTGGAAACCATCATTCTGAGCAAACTATCACAGGGACAGAAAATGGCGTGATGATCACGGCTCACTGCAACCTCCACTTACTGGGCTCAAGCGATTCTCCTGCCTCAGCCTCCCAAGTAGCTGGGATTACAGGCACCTGCCACCACGCCTGGCTAATTTTTGTATTTTTTGTAGAGACAGGGTTTTGTCATGTTGGCCAGGCTGGGCTTGAACTCCTGACCTCAGGTGATCCGTCTGCCTCGGCCTCCCAAAGTGCTGGGATTACAGGTGTGAGTCACTGTGCCCGGCCACACAGGAACTCTTTCTGGCCTTGTGTGAGCTCCAAGGACTATTCTCTCTAATCTTTTCAAGTGGTTTTTTAATTTGGCATCTTGTACTTTTTTCATATGCACGCACTGCTCACTACTCAGCTGAAGATTTGAGGGGCCTCTGCAGATCTCTGGAGTTGTCTCTGAAGGCGTCTCTGTCCTCTATTGTATTCTCTTTTATAAACTCTAGAAACCTTGGCCTGTAATCTCTGTCCCTTCACCTCAGTGCTCTGCTCATCTCTGCTCTGCTTGGGTTCTCCTGCCATGAACCATAGGCTGGGAACTTTCTCTAGGCTATAAGCTGGGGCAACCCTAGGGCTTCCCTTGTTTTTTTTCCCACCTCTCAGAGATCACTGTCTATTTTTGCCTGAAATCCAAAGTCTTAAAAACTATTATTTTCATCTATTTTATCTCATGTCTTAATCGTTTCATGCAGAAGGGTAAATTCAATTCCTGATACTCCAACTAGGCTAGAGGCAGAAATTGAGCTCCTCTTCTATACTCTTAATCTTTCCTTTATTCTATATTCCTCCTTTCCACTGTTTCCCCCCATACACTGCATTCAACTGCAATGTGGTGTTCCTTCTGTAATGTGTATCCCTCCTGTCCTCTGTATCCCATATGTAATCTACGGCCTCCTCATCCGCTTATTTTTCTCACTTCAGCATCTACATTTATCCTGCACTACTCTGCCTCTGTCCAAGTGGGAAACCTTCTCAGGATTTCAACTCCACTTCCAGCTCTTCCACCTGTCATTCCAAGGACATTTGCTAGGACATCTCTGCCCATGATGTCAGTAAGCAACAGGTACCTGTGGGATCGGACTTCACAAATAAAACCAATGTTCAGGGCTAGAATTCTTTATTTAAAATTTTTTAATTTCCATAGGTTATTGGGGAACAGGTGGTGTTTGGTTACATGAGTAAGCTCTTTTTTTTTTTTTTTTTTTTTTTTTTTTTGAGATGGACTCTCACTCTGTTGCCCAGGCTGGAGTGTAGTGGTGTGATCTCAGCTCACTGCAACCTCCACCCTCTGAGTTCAAGCGATTCTCCTGCCTCAGCCTCCCAAGTAGCTGGGATTATAGGCGCCTGCCACCGCACCTAGCTAATTTTTTGTATTTTTAGTAGAGACGGGGTTTCATCATATTCACCAGGCTGGTCTTGAACTCCTGATTTCGTGATCCACCTGCGGTGGCCTCCCAAAGTGCTGGGATTACAGGCGTGAGCCACTGTGCCCAGCTATGAGTAAGCTCTTTAGTGGTGATTTGTGAGATTTTGGTGCACCCATCATCTGAGCAGTACACACTGTACCCAATTTGTGGTCTTTTTATCCCCAACCCTGAGTCTCCAAAGTCCATTGTGTCATTCTTATGCCTTCGCATCCTCATAGCTTAGCTCCCACTTATGAGAGAGAACATATGATGTTTGGTTTTCCATTCCTGAGTTACTTCACTTAGAATAATAGTCTCCAATCTCATCGAGTAGAATAATAGTCTCCAATCTCATCGAGGTCGCTGTGAATGCCATTAATTCATAATTCATTCCTTTTTAGGGCTGAGTAGTATTCCATCATGTATATGTATGTGTGTGTGTATATATATATACATGTGTATATATATGTATATGTGTATGTACACATATATACACACATACTCCACAGTTTCTTTATCCACTTGTTAATTGATAGGCATTTGAGTTGCCTCCATGTTTTTGCAGTTGCTAATTGTGCGGCTATAAACATGCGTGTGCAAGTTATCTTTTTCATATAATGACTTCTTTTCCTCTGCGTAGATACCCAGTAGAGGGATTGCTGGATCAAATGGTAGTTCTACTTTTAGTTCTTTAAGGAATCTCCATGCTGTTTTCCATAGTGGTTGTACTAGTTTACTTTCCCACCAGCAGTGTAGAAGTGTTCCCTGTTCACCACATCCACTCCAACATCTATTTTTTTTTTTAATTTTTCGATTATGGTCTTGCAGGAGTAAGGTGGTAATGCATTGTGGTTTTGCTTTGCATTTCTCAGGGCTAGAAATTCTTAGCTAAAGAGGGAATTAAGAGACCTGTTGTTCTGGTCGGCTCTAAATTTGGGAGGAGGAATATGGGATTAGGGTAAATAGAACCCCTGAGTCCATAGCCTGTTGAGTGAACAGGGTGTGATGATGCAGTGATAGTTATACTGCATTGTTGGAATTGTCTCTGAGTTATTAGTGTTTCCCTGGCTTCTCAGCATCACCTCCAATTCTTCCATTTTGAGGTATTCTTAAATAAAATATGTGTTCAGGGTTAAATAGCTTGAGAACTCATTGAGAAAAGTTGGGAAATATTTTTGTCATTATATCTAGTTGCTTGTACTTTACAGGACCAAGGAATGGGCAAATGCCAGGAGGGCAGATCTCTGTCTCCTAATCATGTACCAGCTCTGGGATGGGGCCAAGACTTGTACCAGGGATGTCTGAAGGAACTAAGAGTCAACATATCTGAAAAGGGACGCTTGGTTTTCAGACAGCTTCCCTTTCTGAATAATCTATAACTATGGATTCGCCCAGTAAGGAAAGCTCTTGCCTCTTCTCTTTCCACACCAAACTTTTTCTCTTATTCTCTACTGCGAACCAAAGTACCTTTGCCTAGGATGAGGTTGATTTTAGCTGGCTGTTCCCAGACATCAATCCAAGCCAAAGAGGTGGAGGAACAGCAGGTTCCTTTGAGTAGGGACGCTGTGCTTGCAAGTTTTCAGTATGTTCATTTTGATTATTTTTCTATCCATGTTAGTAATATCTGTATTTCCCATCGATATCTTATTGGTCTTCTGTGGAAGTTCCATCAGCATCATCTTCAAGGTCAGTTCATGTCAACATTTATTGAGGATATATTATGAACTAGGCTCTGAACTATGTAGGAGCTAGTATATATATAAAAAAATTCAGATTCTGTCCTCATATCTAGTAGTGAAAAATTCATCCCTCCATCATATATTCATCCATTCATCCACTCATCATCCATCCATCCATTCACCCATCCACCCATCCATTTATCATCCATCCTTTCATTAAACATACAGATACATCTAATATGATGGTAGGAATATGACAGAATTATAAACAGAGTTACAGAGTTATTTGGCACCAAGGAGTAGCAGCTTTTAGCCTCATCTGAGAGGGATTTTGAAAGCTTCCTGGAGGAAATCCTCCATCTGTGTAGTTTTGATGCATGAATAGAAGTCATGTGAGAAGTGGAGGCAAGGTGAGTCACGCCACAGCTCGAGGCCTGGATCCACAACATCACCCATCTATCAGGGATCGGCTGGCCACTTGAGGCCTTCTAGACTTTATCTAGGAATGAGCTCAACGTCTCCCAGGCCCGGAGCCACGCGCTGCCCTTCACCAAGGTCTTCACTACCTGCTGCCCTTTGTGCGTGCAGTATGTATGTGGCAGTGTGCTGCAGCTGCAGGGCTACCGGCCTGTGTACTCTGAGGACCAGCAGCGTGACCTCGCCCTGGATCTGGTGCTGCCACAAGGCCCAGACCACTTCAGCTGGGCATCGTCTGACTTTGTGAACTCTGGGCCTTAGAGGAGGCCCCAAGTTGTGGTCGCCAGGCCCAGGAGGCAACTGCACAGTGGAGAGGGAGCTGGGGTGCACAGGGAAGTAGGTCCCTACTATTAACCAGGAGTTTGGGGTCCTATCTTGAAGTAGGCAAGAACTGCACTTCTCTTTCTCTCCTGATTCTTGGTTTTCCTTTGAGTCATCTGGAGCTACCTTCTCATCAGGTGCACTCTTCATGGGAAGCAACTCTTGCCCCCACCTCCTCTGGGCACAGGGAGTAAGTTCTGCTAAATTAAATTAAATGTGTTCCAGGCTGGGCGCAGTGGCTCACGTCTGTAATCCCAGCACTTTCGGAGGCTGAGGTGGGCAGATCACCTGAGGTCAGGAGTTTGAGACCAGCCTGACCGACATGGTGAAACCCCATCTCTAGTAAAAATACAAAAATTAGCTGGGCGTGGTGGGTGCCTGTAGTCCTAGCTACTTGGGAGGCTGAGGGGGGAGAATCACTTGAACCTGGGAGGTGGAGGCTGCAGTGAGCCGAGACTGTGCCACTGTACTCCAGCCTGGGTGACAGAGCAAGACCCTGTCCAAAAAAAAAAAAAAAAAAAAAAAATTAAATTTGTTCTAAAATGCTGCAGTTTAGTGAACTGCAACCTCCTTTTTTCTCTTCTTCTTCTTCTTCTTCTTCTTCTTTTTTAAATTGTGTGATTCCGTTTATTTAAAGCTGAAAAACCAGAAAAATTAGTCTATGGTGATAGAGGTCAGAATAGGGGATACTTTGTAGGGAGGATTTGACTGGGATGTAACCTCATTTAATATGTAAACAAACTACAACCTGACCTGAGAGTATATTTTTGTAAGAAGAAAGGAAGTCTCCTCCAATCACAGCAGCCAGCTTTCGGTCAGGGGCAGACTGCAGACTGATCAGATGTGTCTAAATTAGGTAAAGGCTGACCTATAACCGATCAGGCTATATCCAATACCACTTCCTTTTTCTGTTTACAAACACTACTTGTCCACTGTTGCTGGGTGGAGGTCTCTGAGACTCTCTAATATAGCTCTCTCATTTAATGAGGTGAGTTTAAATCAGGTCTTTTTGTAGTGAACTGTGGCCCTAATCACCATCATCTCCTGAACCAAGACTGACCAGCTGGACTCAAATGCTATTGAACTATCTTTATTGCACGGACTTTGAGTTGTTGATTTTGACTAGTTGTTTGTGGAAACTCCTGATAAGGAGTGTACTTCAGTTGCTTGGCATTGGCCACTCATAGTCATCATAATAGTCCCCCTGGCTGGACGTGGTGGCTCACACCTGTAATTCCAGCACTTTGGGAGGCTGAGGCAGGCAGATCACTTGAGAACAAGAGTTCAAGACCAGACTGGCCAACATGGTGAAACCCCAACTCTACTAAAAATACAAAAATTAGCCGGTTGTGGTGGTGAGTGCCTGTAATCCCAGCTACTTAGGAGGTTGAGGCAGGAGAATTGCTTGAACCCAGGAGGTGGAGGTTGCAGGGAGCCAAGATTGTGCCACTGCACTCCAGCCTGGGTGATGGAGCGAGACTCCATCTTAAAAATAATAAAAAATAATAATAACAATAACAGTCTCTCTGATGTGTTGCTTCCCCTGGGAAGTCTTAAGTGCTCCTATGCAGTCATTCTTTATACATCAACTGGTCTATTAGGGTTAGAATAACAAAAACATGAAGAAAGCAGCACAAAGAATCATCCAACTAAGGTGAAGTTGTGAATTGTGAGTTCAATATTGAAACAAAACAAGTCCATTATGAGGGTGATGGAAAATGGGGTCAGGGGCCAAAGTTTTGGTCAATCTTTCAAAATTGAGATGCTGACCAAAAGGCAGAAATGTTTAAATTAAATTTGGCCCAAAGCTGCTGGCGTATCTGTTGAACTGCAACCCAACTTAGTATTTAAGTAAACTGCCTCCCAACTGAGACCATATTCTTGTAACAAATAGCTGAATCTCAGCAAGTCACAGCTGCTGTGCTTTAACCAGTCATAGGCTGCCAAATGATCAGACCATGTCCATATAAGGCAAATGCTGAGCTGTACCCCATCAAACTGTTTGTGTGTATTACTTCCAATAAATTCGGCCTGCCTATGTTGCTGGGTGAAGCACTCTGAACTTTTACTGGTTCAGGGTGCTGCCCAATTCATAAATTTTCTTTGCTCAAATAAAGTCTGCTTAATTAAAAAAAAAAAAAAAAAGAAAGAAAAGAAAAGAAAAAAAAAAAAAAAGTGAGGCAAGGAAAGAACAGTCCAGGCAGAGAAGGAAGCATGAGCAAAGACACAGAGGTGGAGAGCAGGGAGAATTTCAAGAGATTTAGTTTTACTAGAGCATGAAATTCAAGTTGCAGAGTGTTAGCAATAAGGGAGAGGTGGTAAGGATCCAAAAGCAGAAGACCTGGAGTGTAAGGCTAAGTAGGGGGTATGGGCTTCTTCCTGTATGAGGTTACGCATCCTTGAAGAGCTTCAAGCAGGAAGTGATATGGCACACATAATTATGGAGGCAGAAATAGAGAGAAATCAGTTTGAAGAGCTATTTAGGGAGTGCCATTTGGTGACTAATTGGATGTGGAAAATGAGGGTGCAGGAGGCATCCAGGCCAATTCCAGGGTTTCTGATCCAGCAGCACTGTGTAGATGGTGGTACCCTTCGCTGGGGACGGACATGCAGGTGGAGGAGATGGTTTGAGGGATTGGGGGTGGGTGGGGGGTGGAATGGTGATTTCAGTTTTGAACATCTTGAATTTGAAATGTCTGTGAAGTCTGTGGGCTCCCAAATGAAGACGTCCAGAATACGTCTAAAGCCTAAGAGGATATCTGATCTGGTCAGGTCTGGGGATAGAGATATGGGAAAGTAAGAAAAATAGGGGAAGTGTGAAGGGTATTGGAATGAGAACAGAACTTCCAGGAACACCAATGTTTAAGGAGCAGGTGGAGGAGGAATTTCAAGAGAGGTAAGGAGGGGCAGATGATGTCATGGAAGCCAAGGAAGTGAGCGGCCAATCTTTCACATACCTCTGAGAGGTCTGCTCTTGAAAGGCTCATGGAATGCTTCTTTGATTTGACAAGAAGGAGGGCGCTGTGATGTTTTAAGAGTTTCTAGAGTGGTAGAGGAGGAAGCCTGACTGTAGAGGGCTGAGGATCGGAGGGAAATGAGGAAGTTGGCCTAGTAGACTTCTCTTTGGGGCTTAAAAAGGCAGAGAGAGAAAGGGAAGTATCTGGGCAGGAGGCACGCAGGGTCAAGGGAGAGCTTATCTTACCGTGGGAGAGATGAGTAATTGGGACTACAAGCACATGCCACCATGCCCGGCCAATTTTTGTATTTTTAGTAGACATGAGGTTTCACTATGTTGATCAGGCTGGTCTTGAACTCCTGACCTCATGATCCACCTGCCTTGGCCTCCCAAAGTGCTGGGATTACAGGTGTGAGCCACCGTGCCCGGCCTGGAGTGCCTTCTTTATCTCCAAGTTCTATTTGTCCTTCCCTTCAAGGCCTAGATAAAGTCTTTCCTCCGTGGAACTTTCTCTGCCTCTGAACACCTGCAACACTGTAACACGCATATGTGATTAATCGCATCATCTGTTCTTGTGTTGCTCTTTAACTTTTTGCATGCTTGACCACTCTTATATAATTGCAAGCTCCTTCAAGACAGGAACTGTTTACTGATATCCTCCTAGCAGTTAGCATAGTGCTGATAGCCATATGAGTGATTAGAAAAGCACTAATTGAAGGAATGCATAAACAATTAAATACAGAGCTTTTAAGTCAGGATAATGAGAAACATTCTTTTTTTTTTTTTTTTTTTTTTTTTTGAGACAGAGTCTTGCACTGTCACCTGGGCTGGAGTGCAATGACACGATCTGCGCTCACTGCAACTTCTGCCTCCTGGGTTCAAGTGATTCTCCTGCCTCAACCTCCCAAATAGCTGGGATTATAGGCACCCACCACCATGCCTGGCTAATTTTTTGTATTTTTAGTAGAGACAGGGTTTCACTATGTTGGCCAGCTGGTCTCGAACTCCTGATCTCGTGATCCACCTGCCTTGGCCTCCCAAAGTGCTGGGATTACAGGCGTGAGCCACCGTGCCCAACACATTCTTTTTTAAAATTTTTATTTTTAAATTTTACTTTAAGTTCTGGGATGCATGTGCAGAACGTGCAGGTTTGTTACATAGATATACATGTGCCATGGTGATCTGCTGCACCTATCAACCCATCTTCTAGGTTTTAAGCCCCTCATGCATTGGGTATTTGTCCTAATGCTCTTCCTTCCCTTGCCCCCCATGCCCCTGACAGGCCCCAGTGTGTGACAATGGGGAGCATTCTTTATGATCACAGTCAGTAATGAGTAGATGCTCTGACCATTAGAATTGGCTGCTAGTTCCAGCTCTGCCCCACCCCATCTGTGACTTGGGCAATGACTTGACCTCTCAGAGCCTCAGTATCCTCGTCTGTAAAGTGAGGCTGACATCTAACTTGCTGTATCAACATAAAGATTAAATGAGATAATGCAGGTAAAGTGCTAAGTACAACTTCTGAAGCCTGTATTGAGTAAATGCTCAATGCATGTTAGCTGTGATTGCCTGTATTACACTGAGCCATGCCTCCCCTTGACAGGGCACAATCAAGTATACTTGGGACCAAACTGCCATCCCTGGGCCAGCCTGCTGATCAGCAGCGAGTCATGGACAACATCACGGAGGCGTCTTCTGAGCCTAAGTGTTGATGCTTAGAGTGAAGGAAGTGACTCTTCAACAGGGACCAAAAACAAATAGAAGCTGTAGCTACAGCCCATAGCTATAGCTATGTTCCCCCATACTGAGGGGGAACAGTATGTGGAGGCCGCTGGTCACAAACGGCCTTTTTAGTGGTGGTCACACTCATAAATAGCCCTGCTGTCAGCAGGGAAATTTCTGAGTGCAGAGAGGGAGAGAATAGAGCCCGCTGGTTTGAGCTGGAGTAGGACAGTTCCTGGATGCTCTGGCCTCCTCTCTCTGCAAGCAGAGTGTGCGGTGTGAGACTGAGAACAAAGCGCTCCCACACTGGCCTCCGCCCAGCTGCCACTGTACCTCTCCCACCGTCACTCCCAGGAGCCACGCTTAGCAGTGCAGCCCACATCCTGCGCTGCTTAACCACAGCCCGCTGCTGGCTGCAGGCGGCTGCCTTAGGGTGGGGGTGTGCCTGCTTGAGACACCTCCCTCCTTCACTTCCCCAGCCCTGGCTCCGCAGCTTTTCCTGGCAGCTTGTGGAAATCTGTGTCCCATCCCCAAGCCGGGCTTCCACTGCCACTGTCTTCTTCCGTAACTTCATCTGTTTTTCAAGGCCTGTTTCTGTCTTGCCCATTTTCTACCAACCACTCCATCAGGGACCCATCGGTCATTCTCTGCCACCTTTGACGTCTTCCTCCGAGAGAAGTTGGTGAAACTTTCTTTTTCTCTCCCTCCTATCCTCTTTCTTTCTTCCCTTCCTCAATCCCTCCCTTCTTTCCCTTTCCTTTTATTTTTCTTTCTCTCTTTTTCTTTTCTCTCCCCTCCCTCTACCCTTTCTTTCTTTTTTCTTTTTTTCTTTGTTTCTGAGATGGAGTCTCGCTCTGTCGCCCAGGCTGGAGTGCAGTGGCATGATCTCAGCTCACTCCTGGGTTCACGCCATTCTCCTGCCTCAGCCTCCCGAGTAGCTGAGACCACAGGCACCCGCCACCACGCCCGGCTCATTTTTTGTATTTTTAGTAGAGATGGGGTTTCACCGTGTTAGCCAGGGTGGGGATGGTCTCAGTCTCCTGATCTCGTGATCTGCCTGCCTCGGCCTCCAAAAATGCTGGGATTACAGGCGTGAGCCACAGCGCCCGGGCTTTTTTTCTTTTTTCTTATTCCCTTATGCCCTCTCTAAAGAGAGCTTCAGGTAATGGCCCTACCAGCTGTGGAAACAGAGAGTGTTTGCATCTGGGGTCATAGCTGAGAATTTAGTCAAAGGTAGTGAGAACCTGAATGGTCTTGGGAATTAAGGCAGCCTCTCAGGGCTTCTCAGAAAAGAGGGACAGCAACTCTTTCAGCCAAACACAATTTATTTTTTCTCTCTCAGCTGAGAGGAGCCGAGCACATTTAGGGAGATGCAAATGACCATCCAGTGGCCTACAGCGGAGACAGGGGAGGGGGGGTGTGTGGGGGGTGAGGGGGGGTGTGGGGGGGTGGGTGGGGGGGTGTGGGTGTGGAGGGCTAGGGGGTTGCGGGGTTGATGGGGAGTGTGGGGGGAGGGAGGAGCACAGGGCTGGCTCAGAGCCAGGATCTGTGAACGGGGCAGAGCCTCTGTCAACATTTACCCAGTCCATCCCCAGAGAGGGTTGCAAAAGGGGACGGAGATAGAAAAGTAGATGGAATATTTTGGGATGGGGGACAACTTACATGCAAGAAGAAAAGGGAACTGAATGGAGAAGTTACATCCAAGGGGGAGGGAATGAATAGCAGAAATAAATATCCTGGCAAGAGGGCAGGCCAGCTGTGAGGATGTGACTACTGATAATGCTTCAAAGGAAGAAGCGGCAGCAATGTCTTAGGACTGGGTACCAGCAGAGAAGGCAGGAAGGAGGGAGCTGGGGATCAGGCTGGAGGGCGTGAGTTCGCCATGAGGCCGAGGAACGATGCTCTCGTGGGGACCAAGACTAGCCCAGGAAACAGGGAGTCGCAGGGGAACTGGAGAGGAGCCAGACCTGGGCCAGCGGGAGGCAGTGTTCTCCAGGGGGTCAGATGCGTCTCTGATTCAGGCCAGAATACAGATCCTGCTGGCCTTTCCGGATGGGCTGGGAGTGAAGTAGAGAGGAGGTGGTCAGTGGTGCGGGAGGAAGTACCTCCTGAGAAAGGACGCTGAAGATCTAGCTTTAGTGCATGGAGAGAGCTTTGGACTTGAAGTCAGGAGGCAGGCTGGAATTCTAATTTGGCTTGGACGGTAGGAGACTTCAACTGGTCACCTCCTTCCGTGAGCCTCAACTTTCCCATCTCAAAAATAGGAACTTAAAGACCCACCTTCCAGGGCTTCTGTCAGGGCTAAATAATTCACTTATACTAAAGTAAATACTACGTGCTTGGCTGGTGCTCAACAAATATTTGTTGAGTATATCCAGGTGTGAGAGTGAAAATATTTAACAACTAGTAGTGCACACATACCAATCAACAAGAACAATCCTGGTGATCCTCTGCCATGCCAGGCATTAACTCTTCAGTTACCCCAACTCAAGAGACAGCCTGGTGGGGGAGAGACTGGGATGCCTGGCCGTGTGTGTGTGTGTGTGTGTGTGTGTGTGTGTGTAAGGGTGGGTTGGGGTGAGCAAAGTTTGGGGCCATTTTCCAATGAAGTAATTTAATATTTCAATAGCTTTTATATAATATTTATATAATTTTAATATTTCAATAACTCGTATGGCTATACTGGTGCATGCTGGTGGAATATCAGCCTTGAATTTATTGTGTTAGAATTTGCACATACGATATTCTCCATGGCTGTATCCCAGATAATGAAGAAGCCAGAGAAAGAGGAGTTTGTCTCTCGCAAGCTTCCTCCTCTCCATGGTTGTGGAAGCCATGCAGCCTTTGAGACAGTCCTGTTTTACCATGAAGGAGGCAGAGGTGGCACATAGAGGGTCGTCATGGAAGCCCTGAGTGAGGGGCTTTGAAGCATCTGGCAGACAAGATGGGCCATCCCATCTGTTCCCTTGCCCCCCGACCGGAGGGGCATCCCCTCCAGCCTCCTGGCCCATTTCTATCCCCCGTTACCTCATAGTCTGGGTTGGGAACAGGTGGTGGCCTCTCCTTGTTTTGTCCTGCAGAGGAAGGAGGGGAAACGTTTCATTCCCATGAGGGAACCAATCTTGCAGCACTGTCTGTGCCAGTGAGACCCAGATAGAGAATGGCAAACCCTGTTGTTCTCTCTTCGACCACTTCCCTTTTATGTTCTTTCTCTTTTTTTTTCTTTCATTCATCTCTGAGGACCCTACGCTCTTCTCATCATTTTGTGACTTTCCTCAGCTCAAGGTCCTCCCATTGTTTCTCTACACGGGGAAGGGAAAGGAAAAAGCAGGAGCTAATATATCAAAGTCTCTCTTCCCACAGCTTAGGGACAGAATCGGATGACTGCAGGCATCGACAGGCATGTGAGGAAGCCCGTCACGTTCATAAACTTTTTTGTACTTTTACAGGATGGAAGGAGGGGAGTGACATGAGATTTGAAACCCTCTGTTGAGATCTTACCATCACAGTAGTAGAAGCTGTGCATAGAAGCTCTAGAGAAGCTGTTCTGACCTAGCTGTGGACTTGCCACCCACCCTGGCCCAGTCTGGTTATCCCCCTTGGCAGGAATCTCATCTGACCGGACTCCACAGCCTTACCCCTTTGCCTGCCGCCAGCACCTGCTCCTCGTGTCACAGGCTTGGCCTTGGCCTTTCTATTCTTGCTCCAGTAGTAAACCAGCAGCAGCAAGCCCAGAGTGATGCAGATGTCCACTATGACAATTGTGGCCACCGCCATCACATCCATCTCCATGCAGTTCTCACACACTGTCAGGGACGGGGTGGGGAGAGGGGAAATCACTAAGCAAGGAAAACACAAGGCACTGGAGGTGAGGAGGGAGCGCCTGAAAGTCATTCTCCCCTTACTACTCACACACTTGCCACGGCCAGAGCTCCCCCTTCAATACGTTCAGAACAACATCAACAAGCAAAGAGTGGTGGCTGTGGGTGGAGGCACTGGAGTCAAACAGCCCTGGGTTTGAGTACCTGTTTTATTACTCACTAGCTGTGAGAAGCGTGAAGTGTGTTTTCAATTCACAGACGCTCTGTTTCCTCATCCCTTTACTCATGGGAATAAAATGGTATTTAACCCATATGGTTGTTGAGAGGATTATATGAAAAAAAATCCTTGATAAGTGTTGGATACAGACAGTGCTTGAGTGATACTTAATAAGCACTCAATAAATGTTAGCTATTGTTATTATTTTATTATTATACCTTAGCTTATGCCATTTTATCAGAGTGGACTTGAGTCTTTTTTGCAAACCTTTCTGAAAAATTTATCTCTGGAGGAAGCATTAGATAAACTCACGTTGGTGTGCCATGAACCTGGGTGTGATGCAGTGCAAATGACCCAGTCCTGTCTCTTAGGGAGTTGCTATTTTAGATCTTGCACAGACTGGGGTTACCCCAAAGCCTCATATTGGTGTTTAATCTATATTCCAGAAAACACTGATGCTGTGTGGTACCAGAGAGTCCCGGGACTGAGTGTGGGAGGAAGCACAAAGACACCAGGGCACTGTGAGCTGGGTTAGGGGAAATCATTGAGAATGCCCTTTTGAATGGTCCTCCCTAAAGAGCCGGTGGTGCCTGCTCTGGAGACCTGGATTACCTCTTGCCTTCAGGTAGAGATGATGGCTCGCGTCCTCTGGATTGCTTCCTCTGGGGTAGCAGACATAATAACCACTTTGCTCCATTTCTGAAAATTCCGGCAGAAACAGTTGATCCCCAGAATCTTCTTTGTTTTTACCATTGTGTTGCCATTGTGCTTCAGATCCAAGATGCTGAGAGCATGTCAGTATTACTGTGGTTCCAGAGATGGAGACTTGATATGCTGGGGAGAAAGAAGGGAAATTGATGGAAGAAACCAGGACAACTTTTAGAAAAGGCAAATTAGTGACAAAAGAACCACCCAAATGCAGGAAGTCATCTGTCATCTAGGTCTTAGATTTGCTTGTCAAAAGGGAGCTCTACTGGCTGGAGGGTGTGGAAGAGGAGATAGGTGGAATGAAGGGAACTGGAGAACCTGAAGGGAACTAGAGAACCTTTGAGAGGTGGCTTTAGGGTTTACGCAGGGACATGGGGACTTGGGAAGGGTAAGATGGATGTAAAGAAAAACCCATAAAAGTCCCTATTTGGAACCTTTCTAAAACGGGGTTGAGAATGCAATGCTGGGAAGATTCTTGGGGTTAATCTCTCTCAATCAGTTCCTTCTCGTCTACCCACCAATCTGCATCCTCAGACAGGGCATAAATAAAAGACTAGTAAACTCACGTGTCTGTGTAATACTACCTGAAAATGAAAAAAGGAAACAGCAGTAAGAAAATATCTTGGTTTAAGTTTAAATTGTAGGTAAAATTTTTCTAGTGGAATTAGACACTGCCCACAAGACTTCCCAAAGGGGGTCTCATCCACTTAGGAGCCCTGAGTCTTGGAGGTGAGGTTCATGCTTAGCCTATGAGATTTAGCTCGTAGATATATTTAGTAAATAGCTCATAGATGTAACTCAGATACATCGGATTCAGAATATACCAGCGTGTGCTCCTAGATCCAGATCTACTGAAGCTCAGAAAGCCTTAAAGTCCTAAAGCCAAAAAATTCCAGAGATCTTCAAGCTTATCCTCTTACATTAGCCAGAACTGTATTACAGATAGGTATGAATGACAAACGAACCACCCAAATGCAGGAAGTCATCTGTCATCCAGGCCTTAGATTTGCTTGTCAGAAGGGAGCACTACTGGCTTTCTCAGAAAGAAAGCTCTCCACCGAATCACTGATTCGTGGACTTACCTATTTCTTACAATTCAGAAATTCTTTCTCAGAACTGAGTCCCTCATAATAGAGAAGAAACACCTTTATTCTTATTCCATATAATTTCCTCTCTGTTTGCCTTTAAATAATGTGAAATACTCTACACATTTTGAGGGAATGGTTCTTCCAATAAAAAGTGGTTTCACTTTACTTTGTATCTGAGCATAATCAGCTCTCAATTATTTTTGTTAGACGGAGGCCCATCAGTGTGGACAACTGAAATCAACTAATAAACCACTAATGCCATTCGCAGGTCCAGCCACGTTTCCCACAGCAGCCATTTTTGCCCTGGGAGGTGGAGCTAGGAGACCTTTCTTATTTCCTGGAAAACTTGTGGCTGGAACACTGGGTCCTCTTACAGCCTAGACATGACAGCTGGAGGAGAGGAGAGGCGGTGGTGCCGCTGTTAGGGACAGAGCTCTGGACTCAAGCGTCAGAAGCCCTGTGTTTGAATCCTAGATCTGCCCCAGTCTGTGTGACCGAGAGCAAGTCCTTTAACTTCGCTGAACCTCAACTTCTTTATCAGGGAAATGGAGATAAAACACCAACCTCACAGGGTCTTTGTGAAAATTAAACGGATTATGAAGGTGGAAGTGGATGACACATAGCAGGTGCTCAAGAAAAAGTTA
The DNA here is from genome assembly GCF_043159975.1 of Macaca nemestrina. NCBI lineage: Eukaryota > Metazoa > Chordata > Mammalia > Primates > Cercopithecidae > Macaca > Macaca nemestrina. The sequence continues at coordinate 118,140,679 of NC_092136.1, read as the reverse complement.
CTTCCTTTCCTCCTTTCCTTCTTGAGGTCCTACTGCTCCCAGCACAGAACTGAACTCTGACCCAGTTGCTCCGGCAGCCCTCTGACAAAGACTGCACAGAATGTAAACAAATCATTCTCCAGGTTTTTCCACCTGCTTATAATTGGGAGCTGAGTAAAAGGACAGTAGATAGTTTATATTATTTTAATTTATAAATAATTTTTCAACACGGATGTTTCTTAGACATGTTAAATGAACTAGAAATCATCAATAGATTACATAGACATTATACTCTGCTGGGTGTGTTTGTTTGAAAAAAATGTAAAGAAAATTGCTCACAACTTTTATTGGCACAAATTCAGTAGCAGAGCTTAGACTTAACTCATGCTCACACAAGGGTCTAGATGTCTATGCTTAGACAGAAATGTGCTCCGCGTATGTTCATTGTGCACTATTCACAATAGCAAAGACATGGAATCAACCTAAATGCCTGTCAATGGTAGACTGGATAAAGAAAATGTGCTGCATATACACCATGGAATACTACGCAGCCATAAAAAAGAATGAGATCACGCACGTCCTTTGCGGGAACATGGATGGGACTGGAGGCCATTATCTTTAGCAAACAAACACAGTGACAGAAAACCAAATATACCACATGTTCTCATTTAGAAGTGGGAGCTAAATGATAAGAACACATGAACACAGAGGGAAATGACACACACTGGGACCTCTCAGAAGGTGGAGGGTGGGAGGAGGGAGAGGATCAGGAAAAATAACTAATAGGTACTAGGCTTAATGCCTAGGTGATGAAATAATCTGTACAACAAACCCCTATGACACAAGTTTACCTATATAACAAACCTGCACATGTACCCCTGAATTTAAAATGAAAGTTAAATTAAAAAAAGATATGTGTGCTCACAAAGATTTTATACACATCAAGAGATAGTATTTCATAATGGTTAAGAAAATGAACTTCAGTATCATATAAATCTGCATTAAAACTTTTTTATTTTTAAATTTCTATTTATTAATTTTTTCAGAGACAGTGTCTTTCTTTGCCACAGAGGCTGGAGTACAGTGGCACAATCTTGGCTCAATGCAGCCTCACCCTTCTGAGCTTAAGTGAGTCTCCTGCCTTGGCCTCCCAGTGTTGGGATTATAGGCATGAACCACGGCATCTGGCCTAAATCTGCATTTATATCTCTAGGACTGGACTGTTTATTTATTTTTGTTTATTTTTGTATTTATTTGAGCCTTTGTTTCCTTCACCGTACAATAGGAGTGTTAGAAGAATTAAATGAGGATATTCAAGTAAAATATTTAGAGCAATGCCTAAAACATACATGCTCAGTAAACTTTAATGCTTATCATCTATAGTCAGGGTGCTTTTCATGTATTAATAGCTAAAATTCACCTACTGCCTGTTTTTTGTTTGTTTGTTTGTTTTGAGACAGAGTCTCGCTCTGTCACCCAGGCTAGAGTGCAATGGCGCAATCTCAGTTCACTGCAACTTCCGCCTCCCAGGTTCAAGCAATTCTCTTGCCTCAGCCTCCTGAGTAGCTGAGATTACAGGCACCTGCCACCATGCCTGGCTAATTTTTGTATTTTTAGTAGAGATGGAGTTTCACCATGTTGGCCAGGCCGGTCTTGAACTCCTGACCTCAGGTGATCCTCCCACCTCGGCTTCCCAAAGTGCTGGGATTACAGGCGTGAGCCACCATGCCCAGCCCACCTACTGCCTTTTATGTCAGATAATGTTCTAAGCGCCTTAAATAAACTACTCATTTGGTCCTCATAATAACCCTACAAGTTAGGTAGCACTATTATTTCCATTGTCCCATGATGATGCTATGGCACAGAAAAGTTAGGTAAATTACTCAAACACACCCAGCAAGTAGAGAGTTGAGCCAAGATTCAAACATTCTGGTCTAGCTCAGTTAGACTCTTATCCTCATACTATAGAGCTTTATCTCTTCTGCATAAAATATTTTTCTTCCCTAAAACATAAGCTTATCCTTTAAAATTCAGCTCAAGGATCACCTCCCCCAGGGAACCTTCCCCAATGACACTCGGTAGAGTTGATCACTCCCCTCTTTATACTTCATTTTACTCTGTATCTACCCATATTATAACATGCAACTCACTATATTTTCAATTATTTGTGTCTCACACAAGACCATCAGCTTCTTGAGGAGAGGTAATTAGCAATGTGTTCATAGTTTGTTCATTTATTCATTCAAAAAATATTTATTGAGCACCTACTATGTGCCAGATACTGGGCTAGGTAAATGAGACACTGTCTCTGTCTGCCTTGAAAGATTTCAAAAACATATACACAAACACATGGCAGCTCCAACCCACACCCATATGTGTGTGATCAGAGATACATATATGCACAGCTATAATCTGACATGACAGCTAGCAACAAATACAGGCACATTTCATACAGATCTCATTGAAAGATACTCGTATTTTCCCTTTAATAGTTTTAGTTCTCAGTGTTTGTTACGGTGATTGTACTCTATGACCATTTCATTCCACATTTGAAAACTTTTGCTAGATAGAGTGGAAATCCTCTTACCCATTTCTTCATTACCTGAAAAGGAAACGGTAAGAAGCCATTAGTAATGTTTCGGCAACGAAGATCAGACCCTGCTCCCGTGGGTTGGGACTCTTCCCTCAACCCTTAGGAAACAATGGAACTTCCAATTTCCTTGGCTGCATATAAAAAGCTGTTTTGGGCCTTACGTCTTATCTGACGACTATTTACAAAAATGGCTCCTAAGGACACTACAAATTAGGCAGCATGGCGGAATCTAGGCTGGCATAGTGGTTGCCTTTATTTTAATTTTTATTTTTGAGACAGTCTCGATCTGTTGCCCAGGCTAGAGTGCAGTGGTGCAATCTTGGCTCACTACAACCTCTGCCTCCCAGGTTCAAGCGATTCTCTTGCCTCTGCTTCTCGAGTAGCTAGGACTACAGGCGTGCACCACCATGTCTGGCTAATTTTGGTATTTTTAGTAGAGACAGGGTTTCGTCACGTTGGCCAGGCTGGTCTCAAACTCCTGGCCTCAAGTGATCTGCCCACTTCGGCCTCCCAAAGTGCTGGGATTACAGGTGTGAGCCACGGTGTCCAGCCATGGTTGCCATTAAATACAACATTGGTTCACTCTGTTTGGAAGAGCTGATTGAATAGAGGGCCTTCCAATGTTGGAACACTCCTGACTCTACTGCTGTGGTTGAGAGAGTAAGTTCAGGCTGGGTACACTCATATGCACGTGCACTCGCATAAACACATGTGTACACACATGTATTCAGACATGTGATTCTGAACACACACCCAAATGTTGCCCCAGCAGCTTATCCAGAGTAACCCTGTGCATGCATTCTGGCTACATCTCCTCTGCAGAATCTCACATCAAATATGAGATGCAAACAAAAGAAAACTGTTTGTGCTTTCAACTTCATTTAAGCCTCAATTTTTCTTTTGTATAGTTAAGACTCATTATTTCCTGCCTCTGTTGCTTCCCCCTTCTGGGCTAGAAATATCTCCAGACTTGTGAGGAAAGTCAAAGGTGTAGATGGCAGAAACTCCTTTTCCTGACCTCCGTGGAAGTTCTGTGGGAGGCCTAAGAGAAAGCTCCACTCATAACTACAAACAATGATGGGGTGGTTTCATAAAAAAGAAAGAAAGCATATCTCACCATCTTGCCCCCAAACGCCAACTAGAAAATAAGTAAGAAAAAAAAAAGTGTTAGTAAATGTTGTGGGTACCTGCATTCCTAAACAGAAAAAGGGCTGTGTTGCAGTATGACCACTGATGACATCTGATGTCCTTCCCAGTTGCTGTAGAACAGTGGAACTTACTGCTGGTATTGACCAGGGGTTCCCAGGAAATTTGGGAGGAAATAGAGGAAGGAAGCATCTAGCATTAACAATGAGTCCACAATTTCTGACAAGTGGGAGTCAGAAAAAGTTAGGACCATATTTTTGGATGACTAGAGATATAGCAAAAGAATTTTGCCCTCAAGCCTCCATTTTGAACATTGGTCTCTGTGGAAGAAAAACACACTCTTGGTTGGGTACAAACACTGGGATTCTTGTTCCATCTCTGGCTCTGCTTTTCTGGTGGTTCAGTTTTTCCATTTGTTTTCTGCTTGAGACAGAGATGGAAATATTTGAAACCCTGATTACTCATCATCTAGGGCCTGTGCGTTGAAGAGCCTGACCACATTTCCACCGGGCCCTCCAGGATGCCCTCACTCAGCAATACCCTGGATTCATTACAATGATCAGTTTCCCTGGCATTGCCTGAAAGCTTTCTGCACACCTAGGCCTTTCTTTTACTGAAACCTCTACACAGGGGGAGATAGGATCCCCACTTTCCTATCCCCAGAGCAGACTGGACACATTCCTATGATGCCAGACGTCTAGGGGTGATTGGGTCTTTGATACTCTCTCTTTTATTTTCTATTTATTTATTTATTTGTTTATTTATATATATTTTTTGAGACACTCCAGGCTGGAGTGCAGTGGCTTGATCATGGCTCACTGAAGCCTTGACCTCCTGGGCTCAAGTGATCCTTCTACCTCAGCCTCCCAAGTAGCGGGACTATAGGCGTGTGCTACCACGCCTGGCTAATTTTTAATTTTTTGTAGAGATGGGGTTTCACTCTGTTGCCCAGGCTAGTCTTGAACTCCTGAGCTCAAGTGATCTTCCCACTTTGGTCTCCCAAAATGCTGGGATTACAGGCGTGAGCCACTGCACCTGGCCCTCCTCCTCCTCCTTCTATTTTTAAGGAAAAGCATACTTTATAACACAGATCTCTAAGAATATGCCTGGCCACTCCCTACAGGAGTCACATCCTGCCACTTGCTACTCAATGTGTTCCTAGGACCAGTAGCAGATTAATAAACTTGAGAGCGTACTAGATATGTGGAATCTCAGTCTCCAGTCCGGGTCTTTTGAAACAGAAGCTGCATTTTTAACAAGATCCCCAGGTGATTTGTGTGCACATTCAAGACGTGAGAAACCTAAGATGAAGCAGGAAGTGGAGACATCATGGCTGTGGCTCTGAGACGGGGGCACCAGCTGTGATAGTGTTTTCTAGGTCTTTGAAATAAAACCATCACGAGCCATTTTGCCTCATGTGGTGCAGCCATTTAGAGCACAAACAGTCCTGGTCTCACAGATCGGCTTCAGCACTTACTATGTTCTTTAAAACAAGTTATTTAACTTTTTTGAGTATCAATTTCTTAATCTGTAAAGTAGAGGACTTATCAGTTTATATAGTAAAAGTTAAAAACAATTTTAAAAAGAGGATATAACACCTTCCTTCCCAGGTGGAAGTAGGATTAAACCAGTTAACATGTCTAAATAATTTTTTCTTTACATAGCATCTGACACTCAATAAATGGCAACTTTTTTTGTATTATTTATTTCATATGAGATATATAAATGCTCTTGGTTATATATCAATTCATAATCCATCTTGCTTCAAAACAACTAAATAAACTGAAAGCTGTCGGTTACTTGAAAAGGACTAAAAATTACGAGGCATTTTATGGTCTCAAAGACAATGAACTTGCTATATATGCCCTGTGCAGAGTTTGGGTGCAACTATCGGGTCTCCCCAAAACAAGGAGTGGAGCTTCGCTCTTCTAGTCTCTTTTGGGTTAGTTCTGGAGAGCTGGGTAAGTTGGAATGAGCTCGTTCTTAGAGGTAGTGAGACCTCGCAATAGCTCGCAATAGCTATGATCACCCCAACTGCTCTTCTTTGCCTGCTCCCGGAACGCTCTCCCAGGCACCCGTGGCCTATCTTTTTCTTTAGTCCCTAGCTCTAATCCCCCACCCTAACATAGCACCAGCAGTTCCTTACATCTGGTAAATGAGGCTCCTTGGTGCCACTGAGCAGTGCCAGGTAAGGCTGTAAGCCTTCCAGTGGTCTGGAGACACACCACCCTTTCCACTCCACCCTACTCACTTGATAAGAGGCAGAGGCCCAGAACTCTCCAGCGAGTGCCCGACTGCATCTTTCTTTCATGGGACGGTTACTTTACTAAGATGGCGGAGGCCAGCAAACTTACTACTTCTGGAAAAAAAGCAAAACAGATGACGTTTTCAAAATATCTGCCAGAGATAAGGACCCTGGGGCCATTGTTCCCAACGCTAGGATGAAAAAGGAGGGCTTTATAAGAGAGAGACTCACCATTTTCTGAAGCAGGCACCTGAGGCTGGGAGGGGAGGAGGGTTTCTGAACCCCACACAGGAAGTAGAGGGGCCTCTGGGCCTGCGGGTTTTACCTCACTTGGAAACGTTCAAGGCAGAGGCCTCCACCTGGATTGGTTGAAGAAAGCTGGGTCCCACAGCCTTCCTAGAAGGTCAAACAAGAGGACTCTGACAAAACCTGGAGGGGCCATGAAAAATACATGACATTTAGCTGTCCAGACCATGTAGTAGGTTGGCACAAAAGTAATTGCAGTTTTTGCCATTAAAAGTAATGGTAATACAATATGCCTCCACATTGTGGGGTCCTCCTTCCCCTATAGGCTCTGACAGGAAGAGGGAGATGCACTGAACATTTGCTTTCTTTATGGTGGATCTGGCACGGAGCAGCAGGGTGCAGCCATCTTATAAATAAAACTTCTTGGCTTGAAAATACATGTTGACTTAAATCTGTAAGATGCCATTTTTTTGCCTATAATTTTACAAAAATATTTAAAAACACAAGACTCAATGTTGAACAGGGAGTGATAGTGTCAAAGTCTGCTGGTATGAGTGTGAATTGATGTAACTTTTCTTTATGCTTACGTGTGTGTCAATCAAATGCTTACTATATCCAAGCACTGTTCTAAGAGCTTTTCTGACATATTTAATCCTTAAAAGAACCCTCGAAGTTAAGTATTATTTTTATTTTTATTTCCATTTTATACTTGAGTAAACTAAGGCTCAGGCAGGTTATCTAAGTTGCAGATTACAGAGCTGGGACTCTAGAAATCATTTTGATGAAATTCACTTACTTAATGCACATTTTCTGTCTACTGTACTGTAGTTATATGCTGGGTGCTAGTAATACAGGAGTAACAAGATAAATAGTCCTCTTGGATAAAAAAGGAAATGTGGAGATTAAACAGATAACTTCACAAGCAATAACCATGCCCCGCATGATGGTGTACACCTGTACTTCCAGCTACTCAGGAGGCTGAGGCAGGAGGATTGCTTGAGCCCAGGGGTTCGAGACTGTAGTGAGTGTGATTTTGCCTGTGAATAGACACTGCACTCCAGCCTAGTGAGTGTGCACAACATAATGAGACTCCAGCTCTAAAAAAAACCCCAGATAACTTCAGGAGATTGATGCTAAGAAAGAAGACGTTCAGGTGCTGTGGGAGTGATAGAAGGGAACTAAGATAGTCTGGGGTGGGGTGGGGAAGAGAAGGTCCCCCTGAGCAGGTGACATCGAAGCTGAAGTTGATGGAGGAACAGCAATGAACCAGGTGGAGTGGAAAGCGTTCCAGACAGAGGGAGCAGCATGTTTGAAGCCCAGAGATGAGGAAGAGAAATGGAAAGTCCAGAACAGCAGGTAACAGGGAGAAAGAGGAACGTAAGAAATGATACAGGAAATTCACCAGATGTGGTACTTTGGGAGGCCAAAGCAGGCAGATTGCTTGAGGCCAGGAGTTCAAGACCAGCCTGAGCAACATAGTGAAACCCTATCTCTACAAAAAAAAAAACAAAAACCAAAAAACCCAAAAAATTAGCCAGGTGTGATGGTGCTCACCTGTAGTCCCGCTTACTCGGGAGGCTGAAGTGAGAGGATCACTTGAGCTCAGGAGGTTGAGGCTGCAGTCAGCTATGATTATGCCACTACGCTCCAGCCTAGGCGATAAAGTGAGACCCTGTAAATAAAAAAAAAAGAGAGAGAGATAGGAAACTCAGCAGGGGCCAGATGGGAAGGGATTTGCAAGCTATGTTAGGGGTTCTTAAGGATTTTCTTAGGGCTGTAGGAAGTATTCAAATAGTGACAGTATCAAATTGTTATAATATTCAAATGGAAAAAGTTTTTTTTTTTTTAGATGAAGTCTCACTCTGTTGCTCAGGCTGGAATGCAATCATGCGATTTTGGCTCACTGCAACCTCCCCCTCCCGGGCTCGAGCGATCCTCCTGTCTTATCCTCCCAGGTAACTGGAATTGCAGGTGCCCACCTCCATGCCCAACTAATTTGTGTATTTTTGGTAGAGACAGAGTTTCACCATGTTGCCCAGGCTGATTTCGAACTCCTGAGCTCAAGCGATCTGCCCATCTTGGCCTCCCAAATTGCTGGGATTACAGGCATGAGCCACCACGCCTGGCCAAAACGAAAAAAGTTTTAATGATGGAAGTAATACGTGCATGTTAAAAACAATGCATATAGAAGGGCTGTATAACAATAGTCCCCCGTTCTACCTTACTTCACCCCTACACTTCTCCCTAGGGAAAACAACTTTTAAGTTTTTCAGCTTCTTTTTTTTTCTGGTGGTTACCTTCGTGTCTGTAAATGTGCATTGCTATCCATCGGGTTCTCTCGGAAACAACGATGGAGATTTGTGCAGGTGGCTCTCTGAGGAAGCACAGGAGCATTATCTGTAAGGGAGAGAGGGGTCGCATCTGGCAGAGAGACGTGAACTGCGATGAGACATATCAGGAGCCTCAGCCAGAGCCATGGGGAGTTCTCAGCCTGGGATCACCTTCCCAAGTTATCCTGAATTGAGCAAAGCGGCCATGAAAAATACCTGAACTGGTATTTAGGTATTATGAATTGAGGCTCTGTGAAGTTGGGTGAGGCAGCTGCTTTTGCTGAGGGCAATGCCTTTGAAAGACCTCAACTGTGAGTCCTTGAGTACAAGAATCCCAGCAGCTGGGGGAGGAAGCAGCCCTGGGGTAGTGACCTGGGTGCAGCCACAGTATCCATGCAGTTTAACCCTTGCACTGCTTGGATCCATTCGCTTCATATAATAATTCCATCCCATCCTTAAACAGCCTTTTCAGGATTCTGGTTATCTGTTTTCTTGGAGAAGCTTTAAAAAGGAAAGTTTCCTAACAGGACAAATTACAGCCCCATTAGCACAGTTGTCCCAGGGCACATCTGATAGGTAACCCTTGTTCCCTATTCTGGATTGCTCCTAGCCTCAGCTAGCACCTCTGCTGACCTCAGGGAAGACACAGCTTGAGGAGTGTGAGCCCCTGGCCGTGTGGTCTTTTCAGGCTGTGTCTGCTGCACTTGCCCATTTACCATCAAAATTGCACTAAAAGATGCCCCAGGGGATCCCTTGGATTCTATCTGAGTTGTCTCTGCAGCCCTGCCTCCTCCTTATCATCAGATATGGAGAGATTCACTCTGCTGGGGGAGCAGATCTTTTTTTTTTTTTTTTTTTTTGCATGCTGGTCTCTTGGCAGTGGTGTAGCTTAAAGTTTAGTGGGTGCTGTGGTGAAAGTGTTCTGCCTCTGGAAACCATGGCCCCTGGAAACTCAGAGCCTAGTGTTATCGGGACAGGAAGCACAAATTTCCTAAGTGGGTCACTGGAAGTAATGGTAAGCATGAATATCCCTACTTCTAACCTTTAGCTCTTGGACACATGCATTTTACCTTTTGGAGACATAGTATCATGTAACAGTCATTGGCTTAATATGTATATCACACGTCCTGAAGGATAGTGCCCAATCCTAGCAGGGTGTCATCTCTAAGTTGATACCTTAGCTATGTCTTCCAAAGACTATTCCACAGATTCATCAGGCTGGCAGCTTCTGGGTGGTGTGGTATATGATAGGGCCAGTGGATCCCATGGTCTTATGTCCACTGACACGTCTTTGCTTTAAAGTGGGTCCCGTGGTCTGTTGTGATGCTATGGAAGATCCAATGCTGACGGGTCAGACAGTATGTGAACTCTTGGATAGTACGGCTAGCTCGGGCACTGCGGGCAAGAGAATCAAACTCATACCCAGAATATGTCAAATGAATTGATCTGTCCTGTCAACGAATTGAGCCCTTTCCAGATTTTGGTTTGAGAAGGGTCCAATGTAATCCACTTGCCAAGAAATGACTGGTTGGTTTCCTTCAATGATGATGCTAAATTGGAGGCTCAGCACTGAACTCTGTTTTGGCAGTGGCAGTAGCTGGATCAAGCTTTGTGAGTGGGAGCCCACACTGTTGTGCCCAGGTCTAGCATTTACCATTGCCACCATAGCTACTACATTCATAACCCCACTGTTTGAGTGCTGGGATGGCCATGGACAGAGGCTAGTTGACTTTAACTGGCCAAGTCATTTTCTTCTACTTTGTGTTGTGGTGCCTCTTCCACGACGGATGTTCTCTGCTTGGCGTTCACTGCGACACAAAGATCTTTACACCTGGTAACGACTCCCATGGGTCCATACGCATGCCTCTTCCCCAGACTTTCTGTCCCCAATCTTCTACTCTTACTTGTTCCAGGCCCCTGATCAATAAATCAAGCCACTCACCCCTGCTCATGGATATCTATATATTCTGATATTAGGCCAGTTCTCTTTCCACATAAAGTGAATGAACATGTACAGTGGCAGAAGCTCTGCCCTTTGAGAGGATTTCCCTTTACTACTCTTTCTTTTTCTTTTCTTTCTTTTTTTTTTTTTTGAAACGGAGTCTCACTCTGTTGCCCAGGCTGGAGTGCTGTGGCACCATCTTGGCTCATCGCAACCTATGCTTCCAGTGCTCAAGCAATTCTTGTGCCTCAGCCTCACGAGTAGCTGGGACTACAGGCACGTGCCACCATGCCCAGCTATTTTTTTTTTTTTTTTTGAGACGGAGTCTGGCTCTGTCGTCCAGGCTGGAGTGCAGTGGCCGGATCTCAGCTCACTGCAAGCTCCGCCTCCCGGGTTTATGCCATTCTTCTGCCTCAGCCTCCCGAGTAGCTGAGACTACAGGCGCCTGCCACCTCGCCCGGCTAGTTTTTGTATTTTTTAGTAGAGACGGGGTTTCACCGTGTTAGCCAGGATGGTCTCGATCTCCTGACCTCGTGATCCGCCTGTCTCGGCCTCCCAAAGTGCTGGGATTACAGGCTTGAGCCACCGCGCCCGGCCAGCCCAGCTATTTTTTTTTGTATTTTAGTAGAGACCGGGTTTCACCATGTTGCCCAGGGTGGTCTTGAACTCCCGAGCTCAGGCAATCCACCGCCTTGGCCTTCAAAAGTGCTGGGATTATAGGCGTGAGCCACCACACCCAGTTCCCTTTACTACTCTTTCAAGGTCGTCTCCTACTGGGAATGCAGGACTGCAGGACTGCAGCATTCCATTTTTGGCTTGCATCCACATACTAAGATGACATCTGTCAAGGAAGCTCAGGCTTTATTCTCCTCTGTCGGCTGTCTTCAAGAATAGCCCGCCAGGCAGCCACAGGTTGAACTGAAGGTGAAGTATTAGTGTAGTAGTGGTGGATGATGGAGGAGTCTGGGCCCTGTGCTTCTGCAGTTGCTGCTTGTGTCCTCTGTCACTGCTTATGCCTCAGCCAGACTGCATTCCTTCCATCTTGCAGTGGATTGTTGCGCCCACCCAACCTCATGACTTGGAAGGTCTGATACTGCTTAGCTTATAATGGGCAGATCCAGTTTAATGGTCAGTTGATGTCCCATTGTCAGTTACTCAACTTCTTCCTGTGTCTCTACTCTAGTAGCATCCCAAGAGCTGCTTTTCAAATGGCATATAATTCTCTGCTGCAGGTAGAATGGCCTTGTTCCCGAACCCTAGGTATCAACATTGTGATTCTCCTACTAGAACTTGCCATAAATTCCAAAAGCCATCTTTTCCCACCACAGATACTTCTAACTGCCACCAGGGTTACTGGTATGTGGCCCAAATTGCAGAGGGGCTTGTACCACAGCATGGACTTGCTGCAGAGCGCTTTACTGCTCTGGGCTCCATTCAAAGCTGTAAGAGCTTTATGTCACTTGGAAATGAAGAGGCCTATAAGGCATTGTCTTTCTTCATGGTGGGGATGGTGCAAGTATGATAACATAGCCTCTACTTTGGAAGAAATGGCCTGGATGGTCCAAGACCTTGCACTCTTAAAAAGGACACCTGGCCAGGCGTGGTGGCTCATGCCTGTAATCCCAACAGTTTGGGAGGCCGAGGTGGGTGGATCACCTGAGGTCAGGAGTTCAAGAGCAGCCTGGCTAACATGGTGAAACCCTGTCTCTACTAAAAATACAAAAGTTAGCCGGGCATGGCAGTGGGCACCTGTAATTCCAGTTACTCAGGAGGCTGAGGCAGGAGAATCGCTTGGGTCCGGGTGGCAGAAGTTGCAGTGAGCTGAGAGCATGCCATTGCACTCCAGCCTGGGCAACAGAGCGAGACTCTGTCTCAAAAAAACAAAAACAAAAACAAAAACCAAAAAGCAGAAATGTAAAGAGTGTAATTGAACTGCTTGCAACGCATGGATAAATGCTTGAGGGAATGGATACCCCATTCTTTAGGCTGTGCTTATTTCACATGGATGTCTTTATCAAAACATCTCATGTGCCCCATAAACATATACACTTACTAGGTGCCCACAAAAATTAAAAAAAAAATAATGCTGGTGCTTATTTATTAGAATGCATTGGCAAATCCTCTAGGCCCTCCTGAGGGACAGAGTCAACTGGCGGGTTTTCTGGTATTTGAGAGGAGATTCATTCTAGCATGCTCACTCTCTGATCCTTTTCAGTCCTTTCTCCATAGTCTGCCACAGCATTTCAGACACTCTACTTCATTTAATGTGGGCCACCACTTTTACCAAACTTTCAAGAGCCTTCCTAGCAGCGGATTAAATCAGTCTCCTAGGGTGCATACCAGGTATTAAATCTCGTGTCATGAGAGCGCCCCCACATTGACGAAGCCTCTTCCATTCAGCTTTACATTCTACCCCACTTGATCCCCATGCCGCCCACAGGCAAATGCCCCAGGTCTTGCCAGTCCACATCAGTGGGGTCTTGGCATATCAATCTCTCTCTTCTCTCAGCAGCCCCAGCACTTCCTCAGTTGGGTCATCTTGAGAATTGACTCTAGTGATTGATCTGATGGCCAGGAGGGGAGGTGAGGGCAGATTCTGAGACAGGCTAATAATGTTGTCTTGTAAGGTACCTTCTTATATGAAGCCTAGGTCCAGCGGGTTCAGGGGAAACTGGAAGTTCAGGGGTCTCCATCACATTTGCTCAGCCTCAGGGTCCCATATCTTCCTTATCATGGCCCTGATTTTGGCATAAGCAACTTACCTAGGCTAAGAATTCCTCCTCTGAAACTCTTCCACTTTTATGGAGAGTGCCTTCTAGCTGCAGGAGATGAGGTCCTCTTTAAATCCTGCTAAGGAAGCCAGCCTCTGACTGACTTTGTTTTAAATTGGTGACTAGTTGATATGAGCTTGTCATTTTCTCTCTTTAACATATCAGTGGTTCTAAGCAATGGTCACCCAATTTCACAGTCTTCATCGTTACTATTTACCTGAACTTCTCCCATACCAGGGGCATTTCATAAGCCAGTGTATTCCTTCCACCTTAATCTTGGCCCAGTTCACCACAGGGACTGTAGCTACTCCTACCATTGATGATGGGGTCTTCATTGCCATCTGATATTCAACTCCAGAATCCCATCTTTAAAATCTACTTTTAAGGACCACTTCTAGAACCAACTAGTTTAGGATTGGTCCCCCAGCAGCAGAGTTTGGCATTGCAGTTCTTGTTCAAGTGATTTGGTGAGGGAGCGCCCTCAGGTGAGTTCTGTAAGGGAGTAAGGACGGCACTGGATGGCACGTTAGAAGAGGAGAAACAGCTAGTTCAAAATGTGGGTTCAGCTGAGGTCCAGCCCTAATCTGATCTCCAGGGGAGCTCTGGAGCAAGAATGCCCCCACTGAGTTGTCCCACCTAGAGGCAGGAGACTGAAAATCTGTATTCCCCTATCTGTCAGTCATTGGCTGCAGGATGCCAGGTAAGGCAGCTTCCTGGAGGTGGAGGGCAATTCTCAGGTGAAGAGTGTTGCTGTGAAGCTATTAGCAGTCAATACTCACAGAAGCCAGGGGATAGGTGCACTGAGCAGGTGAAGGGGATGCGACGGGGCACCAACAACACCTGCTACAGCATGCAGGTGCTACAGCATGCATCTCTAAACACTGATTTCCATTTCCTATCTGGTGAGTTTTATGTAAATGAAATCACTCATACCTTGTGTTTGGTGTCTTTTGGTCAACATTAGATTTCTGAGAATCTTATACGTTGTTGTTTGGGCTGTGTTCCACAAATTTTAATATGTTGTATTTTACTTATTCAGTTAAAATATATTCTAATTTCCATTGATTTATCTTTGACTCTTGGGATATTTTGAAGTGTATTGCTGGAATTGGCATTAAGAATAGACATAATTCAATAAAACAGAGTAGACAGCACAGAAAAGGACCCTAACATATATAAACAATTGATTTTCAAGGAAAGTGCCAGGATAATACAATGGGAGAAATGGTAGTCTTTTCAACAAATGGTTTAGGAAAAGCTAGATAGAAATCTGTAAGGAAAATAATGAATTTCAATCCTTACCTCAAACTATGTGGAAAAAGAGAGAGAGAGAGAGAGAGAGAGAACTTGAAATAAGGACCTAAATGTAAAAGCTAAAACTATAAAACTTGTGGAAGAAAACATAGGATAATATCACTATAGCTTTGGAGTAGGCAAAGATATTTTGGGATACAAAAATAGTAATCATGAAAGGAAAAAAAGAATAAGTTGGCCGGGCGCGGTGGCTCAAGCCTGTAATCCCAGCACTTTGGGAGGCCGAGACGGGCGGATCACGAGGTCAGGAGATCAAGACCCTCCTGGCTAACACGGTGAAACCCCGTCTCTACTAAAAAAAAAATACAAAAAACTAGCCGGGCAAGGTGGTGGGCGCCTGTAGTCCCAGCTACTCGGGAGGCTGAGGCAGGAGAATGGCGTAAACCCGGGAGGCGGAGCTTGCAGTGAGCTGAGATCCGGCCACTATGCTCCAGCACGGGGGACAGAGCGAGACTCTGTCTCAAAAAAAAAAAAAAAAAAAAAAAAAAAAAAGAATAAGTTATACTTTGTCAAAATTAAAAACTTCTGTCTTTTGAAAGATTCTATTAAAATGAAAAGGTAAGTCACAGACTAGGAGAAATAATTTACAATATGTGTATCTGACAGGGGACTTGCATTCAAAATATATAAGTAACTCTTACAACTTAGTAAGAAGAAGGCAGCCCGATAAAAAATTGGGCAAAGGATATAAGTAGGCACTTCATAAAAGAAGACATACAAATAGCCAAGAAGCACATGAAAATATTCTCAACATCATTAGTTGTCAGGGAAATGCAAATTCAAAACACAATGAGATACTACTATACACACTCTGAAATGGCTAAAATTAGGATGACTGACAATATTAAGTGTTGAAGAGGATGTGGAACAATTGGAGCTTTTTTACTTTGCTGGTGGGAGTGTGGAATGGTAAAACCACTTGAAATAACAATGGAAAAATGGTTTGTCAGTTTCTTATAAAGTTAATATACTTTTATGTTATGACTCAGCAATACCATACCCAGGTTATTTACCCGAGATAAATGAAAACATGTGTCCACAAAAAGATATGTATATGAATGATCACAGCAGTTTTAAAAAAATAATAATGGCAAAAACCTGGAAACAGCCCAAATGTTCAACAAGAGATGAATGAATAAATAAATTGCAGTGCATTCATAGCATACTACTAAAGCAATACAAAGGAGCAAACTACTGATGCATGCAACATGGGTACATCTTAAAAACTTTATTTTAAGTAAAGAAGCCAGACACAAAAGTGTATGTGCTGTATGGTTCCTTTTATATGAAAGTCTAAAACAGTAAGGTTTATTTATTATTATTTTAAAATTTATTTTCTTCTTTGTAGAGACAGCATCTCACCAGGTTACCCAGACTTTTTTGGACTCCTGGACTCAAGTGATCCTCTTGCCTCAGCTTCCCAATGCGCTGAGATTACAGGTGTGAGCCACTATGCCTGACTTAGAATAGTAATATTTAATTTACAGTGATGGAAAATTATTGGTTGGTTGGGGCTGGAGGTAGGTGGAAGATTGATTGCAAAGAGCCTTGAGGGGACCTTTAGGGGTGACAGAAATGTTTTGTATCTTAACTGGGGTGGTGGTTACACGAGTGTATACATTTGTCAAAATTCCTGAACTATATATTTAAAAGGGTGCATTTTATGGTATGTAAATCAAACCTCAAAAAAGAATGTACAAATAGACATATATACACTTACAGGAGAATGACTACAGAACAATGTCAAAGTAATAGATCACAGAGTAAAAGGGGAGGGGCAAGGATTGGTTGGTTGTTTTTTTCATTCTAAGCCTTCAGCAAATTGAATTTTTTTTTTTTTTCTTTTTTCCGGAGACAGGGTCTTGCTCTGTCACCCAGGCTGGAGTAGAGTGACATGATGTAGGCTCATTCCTGAGCCTCCCAGGTAGCTGGGACTACAGGCATGTGTCATGCCCAGCTAATTCTTTTAATTTTGTAGATATGGAGTCTCGTTATGTTGCCCAGGCTGGTCTCAAACTCCTGAGCTCACAAGTGCTGGGATTATAGGCATGAGCCACTCTGCCTGGCCAAGCAAACTGATTTTTTTTTAAAACAATGTCCTTATACTTCTTCACTAAAAAAATTAAGCGTAAATGAGAGGTAAAGAGGTAGAGTCGGAATGTAGACATCTCTTTTGAGAAGTTTTTCAGCGAAAGAGCAGAGAATGGGGCTTTGGTTGGAGGGGATGTGATTTCATGGGAATTCTTTTTTTAATGATAGATACATAAAACTAGGTAAGAACTCAATATGCTTATATCTTTTTTACAATTATAGAACCAAAAGGAATTTACAAGTTAAATCTAAAAAAATTCAAAACTAATTCAATTTAATGATATAAAAAAGACAGAATTGCACAGTATAATCTTTACCATGTACAATGCAAATGTATATTTATGAAAATGACTGGAAAAAAACTACAGTAAAATGCCTACAAAGATGGAACATGAATATAAATAGAACAATTTACATTTTCTTCCTATACTTTTCTACATGTTTGAAATTTTCTGTAATGAATATTTATTACTTATATAACGAAAGATAAGCATTTAAAAAAGAAAAGGATAATTGATGCTAATTTTCAAATAGGTATGAATCTAATGTGCATATATATTATATATATATATATATTTGAAACAGTCTCACTCTGTCACTCAGGCTGGGGTGCAGTGGCATGAACATGGCTCACTGCAGCCTCAACCTTCTGAGCTCAAGTGATCCTCCTCCCTCAGCCTCCCAAGTAGGTAGGACCACAGGCATGTGCTACCACACCCAGCTATTTTTATTTTTATTTTTATTTTTAAGTTTTGTAAAGATGAAGTCTCCGTATGTGGTCCAGGCTGGTCTTGAACTCCTGGGCTCAAACGATCCTCCTGCCTTGGCCTCCCAAAGTGCTGGGATTACAGGAATGAGTCACTGCACCCTGCCTAATGTGCATGTATTTTTGATATCAGCATGTGGACACACCCATCCTGCTTTTCCTAGCATTCACATGTCTTACTTATTTATGCATTTATTTGTTAATTTTTGCTTCTTTTGACTCAGTCCTCATGTCATTCATGCTTCTGTTCCTAGGTCCTCTCCTTAGCTTGAAGTCCTTTCCCTTCCAGCACCATACAGTTCTCAATTAGTTGAGATGGCACAGCCCAGAACAACAACTGGCCACCTAACTGTAATATAGTGCTTCTCAACTGGTAAGACACATGCCGCTTCCTATAACAACTATTCTGTAACATCCCCTTTACTAGGCTGAAAGGAAATCACAGAAAAGAAAGCGAGCCTCCACACACAATTTTCCCTCAAATCAATACAGTGCTCCTTGTAAAGAAGAAATACAAGAAGTGTATGATGAAATAAATCCTTTGGCATGGTTCCATTACAAGACAGAATAAGAGTCAGATTCTTGCCGTGTATGTATTATCCATGTAAATGCTCAGCTTCAAATGTATGCTATTGGGTGGTGCTGGTGACTCAAATACCACGGGTGCTTTAGTAATGTAATTTTCAAAAGCAGTAAACAACGATTGGTAAAGCTCTGAACAAAACAATCTTCCTTTAAATTATATGGTAGTTGCATGCTTGGAAAATTCAACATATATTAAAACCATGCAAAACATATTGAGTAAAATGGAGCTAGGGTCTAGGATCAGATATTACACATTTCGGTTTTCCAGCTTCATTAATGTCCCATGTGCCATTTGAAAGTCGTGTGGGATGTAGGACAATTCTTTGTTTTGCTGAACTGTTCCCATGCATTGCAGGATGCCAGCATTTCTAGCTCCTAACCACTAAATGCCTCTAGCATCTCTCAAAAACAATCCCACATATTTCCAAAACATCTTCCTGGGAACCGTGCCATCTCAGTTAAGAATCACTGTTTAGAACCTTCCTTCCACCTCGGTTTGCAGAACCAAGAATCGAGATCCCTCCCAACGTGGACAGAAGGAGGCAGCAACTGACTGGAAAATCAGTATTATGGACATGAATATACTTGGCATGAGGTGTCCTTTGCCCTTACTCAACCTGCACCACAAGCCTCTGGACCAGCTTGAAGCCTGCTCGGATTTCTGGCACTCTACTTAATCATGTTCTCCTCTCTGGCCTCCCAAATGATTCCTATCTCCTCTCAGGTTCCAGCAAACTTTCAGTCCTCAAGCAGTGGCCCTATTTTTTTTTCAGAATTGTTATTTTAAAAAAAAATTGTGGTAAAATACAAATAACAAAATTTATCATCTTAACTGTTTTAAGTATACAGTTGAGTAGTGTTAAGTCCATTCACAATTTTGTGCAATCAATATCTAGAATTTTTTTATCTTGCAAAACTGAAACTGTATACCCATTAAACATTCCCCTGCCCCCTCTGATATAGTTTGGATGTGTGTCCCTGCCCAAATCTCATGTTGAATTGTAATCCCCAATGTTGGAGGTGGGTCATGGATCATGGGGGTGGATTTCTCATGAATGGTTTAGCCCCATTCTCTTGGTGCTGTCCTCGTGATAGTGAATGAATTATTTCGAGATCTGGCTGTTTAAAAGGGCAGCACCTCAGCCAGATGTGGTGGCTCACGCCTGTAATCCTAGCACTGTGGGAGGCTGAGGCGGGGAGATCACCTGAAGCCTGGCCCACATGGTGAAACCCCGTCTCTACTAAAAATACAAAAATTAGCTAGGCATGGTGGTGCATACCTGTAATCCCAGCTACTTGGGAGGCTGAGTCATGAGAATTGCTTGAACCCGGGAGGCGGAGGTTGCTGTGAGCCAAGATTGTGCCATTGCACTCCAGCCTGGGGAAAAAAGAAAAAAAAAAGGGTGTGGCAACTTGCTGGTTCTCTGTTTTTCCTGCTCTTGCCATGTGATGTGCCTGCTTCTCCTTTGTCTTCCACCATGATTGTAAGTTTCCTGAGGCCTCCCCAGAAGCCAAGCAGAAGCCAGCATCATACTTCCTGTACAGCTTGCAGAGTACCATAAGCCACATAAACCTCTTTTCTTAATAAATTACCCAGTCTCAGGTATTTCTTTATAGCTATTTGAGAATGGACAAATACACCCCCAAAGCTGCAACAAACATCTATGTACATGTCTCTTCAGCAACTATAGCTGCAGGATAAGCTACTAGAAGAGAGATTGCTGAACCAAAGGATACCTGTACTTACAATTTAGACAGATATTTGTAAATTACCCTTCCAAAAAGTCATACCAATTTATATTAACACTGGGTATAAATGTTACTCTTTCATTACATCTTTGTTAACCCTGGGAAATTTTTTTCTTTCTTAAAAAGTGGTTTGTATTTTAATCTAAATTAATCTAACTAACATAATAGTCTAATAGTATTATGAAGTTTATAATGAAAACTAACAATCTCCTGCCCGCCTCCTCCACTCCTTAACCATCTGGAATTGATTTTGTGTACCATGTGAACTAGAGATTCAATTTCATTTTTTCCCCTCTGGCATTTTTCCAAGCTCCATGTTTTGAACATATTCTCCTTTCCCCACTGATCTGCTTATGCCACCTCCATCATATATCAAATTTTCATATGCATGAAGGCCTGACTTATAGGCTATGCATTGTCTCATCAGTTAATTTTTCTATCCTTACATCAATACCACATCATCTTAATTATTATATTTATAATAAGTCCTGGCATAGATTTATTCCTTGCCCTGCTCTTCCTTTTCCTGGCTATTCTTGGCTTTTTACTTCTCCATATAAATTTTAGAATCATAAGTTTCATGAAAAACCCTGCTGTGATTCTGATAGGAAATGAAACAAAGTTATAGATCAATTTGGAGGGAATTTATATCTTTATGATATTATTATATGGTTTAAAATACATGAATATGACATAGCTCTCTGTTATTATTACTATTTTTTTGAGACAAGGTCTCACTCTGTTGCCCAGGCTGCAGTGCAGTGGCATGATCTCAGCTCACTGCAGCCTCAACCTCCTGGGTTTGAGCAATCCTCCCACTTCAGCCTCCAAAGTAGCTAACACTACAGGTGCACACCACCATGCCCAGCTAATTTTTTGTATTTTTTGAAGAGAAGAAGTTTCGTTATGTTGCCTAGGCTGGTTTGAAACTCCTAGGTGCAAGTGATCCACCCGCCTCGGCCTCCTCAAGTGTTGGGATTACAAGCGTGAGTCACCATGCCTGACTTATGAAGGTATTTTTAAATGTCACTAAAGTTTTATAATTTCCTTTGTGTAGGTCACACATATTTTTATTAGATTTATTCTTAGGTATTAGATATACTCTGATAATATAGTATGTAGTATTTTTAAAAAAGTTATGTATTTTTGGCTGGGCACAGTGCCTGACGCCTGTAATCCCAACACTTTGAGAGGTATGTGTGGGGAAAAGAAAGAGATCAGCCTGTTACTGTGTCTATATAGAAAGAAGTAGACATAAGAGACTCCATTTTGTTCTGTATTTGTGATGCTGTTAATCTGTGACCCTACCCCCAACCTTGTCCTTTGCAAGAGACATGTGTTGCGGTGACTCAAGGTTTAATGGATTTTGGGCTATGCAGGATGTGTCTTTGTTAAACAAATGCCTAAAGGTAGCTTGCTGGTTAAAAGTTATCACCATTCTCTTAATTTCAACTACCCAGAGACACGTACACGGCCAAAGGTCGCAGGGACCTCTGCCTAGGAAAGCTAGGTATTGTCTAAGGTTTCTCCCCATGTGATAGACTGAAACTATGCTGCCAAAAGGTTTATGGAGATGTTTGCATATGCATCTCAAGGCACTGCATTGTCCTTTGAACTTATTCATGTCACAGAGGTTTTTGTTCATATGTCTTACTGCCGATTTCCTCTTTTTTCTTTGATCCTATTGTCCTGCCACTCCCCTGTCTTTAAGATGGTAAAGATAATTATCAATAAATACTAAGGGAACTCAGAGACCTGGGCCGGCGTGGGTCCTCTGTAAGCTGAGCGCCGGTCCCCTGGGCCCCGCTTTTCTTTCTCTATACTTTGTCTCTGTGTCTTATTTCTTTTCTCAAGTCTCTCGTTCCACCTTACGAGAAACACCCACAGGTGTGGAGGGGCAGGCCACCCCTTCAGGTATGCAGGCGGATCACTTGAGGTCAGGAGTTTGAGACCAGCCTGGCCAACATGGAGAAACCTGATCTCTAATAAAAATACAAAAAACTGGGTGTGGTGGCTTACTCCTGTAATCCCAGTTACTCAGGAGGCTGAGGCAGGAGAATCGCTTGAACCCAGGAGGTGGAGGTTGCAGTGAGCCGAGACTGCATCACTGTACTCCAGCCTTGGCCGGCAGAGGGAGACTCCATTAAAAAAAAAAAAAAAAAAAAAAAAAGTTTTTTTTTTTTGTTGATTGTTGTTGCCTTATGGAAATGCTTTTAATATTACGTATACTGGTATAATAGTTTCATTGCTAAATTCTATTATTCTTAAACATTTGTCTATATTCTTTTGCTTTGTCAATGTAAAAAGTCATGGCATCTGCAAACAATTACAGCTTTATTTTCTCTTTTTTTGTTCTGTAAGCTTCTAATTTGTTTTTCTTGTACTGTACCAGATGGGGCCTCCAATATAACACTGAATAGCCGCAAAGATATTAGGCATTCTTCTTTAATTATTGACTTGGGAATGATCTAATATGTCTCCACTTAGAATAATATTTGTCATGGGGGTTTAATAGTTACTCTTTATCAGGTTAAGGAATTCCCTTCTAATTCTAATTTATAAAGAGTTTTTATCCTGAATAGGCATGGGATTTTAGCCAATATTTTTTCTGGTTCTATAGACAGGTTCATATGGTTTTTCTCTTTTAAGCTGTTTATATGATGAATTACATTTATAGATTTCCTGATATTAAACCACTGGTATGTAACTGAAATAAGTCCTACTTGGTAGTGGTGTATTATCTTTTTAAAATTTTTACCCATTTGAGTCAACTTGCTAATTTTTTTTTTTGGAATTGTGGTCTTTATTTTTCATGAGATAAATTGGCTTGGAATTTTTTTCTTAAGTGTCCTCATCTTATTTTCTTTCGTATCAGTGTTATAATGGCCTCAATAAATGAGTTGAGGAACATTTTATTTCTTCTATTTTCTGGAAGAATTTAGTTTTTTTTCTGGCATTCTATTTTATTTAACACTCATTCACTTGTTTTTCAGCTTCCAAATTTTTATTCCATTTCTTGTCTGCTATTATTCTCTTATTGTCCTTATCTTTTATGGATATATGCCATTTGAACGGGCTTTCTGGGAGATAAAAGGAGCGAAATACGTGTGTGTTCACTTTGCCATGTTTAACCTAAAATCTGGTATTTCTGTTTCCTTTCCCATTAATTAATTTATCTATAAAGTTTGACTAATGGAGAGTTGATTGTATAAAGAGTAGATTGAAGTCTGAGCCTGGGTATTTAATTTTAAATTGTTCATTTTAATGGAAAAACTGAGAAGCCTATACAGTCATACTTCAGAGATATTGCAGGTTTAGTTCCAAACCACTACAATAAGGTGAGTACTGCAATAAAGTGAGTCACACAAATTCTTTGGTTTCCCAATGCCTATAAAAGTTATGTTTACACTATACTGTAGTCCACTAAGTGTGTATAGCATTATGTACATACCTTAATTAAATAATATACATACATAATGTACATACCTTAATTAAAAATACTTTTTTGCTTTAAAATGCTATTGATCCGCTGGGCGTGGTGCCTCACACCTGTAATCCCAGCACTTTGGGAGCCCGAGGCAGATGGATTGCTTGAGCTCAGGAGTTCGAGACCAGCCTGGGCAACATGGCGAAACCCTCTCTCTACAAAAAATACAAAAATTAGCTGAGGTGGTGGTGTGTGCCTGTAATCCTAGGCTGAGGATTACAGTTTGGTGGCTGAGGCAGGAGGATCACTTGAACTTGGGAGGTGGAGGCCGCAGTTAGCTGAGATTGCGCCACTGCACTCCAGCCTAGGCGACAGAGTGAGACCCTGTCTTAAAAAAAAAAAAAAAAAAAAAGCATGAATCATCTGAGCTTTCAGCAAGTCATAATCTTTTTTGCTGGTGAGGGTCTTGCCTCCATGTTCATGGTTGCTGACTGATCAGGATGGTGGTTGCTGAAGGTTGGGGTGGCTGAGGCAAATTAAAAAAACAAAACAAAACAATGAAGTTTGCTGCATTGATCGACCCTTCCTTTCATGAAAGATTTCTCTGTAGCATTCAATGCTGTTTGCTAGCATTTAACCTACAATAGAGTTTCTTTCAAAATTGGAGTCAATCCTCCAAACCCTGTCACTGCTTTACCAATTATGTTTATCTATTATTCTAAATTCTCTATTGTCATTTCAACAATGTTCATAACATCTTCACTAGGACTAGATTCCATTTTAAGAAACCACTTTCTTTGCTTACACATACGAAGCAACTCCTCATCCATTAAAGTTTTATCACGAGATTGCAGCAACTCAGTAATATCTTCGGTCTCTACTTCTGATTCCAGTTCTCTTGCTATTTCCACCACATCTGTAGTTACTTCCTTCACTGAAGTCTTGAACCCCTCAAAGTCATCCATGAGGGTTGGGATCAACTTCTTCCAAACTCCTGTTAAAGTTGATATTTTGACCTCCTCTCAAGAATCATGAATGCTCTTAAATGGCATCTAGAATGGTGAATCCTTGGCAGAAGTTTTTCAATTTCCTTGTCCCAGATCCATCCCACTATCTATGATTGTTATAGCCTTTAAAAATGTAGTTCTTAAATAATAAGACTTGAAAGTCAAAATTACTCTTGGATCCATAGGCTGCAGAATAGATGTTGTGTTGGCAGGCATGAAAACAACAGTAATATCTCTTTGCACATTTCCATCAGAGCTCTTTGGTGACAACGTGCATGGTCAATGAGCAATAATATTTTTTAAAATAATCTTTTTTAGGGGGGCAGTAAGTCTTAACAGTGGGCTTAAAATATTCAGTTAACCGGCCGGGCGCTGTGGCTCACGCCTGTAATCCCAGCACTTTGGGAGGCCGAGGCGGGCAGATCACGAGGTCAGGGGTTTGAGACCATCCTGGCTAACACGGTGAAACCCTGTCTCTACTAAAAATACAAAAAATTAGCTGAACGTGGTGGCAGGTGCCTGTAGTCCCAGCTACTCGGGAGGCTGAGGCAGGAGAATGGCATGAACCCGGGAGGCAGAGCTTTCAGTGAGCTGAGATCTTGCCACTGCACTCCAGCTTGGGCGACAGAGCAACACTCCATCTCAAAAAAAAAAAAAAAAAAAAAAAAAAAAAGAAAAAAAAAAAGAAGAAAGAAAAGAAAAAGAAAAAAAATTCAGTAAACCATGCTAGAAACAGATGTGCTGTCATCCAGGCTTTGTTGTTCCATTTATAGAGTTCAGGCAGAGTAGATTTAACATCATTCTTAAGGGCCCCAGGGTTTTTAGAATGGTAAATGATAAATAAGTCACCAGCTGCATTAGCCACTATCAAGAGACTCAGTCTGTCTTTGAAGCTTTGAAGCCAGGCATTGACTTCTCCTCTAGAGCTATGAAAGTCCTAGATGACATCTTCTTCCAACGTAAGACTGTTTTGTCTACATTAAAAATTTTTTTTAACTTAAAAAGATTTTATGGCTGGGCATGGTAGCTCATGCCTGTAATCCAAGCACATTGGGAGGCCAAGGCAGGCGGGTCACCTGAGGTCAGGAGTTTGAGACGAGCCTGGCCAACATGGTGAAACTCTGACTACTAAAAATACCAAAAAAAAAAAAATTAGCCGAGCATGGTGGTGCGTGCCTGTAATCCCAGCTACTGTGTCATGCACATCCATGTGAAGAGACCACCAAACAGGCTTTGTGTGAGTAATAAAGCTTTTTAATCACGTGGATGCAGGAAGGCTGAGTCTGAAAAGAGAGTCAGCAAAGGGACATAAGGGTGGAGCCGTTTTATAGGATTTGAGTAGGTAAAGGAAAATTAAAGTCAAAGGGAGGTTGTTCTCTGGCGGGTAGGAGTGGGGGTCACAAGGTGCAGATGAGTCACAAAAATAATTTAACAACCTTGTGGCAGTGTATCCTTAATGCCCAGATTGTGGGGGAGCTTTTTGAGCCAGGATGAGCCAGGAAAGGGAATTTCAGAAGATAATGTCATCACTTAAGGCAAGGACTGGCCATTTTCACTTCTTTTGTGGTGGAATGTCATCAGTTAAGGCAGGGGCAGGGCATTTTCACTTCTTTTGTGATTCTTCAGTTACTTCAGGCCATATGGGCGTATAGGTGCACATCACAGGGGATGCGATGGCTTGGCTTGGGCTGAGGCCTGGCACTCAGGAGGCTGAGGCAGGATAATTGCTTGAACCTGGGAGGTGGAGGTTGCAGTGAGCCAAGATTGTGCCACTGCACTCCAGTCTGGACTACAGAATGAGACTCTGTCTCAAAAAAAATAATAAAATAAAATAAATAAATAAATAAATAATAAAAAATTTGAGACAGGATCTTGCTTTCTTGCCTATACTGGAATGCAGTGGCACAATCATAGCTGGCTGCATCCCCAAACTCCTGGGCTCAAGTGATCCTGCCATCCCAGCCTTCTGAGTAGCTTGGACTAGAGATGTGCACCACCACGCCCAGTTTTCTTTCTCGTTCTTTCTTTTTTTTTTCTTTTTTCTTTCTTTTTTAAGATGGGATCTCACTCTGTTGCCCAGGCTGGAGTGCAGTGGCATGATCATAGCTCACTGCAGCCTCCTGGAACTCCTGGGTTCAAGCGATTCTCCTGCCTCAGCCTCTCAAGTAGCTGGGACTACAGCTATATGTCACCATGCCCAGCTAATTTTTTTTTTTTTGTAGAGATGGGGTCTCACTGTGTTGCCCAGGCAGTTCTCGAACTCCTGGCCTTAAGTGATCCTCCCACTTCAGCCTCCCAAAGTGCTGGGATTACAGGTGTGAGCCCCTGCACCCAACTACATTGAAAATCTGTTGTTTAGTGTAGCCACCTTCATCAATTATCTTACCTAGATCTACTGAATAACTTGCTGCAGCTTCTACATCAGCACTTGTTGGTCTACCCTGTACTTTTATGTTATAGAGATGGCTTCTTTCCTTAAACCTCATGAACCAACCTCTGCTAGCTGCGAACTTTTCTTCTGCAGCTTCCTCACCTCTCTCAGGCTTCATAGAATTGAACAGAGTTAGGGCCCTGCCCTGGATTAGGCTTTGGCTTAAGGAAAGGTTGTGGCTGGTTTGATCTTCTATCCAGACCACTCACACTTTCTCCATATCAGCAATAAAGCTGTTTTACTTTCTTATCATTCATGTATTCATTTGAGTAGCACTTTCAATTTCTTTTAAAAACTTTTCCTTTGCATTGACAACTTGGTTAGCTGTTTGGTCCAAGAGGCCTAGCTTTCTGCCTATCTCTGCTTTCCATATGCCTTCCTCACTAAGCTTAATCATGTCTAGTTTTTGATTTAAAGTGAGAGACATGCGACTGCCTTTCACTTGAACACTTAGAGGCCACTGTAGGGTTCACTTGGCCTGATTTCAATATTGTTGTGTCTCAGGCAATAGGGAGGCCTGAGAAGAGGGAGAGAGATTGGGGACTGGCTGGTCTGTGGAGCAGTCAGAACACACAAAACATTTTCTGATTAAGTTTGCCATCATGTATGGGCATGGCTTGTTGTGTCCCAAAACGAATCTTTCATGTTACAGTAGTAACATCTTGAACAAGCTAGAAATGTCAGAATTACTAAAACATGACCCAGAGACACAAAGTGAGCACATGCTGTTGGAAAATGATTTGCTCTACATGGGGTTGTTACAAACCTTCAATTTGTAAAAAACACAATATCTGCAAAGTGCAATAAAGTGAAGTGCAATAAAGTGAGGTCTGCCTGTATAGCATAAAGCAGCAGATGAGTCACAAAAATAATTTAACAACCTTGTGGCAGTGTATCCTTAATGCCCAGATTGTAGGCTCAAACACCATTTCCCACTAAAAGGAATCAGGGATCCTTGAAGAATTGTGGATGATTTTAAGTCTATGGCAAGAAGTGTTCAAGATGAGCCTGGAACATCTTGTCATGTGGGTCAAAAGGACTGTCACATGAGGAATTACCTTGATGCAATGATAACCTTCTAACATATTACATAACAAGCTATCCCAGAGGTCACAGAACAGAATGGCTCACAGACAAAATTACGATCCTGAATCACTTGGTTTATCAACTCAATTAAAACGTTTAGTAAGAAGCAATGGTAAAGAGATGAGGAAGGTTAACACCCTTAGCACAGGGTGGATGAAGCACCCTATGTGACTCCTGTGTTATATAATGCTCATATGCCCAATCTTTCTACTGCATCAGCCTTCCCCACCGATGGTTACAAGGACCCGAGTTGTGATGAGCAAGAGGACTCAGCAGGTTGACTGGGGCTGGACCCCAAACAATCTTGCTCTATTGTAGGAAGATGAGGGCAAGAATCCTTGGCTTCAGCTCTAGCTTGCCAATTACCCAGTTGGCCAGCTATGGGTTTTATCTGCATATCTCAGGCAGAGGATGCAGATTGCCAGAATGGGTGTCACAAAGGGATGGCTGGTTTAAAATTTTGTGAATATTCAGTGCCTCATAAATATCTGGTGTTTCATGTGTCTTGTGTCTACTTGGTCTGTCCATTCCATCCCTTCGTACATCAGCAAAATCTGCTCTACCTACCAAGGTATAACATGTCTTACACGCTACTTCCTTCTACACTTAATTTCATCTAGTCTCCATATTTGTTTCCTTCTCTTACTTTCTGTAGCAGACTTTAACATTCATAAAGAATACAGCGGCCGGGCGCGGTGGCTCAAGCCTGTAATCCCAGCACTTTGGGAGGCCGACACGGGCAGATCACGAGGTCAGGAGATCGAGATCATCCTGGCTAACGGTGAAACCCCGTCTCTACTAAAAAAAAATACAAAAAACTAGCCGGGCGAGGTGGCGGGCGCCTGTAGTCCCAGCTACTTGGGAGGCTGAGGCAGGAGAATGGCGTAAACCCGGGAGGCGGAGCTTGCAGTGAGCTGAGATCCGGCCACTGCACTCCAGCCTGGGCGACAGAGTGAGACTCCGTCTCAAAAAAAAAAAAAAAAGAATACAGCAAACACACCTTACAAGGATGCACTTGAAGTTGGAAGACCCTCTTCCAACTTGAAGAGGCTCCCGATGGCCAAAGATGAGATAATTTGAGAATCAATAAGAATAATAATGATGAGGTTTGAAACATATCAAATGTTTTTAATGCTGTTTAGCTTTTAATTTAAAGTGAGAGGCGTGTTAACTACCTTTCACTTGAACACTTAGAGGCCGTTGTAGGGTTTAATTGACCTAATTTCAATATCATGTGTCTCAGAGAATCGGGAGGCCTGTGAAGAGGGAGAGAGACTGGGGAATGGCCAGTCATTATGTCACAATGTCATTATGCATTATAACACTAAAAACAAAAAACTCTCATTGCTAATCACTGGAAGATGCTAGTGAACCAATGCATGTGCTCAAAATTGATCTTTTCTATATGAACGATCCCAGTGAGTAGTCACTTAGTAGATGAGGGAGTTTCTCTTTCTAGAAATAGTCTAGTTAATAAATAAAGTAGGGATGATATGATTAGAAGATCATCACTTTGCACACCAAATGAATGAATGGATCTGGGCACTGAGCATCAAAGGCTACTGACATCAAACACACAAAAGAGACAACCACATACTATATTCCTCCTGAAGGAAGACCACAACACTGCCTGTGAGGTAGTCTTGCTTTAAAAAAGTCAGATTTCAATCTGATTGAGTCGTAGTTCAGTCCACATCAATAGTTTTCAAGGAGTGGTCAGCATTAATCACACAGGAAGTTGCCGGAAATGCATACTTTTGGGACTTTCCTAGACCAGAATCCGAAACTCTGAAGATGGGGCCCAGCAACTTGTTGTAACAAATTGTTCAGGTGATTCTGATGCTCACTAAAAATGGAAAACTACTGCTTTAAATACAATACTAATTTATATGAAATACAGAGGAACATATTAAACAACACCCTGGTGATGCAGGCAAAAAAAAAAAAAAAATACATGCTGTGGGAAACCATCAGACAAATGACTCAGTTTATTTAAATGTAAATTGCAAGGAAATAAAAAATAATAAGGAATAATAATAAAAGATAATAAGGAACCCATAGATTAAGAGAGATCTAGGAAACATAAAGACCAATTGCAAATTTTAGACTTTATTTGGACCTTAATTCAAATAAACAAATTGTAAAAACATGTTATAACATTTATGAGATAACTAGAAATTGTAACACTGGTTATTTGATATTTAGGAAATGTTAATTCTCTTAGACTATGATAATGGAGACTGGGTGTGGTGGCTCAGGCCAGTATTCCCAGTGCTTTAGGAGGGAGAGGCAGGAGGATTGCTTGAGGCCAAGAGTTCAAGACCAGCCTGGGCAACATAGACAGACTGTCTCTACTATGAGATTAAAAAAAAAATTAGCCAGGGATGGTGGTGCACTCCTGCGGTCCCAGCTACTTGGGAGGCTGAGGCAAGATAATTGATTGCACCACTGTACTCCAGCCTGGGTGACAGAGCATGACTCTGTCTCTAAAAATATAAAATAAAATAAAATAAAATATGATAATGGTGTTCAAGTATTTAAATAATTAAATGGGGGGCCATTAGGCTGAGGTGGCTGTAACTAAGTTCCCACTAAGCAAGCTAAAACCTAACTCAGTTTCATTTCCCGTAAGCAGTTAATTTAAAAGAAACTTAGCCAATCACAGAAGGCCAACTGGGCATTAGTTATATTGTCTTTAACTTCCTATTGGATAGTTCAAATAAGGCAATTACTGAAAGTTTAACCAATCAAATAATTTCTTTGCTCAGCTTCTGCATTTACCCTATTAGAGCCTTCCCCTCTTACTCCGTCCTCAAAGCCCAAACCATTTCCAGTTTGGAGCAGCCCGATCAATGAATTGCTGTTTGCTCAAATAAATTCTTCAAAGTTTCAACGTGTGTCAAAGTTTATCTTTTAACAGAAGGTATATTTATGGGCAAAATGATATGGTATCTTCCATTTGCTTCAAAATAATATAGGGTGGGTGGATAAAGACACAAATGAAAAAAAAGTTGACCATGGGTTGCTGATAATAAGGGATAGAACTGCCAAATTGAGCCCTAATTTTTCCATTTATTTTCTAGCCAGAGTGAGCTGAGTAGCTGGGTAAACTGCTTCATCTCTGTCATCCTCATTTTCCTCATCTAAAGAAGATGAGGAAAATTGGGTAAAATAGAATAGTGAGAATTATATGATACAATGTATTCAAATGCTTTGCAAAGAGCTTTGCAGATGGAAGGTTCTATTATCAGGGGTGTGACTTCCATGAAGCTAAATATGGCATCTTCATATATTTTTTCAGCACAGTGTTGGACATATAACAGGTGCTCTATAATTATTCAGTGTCAGTTTTTAAATTCAATTTAAGTATTATTTGGTAGATGAATGAATGGGTGTATTCCAAATCCTAGGTTTCAGCCCAACATAGTGCCATTCTTGATCATTAACTTAGTAATTCAAACATATAAAGAGTGAATAAAAGTACACATTCTAACAATTAGTATTTAATTAGTGTTTATTATTTAATCAACATTATCAATTAGCTTTAATTTAATCATGTTCAAATATAATCTATTATAATACAGATTACATTTGCTCCTTTCCTTTTATGGTTGCTCCCAGGCTGAAAACAGAGGAAGGTGGGAAGCCCTTGTTCAGTGTAGATATCCCAGTCTTAGAGATTATCTTCACTTAGATATAAAGATAAGCCAGTTAAAGCTGGGACTGAGTTTTAGGTTGCCACTCCACTTCTTCAGTAAACTTCTTTAGGTTCCAACAGAGGGAGCTCCATACTGCTTAGCATCACTGCAGTGTGGGGCACACAGATGCTTCAGTAAGAACGCATTCACTCATCCAGCAAGTGAGTATCGAGCATCTACTATGTGCCTAACAGTTAGGTGTTGGGGATACAGAGACATGAACCCTGCCCTGAAGGGATTCAGTCTACAGTAGAGGCAGACGTGTAAACAAGTAATGACCACACAGTGCAGCAAGGGCTATAATAAAGGTGTCCCAAGGTGCTAAGGGAACTATTAACTCCAGGTCCAGGGGACAGGGAAGGCTTCATGGAATGTGAGCTTAATTTTGAAAGGCAAATAAGAGTTGATCAGCTGGATAAAGTAGACAGAACATATGTACAAATACATATGTGGAGGTAAGAACAAGCATGTTATTAGTTTGCCATAGTGATGAATAAGGCTTAAGGAGCCTGGAAAATGGGGAAAGAGGGGCTGGTTAGTTGACAGGGGCAGATCATGAAAGGCCTTAATCTGTGAATTAAGAAGAGCCAGTTAATGTATACATCCAGCTCAATAAGATAAGAGACCTTAAAGTAAATGGAAAATTATATCTTTATTATACTTCTGCACAAAACAGTTTTTAAAGAGTTTTTTGTTGTTGTTGTTGTTGTTGTTTGTTTTGTTTTTTTTTGAGACAGAGTCTTACTCTGTTGCCCAGGCTGGAGTGCAGTGGCATGATCTCGGCTCACTGTAACCTCCGTCTCCCGGGTTCAAGCAATTCTCCTGTGTCAGCCTCCTGAGTAGCTGGGACTACAGGTGTGCACCACCAAGCCCAGCTAATTTTTGTATTTTTAGTAGAGACAGGGTTTCACCATGTTGGCCAGGATGGCCTTGATCTCCTGATCTAATGCTCTGCCCACCTCGGCCTCCCAAAGTGCTGGGATTACAGGTGTGAGCCATCAATCCTGGCCTAAAGAGCTTTTAAAGAGAATTTTGTCTTTTAAAGAATCTTCAGGGGCCATTTATGCACTTCACAAGTCATCATATTTATGATTTTATACTCAGTGCCTAGTTTGGTCATTCACTTTCTCACTTTCTTTGGATTTGATCTACATGACTTTTAAATGTGTCCAAAAATCAAGCCCATTCTCAAAAGCATGAAGATTTGCCATCATTAAAAATCTCAAGGCTGGGTGCAGTGGCTCATGTCTGTAATTCTAGCACTTTGGGAGGCTGTGGTGGATGGATCACTTGAGGTCAAGAGTTCGAGACTAGCCTGGCTAACATGGTGAAATCCTGTCTCTTCTAAAAATACAAATAAAGTACAGAATTAAGCAGGCATGGTGGCACGTGCCTGTAGTCCCAGCTACTAGGGAGGCTGAGGTGGGAGAATCGCTTGAGCCCAGGAGGCAGAGGTTGCAGCGAGCCGAGACTGCGCTACTGCACTCCAGCCTGCGCAACAGAGCAAGACCCTGGTTTAAAAAAAAAAAAAAAAATCGAAAAATATTATGATTCAAACTCCTAGGGCAATTCTTAAAATGTTCTAGAAATTTTTGGAATAATGTCAGCATCATTAGAATAAAAGCTTGTACCCAAGGTAACAATTTTAAATGACAATTTTTCTTTGGCTTTAAAAGCCTCCTTTCCTCTTGGTTACTGCTAATGTAGCTCAGCAGATATTGACACTCAAGAGAGCATATAACATTGGAACAAACTGCAAGAAAACAGCGATGTTGCTGGGACTTTTTCCTGAGTCTTCCAAAGCTAAGGGTGGACCCCTCACTGAGCTAGGCAGGAAGGCCTTCCCTCTTTACCTCTGACTCACCTGAGAAGACTCACACCCTGTCTGCCTGGACAAGCAGCTGGCTGCCCTTTCTACCCAGAAAGGCTTCTCAACAGACAAGTCCAACCTGCTTGTTCTCTTGAAGCTTCAGGCCTCAATGGGAAATGGAGGGGAAGGTAGAAAGGCTGAAACGCCTTAGCTAACTCAGCACCTTTGCTGCTTTTCAGCATTTGGCAGATCTATGATGATGCCTCCTGCCATACAATTTGCAACACCTGCACTGTTCTATAACCTGTCCAGTGAGTCCTCTGATCACAGCCTTGGATGTTGTGGCAATGTCAAATTGCTTGTAATAACTTTAAATACTTACTCTCAGGTTTTGTATTTATCTCCTTAAGGACCAGTGACAGTTTCCAGGTAGTCTGCAGGCTACACTTTGAGATGCATTGTCCCAATTTTTTTCAGTGAACAGAAAGTTCTGGAAAGATGAATAGGTAAGGTGTAAAAGAATTTGGTCCCATGTTAGCATATTGAAAGCCCTGAGGAGTACTGTAGCTAAAACCAAACCAAAACAAAATTCTGTTTCATTAGTTTAACCTAGCGTTTTCCCTTACGTACAGAATCTTTTCTGTTGTTCAATACCTACTGATATCTTGAGGAGTAGTGTCTTGTCCAGATGCCAATCTAGGAGATGTGAGTGTAATAGGTCTGCAAGGCTTCTTGCAATTCTGAGTTTTAAACAGGCAAACTCTTCCCGTTGCTTGAGTTATTGATTCCATACTCCTCCCTGCTTACGACATTATCTCAAACAAAATGTGTCTGCTGCCCTCTTTTCTCCCCTGAGATGGCTGTTGTGAAAAGAGCAAAGAACAAGAGGTGGAGTTACAGTAAGTCAAGGACCCCGGACAGAAAGTTGCTGAGGCTAAGGCCAGGGAAAACAAGAATTACTGGTGGCGATTACAAGTCAGGTCTTGCCATGAGCTTCTAAGCTTCCACTTGCTGTTATTCAAGTAGGCTACTTGCAAGATCAGCTTTCCTCCAAAAAGCTGATGTCTGTTTTCAAATGTAAGCTCACTGTCTCAGTGGTGTTGATGGATCAAAATGTTTAATGGTGTTGGAGGAGGTGGAGCCTTTTTCCACTCTGCCGGGCACAGTGTACCTCTTGCGGAGACTCCACCCAGCCTTCAGATTTTCCTCTACCCCTCTTCCTATTCTGATTCAGTGAGTGCTCCATGCAACCACTTTTGCATACCTATGCTTAAATCCTTATATGTGTACAAAACCCATTAATAACACCTATTATTTTTAGAAAAAAGCTAAAACTTCTTTAGCATTACTGACAAGTCTCTGTTGCTTTTCTCTTTCACACTTATTTAAAATTCCCATCACTTCTTAGAATTTCCCTGACATCATCAGACTTCAATGAAAAACCCTTGGACGAAACCGCAGACAAACGACTCTCACCTTCAACAGCTCCCTTCATGCTGCTCTGCCTCTTCTGTCTTAAGCTTGTTTTGTGGAGGAAGGATCATGGAGTTTGGAATTAAAGCCCAGTTGTACTACTTCCCAGCTATGTGAACTTGGGCAAGTCGCTAAATGTCCTAGTGTCATTTTCCTCATCTGTGAAATGAGAAGATTAATAAAGACTTTCTAAGGTTGTTGTGAGATGTAAAGATATTAAAAGAAAATTACTGCCTGGGTGCAGTGGCTTGCGCCTGTAATCCCAGCACTTGGGGAGGCCAAGGTGGGAGGATTGCTTGAGCCCAGGAGTTCAAGACCAGCCTGGGCAGCATGGCAAGATCCCATTTCTATAAAGAATACAAGTGTGGACATCGTGGCACATGCCTGTGGTCCCAGCTACTTGAGTGGCTGAGGCAGGAGGATCGCTTGAGCCCAGGAGGTGGAGGCTGCAGTGAGCTGTGATCGAGCCACAGCACTCCAGCCTGGGTGACAGAGTGAGACTCTGTCTCAAAAATAAAAAAAAAGAAAGAAAATTATTTAACAAATGGTAGTTATTGCGATTCCCACAAGCTGGCCTCTGACTTGAAGCTCCTGTATGAGCCATGCTATTTCACCATAACCCAGCCCCCCTGTTCTTTTGTCAACTGGTCTTGGCTAAAGGATGCCATGTATGGTTAGCCTTTTCAGGGACAGCTTCCCTTGTGCTTCCAGGCAGAGCTTGTTCTTCCTGTGCTATCATTTGAATGTGGCATTTCCTTTATTATTGACGTCACCCTGTATTGTGACTAATTTTTTTTTTTCTTTAACCTGAGAACTCCTTGAGGGCTAAGATCTTATCATTTTCACCCTTGAATTCCTGAGGATGGTGCCTGACACTTGGTAGTTGCTCAAAACTTTTTTTTTTTTAAAGTAATAGGAGGCAAATGGAAGAGGCAAATGGAACAAAATGAGATTTTGCACAATCCTAACCTCATTGTAGACAAAAATTCCAAGTATTTTCCCATCGACTTTTTCTTTCAGGAGAGATGCTGAGAAAAGGATACCTACTGTTTATTTCATTTGCTTTTGCTTCAAAAGTCTTCCAGAATCGTGGAGGTACAGTTTTGGGGAGAGAAGGAAGGTACTACTGGTCAGAGTGGTTGGTACATACAACTGAGAGTTGACTGTTGACGTGTTTGGTCGATTCTAATGAGGAAGGGAGACTGATGTTGAAGAAGGAGTTAAAGTTGTCTCTGGAGTTGACCTGTGAGTTAGGCAGGTCTTGTTGTGAGTCTGACTGTATCACTAGCTGGGTGACCTTGGTTACACTACTTGATCGCTAAGTCTCAGCCTTAGGCCAATTTCCTCTCTTATTCCTGTCAAAAAACCGTTGGATCACCTCTGTCTTCAAGATTTCTGCCTCTCCATCTCCTCTACTCTAGGACAGTGACTTCCTTCTCTATTACACAAGGAAAGTCGAGATCACTGGATGATAACTCCCTTACAGAGGAGAAAAAACTCGGTAAAATCACACACACACACACACACACACACACACACACACACCCAGCTCAAAAACTCCTTCAACTTTCTGTCCCAATCCTTTTACCTTCAAAGTTAACTGTACCTGTGCCCCATCTGGGGGCTCCCCTTTTATCTAGATTGACCATATAAATTTTCTTCCAAACTGTAACACCACAGCGTAAAAGGTGTACAGTTAATTATTACAGTGGAATAAGAGGTATGAGCCAGGGCTGATTTAAGCAGCCAGAACATTCTTTACCTCTTCTTAACAATGCAAGAGATACACTTCCTCGTGTCTTTGGCCTCAGTCCTAAAAGCATTTTAACATGCTAAAGTTAAAACCAACAAATAAATCAAGATCTGAAAACTTCTTTCTACTCCTATTTCTTTCCAGCTGCCTCTGTCTCTGCCCCCTTTATAAGCTCTGTCCTTTGAAGAGTAAACTACATCCTAGTCTACCATGATTCCTCAATCTACTGCAAAATGGGCTCTGCTTCACAACTTTTCTGATGAAACTGCTTCCACCAAAATCACCAACTGGGGAATCTTGTAGACATTTTCAGTCCTTGTTTTATTTGACTTTAGCAGCATTTGATATTTTGTGTATTCGCTCTTTTTATTTATTGATTTTTTTAGACGGAGTCTTGCTCTGTCACCAGGCTGGAGCACAGTGGTGTGATCTTGGCTCACTGCAACTTCCACCTCCTGGGTTCAAGCAATTCTTCTGCCTCAGCCTCCCGAGTAGCTGGGACTACAGGCATGTGCCACCACATCCAGCTAATTTTTGTATTTTTAGTAGAGCCGGGGTTTCACCAGGTGGGCCAGACCTCATGATCTGCCCGCCTTGGCCTCGAAAAGTGCTACGAGTACAGGTGTGAACCACCGTGCCTGGCCCCAATATTCGCTCATTATTTAAATATCTTTCTCTCTTGGCTTCTGTGACCACTCTCTCCTAGTAATTCTCTCTCCCTTTCTTCTGGACACACTTGTTCAGTGACTTTAGACATCTCCTCTTCCCCTTGTCCCTTAGGTATTTTTCAACCTCTAGATTCTGTCCTTTCCCACTCTACTGTGGTCTTGGGCCGTCTCATCCATTCCCATTCTCACAATTACCTTCTAGAAGGGCGAAAGACCTCAAACTGGCATCTCCAGTCCGGAACTCTCTGTAGAGCTCAGATCTGTGTTGGGTACTACTGTCAAAAGAAAAAATTACCACAGATTTAGCTTAAATATTGAATTGGTTTTTATTTGCAATTCTAGAAAAGGGCAACACCTCATTCTGTAAAACTGAATGACTGTTCTGATGAGCTGAGCACAGGGGGTTGGCTTTATAGGTAGAAAGAGGCTGAAGAAAGCAGATACAGGGAACAAAAAGTGGATGAGCGGTTTTTTTTGCTTGCTTTTGAGACAGGTTCTTGCTCTGATGGCCACACTGGAGTGCAGTGGCATGATTATAGCTGACTGTAGCCCCGAATTCCTGGCCTCAAGCAATCCTCCTGCTTCAACCTCCGAAAGTGCTGGGATTACAGGCATGAGCCACTGCACCCAGCCTGTGGGTGGTTTGGAAGTGACTTTCTTTCTCAGGCTAAAACAGAGGGGACTTCTGGCTGGGCGCAGTGGTTCATGCCTATAATCCCAGCACTTTGGGAGACCAAGGCAGGTGGATCACCTGATGTTAGGAGTTCGAGACCAGCCTGGCTAACATGGTGAAACACTGTGTCTACTAAAAATACACAAATTAGCCAGGCATGGTGGTACACACCTGCAATCCCAGCTGCTCAGGAGGCTGAGGCAGGAGAGTTGCTTGAACCCGGGAGATGGAGGTTGCAGTGAGCCGAGATTGTACTACTGCATTTCAGCCTGGGCAACAAGAGTGAAACTCCATCTAAAACAAACAAAACAAAACAAAACAAAAAAACCACAAAACAAAAAACAGGCCGGGCTCGGTGGCTCATGCCTATAATCCCAGCACTTTGGGAGGCTGAGGTGGGCGGATCACCTGAAGTCGGGAGTTTGAAACCAGCCTGACCAACATGGAGAAACCCCGTCTCTACTAAAAATACAAAATTAGCTGGGCATGGTGGTGCATGCCTGTAATCCCAGCTACTCAGGAGGCTGAGACAGGAGAATCACTTGAACCCTGAGGCGGAGGTTGTGGTGAGCCGAGATTATGCCATTGCACTCCAACCTGGGCAACAAGAGTGAGACTCCATCTCAAAGAAACAAAAAACAAAACACACACACACACACAAAACACCAAAAAACGAAACAAAACAAAACAAACACAGAAGAGACTTCCTTATCATATCAGCTCAGGTGCGCTGGCCCCTTTTGATTGGTTACTGTGAATCTTCTGTTTGTTTTACACTGGCCCATTTCAGAGTTCAGTTTGATAACATGTCACCTACCATGAGTGGCTCTATTCTGGTTTGGTCTGGTCTGCTGGGACCTAGTGCAGGAGGCTAGTCCAAAATAATGGGCTCCCATAAACTTCATTTAATAGTGCTGTACTAAACATCTCTGCTTGGCTGTCCCATAGAAACATCAAATGCAACAACTCTTCATCTTCTCTGTTTCAGAGAAAGGCAGTCACGTTCCACCCAGTGACCTAGGCTCAAAACTCGAGAATTATCCTCCAATACTTCATATCCCTTCTGTCCACTTCTAATCATGTACCAATTCCCTTCCTTTCCATCTCCTTGACAGCTCTCAAACTCTTAACTTCTCTCAATTCCCTCTGCCCCTGTTTCAGCTCAGGTCAAATAATCTCTTGCCTGGGTTCCTGGAAGCCTCTTCCCTGGCCTTGTTCCTTTCCAGTGCCTTTGTCCATACTGTAACTGAGCGATCTTTTAAATTCACAAATCTGATCAAATCACTTTCTGCTTAAACAGTTTCAATATCTCCTCATTGCCCTCAGGATAAAGCCCTAACTCCTTAACTCTTACCAAGGGCCTTTTTGGTCTGGCCCCTGACGACATTTTCAGCCTCATCTCTGAGGGTCATTCCCTTTTCTTTTTTCCCTTCTCTCTCCACTCACACTCAAGTTTTTTAATTGCCAAAAAGGCCACGTTTTTTCTTCTTTCTTGGGCTTTGTACCTACTTTTACCCCTACCTGGGCTCACCTCTCAAATGCCACCTCCCATTGCCTACCTTGTACGTATCTTCAGAACTGAAGAATTATAATAGTAATTGCAATAATAGATAATGTTAATTGAGTGCCATTATGTGCTAAGTCATTTATTTGCACTCTTATTCAATCCTCACAACCGCCCCATGAGGAAGGCCTCATTATCCTCATTGAATGGTTGAAGAGACTGAGATCCAGATACCCATACAGCAGTCAGAGTGATCATTTTAAACACGAGTCAGAACATTTTACTTTTCATTTCATAAGCTTTCTCTTTTTTTGTGTGTTGTAGTAAAAATACATAACAAAAAATTTACCATTTTAACCACTTTTAAGTGTACAGTTCCGTGGCATTAAGTCCGTTCACATTCTTGTGCAACCATCATTACCGTCCATCTCCAGAACTTTTACATCTCCCCAAGTGGAAACTATGTACCCATCAAACAATAACTCCCCATTTCCCTCTTCCTCTAGACCCTGGCGACCACCATTCTACTTTCTGTCTCTATGGGTTTGACTATTCTTGATGCTCCCATATAAGTAGAATCATTCAATATCTGTCCTTTTGTGACTGGCTTATTTCATTTAGCATAATAACCTTCAGAATTCATCCATGTGGAAATACGTGTCAAAATTTTATTCATTCTAAGGCTGAAAATATTGCATTGTATGTATATGTCACATTTTGCTTATCCATTCTTACTTTGATGGTCACGTGAGTTATTTTCATCCTTTGGCTATTGTGATCAATGCTGCTTTGAACGTCAATGTCCAACTGTCTGTTTGAGTACTGACTTTTAATTCTTTTGGGTACATGCCAGAAGTGGAATTCTGGGTCATATGGTAATTCTATGTTTAATTTTTTAGGAACTGTAATACTATTTTTCACAGTGACTGCACTCTTTTATATTCCCACTAGCAATACACAAAGATTCCAATTTCTCCACATTCTTGCCAACACTTACTCTATTTTCTGTCTTCTTTTTGGTAATAGTCATCCTAGTGGATGTGATAATAGCATTCTAATGGACTGTGGTTTTGATTTATATTTTCCTGATGTCTAGTGATGTTCAGTATCTTCTCCTGTGCCTACTGGCCATTTTATCTTTTTGAAGAAATGTCTATTCCAGTCCTTTGCTCATTTTTTAATGGGGTTGTTGGTTGCTGTTGTTGTTATTGAGTTGCAGGAATTCTTTGTGCATTCCAAACGTTAATCCTTTAGCAGAAATTGATTTGCAAATATGAAATATTTTCTCCCTTTCCAGAGATTGTCTTTCATAACCCTTTAATGGCTGCCCTGTATCCCTGGTGGTCTGGTCTGCCCTGTACCCCTCCATCCTTAGCCCCTCACCACTGCCCCTTCACTCTGCTCCAGCCACAATGGTCTCCTTGTTTTTCTTCAAATACTCCACACGTGCTTCTGCCTTAGGTCCTGTGCTTACTATTTCCTCTGCTGGAATGTCCTTCTTCCCGATCCACATGGTTCACCACCTCACTTCATTCAGATGTTTCTTAAGTTTCATCTTATCAGACAGGTCTTCCCTGACTACCCCTTTCCCCTTTGTTCACTACTTTATTCCTTGTGTGCCCAGGAAAATGCCTGACGTGTCATAGGTACCCAAAACATGTTTCTTAAATGAATGAATGAATAAATGATGTAGACCTTTGATTCACACCTATATTTCTCTGACCCTAGAGCCTGTAGCTGCTAGCCAGCTACACTGGATGGTTCCTGTTTTGGGAAGCCTTCCCAAGGCCTCCAAGGCTGGCTGAAGGACCCTGGCCTCTGTGTTTCTCTGATCACAACTCATTTGTCACATTGCATTGCAATTGTCTACTTATTTGACTGTGTTTCCCAAGATATAGTTAGCAACTTGAGGGTACACACTAATTTCTTGTTTGGCATCTAGCACAATTTCTAGCAACAGGGCTCAATAGGTATTAGAATGAATCAATCTCTCTGAGTCTCAATTCCTCATCTATAAAATGGAGACATCTATGTATCGTCTTACAGTTATGGAGATCAGAACTAATATATGCAATATGCCTACCACAGTGCCGGGTACATAGTAGGCACTTGAAAAATAGTAATTTAAAATCATTAAGGGTAATTTTTATTTGTTAAAATCTACCAGTATTCTAAGGTATGTCTAAATTAGAATGATAAAATGTAATGATTCTCCAACACTTTATTACTGAATTTGTGTTGTCATTTACTTAATGCTGAAGAAACTTGGTGAATGTGGGAGCAAATTTCCCCTCAACATTTTATTATGAAAAATTTCAAACATGCAGAAAAATTTAAAGAATTATACAGTAAATACCTGTGTATCCCACCTAGGTTCTTCAATTGACATTTTACTATGCTTGATCACATATCCATCCATCCATCCACCCACCCCCCCACCCACCCACCCACCCACCCATCCTTCCTTCCATTCATCCATTTATCAATGAGTCTTATTTTTTTATGCATTTTAAAATTAAATTGCAGACATCAGGATGCTTCCCTGTAAATACTTCAGCACTAATGAGAGTTTAGAATTTGTTTACAATTCTTTTTAAAAAATTACTGAAGTAAAACTTACATTCAATGAAATGTACAAGTCTTAAGAGTATACCATTCAAAGAGTTTTGGCAAGTGCGTAACTCAAACCCCTGTCAAGATGCAGAACATTAATATCACTCTAGAATGTTCTCTCATGCCCCTCCAGTCAATCCCTGTCCCCATTCCCCCAGAGGCAAACGCTACTTTTATACTGTTTTTTATGACAAGGTAGTTTTGCCAGTTCCAGAACTTCATATAAATGGAATCAAAGAGTTTATACTGTTTTGTGTCTGGCTAATTTGCTGAACTTACTTTTGAGGTTCATTGTGGTGATATGTATCAATGATTTGTTCCTTTTTATTGCTGAGTAGGATTCACGATATGAATATTCTACAGAGGATCCATTTTTCTGTTGATGGACCCCTGGGCTGTTCCAGTTTTGGGCTACTATGAATAAAGCTTCCATGATTATTCTCCTACAAATATATTTCTGTATATATAATTTCATTCATCTTGGAGTGGAATTGCCAGGGTGGCTGAGTATTTAGCTTCATAAGAAACTGCCAGCCCTTTTCCCAAACATCTTAACTAAGTATAGTCACAACTAAAATTTATTGAATGTTTTCTGTGGGTGCTGAGCACAGAGCTTTAGTTAATGTATTTCACTTGATTCTTACATCCAGACTATGGGGTAAATGTTATTGTTCCCATTTTACATATGAGATAACTGAGGCACAGAGAGTTAAATAACTGACCAAGGTCACATGGCTAGTAAGCAGCTGAGCTTGGATCTGGATCTAGGCAGGTTGGACTCTAGCTCCTATACGTCATGCCTCCTAGAATAGAGTAGTTAAAAAAAAAAAAGTGGCTATTTCTTTTCTCAGGAAATTAATTAACTTCCTAAGAATAAAAAATTGGTCATGGTAACCAATTTTAACAAGAGATAACTGGAACAATAATAACAAGAGATGCTGTGTTCATCAATAAACACAATATAATGTAAATTCTCACCACTATTTAGAGATGGTGTGCATGGTTAACAGGGAGGTAGATAAATTCATTTATCAAGGTCCCTTTATCCTCCTGAGAGGTTCCTCAAAGTTATCTTCAAAAATGCCCATCTCTCTAGCCCTGCACAATCTACCTAGCTTCCCTTGAGAATAAGTGAAGTGTTAAACCACTTCAGAGTCTCTTCTTTGGGCTGGTTAATAAGGGCATGATGCCTCTCCTCTATAATTACCAGAGGAGCCTGAGGCTTATTGGAGAGGTGCATATCAGCTGTAATGAGGTGGGGCAGGAGAGCGTTCCCTCCCATGATTTTTCTAAACTCATAGAGGCTCAGTCTCAGGCCCAGACCTGTTTTGGAATATCTCTAGGAAACTTGAGGCAAGAAGGAGGGCCACAGGGAACACAACGATTCTTTTGGGCTAAGAGCCCACCTCTCATCTATGACTCTTGACAGCCTAGCCTCCCTCTCTCATCTTTGAAAAGCTCTCTAAACCAGGGAAGTTTTGAAAAAGGATGCTGGAGATTGGAGTTGTTGATTGGGGAAGGCTGGGAGTCCGAGTCTTCGGAAAACAGACGTTAGGTCTACACTTTCATTCTGGCTCATAAGCCAGGAGCCCAAACAAAAGCCAGGAGAGTAAGTGGTGGTTGGTGTCCCAAGACTTTCCTTCTCGTTTTTAATGGTTCTGGGAAATACCAAAGTAATTCTATTTCTAGAGATGCTCTTCTTGGGTCACATATTAGCCATCCCCAATGGTTATATTTGTCAGGATCAAGTCCACACTCCTTAGGATGGTGGATGAGGGCACTGTCCAGGTGGACCTAGCCTCTCATCTGG
Organism: Macaca nemestrina; assembly: GCF_043159975.1. NCBI lineage: Eukaryota > Metazoa > Chordata > Mammalia > Primates > Cercopithecidae > Macaca > Macaca nemestrina. Next base: position 118,096,969 of record NC_092136.1, on the reverse strand, counting down.
CCTACCACTCCTCCCTGTGCTCTAGGTTTGAGGAATTGCATGCTAGTCCCTGTGGGTACCACATTCCCACCCATTTGTTCCAATAGGAAGGCCTTTGTTTCTCCTCTTTCCAGAATTCCTATTCATCCTTTAAGGATTGAATTTGAAAATCAAGAATGTGGTAATTATTTGTTTACTTAACCTGCCTATCTTATATGATTCCCTCCCAGGTAGAAATATTCTATGTATGTCTGAATTTTTTCTACTAAAAACATATGAACAGAAACTTTTGAGTAAACGAATGCTTTATTTGATCACTCTAAGAGCTAAATTATTTGTTTTCCTTGCTTCACAGAATGCTAATTTCATCTTAGCTGAAAAAAAGATTTTCGCCTAAGATGTTGAGAAAGATAGCTTTTACAAATATTGATACAGGCCCACTGTCCCTTCAGTCTCCTGCGCCCCCAGTGAGTCTCCTGCTGGCTAAGGTCTAGATGCTTACTAGAAATCATTTTCTGGGAAATGTGTAGAGGGATGGGATAGATGAGATTCTTTCAAAAACTGTTGGTGTGTCACAATTTTAAATGACAATCAGGATCTTTCTCTGGAAAAGTTTAGAAAGAAAATGGTGTCTCTGAAAACGTTTCTTTTTAATTTCCAGAACTCTTCCTTTCCTTCCATTTGCCTAGACACAAACATAACTTAGGCCTTATGTAGCTGCCTTCAGTTTTGGTCTAAGTCTGGCTGACTGACGTCCAGAAAACTGTGAGGGGCAAACATCCTTTTTCTTTAGCATTTTCTCTTAACCTTCTACCCTTGGCCTCTTCCTTGCCCAGTGAGGTGAAATGGTTGACCGTGAAGCCACTCCTGCTAACTGGAAGCAACTGGGCGTTGCCAGGCACTAAGCCAGGAACTTGAACTCAGCAGAGAAGTGGGATCTGGATAACTCCTGCCCCTCAGAGCAAGGCTGGCAGCCAGCTCATGGGCATTTGGCTACCTGGGGGAGGGATTTCTGCTCCTGACAACAGGCAGTTTGTTCAGTTCTTCCTGCCCTGATTCTTCTCCTGTTGCTTTTCACTGCCTCCCTGAGCTGTTTGGTAACTCTACCTCTCACAAGTTTTTGCAGTTTGCTGTAGACTTCAAAATCCTGGCTCTACCTCTCCTTCCTCTGTAGCTGTATTTCCCTGCAAAGTTGGAAGCCAACCAAGATCAAGTTTCTGTAACTCTTTTTCTTTCAGGGTCCTGGAGCTGAACTCTTCTGACCTACATACCCAAAAGGCTGTATCTTATCCTTCCTCACCACCATTTGAAAGTTCCCACAGCAGACTGATTTTAGGTCCCTTTCTGACCTAGAAGCTGACAAAGGCGCCAAACAGTTTTCAGAAACTCTCCCCATGCTAACAGATTTTCACTAGCACACAGCTGGTCTGCATTTGGGGCAGCCTCTGTTTTCTGAGTTCCAACACAATGGATTTTTGTGGTTGTCTACCTGTTTTTGCTCCATGCCCATGACATCTTTCTCCTGTTGCTGTTTTCTGCACTTCTGTATTCTCCTCTCTTTTGGTAGAATTTTCTCCTTTCTTCCCTCTTTATGATGTTTTATTTTTTTCTACTCACCCTGCCGCATTCTCTTGTTCCTGCCACCCTTTTTTGCTCTGGTTTCAACTAGAAGATTTTATGAGTGACTGAAGAGTTTCTAGACTGCTAATCCAGGGATAAGGGCAATCTATCTCTTTTCAGGGTTAGATTCCCAGTCCAGCCTACTTCTTAACTGCATGTGTAAGCTTCATCCCCCTCCTACCCATGTTTCTGTGCCGCTTCATTAATCTGTAACGATGACCCACCCTCTTTCCAGACAAGGAGACATCTTTTCTTGTTTAGATTACTCAGCTCTTTAGACTTCTCAGTCATTTAGCTATTCTAAAAATGGCCGATGAAATCCGAGGCACAACAAAGTTATTACGAAAACCTTTTCCTTGAGAGCCCCGTGTCTGATTGCTCATATTAGCTGATATTTGGTGGAAAGAGCACTAGATTTTTAAGAAGAGTTCTGGTTTTGCCACACGGTAGCTGTGCAACCTTGGACAAATCATTTACCTTCCTCGGGTTCTTAGCGTCCTCACTGGTCAAATGGGAATGCTTCATGGGGCGTTGCGGAGATGAAACAATCAGCAGGAGAGCACTTTGTAGATTGCACTGGGATGGTAGGGTGAACGAGCAGGGATGGTGTCCTGATTTGTCTTTAAATTCTTCAAAGGTAAAGGATTGTTAAACGTGGAGATTTGATTTGGTTTGTTTCTGCCAGGTCTCCTGGAAAGCTACAAACTAGAAGAAGTGCAGAAATCCTTGTGGTAACAAGGGTATCAGCTTTTTGTCCACAGAGAGTCTTAAGGAATTCCGACTCCCGTTTTGAAATTGTATCGAATCCAATCCCAGGGCAATGTGGCCCTGGGGTGGTGCTTCGAGAAGTGGAATCACTGCAGGACAGTTTCAACATTCACTTCCCAGGCAAGCCTAAAGCCTGTTTTAAAAGGGCGTGTAGGGGCCAAACCCATAACAGTCTGGGATATTTCAGACTGGCACCACCTCCTCTGGCTGTTTCCGAGGCCATCTAGAGGCCAGAGCCCAGTCAGATTAAATGAAAGTAAAGAGAGGGCTGCGGGAGTTTGGGACCTTTGTGCAGACGTGCTCATGCTCGTTAGAGTACAGGGCGGGAGAGAGGAAAGGAAGGAGGGCATTGGGAGCCGAGGCCCCTCCTTTCATTTCAGAAAAGTGCACAGGCAGAGCGGGCTGAGTCACAGGCACAGGTGAGGAACTCAACTCAAACTCCTCTCTTTGGGAAAACGCGGTGCTTGCTCCTCCCGGAGTGGCCTTGGCAGGGTGTTGGAGCCCTCGGTCTGCCCGGTCTGGTCTCTGGGGCCAAGGCTGGGTTTCCCTCATGTATGGCAAGAGCGCTACTCGTGCGGTGCTTCTTCTCCTTGGCATACAGCTCACAGGTAAGAGCCGGTGGGCTTCTCTCGGCGTTTCCTCCTTCACTGCTCACTCTATAAAGTTAGCTAATTGTCTTAGAAGTTGCAAGACTTTTGTTTGGGAGTCTGAGCCACAGATACAGTTTGTTTTACTTTGGATTTTACTGAAACCAAAGTTGGTGGACTGTTTTTGGAGAATTGCTCTCGGACAAACAGGTTTAGGTGTGTTCAGCTGCCAGTGAATCAGGCACAGAGAGGGCTTTCTAATCTCAGGTTACATGCCATTTTTGTGTGTGTGGCTGTTCTCAACCTCCCACTGCTGGCAGGACTTGGCATTTGGATTTCTGTGTGTGGGTCTTGTCTGTGACTCTCAGCAACATCAGGAAAGTGGAGATTGTTAGAGAGAGACCTACTGTGGTTTTGAAAGTGCCCCAACACACATATTCTAAATGTAAATATCAAGGTAAAAAAAAATGCCATGTGGTATAAAGGTTCCAGGGGTGCAGGCAAACATAAGCTGTCTGGAGTTGATTCATTCGGTTTCTGCAATAGACTAGTAACCGTACGAAATCCACATAAGGACCCGTCTGGAAAACTTACCTGCTAGGAGACCACTTTACATACAATACATAATACTTAACCTTAATACATAATGTAATGTCTAATCAATGTTATGATTCGTTTTTATTTTTTTACGCTTTCAATTCTATTTGCGGATGTTTGTAGTTTGTTATAACAGTTTTGAAGTCAGTACCACGAGGCGAGGCTATCATGCTGTGCAGAAAGCAAGAGCACTATGAAGGCTTGCTGTGTGGTAGTTTAGTTGTCACATGGAATGGGAGGGTCCAGATTGCATACGGGTAGGAGTATGTAGATTCTGGGTGAAGTAAGTTTGGGAGCTGGGGCATCTCAGTTTCACTTCGCTTTAAGTCCTACTCAGATATTTATTTTGGAAGTGTCAGCAGAAGTTCTCACAATACTACATCCCCTGTTAACCCTTCTTTTTCTTCTTTTTCATTGCAGCTCTTTGGCCTATAGCAGCTGTGGAAATTTATACCTCCCGGGTGCTGGAGGCTGTTAATGGGACAGATGCTCGGTTAAAATGCACTTTCTCCAGCTTTGCCCCTGTGGGTGATGCTCTAACAGTGACCTGGAATTTTCGTCCTCTAGATGGGGGACCTGAGCAGTTTGTAAGTAGATTATTGTCATTTTCCAGGGTACTCTTGGTTAGGGAAATAATAAGCCAGTCCATTTCTCCTTTCCCTTCCAGTATTTTTCTTAGCAGCAAGCACAAGGTTAAGCTGGGAAACAATTCCTGGGACAGAGACTGAGAGGCCGTTGAAGGGGAAAGCAAGTGATGGAGCTGCAGACAGGACAGTTGGGTTTGCTGGTGTTTCAGTTCTGCTCCCACCATCTTGGTCTCCTTGCCTGGGTGCTGAGTAAGAAGACCTTTTGCCATTTCCCCTCTCTAGGTATTCTACTACCACATAGATCCCTTCCAACCCATGAGTGGGCGGTTTAAGGACCGGGTGTCTTGGGACGGGAACCCTGAGCGGTATGATGCCTCCATCTTTCTCTGGAAACTGCAGTTCGACGACAATGGGACATACACCTGCCAGGTGAAGAACCCACCTGATGTTGATGGGGTGATAGGGGAGATCCGGCTCAGCGTCGTGCACACTGGTAGGTTATTCAGGGAACAGTGGTTTTGGAAAGGATGAGAGCTTGTAGAAAAGAAAGTGGCAATCATTGTTAAGGCTGAGAGAGAGGGACAATCTTTTTTGATGGATAGAGAGAGGGACTAGCCCTTCAGAACTGGGAGCCTCAGAGGGAGACTGAAGAGTTCTGGGGTAAAAAGAGAAAGGCTTTGTTTGGCCCTGGAAAGAAACAGAAAGTAAAGCAAAGGAACTCAGAGAATCCGTTACAAAAATGGCATTGAGATTGTGAAAGGGAGAGGGAGAAATTCTTTGATAAAAGGCTTACAACAGGTCTGTTCACTCGCTCATTTATTCGAGACACTTACTGAGTACCTACTCCAATGCTAGGCACTGTCAAAAGTGCATGACATACACTATCTCATTGAACCCCCACACCACTCTAGGAGGCAGGTACTAATAATGGTAGCTAACACTTACTGAGTACTTCCCAAATGTCAGGGGCTTTACGTGACACATTTTATTTAATCTTTACATATCTCATCAGTTTATTGTGCATTTAATGCCTCCCATCTTGCCAACGAGGAAACGAGGCTCACAGAGGTTAAGTCACTTGCCCTGAGTCATGTAGCTGATAAATGGAGTAACTTAGGACTCAAACCCAATCAACTCTGAATCTAAAACTGTGTTCTAAACTGGTGCATTGTATTGTCTGTATCCCTATAAAGGACAATCTGGAAAACCATGCCAAGCAACAAAGAGCAAAGTACACGAAACTTACAAGTGGTAGATCTGGGTTTGAGTCATTGCTACCATTTACCAGCTATCAATAAGTCTTATTTTCCTCATCTGTAAAGTGAGAATAACACAGTGAGGATCATGATGAGGATAAAATGAGATAATAAATGTGAATATGTCCCAACCTCTGAATTGTACTTAATAGCTACCATACACTGAGTGTTTATTTTGTACAGGCACAGCATGGAACAACTTACATGAATTATTTTATTTTTTATTAAGAACTCAACAGATGAATATTGTTATCTCTATGAGGAAACTGAGGCTCAAAGAAGTGAATTACTTCAAACCACACAGCTAGGTACTTCAACCTAGTGTTCTCTGGTGTGTGCTCTTAACCAACACTACTCCAAACATATAAGCCTGAGAAGTGGTATGATTTCCTTTCATTCATAGTCCAGTTTGAAACCATTTCTCAACGCCCCACCAATAGAGGACTGTGTGACCTTGCAGAAGTCATTTGAGTATTGAAAGAAATAATGTAATGGTTTGGGGCTTCAGTTTCTTCACCTGCAAAATGAACAGGTTAAACAAACAAAAAATCAGTGGTTCTTAAACATATGTGGGTAATTATTCTTTGAGAATCAAATGAAAGCCATGGCCCTGCTTCCCATAAAACAATGGAGACATACACAATGAGACATGGATTCTGTGGGCTTGCAGACTACCTTCCATCCTTCTTCCCCACCCTCCTTCACGGAGTCAAGGCTGGGAATCCTGGGCTAGACATTCTCTAATGTCCTTTCTGGCTCTGAGGGCTTATGGAAGTATAATCAGCAATCAAGCTAAAGGACAAGAGAACCAGGGTTCACAGACTCTAGTGTGGCTTAGGGGACCTTCCCTCTGGTTTCCCTTTTCCATCATTTATCCACTAGACTGTAGCTTCTGATTAACTTTCCTATCGTCTCAGTGGCATGAGCTTCTTGAAGGTGATGTCTTTTTTGGCTCTGCATTTCTATCACAGTGCCAGGAACGTAGCAGGCCCTCAATAAATCTGAATAAATGACTGACTGAGTGAAAGTGGTGAGAAGTCAGGGAGAAATGAGTTGGGCACTAGGTTTGATGAGGTTAGCAAAAACCTTACCCCACCCTAGGTAGTTCAACCCACCCAGTGGTTTTCAAAGCTGCATCAGAATCACCTGGAGGACATGTTAAAACAGATTGCTTAGCCCCACCCCTAGTGTTTCTAATTCAGCAGGTCTGGGGTGGGGCCTAAGATTCCCATGTTCTCAAGTGATATTGTTGCTGTTACTTCGAAGACCACACTTTGAGAGCCACTAAAGTATGTGTGTGGTTTTCCTATTGCTAGTAGGATTTACAAGGTAATATAGTATTTTATGCATAAAGATAGGAGAAAGGAAGATTCCATCTATTGATTAAACACATCCCTATTATGTCATTATATTTCACTGTAGTCCTCTTCTTTTTAGAATCCTAACTTAATCTTTTTCTCCTTACAGTACGCTTCTCTGAGATCCACTTCCTGGCTCTGGCCATTGGCTCTGCCTGTGCACTGATGATCATAATAGTAATTGTAGTAGTCCTCTTCCAGCATTACCGGAAAAAGCGATGGGCTGAAAGAGCTCATAAAGTGGTGGAGATAAAATCGTAAGGCTGGGCAGTTCTGGGAAAGTTCTAACACTCTAATGGGGACTCTTGGTATTTTGCAATGGGCTAAACAGTTGCTGAACAGATGTTTTTCCCTTTAAGTAAATCCTACATAAAAGAATTCACATTTGCAGGACAGATAAATTAGGTATGAACTAGTAACTTTACAAAAGCTTTCTCAATTTTACAAAATATTTCCTTATATGATTTCTTTACTATGGCGGGGGGGGGGGTTGATTTTATAAAAATCTGGTATGTAAAGCTTTTCTTAAAAATCCCTTATGTTTAAAGTGAAGCATACATTTGTAAAACCCACTGGGCTAGTCAGCAGGGCCACTATGAGTCAGTGCCTAGGAAAGTCTGTTGTGCTGATAGCAGGTGTTCATTAAACGTATTTTAAAATTGAGATAAAATTTACCTACCATAAAATTCACTCTTTTCACGTTCACGAAGTTGTGCAGCAATCATCACTAATTGCAGAACCTTTTTAAGCTTCCTCCCCTAAAGAAACCACATATCCCTAGCTATCACTCCCTATTATCCCCTCCCACCAGCCCCTGACAACTACTCATCTACTTTCTGTCTCTATGGATTTACTTATTCCGGACATTTCATTTAAATAGAATCATACAATATGTGGCCTTTTATGCCCAGCTTCTTTCACTTAGCATAATGCTTTCAAGGCTCATCCTTGTTGTAGTATGTATTAGTATTTTTTTCCGTTTTATGACTGCATAATATTCCATTGTATGAATATATTGTTTGTCCATTCAATTGATGGGCATTTAGGTTTTCTCTACTTGTTGGCTATTGTGACTAACGCTGCTATAAACATTCATTTACAAGCTTTTGTGTAGATCATATGTTTTTAATTCTCCTAAAAGTGGAATTGTTGGGTCATATGGTAACTCTGTCTAGTTTTTGGAGGAATTGCCAGACTGTCTCTAAACAGCTGGACTATTTTGCATTCCTATCAGCAATATATGAGGGTTCTGATTTCTCCACATCCTCCTCAACACTCATTATTGTCTTTTTTTTATCATAACCATGTATTAGGCCGTTCTTGCGTTGCTATAAAACAAACAAACAAACAAACCTAAGACTGGGTAATTTATAAAGAGGAGATTTAATTGGCTCACGGTTCTGTAGGATGTAGAAGCATGGTGCCAACGTTGGTTGGCTCCCGGGGAGGCCTCAGGGAGCTTTTACCGATGGCAGAAGGCACAATGGGAGCAGGCATTTCACATGGTGAGAGCAGGAGAAAGTGAGAGAGTTGGGGGAGGTGCCACATAGTTTTATAGGACCAGGTTTTGTGAGAACTCACTCACTATTAAAGTGAGTGTCCTTTGAAGTGAAGTATAGTGTCCTTTGAAGAACAAAAATTAAATTTTGTGAAGTCCAATTTATCTATTTTTTCTCTTTTGCTGCTAATGCTTTTGAGTCTCATCTAAAAAATCATTGCCTAATCCCCAAGACCATGAAGATCTATGGCTATGTTTTCTTCTAAGAGTTTTATAGTCTTAATTTTTACATTTAGATCTTTTGAGTTTTATTTTGAGTTCGCTTTTGTATATTGCTGAGACAGAAGTGCAAATTCACTTTTTTGCATGTGGATATCTAGTTGTTCCGGCAACATTTATTTCATTTCCTTAATAAGTAATTACTGAAATAAACAGACCTAATTTTTTTTTTTTTTTTTTTTTTTGAGTCAGAGTTTCGCTCTGGTTGCCCAGGCTGGAGTGCAATGGCATGATTTTGGCTCACTGCAACCTCCGCCTCCTGCATTCAAGCGATTCTCTTGCCTCAGCCTCCCAAGTAGCTGGGATTACAGGCATGCACCACCACGCCCAGCTACTTTTGTATTTTTAGTAGAGATGGGGTTTCACCATGTTCGTCAGGCTGGTCTTGAACTCCTGATCTCAAATGATCTGCCTGCCTCGGCCTTCCAAAGTGTTGGGATTACAGGCATGAGCCACCATGCCCGACCAAACAGAACTGATTTTAAGAAGCCTAAACAAACTCAACTCTGAGGTTCTAGTTTGAATAGAATCAATAAAGATGACTTAGGTCAACACAAAACTTTTTTTTTTTTTTGAATAACAAATATAAATTAGAGGTGGGATACTCATGGTAAAATAAGGTGTCTGCTTTAAAACTCTGGAGTTCCCGAATCAGAATCCAAACTGTATCCTTTACATTCTGAAAAGTCTCTAAGTTCAGAGGTGTGGCCATTATTAATTAGATGGCACCAGTTTAGCTCTGTGTAAACTTCAATTGACTCCCAAGTGCATGTAATTCTTCCAAAAATATGTGGGGAAAATACTTTACTTGAAGCTTCTGTGGGATTTGCCTACTTGCTTCTTGTCTTGTTCACCTGACATTCGGTTTCCGCTTCTTTGTTACAGAAAAGAAGAGGAAAGGCTCAACCAAGAGAAAAAGGTCTCTGTTTATTTAGAAGACACAGACTAACATTTTTAGATGGTAAGGTTCACAAATAGGTTGATTTCTTTCCTCAGCTTTCTGACGTGTCCAGCCCATCTCTAATGAGGACTCCCAGATCACTTTATGGCTGTTAGGTGTCTCCCATATGAAATTAGAGGAGCTGGGTCAGGGAGACAAAAGTCTTCTATTAGTCTTATGGATAGCTCCTCCTTCGAGTGTATTTTGTGCAAAAGATTAAGAAGCTGGACTCTACTGCCATTAAAGCTGAGAGAATTCTAAGGTTATTTGTGGCTTTGGGGTTATATTTATTACTACTACTACCAATAAATATTCAACAAGTAAATAAATCTTTTTTAAATCAAAAGATTAGTATCTGCTTATTCTGTTTTTTTTTTTTTTTTATTGTAAACCAATTATGGTATTAAGAGAGTGACTCAATAGACGTATCTGGCAGTTTTTACGGGAGAGCTTTTGTACTATTTGGAATTGATTTCAACTCTTCTCATTTAGTTATTGGCACTAATAACTACATGAAATGAATCCAGTTTTAGTGGTGTATAATTTTATTTTTCCAGTTTTCAGGTTCATCGGACTTAAAAAGTAGGATAATTTCTTTTTCTTTTCTTTGTTTTTGAGACAGGGTCTCAATCTGTTGCCCAGGCTGGAGTGTAGTGGTGCGATCTCAGGTCACTGCAACTTCCCCCTCCCAGGCTCAAGTGATCTTCCCACCTTAGCTTCCAAAGTAGCTGGGACCATGGGTGCGGGCCACTACACCCAGCTAGTTTTTGTACTTTTTGTAGAGATGGGGTTTCGCTATGTTGCCTAGGCTGGTCTCACTTGAGCTCAAGCGATCCACCTGCCTCAGCCTCCCAAAGTGTTGGGATTACAGGTGTGAGCCACTGCACCCGGCCAATTTATTTTTCATATGCTCAGAATTTCTCCCATTCTCTGAAATAGGTCCACACATTTAATTTCTAGATGTTATAAATCCAGACATGCAAACAAATTTTACACTCATAAGAAAGTTCTTGATATTAATGACTTTATCCTGTAAAACTCTGGCTCTCTTACATGGGAGAAAATTTTTATAGAACATTATTAGTTGCAAAGAGGGTCACATTTTTGTAGGCTAAAGCTCCAGTGAAAGACCTCAAAGATTTATAAAATAAAATATGGAGAAAAATGATCGTATTGTAAAATCAGAAAACCAAAATTAACATCAGGGAGTTTTTACCAACCAATGGTTATTGTCTTTTTAAAATTAAGGGGATTATCTAACAAGTTGGGGTCATGGAAAATAAATATGGGAGATGTTTTAGATCAAAAGAAACTTAAGAGATGAACACAATCAAAGCACAATGTGTGATCCCCAACTGAATGAATAATAGCGTGAACAAGCTTGTTGTAAAAAAAAAAAGCTTACAGGGACAATTGGGAAAGTCTTGAATATGAAAATGTTAAATATATGGATAATATTAGGGAATTATTTTTAATTTGTATTAAGTATAGTGATGGTATTGTAGTTATACAGAAAATGTACCTATTTTGAAAAATGCTTACTGGAGTATTTAGGCGTAAATGTCAGCAATTTGCTTTAAAAGCACAGGAAAAACGCAAATAAAACAAAAAAGGCTTCAGAATTAGGTGATGGGGCAGATGAGGTAAGAAAAGAATGAATTAATGAATTTAAGGGATGGGTAAATTCCACACACTCTCTTCTCTACTTTTCTGTATGTCAGATTTTGTTTGTAATGAGAGTGAGAAGTGGGGAGAATATGGAATGTATGTGTGTGAGCAAGTTGTGGGTCATCCAAGTGTCCATGCAAGGTACTTAGAGGCTATGATTTAAGGATACTAACTCTGAAAATTATGTAATAAGGATTAGGAAACTTCTTTTAAAAATTAAATTGGGGGAGAATATGAATATTTTCCCTCAGAATATTTTCTTTCTAAGAACATATATGTAATTCATAATGCCAAGTATTCCTATTGCACTCTTCTCAAATATGTTATCCATTTAAACTTTTGTTTTGTGTTTTAGGAAGCTGATGATTTCCAAGAACAAGAACCCTAGTATTTGTTGAAGTTAATGGAAACTTTTCTTTGGCTTTTCCAGTTGTGACCTGTTTTCCAACCAGTTCTACCACATATACAAGCAACATCCCTCTGGAGCCAGCACAGTGCTCTTCCATATCACCAGTCATACACAGCCTCATTATTAAGGTCTTATTTAATTTCAGAGTGTAAATGTTTTCAAGTGCTCATTAGGTTTTATAAAGAAGAAGCTACATTTTTGCCCTTAAGACACTACTTACAGTGTTATGACTTGTATACACATATATTGGTATCAAAGGGGATAAAAGCCAATTTGTCTATTATATTTCCTTTCATTTATTTCTTTTAGCAGCACTTCTGCTACTACAGTTAATGTGTTTACTCTCTTTCCTTCCCATATTCTCAATTAAAAGGTGAGCAAAGCCTCCTCGGTGTTTTTGACTAACAGTAAATCGTAAATTCAAACTGTTGAATGACATTTTGATTTTTATGTCTCTCCTTAACTAGGAGACACATCTTGTTTTAATGAATTTCTTTCAATATTCCAGGTGATAGATTTTTGTTGTTGTTTTGTTAATTAATCCAAGATTTACAAAAGCACAACGCTAAATCACACAGTAACTACAAAAGGTTGCATAGATGTGAAAAGACTGGTAGATGCCATTGCAGGATGAATCACCTGTCACTTTTCTTCTGTGCTGGGAAAAATAATCAACAATGTGGGTCTTTCATGAGCAGTGACAGACTGTTTAGCTTACTATGTTGCCCCCCAGTTCAATGATCTATAATAACAGAGCAAAGCCTATGCTCATTTGCAGACTGGAATCATTAAGCAGTTTAATAAAAATACCGTGAAACAGTATATTACAAGTTTGAAAATTCAGGGCTGGTGAAAAAAATCAACTCTAAATGATGATAATTTTGTACAGTTTTATATAAAACTCTGAGAACTGGAAGAAATTGTTAACTTTTTAAAAAAAATTCTAATTCACTTGTTTATTTTGGGGGAGGAAGGCTTTGATATGGAGCACAGAAATACCAAAACTACTTTAAATGGAAAAAAAAATTTATTCTTTCTTTCCCCTATACTGGTAGATAAAGCAAACTTTATAAGTGGGCTATTGAAAGAAAAGTGCCTTTTAAAAGTGTTTAGTTTCCCAGTGTCTTTTCCAAGCCTCAGATACAGAAGTATTTGTTCAAAGGATAGAAAACATCTAAAAGTTTAGCTCAAGATCAATGTTTACAGACTGATATTTTCAGTTTTTAATTGACTGGGCTGCAGATGTTATTTCTTTTAACAAACTGGAATTTTCAAATATTATCTGTATTTAAATGTATGGACCTTGATATTTTTCCAATACTATTTTTAAAAAAATTGTTTGATCTACATATGAACCTCAATTCTGAAATTCATTACATATCTGTTTCATTCTGCCTTTTATACTGTCTAAAAAAGCAAAGTTTTAAAGTGCAATTTTAAAACTGTAAATTACATCTGAAGGCTATATATCCTTTAATCATATTTTATATTTTTTCTTCACAATTCTAACCTTTGAAAATATTATAACTGGATATTTCTTCAAACAGATGTCCTAGATGATGGTCCATAAGAATAATGAAGAAGTAGTTAAAAATGTATGGACAGTTTTTTCAGCAAAATTTGCAGCTTATGTCTTGGCTAAATAGTCAAGGGGTAATATCGGCCTATTGTTTAGTGTCTCCTTCCTAAAGAGCACTTTTGTATTGTAATTTATTTTTTATTATGCCTTAAACACTATGTAAATAAACCTTTAGTAATAAAGAATTATCAATTATATAATTTGTGTATATACATATCTAAAAGTTCTACACTGCAGGGAAAACAGATGGATATATATTTTATCTTTACTGAAAAGTTTTCTTAGTAGAGACAACCTGCAAGTCAATAATGGATACATTAGTTTCTACTGGGTAAACAGAAGTATACGGATTTCCACAGAATTTTCACATTGCTTTGGATAGCTGGGAATTGGGCATAACAACACTACTTAGTTTGAGCGTTCTTTCAAAGAAAAGTATCAAAGATTATATTTAGTACTTTGCATTACATTTTTAATAGGGAAAACTACTGGCTTTCAAGTCTAGTAAAGGAATGGAAATTGAAAAATGGAAACTTATTCTTTCCCAAAGCGAAAGCATACTTTTATTCTCCTGCTTTCATTGACACGTGGCTATTTCCAGGGAAGAGGCTGATTATTACAGCAGTGTACTTATTGTACCATCTCTTTTTCAGAAGTATGTGACGCCACCTCACTTCAAGTACTGTGATAACATAACTTTCTTACTTTTCCAACCAAAGACACACAAATCCCAGTTCTCCTTTTCCTCTAATACAGGCTATAATGATTTGATCATCATTGCCACTGCCAAAAGTAATTTAATAAACCCCCAATTTTGGATGCTGTGATAGTTACCCTAAAAAGGACAACCACCAATGAGGCTTGTGGCACATATCACTACCAGCGCCTAATATATATTTATCTATGCTGTATGATCTCCAAGGTGTTTCTGAACTCTAAATTTACGGGAGCGTATTCTGAGAACCTTCAACTAAATCTCGAGACGTAAAAAACGATGTCTGATATGCAGAGCATCAAAATTATTTAGTTCTGCAGAATTCCACAAAAACAAACTTGTAAATATTTAAAGTCTGTAGCCTACTTCATTTTCAAGCAAAATAGAAAAATTAGCTCCCGCCTGAAAGTTAATGAATCGCTGGTCAGTGAAACCAGGTGTGGTTCTGGAAAGAAGCCAGGTTCCTATGGTAACTTCGGATCGCCCTTTAAGTTGTCTCTCGGCCCCCTGCCCTGACGTCACTTCCGGCGTTACCTGTGTCGTTACTGGGAGCTGTAAACAAGGTGTGCAAGCATCTGGAGAGCTGCCGGGATGCAGCAGAGCGGAGCAGCTGGAGGCCGTGGCTGCGCTCTCTTCCCTCTGCTCGGCGTCCTGTTCTTCCAGGGTGAGTGCTCCGGCTGGCTACGCTCCACTTCCGGCTTGGGGGGTTAGGGAAGATGGTCGCCTTTCCGGTTCCGGGTGGGGAGGGTCTCCGAAAAGCCCCCGCTTAGTTCTGGGAGGGAAGGAGGGAGCGGGACGTTGGGACGATGTCATCACCACATCGTTGCGGGTAGTTGGTATTTTGTCAGTCCTTTTCTGAGCCTTGGGAGCTTTCCACCTTGCGTGACCTGTCATTGTAGTTTGGTGATGGCATACTTGATGGAACCACAAAGCGCTCTGGCTTTGGGAGCACTGGGTGTTATTTTGTGATGAGGTTGACTGCTGTGGTTTGGGCGCTGTATACCCTCATTAGAAAAATGACAGTTCTAGCATTCAGTAGTTTGTCCCAGTAGTTTTGGGAAACAAAATCATGACAGTTGGTAATTTTATTTTTTGTAGGTGATTATTGTGGTCTGTAAAATGAAATATTTGTTAGTCACAGAAGAGATGTGATGTGATTCATTATAGAGAAGCATATTGATGAAAATCAACTACTTTAGCATTTTAATAACTTTTTTAATACAAGAAAGAGCATTTAATTCTGTTAAAATTTAATCTATTAAGTAGTATCAGAAGTAGGGTATTCACACTTGACATTCACATCTTAAAATTTAGGTGAGTTTTGCTTTCATATAATTTTCAAATTGCATAAATTTCAGTTCAACCTAATTACCTTCATTTTAATGTACTTCATTTTAATTTCCTGGATTTTATGTATGTGTGTCTTCCTGGGACATAAAATATTAGTATATCTAGCATTAGAGTGAATTGCTAGCTTTATAAAATTTCCTTGAGGGTAATGGGGATTTCTGAAAGAGATATTTAATATTATATAAATACTTTAATGTAAAGACTTCAGGTGTCCTAAATCTTAGCAGATAAGGCTGGAAAGTTTTTGTTTTAACTGGTGACTAATATTCATGTTGCCAGCACACCCCGTGATCCCTCCCAGCTGCCTGTGTCATCATAAGTCTCCAGTTTTTTAGCTAAATTACTTTGCCATATGGTATTTAGGCTGGCCTACTGTCACTCCTAATACACCCAGTCCACTCTCTCTCTCTTTCACACACACACACACGCACACACACACACACGACATACTCAAATACTGTCTTATTGAGGAAAAAAATCTGGAAATGGTGTTTTCTTAAATCTAATGTCATTTTGCTTTGAAGAGCATGTGTCAAGTCCAGCAGATCATATAATTCAATGAAACATTAAAAGTTGATTTTACGATCTCTGTGTACTTGTGGAATAGATATTTTGCCTTTTAAAAAATAACTGGTGGTAGGGTGTGTGGCTCTTGCCTGTAATCCCAGCAGTTTGGGAGACTGAGGCAGCTGGATCACCTGATGTCAGGAGTTCAAGACCAGCCTGACCAACATGGTGAAACTCCGTCTCTACTAAAAAATACAAAAAAAATTAGCTAGGCGTGGTGGCGGGCGCCTATAATCCCAGCTACTCAGGAGGCTGAGACAGGAGAATCGCTTGAACCCAGGAGGCAGAGGTTGCAGTGAGCTGAGATCTCACCATTGCACTCTAGCCTGGGCGACAAGAGCGAAACTCCGTCTCAAAAAACAAAAACAAAAAAGAAACAACTGGTTTATCATATTATTCACATGCCATACAATTTACTCCCTTAAGGGGCATAATTGAATGGTTTTTAGTATATTCACAGTTATGCAATCATTACCACGATCAATTTTAGAACATTTTCATCATCCCAAAGAGAAACCTGATACCCATTAACAATCACATCTCATTCCCCATTTCTGTTTGCCCCTGGCAACCACCAGTCTATTTTTTTGTATCTATTGATTTGCCTATTCTGGACATTTTATATAAATAGAATAATATCTGTAATCCCAGCACTTTGGGAAGGTGCGCGGATCATTTGAGGTCAGAAGTTTGAGACCAGCCTGGCCAACATAGTAAAACCCCATCTCTACCACAAAAAAAAAAAAAAAAAAAAAATTAGCTGAGTGTGGTGGCATGCCCCTGTTATCCCAGATTCTTGGGAGGCTGAGGCAGAAGAATCACTTGAACCTGGGAGGCAGGAGTTGCAGTGACCTGGGATTGCACCATTGCACTCCAGCATGAGTGATGGAGTGAGACCCTGCCTTAAAAAAATAAATAAATAAATAAACTAAAAGGAATTACACAATGTGTGCTTTTGGTGACTGGCTTTTTTCACTTTGCATGTTTTCAAGGTTCATCCATTTGTTTGGTCTTTTAAATCTTATGTGGTAGAGTTTGGTTTCATGTCAGTGTTTATTTGCCTTTTGTTTTCAAAGATAAGGCCACTTAAATTATTAGATTATTTGAATTCACCTTAAGTTATAAGTCTGGTCCTGCTATATCAGTTATCTAAGTATTTAGAAATGGTAGACTAGGGGACCTAGGGTTCTTAAACTTTTCTCTTTTTTACTTGTGTGCAATATGAATAAAATATCAGTAGATTTATATTTTAGAAAATGGGGCATACAAGATTGGGGGCTTTATTGACACGTTTAATTCTTTCATGTGTAAAATGACTTATGTTAAAATATGATTTTCTTGTTTTTCCCCCCAAACAGTTTTTGTTAATTATTATGAATATTTCTATAGTTGGCTGTTTTTACCTGGCAGGAATGCTTTTCTGCTCAGATGAAGAGATAAGGGCATTAGGCCTGGGATGGACATTTCTGAGTGAATTAATGCGGGATTGGTATTTTTTTTTTTATGAGTGGAAGAGACAAACTATCTTGCATCCATTGGTTTTAAATCATTTTTTAATTTCAGTATAATATATGTAGAGAAAAGTACACATGTCCTAAGTGTATACAGCTCAATGAATTTTCAGAAACTGAACACACATGGGTAACTAGCACCCAAATCAGGATATATAGAATGTTTCTCACATTCCAAAAGCCTTCTTTTGTACTTCTTTCCCGTCATTATCCTTTCTCCCCAAAAAGGAGTCAACACCCTGATGTCTAACAGTATAGAGTAGTTTAGTTCATCCATAGATGCAGTGAGCTGAGATCACGCCACTGCACTCCAGCCTGGGTGACAGAGTGAGACTCTGTCTCAAAAAAAAAAAAAAAAAAAAAAAAAAGGAAACCGTTGTTGGTTTGGTCTAGTTGAATAAATGTTACTAGACATCCACAGTACGCTAGGCTCTGTTTTGATGGGCTCAGGATCTACTGGAGAAGACATAAGTCAATAGATGATTTTGGAGTCTGATACTAAGAGATAAATGCATTAGAAACCATGAGGATGGAGAAGAGATGCTTTGATCTGGCATGAGAATAAAGGAAAGGTTTCCTGGAGGTGAAGTTAAATCTTGAAAGAGGAATAAGTTTGTTAGAGATAGGGAGTGAAGAAAATTTTAGACGTAGACAGGAGCATAAACAAGGCATGGAGGACTGGGCATGGTGGCTCTTGACTATAATCTCGGCACTTTGTGAGGCCAAGATGGGAGGATCACTTGAGCCCAGGAATTCAAGATCAGCCTGGGCAACATAGCGAGACCCCATCTCAAAAAAACAAAAAATAAGGCAGGCGTGGGGTGGAGGGCATTAAATAACTTTTAAAGCAGGTTTTCTGAAACTCGCTTTGATTGGATTAACTTAGATCACATATTGACCCAAAACCTATCTTTGTGATTGGGAGGATATGATTGGGGTGTATTAGGGACTTAACATGTGTAGCTTGAAATTGACCATGATAGGAGTGTTTGCACCACAGAAATTGTCCAACCCTATGTATCTGGGGCTTTTTATTTTTTGTGAAAATGTTTTGCTGTTTACCAGTACACCACTAGATGTAATGATTGGTTTAGGTAAATCCGAGTCAGCCTCAGCTGGCAGTAAAGTCAGTTGCTGTTTACTTTTAGTTTTCTCCCCTCCCACCAGACTCGTTCTCTGCTCTACTCTACTCTTTGGAAAGCTGACTGTATAGAGTACATCATTCAGGCTCTCTTCCTCCGGTTTCCAGTTAGATTTGGCCAACGGGAGGCTTTGGCAGGAGATTGGAGGGCAGGAGAGAGAAGATCAGGGTATGTATTTCCTGCTCTCTCCCTCTCTTGGTGCCATGATCCGTAGTGCCTGTATCCCTCTAACAACAGCCACTGTCAGGTAGCCCACAGCTCCCACTCTTACCAGGATCTAGTAACACCATTTCCTCCCTTTGCCCTTCAGACTTGGGGATGGTAAAGGCTTTGTGCTGATGTCAGCTTCCTTAACCTTGGGAAAAGTCCCTTCGAAAAGTGACCTAGGCTGAGCATGGTGGCTCATGCCTGTAATCCCAACACTTTGGGAGGTTGAGGTGGGAGGATTGCCTGAGCTGAGGAGTTTGAGTCCAGCCCAGGTAACCATGGCAAAACCCTGTCTCTACCAAAAATACAAAAAATTAGCCAGGTGTGGTGGCACACACCTGTGGTCTCAGCTATTTGGGAGGCTGAGGTGGGGGATCACTTGAACCTGGGAGGCAGAGGTTGCAATGAACTGAGATCTCGCCACTGCACTGTAGCCTGGGCAATAGAGTGAGACCCTGTCTTGAAAAAAAAAAAAAAAAAAAAAGAAAAGAAAAGAAGAAAAGTGGCCCATACACTTTTCACAATCTCAACTGATTGTGCCTTCCATTTCCTGCCTGGATCCTGACTGATAGTGTCATCTTCCTCCTAGCTCATAGGCTATGATAGGCTATGTGGGAAAAGGTAGGTATCAAAAAAAAAAAAAAAAGGGATATTATTAGGAGATCGGGGAAATGGATGTTGAGCTGGCAACAAATGTTTACTACATTTGATTTGAGGACATGTGGTGGTGATATTCAAGAGAGTATATCCGGTAACACTTGAACACTCAGAGGTAGGTCATGGCTAGTAATATAGATTGGGAAATCATTATCCTATTAGTGGTTGTTAAATCTACAAGTGAATAGGATTGTCCATGTTGAATGACTATATATTCAGGCTGGATCTCTAAGGAACACCAGTGTTTAAAGGCTGGATAAGAAAATAACAGCCTTAGATATTTGATACATACTGTCAGAGATGTGGGGAGACAGAGAGAGAGTGAGTGAGTACCTGTGTGTGTGTATGTGTAACACAATCAGTGGTGGAGTTGGTTGGAGGGAAACTAAAGAGATTCTGATTTTAAATTGTAACCCATGTCTCTCTGTTCTAAACCAAGGGTTAACAAACATTTTCTGTAAACGGCCAGAGAGTATTTTAGAGTTTGTGGGCTACATGGTCTCTGGTGGCAACTATTCAATTCTGCAAAAAATGCAGCTACAGATAAATACATCAACAAATGAACATGGCTGTGTTCTAATAAAAGTTTATTTTAAAAGACATTGCGCGGTGGCTCAAGCCTGTAATCCCAGCACTTTGGGAGGCCGAGACGGGCGGATCACGAGGTCAGGAGATCGAGATCATCCTGGCTAAAACGGTGAAACCCCGTCTCTACTAAAAAAAAAATACAAAAAACTAGCTGGGCAAGGTGGCGGGTGCCTGTAGTCCCAGCTACTCGGGAGGCTGAGGCAGGAGAATGGCGTAAACCCGGGAGGCGGAGCTTGCAGTGAGCTGAGATCCGGCCACTGCACTCCAGCCTAGGCGAGAGAGTGAGACTCTGTCTCAAGAAAAAAAAAAAAAAAAAAAAGACATTGTAAATTTTTTTTAGCTGTTTACCAAAAGACCATTGGATGTCATAATTGATTTAGGCCAATCTGGTCACACCCAGAGCTAGCAGTCAGGTCAGTTGCTGGTTATTTTTAGTTTGTTCCCTTTCTATTAGATCCATTTGCTTCCATTTAGCTCATGAGCCATAATTTGCTGACCTTTGCCCTAAACCAACCACTCCCTTGACATTATCCCTTGGTTATCTCAGAGGCACCTTAAATGCATCCAGAATCAAGCTCCTGTTCCCCTGCCAAGCCTAGTACTTTTCTAGTCTTCCCTTCTCAGTGAATGGCATCAGGAAGTCAGAAACCTGGGAGTCATCCTTGATATCTCCCTTTCCCTAATATTCCACAGCCATACTTAGTTCAAACTTCCCTTCTTTCTTATTTGACTACCATAGTAACCTCCTCAGTAATTTCCCCATATTCACTCATTCACAATTTTTTTTCCTTTAAGAGACGAAGTCTCGCTCTATCACCCAGGCTGGAGTGCAGTGGTGCGATCTCGGCTCACTGCAACCTCCACCTCCCACCACCACACCTAGCTAATTTTTGCATTTTTAGTAGAGACGGGGTTTCACCATGTTGGCCGGGCTGGTCTCGAACTCTTGACCTCAGGTGATCCACCCGCCTGGGCCTCCCAACATGCTGAATTTCCCCATATTCACTCTTGATTCCTTGTAAGTGTCTTCTCTAAAGTGATCTTTTAAGAATGCAAATTTCATCAGGTCTCTTCTTGTTCAGTCCCACAGTTAAGTACTTTCCATGGCTTCCTATTACTCTAAGGATAAGGACCCAAATCTCTAAGGTCCTGCCTGGTCTGGTTTTTGTTTACCTCCCAACCACATCTCATTCTATTTTCTCTCCCTTTCGTATTTTTTGTGTTGCAGTCACACTCCTTTTCAGCCCCTTGACTGACTAAGCTCCTTCCTGGTGCAGGACCTTTGCATGTGCTGTGTCCTCTGCCTGGAATGCCCTCCCTCTCCTCACCTTGTTACCTCTTCCTTCAGATCTTAGCTCAAGAGTAACTTTCAGGGAAGCTTTCATTAACCACTCTCCTCTCCCCCAACATAACAAGGGCCGTACCTGTAGCCACTTTCTTTTTCCTTCCTTTATAGTAGTTATCCGAGTTTGTAATTATGCATTTGTCTTCATGATTAGTTAATTAATATATCAAACTTCTACTGTGTTTCAAGTATACAAGGGAGTGTATTTATTTTGCTTGCATTTAATTCCAAACCCAGAGGGTGGCACAAAACAGATGCTCAGTAAATGTATGTTTGAAGAATGAGTGAATGAAGGAGATAATTGTCATGCAAGCTTTGGGATAGAGAAGTTCATTAGTCACTGGTAGAGGATCCAGTAAAATAAGGATAGAAAAGTGTCTACTGAAGTTTTTATCCCTTGGATTTTACAATTTTAAGATATATGATGCCTTTTACCACAAGTGATAGTGGAGTTCAGTTGTACCGTAAGGTCTATAAGTGAATGGGAAGGAGGAAATGGAGACCTCAAGTATACACCACTCTTTCACAAACTTGGCTTAGAAAGGAGAGAAAGGGCAGTAGTTGGTAACTAGAGTAATATTACAGTGTTAAGGAAAGATTTTTAAAAATTGCTATTTGTTTTTAAGGATTAGAGAAACCTGTGTATTTAGAGGCTGAAGGGGAGGGGTTGAAGGCAGTAGAAACGGTTTTTTCTTTTTTCTTTTTTTTTTTTTTTGAGACAGAGTCTTGCTCAGTCACCCAGGCTGAAGTGCAGTGGTGTGATCTCAGCTCACTGCAATCTCTGCCTCCCAGTTTCAAGCGATTCTCCTGCCTCAGCTTCCTGAGTAGCTGGGACTACAGGCGTGTGCC
Source organism: Macaca nemestrina (assembly GCF_043159975.1). Classification (NCBI taxonomy): domain Eukaryota; kingdom Metazoa; phylum Chordata; class Mammalia; order Primates; family Cercopithecidae; genus Macaca; species Macaca nemestrina. The sequence continues at coordinate 118,074,913 of NC_092136.1, read as the reverse complement.
ACCATGCCCAGCTAATTTCTTTTGTATTTTTAGTAGAGACAGAGTTTCACCATGTTGCCCAGGCTGCTCTTGAACTCCTGGCCTCATGTGATCCGCCTGCCTCGGCCTCCCAAAGTGCTGGGATTATAGGCGTGAACCACTATGCCCGGCCTAAAGAGGGTTTTTCTGCTAACGCAGAGAATAGAGGGGATGAATCCAGGCAGAGCAGAGGACCTGGCCTTGCATAGGAAAAGGGACACCACATCCTTTCAGTTGGAAGTAAGGATGGGAGCAGACGCAGGAATGTGTGTGCCTGGGCCGTTTATATGGCCTCAAGTTTCATGACGATGTAAGAGGTAACATTTTCTTCTGAGAATGAGGGGTTTGGAGGTTGCATGGAGGACTGAGGAAGAATGACAAGGGCTTGAGGAATCATGGAATGGGAAGCTAACCAAGGTCAGTTAAAGGTTTGCCAGGCCTCGTCGAGGACTCAGCTGTGGGTCATATTAACACATTTCTTTTTTTTTTTTTTGAGATGGAGTCTTGCTCTTGTCCCCCAGACTGGAGTGCAATGGTGCGATCTTGGCTCACTGCAACCTCCAGCTCCTGGGTTCAAGTGATTCTCCTGCCTCAGCCTCCCGAGTAGCTGGGATTACAGGCGCTTACCACCACGCCTGGCTAATTTTTCTATTTTTAGTAGAGACGGGGTTTCACCATGTTGGCCAGGCTGGTCTCAAACTCCTGACCTCAGGTGTTCCGCCTACCTTGGCCTCCCAACGTGCTGGGATTACAGGCGTGAGCCACCGCACCTGGCCGATATTAACACATTTCTTATGGTAATTGTCCAGTTGTGTGATTTTTCTTGTCCAGGGTATACTAGCCCAGTCTAGTTGTGGTCATCTAGAGCTGAGCTTTTCCTGAAAGGGTGAAATGGAAAGATAGGAGTGTAGGGGAGTTAAGAGTATTGAATGTACTATAAAAAAGGTGATAGGAATAAAGTGGGTGATTTACAAGCATGCTTTGTTCCTATACTAGAATTTCTGGTGACCTGTCCACCTGTTTCCCTCAGTGTCTCTCTGCCTGCTCCCCTCCCTCTGAATTTTTGCCCTGAAGGTGCTAACATTTAATAGAGGAATAGCCTTTGTAACTAGGTGCAATCGATGGCATCTGTGTCTGTGCGGGATTATGTACCTAGTGCTAGGAGGAGAAAGGGCGATGAACCGCATGAGGGAATTTGGGAAGGCACCGCAAAGGGCGCCGATATTTGACCTGGAATTTGAAGGTGTGTGAATGTTGGGGATGTGGTGTGTTGGGGAACAACCCAGGCAGGATTGTTAGAGGTGGGGAGAGGCTTTCAGACAGAGAGCTGTTCAAAGAGAGGCTCAGTGGCATGAAAGGACACAGTACATGTGGGAAATGGCAGGACATTCAAGTAATGATGAAGAGATTGGGAAAGTAGATGGGATGCAGTGACAGAAGTGTGGGGCTAGATTGCCACTCTTTGAATTTTATTTTGTAGCCCAATAGGAAATTATTGAAAGTTTTTGAATATGTGTGGTGTTCATTTTAATAAAAATAGCTAACATTTATTAAAGTTTTTATTACAGATGCTGTGCCAAGCATTTCATGTTGTGAAATGAACAACATGATCATAATAAAAAGTTACCTTTTTTGATTGTAGTCACTCTTCAGAGTGATCCAGTGAAGTAGATCTTGTTATTATTCCCATTTACCAAGTGAAGACATTGAAGCTTGAACTGGTTAGGTGACCGAGATCAAGGTCTCACAACCAGAAAGTAGCTGAGCTAGAACTCAAGTACAGGTCTGGCTAATTCTAAATCTGTATTTTAAATCTCTATACTATACTTATGTTTTAGGATAAAGGAATAGACATGGGGAGAGTGTAGATTGTCCATTCATTTCCACCTCCCAGTTTTTAGAGTTAGATCTTGAGTGATGAATAAGGATTTTCTTACAGTGATGGGTCAGGATTGCAGGCCTAAGAGAGTGGGGACTGAGGGATAAAAGCTTTCCAGCAGAGGGACAGCGTTTGCAAAGGCACAGAAGGCAGGACAGGTTTAGCGTGGCAAAGTCAGAAAGGGTGCCATAGGCAGACCAGGAGTAATCTTCGTCTTTGGGATGGGTCCTATTCTTACGAGTTCTTATTAGTGGGTTCAGTTTTGGTCTCCTCCTTTCAAAAGGAATGTCAACAGACTGGATTGTCTAGAGAGGAGCAAGAAAAATGACTCAAAGCTGGCAGAGGTAAAGGCAGTGGAACTGATGACTCATAACTGTGACAGGAAAGGTTGAGAGTGTGTGGGCAGGACTGAAGAGGTGGCAATAATGACAGTGACACTGTCTAACACGCACTGAGCACTTACTCTGGTTTGAGTAGGCTTCTTAGTGTGGTATGTGTTTTAACTCTTTTAATCCTCCCAGTGGCCTTCTGAGGTAAGTACTATTATCACCATTCCCATGAGGGTGAGGAGACTGAAGCAGTACGGTAACTTGCTAAGGCTGCAGACCCAGCAGGTAACAGGGCCGGGATTTGAACCCAGACCCTCTGGCATAGGAGCTGTGACCTGTGTGCTCAATCACTACACCATTCTGTCTGTACTGGAAGCACTGCTGATTTTCAGGACAGCGTGTGGGTTTGCACTTTTCTGAAATCTTGCTGCTCTGTTTGTCTTGGCCACCAGAAGATTCATGGCTTCTTGAGGTAGATAAGGAAGCAGGAAGAACAAAGTACTGGCAATGTAATTTCCTAAAATATGGCTCTGTAGGGAAAGATAAGTTTTTGTTCTCTGAAAGCAGAAGGAACTGGTTAGAATAAAGTGCCAGCCCTTTTCAGGGAGATAAAGTGTCAGATTTGGGTACATGAGTGGTTTTGGAAAAAATAAGTCTCTAGTGGGTTTCAAAATGATACCTTATTTCTACTTGCTAGAATGCATTCACCTGTTCTGTTTTCTTCCCCATGATTTACTTTTAATTGATGTGTGATTCCTCAGCCAGCTTTAAGAAAAAGGGAAAAACTAGATAGTACCTTGGGGGCAGTTTCAGAAAATTATTCGAAATAAATCTTCCCATTCTTACTTCCTATTCTCATTTTGCTGTTGATGAGGCAATGGTAGCTTCATGATGCAACCATGCTATACTTGGAGTAAGTCCCTTAGACCATAAAAACTGCCATATTCCCAGAGTGTGTGTGTGTGTGTGAGTGTGTGTGAGTGTGTGTGAG